>NW_005871051.1:9642229-9691230 GCF_000147115.1 Myotis lucifugus
TCCAAAAAGTCTATTTTTTGCCAATCTGACCCACAATTATATAGATGCAGTTTTGATTCATTCACACTGGATGGCTATTGTGCTGGCTATAGTCATTGTTTTATTTGACAGTCGAAGGGGAAAGAGCTCAGTGCCCCTGACTAAATGGCATGTTTCAGAAATACTGGTGGCAGCCCTGGCTGGTGCGGCACAGTTGGTTGGAGAGTCAACCCATACACCAAGATACTGAGGTTGCGATTCCCGGGTCAGGGCACCTGACCCAGGTTTCGGGTTCGATCCCAGTCAGAGTGCATGTGGAAGGCAACCAAGCAGCATTTCTCCTCCACATTGATGTTTCTCTCTCTCTCTCTCTCTCTCTCTCTCTCTCTGTCTCTCCCTCCCTCCCTCCTTTCCTCCTTCCCTCCCTCCTTCTTCTCTCTAAGATCAGTAAGAAATAAAATTCTTGCAGCACACCAATTGAAAATCACTGGTCTAGGCCCGTGGTCGGCAAACTGCGGCTCGCGAGCCACATGCGGCTCTTTGGCCCCTTGAGTGTGGCTCTTCCTAAGCCTTAGGAGTACCCTAATTAAGTTAATAACAATGTACCTACTTATATAGTTTAAGTTTAAAAAATTTGGCTCTCAAAAGAAATTTCAATCGTTGTACTGTTGATATTTGGCTCTGTTGACTCATGAGTTTGCCGACCACTGGTCTAGGCGATGACTGACTAAACTCCAGACAGAGACTTTCCCCCTAACCTTTGCTGTGAATTCTGTTCCGTCTGCTTGGAAACTTTCACTCACAGCCCCATCGCCTGGCCGTCCTCAGGAATCCAGGCCCCCTGCACCCAAAGGCTGTTCTGGGGCCTAGTCACCGGCTGTGGGCAGCAACCAGAGGCCTTGTGGCCCGGCCAGGTTGGCGTGGCCCAGGGACAAAAGGGCAGGACTCGGGGCCACCTGAGCAAACAGGGAGCAGCCACTTCTATGGTGAGGAGAGGCCACTGCTGGCTGCCTTTCACCTGAGTCATCAGCCAACAGGCTGCACGCAAGGGTTTTAGAAACATACGCAACAAGACTGAATCTTTCTCCATTTCCGAAATCTAAAATCTATGCCTTTGAAAAACACCCACTGCATATGACACACGGCTTATTCATGAGTCCTCCCCACAGAGGCAGGGACAGCAACCCAGCCCAGCCCAGCCCAGCCTATTATACCACCCAATTATACCAAATCCGAGAGCCTGCGTTCTTTTAAGAATGGGTCATTTCCAGATGGGTATGGGGAGAAAAACGTGTCTTACAAAGTGCAAAAACCGCTAAGAAGACTTGACAGAACATTCCTTCGGCCAAGAACCCACACAGAAGCCTGCAGTAACGACTTTACATGTGTGTGCAGCGCGGCAGTATCTGATTCACCTTGGGGGGCGTTGCAGAATAGCGCTCCATCCAAGTGAAATCTCCAGCTACTGAGACATGCCTCCTCAGAGTTCCAGTTCTTTCTACAAAGGTTACCTGGTAAAGGGCCTTCTGGAACCTGTGCCACACTTCCCTGTCTTCTGAAACAAAACAAAACCTAAGGCGAGTCAACTTTTTTTCCCCGTAAACGTCACTTTTTGTGACAGGCTGGCTGTGTAATGTCATATTCGGAGTTTTTGTTGACCTTTGAAAACTTCCCAGGCCTCAGTTTCCGCTGCTGCAAAACTGTGATGATGATGATGATGATGATGATGATGATAACTACTTGTTATTGTAGATGCACAATACATTGGCAGCTGTGTTAGCATCTTTGGGTTTGGTCACAGGGACGTTTGGGACTTTTCTATCGTTGCTCTTACTCTTACTTCCTGTTCTGAAGTAACCTGTCTCCTGGAGCCTTCTTCTGACCTGTTTTGTCCCTTTCATACTGGGTATGGACTTTGCTTTAGGAGCTCTTGCTGTCTCTTGCAGCGATTTTCAAGCGGTGTGCCCCACGAATATTTAAAATATGCAATACCTGACTAGTCAGGGTCACTGACCTCTTTTCCCTTAGACCAGTGGTTCTCAACCTTCCTAATGCCGCAACCCTTTAATACAGTTCCTCATGTTGTGATGACCCCCAACCATAAAATTATTTTCGTTGCTACTTCATAACTGTAATTTTGCTACTGTTATGAATCGTAAGGTAAATATCTGATATCCAGGATGTATTTTCATTGTTACAAATTGAACATAATTAAAGCATAGTGATTAATCACAAAAACAATATGTAGTTATACATGTGTTTTCCGATGGTCTTAGGCGACCCCTGTGAAAGGGTCATTCGACCCCCAAAGGGGTCGCGACCCACAGGTTGAGAACCGCTGCCTTAGACTGTCAAATAAAAAAATGACAGCAGCGAACACAACAACAGCCTTCTGGTGTGAATGAATCAAAATTATACCTATTTTTTTGTCAAATCAGCAAAAAATATATTTTTTTTGGTGTGCCACAGAATTTCAGTAATTAATTTATGTGATGTGATCAAAAAGGTTGAAAACCACTGCTTTCTTGGGAAGTTTTGGTCCTTAAGTCTAAGCGTTGCCCCAAACCAGTGCAACCCAGGCCTGCTCGTCCGCTTGCTCCAGACAGCCAAGCTTACAGCAGGGTGAGGAAGGGAACACGGTCTAAGAGCATCAGTGCATGGAGTCCTTGGCATTGAGCTGCTCATGATCTTTCCTTCTGAAACCATCCCTCGCCCCTACCCCCACGTTCTGGATTTAGAGGTTTGGGATATTTGGCCTCTAGCTCAGTGTCCTGGATAAACAAGATGTTCCTGTGTTGATTTACAGCCAGAGGAGCCCTCATCCACAAATCCAAAATGTCTCTTTCTCCCAAAGTAGGGAGTGATATCCTAGAAAGGTAGCAGTTGATAAATTGACTACAGTAAACAGAGGAAACAGACTAGACCTCAATAAACTGGCCCCTCCCCACCATTGATTTCCTGTGCTCAGTAAACACCCTTGATTTCACACAACCCAATACAACCTGACGGCTGCATGAGACCCTGTGAGCGCCCAGTGCTCACACTCCTCACCCTCCCCTCTACGGTGTCCCGCTGCACGCTCCCCTCTGCCTCCCCCCAGTTTGCTGGATTCCTCCAGGTCTCTCTTATGGACCCCGACTCTGAACTCAGAGCTTTGCATTTCACCTTGACTTGCTCGCGTGCCTTTGGTTCATGTGTGGCCACCTGGTGTCCTGAGCATGTAAGTTCTCTAAGGGCATGGACCATGCAGTTCATGTCTCTATCCCTGGGGCACCCAGTCCTGGAGAAGGCTAAGCAGGTGGGTGCAGGTGGTGGTGTCGGTGATATTTTACATTTGAGATGCCAGGACATGAGTCAGCATGGCACGCGCCTGCATTGGAAGGCTGACAGAGCTGTCTTCTGTGCCTGTCCATCTTGTGATATGACAGGGTGACAGCAGGAGGATCAGACGCAGGCTGTGGATGTCTCTAAGCTCTCAGGGACTTGGTCTCTCACCCACAAAATGTCAATAGACTGTTCATGCATTCATCCCAAAATGCTTAAGGACCTAGTATGTGCCAAGCATGATCGTAGCATCGGGAACGCAGTGATGACCACATTGTACTCTTTGCCCTCATGGAACTTAGAGTTTGGGAGGAGGAAGCAAGTGGAAACACACGGTAACTGATGATAAAGCTGCCACATGTGGAGCATCTCCAAAGCACTCCACAGACAGCATCTCGTTGATTCTTGCAACAAAACCTGGGAGGTCAGCCCTAGTTGGTTTGGCTCAGTAGATAGAGTGTCGGCTGCAGATTGAAGGGTCGTCCCAGGTTCGATTCCAGCCAAGGGTACATGCCCAGGTTGCTGGCTCGACCCCCAGTAGGGGGCGTACAGGAGGCAGCCCATCAATGATTCTCTCTCATCATTGATGTTTCTCTTCCTCTCTGAAATCAATAAAAATATATTAAAAGCAAAACAAAAAAACCTGGGAGGTCATTGCTACTCTTTCCATTGTGTAGATGGAGAAACGGGCTCAGAGAAGTGAAGCAACTGACCCATGTGGCAGAGAAGGGTTTTTAAGCCGGAATACCCTACTTTGCAACCTGTCTTCTGTACTCGTATGCTCCACTGCCTCCCCCTACACCATGCATTCTGACTGGGGACATGATATGGACATGTTATGTGAGCCCAGAGCACTGAGATCAGGTACAGGTTGGGGAGATCAGGGAAGACTCCCTGGAGGAGGTGAGGTCCATATTGATCCTGAATAAGTTAGCCAGGCAAAGGGGGTGTGTGTATGGCTGGTGGTCCAGGTAGAGAGCAACATGTCAAAGATAAGAAGGGGAGAGAATTTAATAACTACAGAAACCACAATACAGTGGGGCCTTGACTTAGGAGTTTAATTCATTCCGTGACGGAGCTCATAACTCAAATTACTCATACGTCAAATCTTAAAGTGAACGAGTGAGACACGTGATGCTGGGCTGATGTTGTGGCATTCACTGTGACGTTTGCTGCGCCAACTAGCGGTGGGGTATCTGAAGCTGGCTCGTAACCCGAATTTTAGCTCGCAACTCAAAGCAAAAAATCGGCCGAGAGACGGCTCGTTAGTCGGGACACTCGTAAGTCAAGGCCCCACTGTAATTGAAAAGCCATCCTTGTGACTTGATGATACAATCCCTCTTCTTGGTAAAGAGGTGCCTGTGTGTTGTTATTTAATCTTATTTCCTGGCCAGGCAACTTCCACCATCTCAGAGACGGGCTGTGGTCAGGAAGCAGGAAAGACTAAGATTATGGAGGTCCTGTGCTACCCCCACCCTCCCTGGCCAGGGTCTCCGGGTTTCATCCCCTGTGTCCAGGAACCCCCGTTTAATGCCTGAAAGTGGAGTTGCCTGGGAAAATCCAGGTAACACTTTGGATTAGGCTGGGCTTGTCGGTTTCCTCCTCCACAGGACCGCCTCTGTCTCCTTCCCATATGAATAGGTAGATGGTAGGAGGCTACACTGTCCGATTGGAGGTGTGGCTTCAGCTGGTATCCACCTGGGCTTCTAGAAACCAGAGCGGAGTGAGAGTTCTCTGTGGTTCATCTCAGGAGAGACCCTCAGGTGATTGCTCCTGGCATCGTTCCAGATTAACTGCCTGCTTGGCCACAGAAATATTCAGATTCCCCCGAGGAACCCATGAGCAGCACGACTTCTCTGTATTGCAACAACCCTGCTAATAACAGAAACAGATCCCCCTCCAGGTATGTGGTGCAATAAACAGGCACAGCCCTGCTGACTCCAGCTCAGCTGGCTGCTGACCCCACGCTCTCCAACCTTGACCAAGGACCCCACCCAGCACCCGAGCTCTCCGCAGGAGTGAGAAAAGGCACCGCAGATTGTCCTTCCCCTCCTACAAAGGTTAAAGGGCAGTTGGGTCACACCGCTATTTGGGGCAGTTTGTTTTTAAACAGGCGATGTTGCAATCGCAACTCTTCAAGTGCAAGCTTCACTGTGGACGTCCTTCCTAACGATGCTCTTTATCTTCCGATTGAGAAAAATCACCTGAGGTTTTCTAATACACAATCCCACTTGTTCTGGCTGGCAGCCCGGGCACCTCCTCTGAACCCAGAGGTCCCAGAAGGCCTGCATCTCACCCCACGTAACTCCGTGTAATTCTCCCATCTAATTACACCGGTGAGAGTGTCTGCAGACATTCAGTGGGAGCTCTGGGTGGAGGGGATGAAGAGGAAAAGGAAATAGACCCAGTAAAAAAACGGGATCTTTCTAAAAAAGGGATTTGTGTGTTTTCCTGTAGTCATGAGTCCTACTTACGGGAAAAAAAAATATATTTTTTCTTTTGTTTTGTCCTTTTTAATGGCAAGGGGGCTTGAAACCTTTGAGTTAAGAGAAACTCTACAGATAATTTAATTCCATGCTTCTGCTTCTGCTTCTGCCTGGATAAATCATCTCGGGAAAAATATATCAGCTGCCCTTGTCCTTCCTTCTAGAAAAGAGCCTCCGTAATTGTCCTTCGTTAGGAGGCCTAGTGCTTCGACTCCTCTCAGGTGATTGCAGAGCAGACGGAGAAAAAGCCCTAAAAATGTTAGCTGGTCAAAATAAAACTTGAAAGGAAAAAAAAAAGGAAGAAAGAAATGAATTGAGTTAGGCCTAGGTTTAGAGGGCAGTAAAGCTTGAGCAAGGAAAATCCACATGATTTTTGATGCTGTTTTGTTTTTTTTTCTAGCCTTACAGCCAAGCATCTTGGCAGTCTATCGGCGTGTATGTGTTTGTCTGCTCTGCCTCCACTGTATGTTTGTAGGTGGTTGGAGGGACTGTCAGTTAGACAAGAACAGCAAACATTGATTGCACTCTCTACAGGCATCAGACGCTACTACACCGAGAACTTTCCATGTTTTACTTCAACAGCCAGCCTATGGGTCTGGTACTACTGTTCTTCCCATTTAACAGATGGGGCTACTGAGGCCCTGAGAGGTTGCACAGATCGTAATGGTAGGACTGGGGTGTGAAGCCCGCCACCCAGAGCTGCCTTCGTACACCTGTGTCCGTGTACCTGGAGCTGTCACCTGCCATCCCAAAGCTTAGGTATTCGGGGCCTCTCTGATTCCCTCGCCATTCTTGACAAGTCTTTCCCTTTTCTCTTTTTTATTCCTTTTCTTTGCCTCTTCCTGCCATGTGGTCACCTCCGGATGCCAGCAGGGCAGTCAAGGAGAGAGAGATCTTTCTGTCGTTAAAGACAAGCTGGGGGCCTGGCTCTCCGTCAATAATCTCTGTCTGCCCCCGTCATCCACCTCCTGCTCCCCTGTCTCCAGCCCCCCTCACCACCCTCTTCAAATTCCCTGCCATCCTCC
This sequence comes from Myotis lucifugus, assembly GCF_000147115.1. NCBI lineage: Eukaryota > Metazoa > Chordata > Mammalia > Chiroptera > Vespertilionidae > Myotis > Myotis lucifugus. The sequence goes on from NW_005871051.1 coordinate 9,649,044, forward strand.
GCCCCCCACCTCCCACCCCCCACTCTCCATCTCGAATCTGGAGATGTGCGGGCTCCTAATAGAGTGTCAGCAGAAGTAATTGATTCCTCACACAAAGAGAATTCTCCTGCCTTCAGTGTCAGCGGAGCCGAACCAGAGTGTTGGAGGGTGAGCGAGACGTGTAAACAGTCCGTGGCTGAGCTGTCAGGGCGAAGCCAGGCACACCGGCGTGAGCGAGAGGGGAAGCGGTGGAACAAATCATTGTTTTATTGGAAGGGAAAGAGTAAATAATACCTCAGCCCAGGAACGGGCAGTGCGAACGAGATGGTTGAGTGCTGGGAGCTGGAGGAATCCTGATGTGGGTTTCCATGGAAGAGTTTTTCTTTGTCTCAAGGCAGGAGGCTTCCTCCCCGCCCCACCCCCTTCGCCCATTATCATCATTATTATCATTAAAATAATTACCGTAACAATTACAGTTGATGAGGCCTCAGGTTTATAGAGCACCTTTCATCTGAAAGTTCAAAGTGATTTGTCGATGTGTCATCCCTTTGAGAGTGGTAGGAGGGTAAGAGAGTATTCTTATTTTTTTCTTATCTGCTGGGAAACTGAGAGGCAAGCAGACACAGGATCTAGACCAAGCCCCAGGGCAGGCTGCTGGGCTAAGTGTTGGGGTACTGACTCCTCTTAAGGGGGGGCGGGGTGGTCTCTACTGCCCACCAGGACCCTGAACTCCTGTGGCCGGCCAGCCAGCCAGCAGTTCTGTTCACAAAGCTAACAGCACACTGTGGCTGTGGGATAAAGAAGGCCCTCCAAGGTCTGACTCACACGGGTCCCATCCTGCGAGGAGACTTCCTGCAATCTGGTTCCCTTTCTTGTAGAAGCTGGTGTCCTTTCTGGACATATTTCCTCCTGGTCTTATGGAGCCTCCAGCCAGGAGCATCCAACATTCAGAACATTTGCTGCTTCCACCTAGTTCTTTCTTTCCTCCCCCACTCCCCCCAATGTTCATATGAGAGAAGAGGGAGGAAGAGGGATAGAGAGAGAAACATCAATGAGAGAGAGAGAAGCATTGATCGCCCACCTCCTGCTGGGGACTGCGTCCACAACCCCGGCATGTGCTCCAACCAGTAATCAAACTGGGACCTCAACCATTGAGCCACACTGTCTGGGTCCCACCCAGTTTTTTCATTGGCAGAGGCGAGTGCTTTAGCATGCACTGGGTGGACAGGGCTGCTTCTGCTCCCAGCTCAGCCAGGTGCCTGCAGAACGCGGCCATGGAAGAAACCGCCGTGATCGAGTTGCTGTGTGAGAGGCGGAAGCGGTTCCAGCTGGCTGGCCACTGAGTGCTGTATTCAGAATCTCCACCCTGGCGTGGCAGCAGCCCTTCCTGCTGGACATCACCGCGGGCCATCACTTCCGCACCCCACCCGCGGTGCCTTTGCACCGTCAGGACAACTTTGCCCCTGAAGCCAGGAGAGGCTCTGAGCTCTGTAACCTGAGCTCCGAGTGAATGAAATGCAAGGACAGGGCCCAGCACACCTGCCACCTACTCCCAAATTGTCCCCTGCTTGGCTTTCTGCATGGCACGTCTTTCAGACAAGTTCCATATTTCCCATGCTTTGTCAGGGAGCCTGGATGCCAGCAATGGGGGAAAGAAACAAGACTGGGAGCCTAAAGCCCGGGAAAACCATCAAGGACTTCTCCGATGCCATGGTTGATTCCCTCAGGCCCAGCACACTGCGGTCCCCGCAGGCTCCCACTTTTCGGACAGATGGGCAGGTTCTGATTCGCTCTTGCAATTAGACCCTCTGGGAGGAGGGTTAGTGAGCGCCTGTCCCGGAGGGAACCATTCACCCGGCCAAGTGCAGGGGCTACCAGCACCCCAGGCTGGATGATGTGCTCCGATTTCCCCTCCTTGGATACCAATCACTTTCTGCCCCTTCCGTTCACCCCAAGGGGCACAGAGCCATGATCCCTGTTCCCATTTATGAGGTCAGGTAAACTGAGGCAGGTGAGCTTGATTGACCCAGGCCAGCTGGGGCAGTGTAGGGAGTCTCTGGCCCTGCTGGGTTTCACCTTCGAGTTGAGCGCCAGCTTGCTGGTGCATGAACATAAACTGTGGGCTGTTCTGACCTGCTTACCACTCTGGTGTCATCACAGAGGACTGGCCAGGAGCTGGGCAGGCTACCTGCAGAGGGCGAGGACTTTCTAGCCGTGCACAGCAGACAGAAAAAAGAGCCAGCAGCCACCCTGCAAACATTCTCCCCCAAAGCCTTCAACTTCCCATTGGCACCAGCTGCCTAGAAAACCATTTCTTATGTAAGCAAATGCGTCCTGCCTGCAGCCTCCTGAGGGCCTGCTGGTCCGGGAGCGGAGCAGGTTTGTGGCCACGTGGCCTCAGGAATGTCGTGCTGGGGAGCCAGGTCAGTGGGGGAAGCGGCCAGAGGGTCAGGGGAGCGGTGGGGGAAGCTTTGTTGTGTGCCCTCAGTTCCCTGCAAGTTCATCTGCAGTGACACTTATCAGACACCCTGTCTGGAGCGGCCTCCTTCCTCGCGTTGTGAGGCGTTCTTGGCAGCCTGCTCTGTCAGGAACAATGAGGTCGGCGGGGCCCTCTCCATCATCCCGGGGCCTCTGCGGAAAAACAACCCGCAATTATAAATAGATGTTATTTGTCGTTTCCATATTCTTGCCTTCAAGGTTTTTTGGAATAATTCCTTCAATTTGTTTTGGGTTATTCTCTTTGCACACTTCCTTTGCTGGGGGTCAGATTTCCTCCCTTCTCGAGCGCCGTGGTGACCCTGGCTGGGAGGGGACTGTAAAAACGCTCAAAATATCTGAGATGTGTGGTGGGGAGAAATGAGGGAAGAAAACGGAACTGCAAACGGCCAGTATTATAACAGCAACTGGCACCAGTGCAAACCTACAAACAAACATAGAGTCTTGGCACTGAGTCCTTGGAGTTAGATAACAAATGATAATAATAAGTTAGATAACTAATAATAGTAATAATAATAATAGCAGCAGGAGCAATTAACAACTGACATCAACTTATTGAGCACCTACTACGGGCCAGGCACTGTGCTGAGCTGTCCATGTGCATTAACTCTCCAGATTGAGGGAAGTTGAGTGCTTGCTTTCTGAACCCAGGAAATGGGGGAACTGGTGGTTTTGAACCCAGCCTTGCAGGCTGGTTCCAGAGCCTGGGCCCAGAACAGGAGGTTGAGATGAAATCTCAAAAACTCAAGTGACTACAGCACTGTTGATGGATTTATACAGGAGGATTAAGAAACCACCCTCCCAGCACCTAAGTTGTTGGACATTGAGACTCCAGCTTTATGATTTTTCATTTCATCATCACATGTTTGGTTTGCAAAGCATTGTGTGTACGTAACTGCACTCCCCCAAGTCCATCATCCTGCTGTGTAAAACGCCTGTGTAAAACATGGGTAATAATAAAAACAGGCAGTGTCTCCCAGGCACGTTCTAAGGCACTGGTTCTCAACCTTGGCTGCACATTAGAATCACCTGGGAATCTTTTTAAAATCCTGATTTCTGGGCCTCATCCTCCGGAAATTCTGTTTCTTTGTTATGGGATGGGGCCACAACATTAGTAACAAAGAAACAGAATTTCTGGAGGATGAGGCCCAGAAATCAGGATTTTAAAAAGATTCCCAGGTGATTCTAATGTGCAGCCAATGTTGAGAACCACTGTTCTAAGACATCTAGCATTGTGCTGGGGTGTATGTATCTTTGCACTCCTTCCAACAATTGTGGGGGGGCTGTTATTATTCCCATTGTATAGATGAAGAAACTGAGACTCAGGCAAAATAAATGCATTGCCTGCAGTCCTGTCTCTAATGGGAGCCAGAAACTAGATGGGTTTGTCTGTTGTAGGCGGTGAGTGATAAAGGCACCAGGTGTCTGACAAGTGGGGTCAGACCAGACCTGGGTTCAGCAACCTTGGTGCTTGGGCTCTGGCTGGGAAAGAATTCAGAACCAAGACCCAAACTGTCAGAGAACGTTTATTCGGTAAATCACAGAGGTAGAAGACATGGGCTTAGGAAATGAGTTACATTACGGAGGTAAAGAAAGGGGCTCTTGGAGCTTGGGAGTGAGGAAGCTAACGGTAACATGCCTGGGGCAGCGGGGGGAGAGGGGAAGGCAGAAGCCGGAATGCTCCTGGGAGGGAGAGTGCACTGGGTCCTCCGTCCTAAGGGTTTTAAGGGCGGAGATTTTGGGGGAGGTCCCAGAGGAAGATCTTAGTAGAATATTCAGTACTCTTCCAGGTGTGTCCATTCAGGGTCCCTGGGTCTCCACCGATGGATTGGCAGGCACTGGGGCAGGGGTCATTATTCAATGCAGCTGGTCCTGATATCAGCTGTAGCTGGTTTTGTTGCTTATCTGGGCCTGGAGCTGAAATACAACTGAGGCCTAGATGTTATCTCCAGGGAGGAAAGGTCAGGGGGTCCAAACTGCAGGACCAGCGATATGCTGGGGCGGAGAGGTCACCCTGGGGCGAGGTCCCACCCTACAATGATTGTCCATTGCTAGGCACCCAGGGCTTTCCACCCTGCTGACCTCTGGTGCCTGGCCCATGGTCCTTGCTCTGTCTAGCTGCCTACCACACGTCTACAGAGCCCATGTGTACACAGCTTTATGGACAGATATGTTTCCATGAAGGAGTAATTTAAGAATTTCTTTTGTCACAGATCCCTTTTCTAAGAAAATGTGCATATACACAAACACAAAATTTCTGCATATGTTTATAGGGGTTCCCAACCTACGGAAACTTATCCGTGGACCCCACTGAAAATCCATGGGCTTCAGATTATGTGCTCTAGATCATACTTCAAGAGCTTATAAATACCCAGGATACTATCTGCTCACTCGATGGACCATATGTTCACATATGGGTGTGTATGTGCATATAAAAATACTTCACTTTCAAAGATTAATATGTTATCCCATCTGAACACTACATGCTAGATTTCTACTGGGTTGAGTCTTGAAACCATGAATTGGAAAGCTGCTTGCTCACTGCCTCCATTGGTGATTTGTCTATTAATTTTGGCAAGTCCTATAGGCTTTGTTTAAACAAAACAGCTAAATAAAAAGAGCAAGATTCTGTTAAGTCTCTAACTGAGACCAAGCTGTTTCTTTACCCCTGGTGCCTCCTAATATTCTTGTGCTTTAGCAATCTGGCATTCCCTCTGCTCTCAGATATTCATTCAACAGCAAGACAAAAGCGGGGGGGGGGGGGTGGGCAAGCAAGGTCTGTGCCCTGGAGTGAGACTGCCTGGGTTCAAAGCCTGCCTCTGACCTTGTCACGTGACTTTGGGCAGGTCACTTAACCTCTCTGAGCCTCAGTGTCAGCATCTGCAAATGGATGGTAATTGGAACAGGGCATGGTGTGTATATTAAATGAGTTCAAGTGAAATAGTACCTAAATGCAGGGCCTCGCCCACAGTAAGTGCTCAGTAAATGGGAGCTCTTCCCATCTCATGGGCGGGACCAATGAAAGGGAGACAGTAGAGGAAAGGAGATGTGCTTCCTTTAAAAACCCCGCCTGATGGCAACCTGGTTTCTTCCTAAAGGCGGGATGTCCCTACTGACCTGAGAAGCCAGCGCCTGGCTTTGGGCCTGCGGTAACCAGAGACTGCACACTGTGCAGACCTGCCCCACAGCCTCTGCGTCTCAGCAGCTGCTTCTTTGTGAAGTTGTACAGGACAGTTTTTTTCCTCTTTTCCCTGCAGGATATATACACATATTAGAGGCCCAGTGCATGAAATTTGTGCACAGGGGAGGGTGGGTCCCTCAGCCTGGCCTGCACCCTTTGCAATCCCTTCGGGATCAGGCCTAAACTAACTGCTCACCTGCCTGCCTGCCTGATCGCCCCTAACCCCTCTGCCTGCCTGATCACCCCTAACCACTCTGCCTGCCTGCCTGATCGCCCCTAATCCCTCTGCCTGCCTGCCTGATCGCCCCTAACCACTCACCTGCCTACCTGGTTTCCCCTAACCGCCTCTGCCTTGGCCCCCACCCGCCATGGAGGCCCCCCCGTAGCTTCGTCTGGAAGGTTATCTGGAATGAGGTCCGGAAGGTTATTTGGCTGTCTGGTCTAAATAGCATATTACGCTTTTATTATTATAGATATATTTCAGAGAGGAAGGGAGAGGGAGAGAGAGATAGAAACATCAATGATGAGAGAGAATCATTGATTGGCTGCCTCCTGCATGCTCCCTACCACCTGGGCATGTGCCCTGACGAGGAATCAAACTGTGACCTCCTGGTTCATAGGCCGATGTTCAATCACTGAGTGACACAGGCCGGGCTTCCCTGCAGGATTTAACACAAGGATGAATAAGACAGTGCTGGTAGGTGTCTCTGAGCTTCCTGGAAGAGAGGCACTCCAGGAGGTGACAAATCCTCTGGTCTGGATAATCTACTCATGAAATATGGAACTTTGAAAGTGTGAGAAAACCTCAAATCACTTTGACAGCATTTTAATTATAGCTGATTTGTTTGCCGCTAATAGTGAACATGCTGTCAGCGTGATTTGAGATGTTTCTTCCACTCAAAATGTTGTATTTCATGTTTTTGAGTCACAAGGCAGCATTCTGGTTCCCAGATACAACCAGAATAGCTCAGGGATTGTGTCTGAACACAAAGGAAAGAGGGTAAGATGGACCAAACATACTAAATTCCTCGGAAGGTGTCATCACAGAGTTCATTCTTCCGAACATGGAGCGCCACCCTCAAGCCCCTCATTTATTCACTCAACAGTAGGTTAGGGAGCCCTCCTGTGTGCAATGCAGCAACCAAGTATTACAAATGCATCAGCAAAAAGGCAAGGCCCTTGCCCTCCGGGTGCCAACTGCCTGGTGCAGGACACGGATTCTAAACAAACGAACAAATATATTGACAAGACCTTTACCACTCTCTCCACGTTCGGGGGAGATGAGCCCCTCTCCTCTCCTACAGCAATGAGAGCTGTGCAGGCAATAAGAGGGTGGAGAGGTAGAGAATAAGGGCCTGTCCTCTGAAACAGGGTGGTCAGGGCAGGCTTCCCGGAAGAGGTGACTTTTGCTCTTCGAAGGATGAGAAGGTACCAGCCAATAGAGAAAGCTAATGGTATTGCAGGCAGAGGGAAGAACTAGTGCAAAGGCCTGAGGCTGGAACAAGCATGTCATGTACCAAGTGTGATGTCTTAAACGTTTGATGATACAAGCAGCGTGAAAGAGGAGGCATTGCCTGGGAAGCAAAGGTTATGGCTTCAGGACTTGGGTGGGCACAGGTGTGCCGATGTGTAGACCTAAGTCCCAGAGGATGGGCACAGCATTTTTCCTCGGAGCCCCCAGGTACTCACTGTGATATAGAAATCCCCTCACAAAGGCAGACTCCGGAAGGGGCTGGACGTCATCCTGCTACCCAGCCTTTGGTGGCCTGCCAGGAAGGGTCGAGCGTGGACAGGGTCATGGAGACTAGAGAGCCTTCCTCATGTTGGCCAAGTGAGGTGAGGAAGAGACGAGACTGTTGCTTTTCCATGTCTCCCCCGTGGACTCTTAAATTAATTCCACTGTCACCCTGACTGGTTTGGCTCCTGGATAGTGTGTCTGCCTGTAGACTGCAGGGTCCTGGGTTCAATTCGGTCAAGGGCGTGTACCTCAGTTGTAGGTGCAATCCCTGGCCCCAGTTGGGGCGCCTGTGGGAGGCAACCAATCAATGTGTCTCTCTCACATCAATGTTTCTCTCTCTCTCTGTCTCTCTCCCTCCTTTCCACTCTCTCTAAAAATCAATGGAAAAATATCTTTGGGTAAGGATTAACAAAAAAAATTCCACTGTCAACATTCCCATGCCCCTACTGGACTGTTTGGGGTTGGGGGTTAAACCCCACGCTTGTACCCCCGATTCCTTCACCAAACAAACACTGGATCCTAGATGCTGGACGCTGAATCATATATATTCCAAGGCCACAGACGTCCTCAGCTTCTGCGAGCTTCCTCCCACGAACCTGACAACACGAAATTTCTGAGATTTACTCCAGCTGTGGCAAATCCCTAATAAAAAATTTCCCCCAATGAGTCAGTCCCACAGGAGGCAACTGAGACATTCCGTGTTGTGTGATGTCAGCGTGTCATGTGGAGTGGGTCTTGTCTACAAAAAGCCCAGCCACGGCCCTGGTGGCTGACTGGGGCTTGTCCGCAGGGCAGAACCCGGACCCTGGAGGGAGGGAGAGTCTCCCACACAGTACAACGCTAGGTAGCTTTCCCCGCAAGCAAACCTGACGGGAAAAGCCAGTTTTTCCACGAAGTTCGAGTCAGGGCTGATTATTTGCTTCACAAAAGGATTCTGCAGAGGGCTCCTTTAAATAACCAGCTCAGAGAGAAAAAGTATAATGTGATGGAGTGACAGGAAAACTTTTTCCAAAAGCGCATCTCTTCATCTGTGTGCATGGAGGGATGTAAGGATGTGTTTGCAGCTGTCAGCGTTACGCAGGAGGGTTTGGGGCCGTATACCCATTGGGGACATCGAGGCCGGCATGTAGCTGTGGCATTTGTTGGGCAGCCCTGCTTCACCCCTGATTCTGCTGATCCCCTCAATTGATCCAGGGGTGATCAGGCAACCAGATAAAACCCTCCCCCTTCTGACGGAGGAGCTGGTGGATGTCAGGGCCTCTCTTTGTCCTTCCTGGAGAAAGTGGCGCCACAGCCACTAGAGCAGTGGTTCTCAACCTATGGGTCGTGACCCCTTTGGCAGTCGAACGACCCTTTCACAGGGGTCGCCTAAGACCATCCTGCATATCAGATATTTACATTACGATTCATAACAGTAGCAACATTACAGTTATGAAGTAGCAACGAAAATAATTTTATGGTTGGGTCACAACATGAGGGAACTGTATTTAAAGGGCCAGAAGGTTGAGAACCACTGCACTAGAGCTATCTGGTGGACTTCACAGAAATATTTGTAATATTTGTTGAGTGTGGGCCCTGTCCCTGGCTCTATGGCAGGTGCCCCACAGGCTGTGTCTTAGTCAGTCCTCACAGGAAGTCTGTGAGATGGATGGTGATGGTCATGATGATGGTGATATTTATTTCTTATCTGCTAAATTGTGAAAGCTGGGTTATGTTTCCCAGCTCTTCTACTTGGGAAACAACTCTTAATGGAAGTAGTTTTATTTTATATCTTTGTGGCTTATTAGAGAAATGTAGGCTTATTAGAGAAATGTAGACTCATTGTAAACAATTCAGATAATAGAAGAGAACAAAGAAGAAAGTCAAAATTACCAATTATCCCATCACTCATCTGTCTCCCCACTGTTAATATTTTAGTATGCACTGTTTTGGACTTTTTGTCTGCATGTGTATGCAAAAAAAATATATATATATATGTATATGTAAACATGCACATATATGTTTTAAAACATACTCGTAAAAATACCTATGTTTTTCGACTTAACAAAGACTTTTCCATAAACAAAAGCATATAGACCTGCAGAACTATCTACTAGAGCAGCGGCGTATTCCATTTTATCATATGCCAACACGGATGGACCTGTGCATGCGGGCATTCCGACACGATGCTGTTATAAACATAGCATCTTTCCACTTCTTATGTGCTGCTGCTTAGATGTCCACCCACACAGATTCATATACATCTTTGCACAGTTGTCTGGTTATTTTCTTAGGAAAACTTCCCAGCCGTGGGATTGCTGGAGTGAAGGGTATGGACATATTACCTTTTGTCACACTTTTGCCAAGATGCCCTCCAAAATGTGTGAACAGATGTGCCTTCCTGCTTCTACTGCCCTGTCCTTCCTCGCTCTGTCTCTCAGGGAAAGTCGCTTCCGCTCCAGCCTCGGCCTCTTCACCTCTGAAATGGGCGTGAGGACAGCAGGTCACAGTTAGCATTTATTAAGCACCTACTGACTGCCAGGCTGTGTAGTGACACCGTGGATAGGTCATGTTGGCCATTGAAATCTCACAGCAACCCTAGGAGAAAGGGTCTGCTGTCCCTATTTTAGTTTTATTTTCCCTGTTTCTGAGGCTCAGAGGGTTAAGTGACTTGCCTGAGGGCACCCCGTTAATTAGGTTGAGTTGTGTCACTTCTGGGATGTGGGGAGGGCTCTTTCTCCAGGAGCCATGCTTTTGCTAGCCCAGGTGGCCAGGTAATGTCTGCTTAAGGCAGTGGTTCTCAACCTGTGGGTCGCCAACCTGTGGGTCGCGACCCCTTTGGGGGTTGAACAACCCTTTCACAGGGGTCGCCTAAGACTATTGGAAAACACATATATAATTACATATTGTGTTTGTGATTAATCACTATGCTTTAATTATGTTCAATTTGTAACAATGAAAATACATCCTGCATATCAGATATTTACATGACGATTCATAACAGTAGCAACATTACAGTTATGAAGTAGCAACGAAAATAATTTTATGGTTGGGGGTCACCACAACATGAGGAACTGTATTAAAGGGCCGCGGCATTAGGAAGGTTGAGAACCACTGGTTTAAGGAGTCCCGGTGCCTTCTCCACCACCGTGCGTGCATCCCCATTACTCACTGGGTGTGGCTGGCCCGCAGCACTTACCTCGTGTGGAAATAGTAAGGAGGGATTTTCCAGAAGGTTTGGGGAATTTCCTCTGAGAATCAACTGTCTTTTCACTTTTGTTTCTGAAGAGAGGAAGCATGTTTTCAAAGTTAGCACCATCTCCCACAGTGAAATCACAGGCCTACACCATTCCTCACCCCCACTCCTTCCCTGACTGTGGCCATCTCTCCACAGCTCCTGGCGGAAACCCTGCCACCTTCCCCAGACTCTAACCCAGGGGTGGGCAAACTTTTTGACTCGAGGTCCACAATGGGTTCTTAAACTGGACCGGAGGGCCGGAACAAAAGCATGGATGGAGTGTTTGTGTGAACTAATATAAATTCAAAGTAAACATCATGACATAAAAGGGTACGGTCTTTTTTTTTTAGTTTTATTCATTTCAAACAGGCGGGATCCGGGCCGTAGTTTGCCCACGGCTGCTCTAACCGCTTCTGTGAGTCTTTTCACTGCGGGATTCCAGGGCTCTGGGATCAGCGAATGAACGAATCCTGGTCCGCACCTCCCACTTCCTTCTCGGGCCTATTGATTTGGAAGTAGCCCAGCAACCTGAGCCACCTGAAATGCCAGCAACCTGAAATGCAGCTCTCAGGGGCTGGAGTGGGGCCTTGGGCCACTCTGGCTCAAAGAAGCCACTTCTGCGGGCAGCCTTCTCCCACAGACCCTGGGTGTGTGGCAGGCACATCCCAGGGAGGGTAGCCTTTCCAGACCCTCTTTTTTTATTTTTTAAATACATTTTTATTGACTTTTAGAGAGAGAGGAAGGGAGAGGGATCCGGGGATCGAGCCCACGACACCAGCATGTGCCCTGCCTGGGAATCAAACCTCTTAGTTCCTGAGTCAACACTCAACCACTGAGCCACACTGGCCAGGCCAGACCTTCTTTTTAACGGAAAGAGATTTCTCCCGTGTTGGTTTAGCACAGTGGTTCTCAACCTTCTGGCCCTTTAAATACAGTTCCTCATGTTGTGACCCAACCATAAAATTATTTTCGTTGCTACTTCATAACTGTAATGTTGCTACTGTTATGAATCGTAATGTAAATATCTGATATACAGGATGGTCTTAGGCGACTCCTGTGAAAGGGTCGTTCGTCCGCCAAAGGGGTCGTGACCCACAGGTTGAGAACCACTGGTTTAGCAGGTTGATGCCCAGTAAATACACAGGGATGGAGAGGGAGATGATGGTTTTCAGTAAATAATGGTGGGAAGGGAGCTGGTAGGGAAATGTCCCACCTCAGCATTAGGACCCCAGAGAAGGAACCCAGTCAGGGCACAGTGACAATCCCCAGAGCGCACAGCAAGGCCGAAGGCATGTGTCTGTGCAGATAAAATGTCGCAGGATGTGAGCTGTCCCACAGCCCAGCCAATGTCTGCTTAAGGCAGCGGTTCTCAACCTGTGGGTTGAGGAGTCTTTCCCCGCCGGGCAGTTGGATTGTTTGAAATGAGCTCAGGCCTTGGTGGGTAGGGAGGGCGGCCCCCCGCCTCTTGCTGAGGCTAGGAGTTATGTGATCAGAGATGCTGGTCCCTGGGGACTCAGCCCCTGCGTTGGGAGAAAGGTTTTTATTGCCTTATCTAACGTGATGCTGATTCCTTTTAAAAATATGTTGTTGGCCAGACGTTGCTGATGTGAACTTTGCAGAGTCATCTCAGGGAGGGAGGTGGCCCATGTTTGGGGAGTCTTTGTCATGAATAAGTAAAGAGAAGAGAAGAGGGAGGACCCAGGAGAAAACCTAAATGTGGGGGAGGGAGCAGGAAAATAAAAATCTCTGAAATATCCCGTGTGCCTGGCTCGGTGCCTAGCACCTTGCCTATGATTTTTTCATTCCATCTCTCTCCCAACCCCCTGAGGTGGGTATTTTTATCCCCATCTTCCAGATGAAGAAATGGATACTCAAATGGGTTAAGCAACTTGCAGTGATACAGAACTAAGAGGCAACGACCAAGATGCAGAAAGATCATAATGGAAATAAAAATGGTTCTACAGAAGGAAGAAAAAAATGAAAAAAAAATGTTTTTTTTGAGATATTTGATAGACTGATGCTACTGCTCGTATGTGGGCAAGAGATAAGGCCTTAAAATCTAGCCATCGGCCAAAGTGCTCATTCTCTGTGGCTTTAATAAAGCAATGCAACTTCCTGTGTGTGTGTTTGATACTCTGCAAGCAAACAGTGACCTTGTTTGAGCAATCCGAAACACCTAAGTGTCTAGAAATGAATGGAGAGAGCGCACATGCGCTGGAGTGAGACAAGGGGTCCTTCTCATCTCCTTAAAGTGGTCTTTTCTCACCTGTGCCCCTTCGCGCCTCCTCACCTAGGTATGACTTCATCGAGATCCGGGATGGGGACAGTGAGTCTGCAGACCTCCTGGGGAAGCACTGCGGGAACATCGCTCCGCCCACCATCATCTCCTCGGGCTCCGTGCTCTACATCAAGTTCACCTCCGACTACGCCCGGCAGGGTGCGGGCTTCTCCCTACGCTACGAGATCTTCAAGACAGGTCAGTGCGGTCCTGGGTGGAAAGCCGGGACCTGGGCCTCTAAGAGAAGATGGGGCACCACCCTCTGTGTCTGGCTGTGGGGCACGGCCTACGGGAACTGTGTCAGAGTCGTGGGCTCACAGGCAGGTTGAGGGAGAGAAGAGAGGTTCCAGCGGACCTGGAGACAGACCAAGATGGAAAGCCAGTTATGTCATCACCCAACTGGCGAGGACGATGTGCTGGGTGAGGCCCGACCGGCCGACAAGCTTTGTTTGTGTCACCGAAAGAGAAGGGGCACCAATTAAATAGAAAACCACTGTTGGGGTGAATCTGATTCTTGTGTTTTTTAAAATCACACTCATCTTCATGGGAAAAAGCGAAACTCGGTTGACCTTCCTCCTAATTACTTCACGGTTTAATGTTGCCTTTATTTGGAATTACACGGAGCAGGAGGACATAATCTTTGTATTGTGTAGAGTCTCTATAGATCTCAGTGTGGCCTACGCCCTCCCACTGGGGTCAGACAGTAGCTTTGAAATTCAGTTATGGCTCCTAGAAATTCCCCTCGCTGATCCACTTTACCACTTCTACCCATCGAACCCCACTTCCTAAATGCCAAGGAAGCTGACCCCGAAAAAGCATAATAAAACAAAGAGGGAGAGAACGTGCACATCAAGCAGACTGCTCGCTTTCGACTAGCTCCCCCTTAGATTGCTGAGAGCATGGGCCAGTGCTTATGCCCATACCTGGATAGAGCCAACTTTCATTCACAAGATGCTGGTTCGGCATCCCCATTTCTGCTCTCCCAGCAGCATGCCCTGCCCTCCGATATGTGAGCTCATGATCTTGAGGCTGAGTGAAGCTCATCTCCCAATTCTCCCCTGTCCCTTGGCCGCTCCGCCACCTAAGGGGCTCCCGCCCCATCGAAGGAGTGTGTTCCCCTCACCAGCCTAAGTTTTGCAGCCCGTGGATGGAGCTGGTGACAGGGGAGGCCTTGTCATCGAGAGGCCCAAGTCCGGCGCCTGTTGAGTTCAGTGTGAGGGGAGCTATTCATATATATTTTCTTTTTCACTAAACAGTTCTTGAAAGGAAGTGGTAGCTGCTGAAAGCACTTTTTATATCCACTCTGTCTAAATATTTGTTAAATTTGTCTGCCTGAGAACAGGAACGTAGAGTCTGACGAAGGGGTGGGGCCGAGGGAACTGTGTCAAGCCCGAGTGGGAGCCCAGACTCTCGCAGGCACAAGTCCCGAGAAGGTCCATCTGCTGTGGGTCATCACCTGCCTGACTTCACGAGGTCACGGGGACTGACAGTCTGTGTCCAGTGGCTCCAGGCTGGTGGGCAGCTCCTGAATCGCTTGATCCACAGTTCCCGAGTCCTGTGCAAGCTCAGATCACTGATGAAAAGCTCATTGTAGCATTTCTGCTGGGAGCAGTGGGGAGCGAGGGCCGACCAGGGAATAAAAGAGTGTTCGCCCTCCTCCCGTGAGGGAGACAGGTGTGCCGACCCTCAGCACGTCCCAGAGGCACAGTAGACGTTGTTGGATGAATGTATGTAAATAGACATGTAAATGGAAGGAAGAACTATAATCTGAGGCAGAATGAGTAAGCGCTCAGGAAAGGTGTGACTGACACGCTGTGGTTGTGGAAATGAGGGCTCCATCGGGTGGCTTGGCAGGTGGAGAATCTGGGAAGTCTATTTGATAGCAAGGTCCCCAGGGCTCAGCTGTCACTCGGCTCCACTGTGCTGGCCGCGGGAGGGAAACAGCTTCAAGCAAGGTCTCCAGGGAGCTGGCCACGGGGCCGTCGCAATAAAATGAGCAGGACCGTTCAAGCTCACCTCCGTGTCATGCCTCCTGACTCAGTAGTTCACAGCGACGCTGCCACATTCTCCAGAAAGCCACAGAAAAGTGGATGTTAACGCTATTCCGATTTAAAGTTAAAAACACAGGAGGGTATTATACGCAGCATTGCTGTTTTCAGGACAGGCTGAGGTAGGATCTTTGCATGAGGCAGCGAGTCTGCATACTTCTTAGGAACAGGAGTGCCAGCCAAGAGAGGTGGCTTGGGCGTGGAGACGTGGGCAGCCCGCTTTCAGGACTGCCGTTGTCTGTACAGGAGGAAGGATGTGACTACAGTGGGAGGTATCCCCGCCCACAACAGCCATGCATCTGGGAAATGTAAGAAAGAAGACGAGGGCCCAGTGGTTTCTCGGAGCCACTGCAACCCGCCATCATGTCCATTCCAAAGAGCAGCTCTGCGCATGAACGGCAACTCGGTATAAAGCACGTACATGTGTGGGGGTGCAAATGTCAACATTCTTCCAGGCGCCGTGCCCTGCACCCACCGCTGGAGTCTCGAGAGAAAATACACCATTTACATCATCTGCAGAACATGAAAGAAGCGCATGCACGTTCTAAAGAAATCTAAACACACACAGCTATGTCTGCTGGTCAGATTCGTAGAGAAAGAAGCGGGAACCGTAAACACAGACACACATACCCACACAGAGGGCTCTGGAAGCCTTCGCCAGCACATCGCCCTGGCGAGACGGCTGCAAAAGGAGACTGACAGACACACACCCACCACTTGGGTACAGGCAGGGGCCATGTGGCTGGAGTGGGAGGCGCATGTCTGCCCTGAACGAAGTGGCTTATAAAGGAGTCTGTACATTACCAGACTCTCCCCATGTAAAGGGGCAAACCAAAACAACTCGTAAACTCTAAGGCTCTCCAGCCCCCAAATCCAGAGAAAGGAATTTTAAAATAACTTCAAATACAGCATTGGAGGCTTAAACCACTGGAAAATGTGGGGTTTTTTGTTTGTTTTTCTGGTGCTCCTCGGACCAACGTTCAAGATCAAGTTTTCTTTCCTGGTGCTGGGGGATGTTTTGGGAACTGAAATCTCTGGGGTCACTCACAGACAGAGAAAACCTGGGGTGCCCCCTCCCCCCACTCCCCGAACTGAGGAACTAGATTCACCTTCTGCCGTCAGGCCAAGCTTAGCTTCGGATAAATCCCACATGTTGTAAATAGCTTTGTGCGCACAGATTCTTCTTCCACTTGCCGGGTGACTGTAAAATTTACAGTGGGAAACCATGGAGTGCGCATTTTTCCTAGCGGAGTCCTTTGGTCTGAAATCATGCACTGCAGCTGAAATCCCCCGGCTCCTGGGGACAGTCTCAGCACCGAGGGAACTTGAGTATCTGTGGACGGAGATATTTTTCTGTTACCTCTAACCCTGTAACACATCACAGAAAAGGGCTCTTGGGTTAGGGAGTTATCTGCAAGGCTCAGCTTTTGTGTCAGGGATCGTCACCCTGTTCTGAGGTCTCTTCTCCACATTTGATTCTCAGCCGCCCGCTCTCCAACACTGTGACCGCGGTTTACATAACGAGATGGCACTCTAACGGACAAAGTCACGATGATAATGGATAAGTTTGATTTTCCTGCATAAAAAGGATAAAACTGTTTGCCCACCTCATTCCAAATAAGGCAGGGGATATACCCCTGTACAGCCACATGTCAGAGATAGATACACACTTTTTTCTTTTTTTTTTAAAGAACGTCAGATTGAAAAATTCTGTGCCGTCAAATGCTGGCCTCAGAACCTGGAGACCGTGGGGGCTTTAGAAGCTCACATTCTCCCGGCCTCCCTCAGGCTTACTGGGTGTCCGTTGTGGAAGCCTCCCCCACTGTTGGGAGGAACCAAAGAAAGATTCCACTATGAATTCCCCACTCCCGGGGGTGGGGACTCCCTTCGCCTTGGAAGGGAGAGATGATAGAGCCACCTCTGGAAGGAAGGTCGATGCCCCTCCCAGCTCTGGATGTGTGCTGTGAAGAAAAGCTCTTTTCCTCTGGCTGAGTGGCCCGCATGAAGCAGGCCGCACAACACTAACCTTCTCAAAGGTCCCTTCGGCCCCAAGTCCTGCCAGCTGGCTTGGCCTCGCCAAACTGCCTTATCTGGCCATTGAGGAGGCCTGGGAGCTGAGGGCTAGATGGTAACCAAAGCCAGGGACTTGCTAGGAAACTGGGGTGCCATCCAGCTCCTCCCGCTGGCCCTGGCTGCCCATTGGGCTGCCCTGCCCCAGAATGATGGGATGAAGAGCTGCTAAGATGTGGCCCACAGAGAGCACCCACCCCCCCCCCAACAAATCCTGAAGAGGCTGGCTCTCGCCCCAGGTGTCCAGGCCCAGCTGCCAAAGCTCAGTGCTGGGTAGGTGGGGATGTTGGAATTTTCTGCCTGATGCCACCACCCCCGCTCATCTGCATGATACCTTTTCCAAGTCAGACTTTGCTGCTTTCCAGACAGTCATCATCAATAAAGAGACTCACGGAGGGGCCTCTGCAGGAGCTGCGGATAAAGACATCGCCCCGGGCCGAGATCCGCATATTGACATCGCATAGTTGCATTTCTGTGGGCTCCCAGGGGACACTTCCTGCCAGTAAACACCTGCTTTATTGAGGATTTGGGTGTGTTTTTTCTTCATGCTTAGAGGGCCTATTTATCCTCCTCATAAATCCTGCTTCTTCTTTTTTTTTAATTTAAAAATCACAACGTCGTGAAATCCATTCTACTTGTCCGGCAGTACCCACGCGGCATTAACTTGTCTCAGAGCGCGCCCTGTGCATGTCACGTCCAGCGGGCTGAGCTGCATGTCCTGGGCCGTCTCTGGGCCTCCCCTGGCAGTGGGAGGCTGGGTCACAGTGCTCGAGGGCTCTGTGAATGTGACTCCACCTAGAGGCTTTAGGGGTAGGGTGGCTGTAATCCTGTCACAGCTCCCACCACCCGCCAAGCCCGCCCCAGGGTGAAGTGTGTGCCACATGTAATAAGGACGCCTCCCTGAGTCCCGAGAAAGCAGACACACAGCAAGGCCACCCCACAGAAAGGGGCCAGGAGCCTCCCCAGTGGCAGCACAGGGCCGCATTTTTCGAGACTTGCTGCCGAGCGGCCTTTCACAGCCCCAGCGCCCCGCTGTGATCCACCGGCTACAAACGTCGATTGTTCATTGTCTGGCCACTACAGAGCAGCTCGTTTTAATATAGTCATGACATGAATGAGACCCGAGCTCCCCTTTGCCCCTCCCCTGGGGCACCTTGGATCTTGGAGGGAGAAGGGGGCACTCGGTTGGCGCTGGTACAATAGGGGCTGTGTTGAGGTCAGCAATAAATAAGGGGTAACATTGTTTGCCCTGCTGGCAATCAGCAAGCCTTCCTTAAGGATTGAAATAACTTACATTTCTGGAGCAAGCAGCTGAGTAATTGAGAAAGAAGTCTCTGTTCCTCTTTTCAAGAGAATCAATCTCTCTCTCTCTCTCTCTCTCTCTCCACACACACACACTCCCCCCCCCCAATTCCTCAATTACTATTCTTACTCTTACATGTAGAGCAAACCATTTCGCCTCCTTAATTTCTCTCTTAAAGAGGGTCCCGCTCACAGGCTTGACACGTGAATGGGAAGAGTATGTTGCTTCAAGGGCCACTCCAGTGGAAACAAACACCCCATGAGTAGGGATTTAGGCCCAGGCGTTTAAATAACTCATGCAACAGAGGCAGCCCAGACAGGCGTTGTCTCCTCCTTTCTTAATGCTACGGTTCCCTTTGACATACAGGCTCCGAAGATTGTTCGAAAAACTTCACAAGCCCCAACGGGACCATCGAGTCCCCCGGGTTCCCCGAGAAGTACCCACACAACCTGGACTGCACCTTCACCATCCTGGCCAAACCCAAGATGGAGATCGTCCTGCAATTTCTGACCTTTGACCTGGAGCACGACCCCTTGCAGGTGGGAGAGGGAGACTGCAAGTACGACTGGCTGGACATCTGGGACGGCATCCCGCATGGTGAGTGCTGTCGCTGTCCCCAGGCACTGCTCAGGAGCCTCTCCTGGGCCTGCTAATTGCTTTAGGAACAACAAAAATAGAGAGCGAGACTTCAAACCTCCTTCGGGTTTGTATCTGACCCGCCGTGACTTTCTTGTCCTATCCTACACCAAGGATGGTTTCAGAGATTGCAGAGGGGCAATCCTTTCTTGGAGACACTGGTTTGGAGAAGGCTAGGAGGAGACGGAGGAGACACTTGGGTGAGGATGAGAAAAGCTATCGGCGATGCTCTTTTCTCCTTCATGTTGTCAGGATTCCATAGAAAATGACTCAGTGGCTACCCTCTGTGCCCAGATAGGACTCTCAAGCCGGATTGATGAGGTGTAAATCCCGCTCTGCTTAATAGTGGCTCTGCAACCTTGCACAAGCGGCTAACCTAGCTGTCATATCTGTATAAATAAGCTGCTGTTGTCATCATTATTATTACTATAATTCCATTATTATTAATTTAGTCATAGATGTCAAAAGGGCACATCACCCAGGCCAAGAGGAACCAGGAACCTGTTCTTCTCAGCAGGAGACCAGCATAAGGCTTGGGAATAGTCTATATCAGCGAGGAAACCAGCCTTTCGCTTTGGTGGTCATTCTAAGTGTTCTGCCCCATAACGGAGACTCGTCAGCTAAGCAGTTTCATTTCCTGAGAAAAATACAAGATTTAGTCATAAAACTTGGGTTGAAGCTCTGTTATTTCCTTCCTGTCTGAACAACGAAAAGTCACATGACCTCTGGGAGCCTCGATCCTTTCTTCTGTAGAGCAGGCGTTATAATGGTACCTTTCCTGCCCATCTCCCAGGGCTGTGAGAACAGAATGGGGCGGGTCAGTGAAGGGACCCTTTACAGTGCAGGCAAAATATTAGACATCGTTCTTAAAACGTATCTTCGGTTGTTCTTTTACACCAAGGCATACAAAGTGAGGCCCCATTGAAAGGCTTGCGCTTGTGGGGAAGGAGGACGTACTGAAAATGGAGTTTGACATTTCCATATCTGTTGCCCTCTCTTTGTTCTGCATATCCAGTGGGTCCCCTGATCGGCAAGTACTGCGGGACCAAGACACCCTCTGAACTACGTTCGTCGACAGGGATCCTCTCTCTGACCTTTCACACGGACATGGCGGTGGCCAAGGATGGCTTCTCTGCCCGCTACTACCTGGTCCACCAAGAACCGCTAGAGAGTGAGTTGGCTGGTTGGGAACCTCTGTCCTGTCCCTTCCTCAGAGGAGGGAGGGCGTGCTGACCTCTCCAAGACCAGGGGCCTGGCGGGCATTCTGCAGAACTTGCATTGGCATCTGAATTCAGAGAATGGGAGCTGTGTCCTCTTGTTAGGCAAAGATGAATGAAAACAGAATACATGTCCATCCGGGTGCTCGTTTCTTTAAAGGAAACAAATAGTATGTGTACCAAGAATCAGTTATTCCCAGGGAAAGTTACGGGAGCATCTCAAGCTTTCTCATCTATAAATAAAAGGGAGGTTAGTTAGGATATCTATATAAAATTCCCCCTGTGCTAACATTGAGTCTGGGACCCTTTTCCTTCCTCTCCAAGCCTCGGTGACCATTGTCAGAAGCAGCAATTTTAAATCTCTCTCTATATTTTGACTTCTCCGGCCCCGGGTAGAGCTTATCCCACACTTCCCTTCACACTTCCAGTACACGCACTGTGCACAGCACAACATGCAGCTCTGAGCCCAGTGCTGTGGACTTGCTATCTGGGCCATCAGTCTCCTGCCCTGCGCTCCATCTTCATATCCGCTCCTCCTGAGATGCGCTTCAGCTGCGCTCCCATTTCCCCTTAGAAACCCAGATGATAACCTGAGGACTGAAGGAGCACTGAAGGATGGTTAGAGCAGGGGAAGCCCGCCATGGTTGTAGACACATACCCCATGCTTACCATAGGCACGGCAGCCTGGCCTGCTGCAAAGTCGATGGGTTTTATTCTGGGATTTTTTTTTCTTCAAAGGGCTCATGAATATTGAGTGACAAGCAAGTAATATTGCAGTTTGCACCAAATTCTGCAAATGGCCAGAGCCGTCATAAAACTAAACAGGTCTGAAACCTGAAAAGCTTGCTGGTCCTTATCAGACACATGTACACACAAATATTGACCAGTGTCTGCAGTATCCATGGGAAGGGCAGCAATTGAACTGATGGCACAAGGTCAGAGTAAGGGACTTCGGGGTCCATCTGCCCAGACAGGTGGTTCGGGGAAAGGTAGAGTGACATGCACATGCTTACAGAGAGGTCTCCTGAAGACAGGTACCTGTTGCTTTGTAATGTCTGTCTTCTGTGCTAGAACTCATGAGACACTGGAGTGAAAGAAACGAAGCAAAAGATGCCTTCTGGGTGTTTATTAATGAGGCAGGCTTCCCACGATGTATCAGCCCACCCAAATTGCCACAGTCTATCACACATGTACCTGTATTTCAATCATGGTGCATCTGGCATCTGTGAGCATCTGTAGCCTGCAGCACTAACAGTTCTTGTGCTTTGGATTGTATTTTTAATTTGTGTGATGATTCTTATTTATCCACAGCCTGATTTCTTTTAGGTCCAATTTAGTTTCTTTCAGACCCAGAGGGGTTGTCAAGCTCTAGGACTTGGTGTAGTTTTTTTGTTTTGTTTTTAACACGGGAGTGTATAATTAGGTCTTCAAGATGAGAGAGTGCCTGCAAGGACTTGTCCCAGGAAGGGAGGTGTGTTTTGTGAGTCCCAAGGGTATGAGATTGAGATACCTAACTCTGTGCTTGACCATCTCCGCTCCCCAGACTTTCAGTGCAATGTTCCCCTGGGAATGGAGTCCGGCAGGATTGCTAACGAGCAGATCAGTGCCTCCTCTACCTACTCTGACGGGAGGTGGAGACCTCAGCAAAGCCGGCTCCATGGTGATGACAACGGCTGGACGCCCAACTTGGATTCCAACAAGGAGTATCTCCAGGTACTTGCTCAGCTATCAGAGGGTGTGCAGGGTGTGTGTGTATTGGTGGGCAAGGGGGGTGGCTCCTCATCTAGAGTGGACAAAGGGCACAAAGGAAATAAACACAGCATCCGTGAGAACACCATTCACTCATCCATCCATCCGAACAGACACACGTGCCGGCATGAATAGGCTGTGCAGGCATCGTGCTGAGTGCTGGGCTAAATGACGAGTAACATGGACACTGACCTGCTCCTGTGAAGCTTACCCACCCTTGGGGACGCTGTTTGGCCGAGATGCTGCTTGCCCTGTCGCTATAGACATCCAAGGAACCATCTATGAGCAGTTCCAGGTCTTCCTCATCCTTGGCACAGGGAGGCATCAGAAATGTGATGGGGGGAGGGCGTGGTGGGCGTCTTTCTAAGGTCACGCTTGTGAGTCGCTAGCTGAGCAGGGCAGCTTCCCATGGTCCTTGCTGTTCGGAGGAGCCCTGCCAGGCAGGGTTTGCACATAGCTCTCAGAAGAGCACCTGGGGAATGTCAGCACCGGGAATGGCACTCGGGTTGCCCGGCTGCTCTGCAGCATCTTCTCAGACTACTGTTTGCTTCCCTTCCGAATAAGACTTGCCGTCACGTTAAGTAATCCTCCCTTGCATGACAGACGTGTCCAGTTCTCATCCCCAGGGAAGAGCAAGCTGCTAGTTCCCTGCTTGAGCAAGGCCTCGTGACTCACAGCAGGCAGCCGTGTGACCCACTGACAAGCCTGTCTTCGCTCGGATGCCACGCGGTGACCTCTGCTCTGAGAAGGACATGGCAGAGCACACAATGGGGAAGGGAGAAAGACCACTGAGAAACTTTCAGGGAGGCACTCATAGCACAGCCCGAAGGCCATTTGTCACTGTCTGCCCTCCAGAAACCTTCCTCATCCTGCAAAGCTTCCAGAAAGTTCTCCCTTATAATGGGCATCCCATTGATCATACCTTGAGTTCTGGTCCTTAATCACATACTTTCTCTTACTGCCAACCACCTGTTTATCATGCACTGATACCGCACTGGCTGCTTCTGTTGAATGCTTACTAGTGCTGAGCGCATGTGAAGTAGCCAGTAAAGGCTTGCTGGGTCAAATTTTGTCAGTGTGTGCTGGCTAAATTTTGATCACTTGGAGATTACCATTAAGAAACGCTGTGGCCCTAGCTGGTTTGGCTCAGTGGGTACAGCATCGGCCTATGGACTGAAGGTTCAATTATGGTCAAGGGCACCTACCTCGGTTGCAGGCTCAGTCCCCAGCCCTGGTTGGGACATGTGAGGGAGGCAACCAATCAATGCATCTCTCTTACAGCGATGTTTCTCTCTCTGTCTCTCCCCGTCCCTTCCATCCTCTCTAAAAAATCAATGAAAAAATATCCTCGGGTGGGGATTAACAAACAAACAAAACGAAAAGAAACACTGTGGCCAGCAAAAGAATGACATCCAGCGATTTCCAAATGGGTTTGGTGTTGTAGGCGGGGAGGTGCCTCAAAATGTTGGCCATCCTCCTCATGGAGCAAAGGTCAGGTCTTGGTGCATAAGCCTAATTGCTTGGGCAGACTCTGCATGCCCTTTGACCCCTTACTGACCTGAGCAACTAAATACACAATGGAGTGAGGGACTGAGGGGAGGGGAGACAGACCTGAGCTGAGATTTTGCAACTCGGGCATCGTAAGTGAATTGGATTGAATTGCACTGGATTGGAGTGGATTGGATTGGATTTAGCCATTGTTCCTTTAAAGCAGAATCTGCTTTGGCTATCCAAGGCAGGCTGCTGTTTAGTAAGAAGGGGTCATGCTTCTAGACATTCAAGGATTCCCTTAAGATTAAACTTAATACTGTCCATTCAGATTTGCAAAAAGAGAGAGATAATCGTTACGATTTCAAAGGTGTCCTATTTAGTGTCAAATAAGTTGAGTTTCACTGTCTAGTGCAGTGATGGCGAACCTTTTGAGCTCGGCGTGTCAGCATTTTGAAAAACCCTAACTTAACTCTGTTGCCGTGTCACATATAGAAATTTTTTGATATTTGCAACCATAGTAAAACAAAGACTTATATTTTTGATATTTATTTTATATATTTAAATGCCATTCAACAAAGAGAAATCAACCAAAAAAATGAGTTCGCGTGTCACCTCTGACACGCGTGTCATAGGTTCACCATCACTGGTCTAGTGCAATTGCCAATTGGCCCTTAATCACTGATACGTCTGAGTGATCACAGACACAGGTTGTGAGCTGCGTATGACCATTGTGTCCTTCGAAGAAAAAGCAAGACGCTGCCCCCCTTACGCCCCCGCCTCTCTTCCTCAGGTGGACCTGCGCTTTCTCACCATGCTCACGGCCATTGCAACGCAGGGGGCGATTTCCAGGGAGACCCAGAATGGCTATTATGTCAAATCCTACAAGCTGGAAGTCAGTACTAATGGTGAAGACTGGATGGTGTACCGGCATGGCAAAAACCACAAGGTAAACCCGTTTCCCCACCTCACGGGCATGCTGGGACGGAGCAGGACAGGCGGGGAGAGAGGAGCTTCCGGACAGCTCCACGCGGGGAAGGAGTCTTGTTCAGTGCGGCTCAAATAACTGATGGAGACATGGGAGATGCTGGCCCGGAAAATACTCTTCCTTATGCTAAAGTGATTGGAAAATACCATTTCTCCAACAACCTGGCTGCTGTTGCATCCTGCAGAGCAGAGAGAGAGAGAGAGAGAGAGAGAGAGAGAGAGAGAGCGCTTGCAGAGTGCTCTCTGACTGCAAATGAAGGAGAAAATCTGTTCCCAGTCCTAGTCTCCCCACACAGGATTCATTGAGCATTTATGGCCGGAGTCCCTTCCACACGCTGGGTTAACAATCACAAAACCACAGGAACCGGCAGTTCAGGAGTTACCGAGGTCTGGCAATGAAAGGGCACAGATCCTGAGAGGGAATCACAATGTCCCAAAGAAGAAAGGGGACAACAAATAGTCGGGATGGCATCTGAACAGGCAGCCCTGCTTGGCACAGAGCAGTGATATCTCTCTCTCTCTCTCTCTCTCTCTCTCTCTCTCTCTCTCTCAGCTGGGCCTTCAGCATCGAGGGCTCACAGAGGTGTGGCCGGGCGGGTGATGTGGGGCTTTTGTTGGACATATGGACGGATGTCTGGCGCTCAGAGTTCTGAAGACACGTGGCATTCTGGCGCTGGCAATGTGGCTGTGCGCTCCGGGCCTGGGGCCTTACTGGCTGGTGGGCTCACCTGGGTGGGGGAGCTCTGGTATCACTGACTGGCCCGAGGCCCAGAAGGAGCATGCTTACCCTCCTCTGGAGGGAACTGGGGACAGAGGGAAAGGGGTCCCATCTCTAGGGCTATTGTTCCACCAGAGCCCTGGTCCTTCAGGTTGTGAAGGGTCGAATGGGACACAGACCTAGAGAAGCCAAAGGCCTTTCCCAGCAGCCCCCTCCGCTCGTCACTGACCCCAGGCAGCTGGCTCTTGCTGTGCAGCTGGAAACCTTGGGCCCAGAAAACCCTGAGCTATAATGTTGGTGGCATCGTTTTACTCGGGAAATGTGAGATTTTAAAAGAGTGGATTTTTTTTTTACATCAAAATTGCCATAGTAACATGGCACCATTCATCTGAAAACCATGGCTTCTCAATATTACTAGGCATCAATGCACACAGACACAGGAATTCCCCACTTCACAGATAAAGGGGGCGCGAAAGACGCCCTCGCCCTGACACGTGGGGCCAGGTCTGGTTTCTCACTGACTTCATCTGTTGCGGAAAGAGCTGTCAAATATCACTTGGAAATGGCAAGCCTGGGTGGGCACTGGGGGCTGGGAGTGCTGTGCACTGAGTCTCCCCCCCCCCACCCCACTCATTTTCATGCCTTCTTTCTCCACCCACCCTTTTCAGTAAGAAACTGGTAGAACCCAGGGCTTCGCCAGGTAGACGAGGGCCGGCAGCTGGGTAGCGGCGTGTCTTGGGAAGAGGGGGGGGGGGGGAGGACGAGGAGGCTCACCTGACCGCCGCCCTGTCCAGGCTCAGTGACTAAGCAGCGAGGGCCAGAGGGATCCTGTAGCATAAGCTGATTTTAAGAGCATGCAGATGGACCGGATGCTATTTAAAACACCATTTGTAGGGACTCTGCTTTTGGAAATACCTTAGCGCTGCACATTTTGATAGAATGCTGTCCTCCCTGGCTTTATCCCTGGTATTCGTGCTGCAGGGGAGAAGTTCCTGCGAATTGAATTTTGCTTTCTGGGCGCCTTTAGAATCATTCTCCTCAACTTTTTCATATTGGATCCCCCCCTCTCTCTGTCTCTCCTCCTCCTCCTCCTCCTCCTCCTCCTCCACCTCCTCTTCCTCTCCCTCCTCCTCTTCCCACCCTTGGCTAAAATTTCCCCCCAGTAGCCAAGGGATGATTTGTTTTTGTTTTGTTATTGTCTGGTTTTTAGTAAGTCAGTCCTGCCCACATAAAGGCACTGGGGCAGAGGAATAGCATGTCTGTCCCCCTTAGAAATTCATCCTCTTGGTACCTACAAGGAGGCGGGAGGATGCAAAGCCTGCCAATTGGAGATTGCCCCCTCCCTCACACCCCCTCGCCCCTGCGGTGTGGCAGGCGACCGGGGAGACCTGCTGGGCCCTCCCCTCCACGGGTGATCTCCCTGCTCCTTCATTAGCAGATCTACCTCCCAGACGGCGGTATTTAACGTGCAGATTCCATCCCGTTCAGGAGCCTCACGGCTCTCTGGGCTGTGCGGGGTGAAATCGCTGAGGGGACCATGCCAAATAGATTTGTCAAGTCTGCTGCAGTCTGATTTGATGCCACGAAGGGGAGGCGGGGTGAGGAGGGGACTTGGGGGCAGTGGAGGGAGCGGCTTCGTCTATGCCGGGCGCTACCGCTGAGCCTTTCTTTGTAGCTGCTGGATGGTGGGCGCCGTGCCAAGCTCACTGTGCTAAGTAGTAGCTAGAAAGCCAAATTCAGACAGCAGGACCTGTGAGCAAAGCGTCGCCGAGATGGAGGCGGCAGCCGGCTCTGCTCTGTGGGCAGGGGGAGGGTTCGCAGATGCAGAACAGTGCACCGGGTGTGAAGGGGGAGGCGGGGTGGTGTTTGGGGCAGAAATGTGGGAACCTGATTTTATCCCCTGCACACCAATACAATGGACCAAAGACCAGGGAATTGGGGAAACTGGAGAAAAACAAGATTAATGAGCCTCGAGGTGATGGGGGATGGCCGTGCTATTTCCTTGCAAAACACTGTTTAAAAATTAGACCCAGGCTGGGCTAAGGCGAGGACTGGGCCTGTGGGGGAAGGAAGTGAGGAAAACTCAAGGACTCTTTTCCAGCCTCCCCCAGCCCAGAGCAGCCTCTTCTTAGTCGCTTTCCATCCAACAGGTAGTGGTGAGGTTGCCTGAGAGAAAGGCATGACGCTGTAGCCGTGGGTAGGGCGAGCATCCCCCTTCAATACGTGGCACGGTTATGCAGGCCATATGCACAGCACATTCCCCAGTCCTTCTCCGTCCCACATGCCATAAACATGGAACCTATGATTTTCCTACAGGGCGGGTCCTCCTTATGCACATTTATGGCGTAACCACAAGGCTCGGAGCTCGGCCGCCTGCTGGAGCCCATACCCAGCCCATGTGCTCCCTTAGATTACACAAATTGCTTCCCATAGATTTCCTCAGAAACCACAAGCAGAAAACGGCTGCTTTTGGTTTCCCCAGCTGTATTAATAACACCCCAAACATAGGCAGAGTGTTGTAAATACAACAGTGGACGGTTCGCGGGTGTGTCTATAATTATAGGCGCAGTGGTGCACACATACAGCCAGGGAGAGGCGTGGAGAGAGAGGGAGGCGCTGGAAGGCAGGAGGCCTTGGCCGAGCTCCTGCTCACCTTGGAGATGCCAGTTCCGTGAGTCTGCACTGGAGGGAATGAGGCCAGGACCGGTGTCAGGACAGGGGGACAGAGGCCGTTGCCCGTATATGTCTAAGCAAAAGCCCCGGCCTGCAGGCCTCCCTTATTCGGTAAATGTGGGCAACTCCCCTGTTGGCACAGCTCTGGGTACCTTCCTCTTGGTCACAGTGCTGCTGGGCTATTCTGATGTATTTCGAAGAAGTTCTAGCTAAAAGAGAAAGCCAAGGGCGTTAAATAGATCCTGATGACCACACTGAGGACGGGAGGGTGAGACTGGGATGAGGAAAGGTTTGGGTCCGAGAGTGTTTAGAATGGCCCCCTGGTGAGTGGGAGAAACGCCCGCCCTACGCTTGACATATTAATGTAATGATGACCTCCAAGGGGCTCGGAGAACCCTCAGACACCGACTTACTCGCTTCGGAACTTAACAGGGTTTCAAAGACTGTGGACTTGAAACGCTGAGACAAGTCATTTGCCCCTGAAACGTGGGGAACCGGGCGGTCCCTGCCGAAGGCACCTGGTCACCGGGCTCTGATCCCCGGCAGGTGTTCTCACAGTCTGGCCCACGCCTTGCTCACCGCCTTGCATGCAGAGGGAACTTCGTCTAGAGGTCAGGAAGGGTGCCTTTTCCTGGAGAGCCTGGTAGGGAGATCTGAAGGCAGTCGCGTCTGGACTGCGTGGCTCGGAGTGCCAGGCTCGGCGCTGCAGGGTTTGGGCCCCATCCTAGAATCCTGAGGATGTGGAGTAGAAAGAAGTTGCTTTGCGTTTGATTTGGCCACATCCCTCGAAAACAAACAAACACCCCCACTTCAAAAATCCTCTGTCCTAGATTTGTTTTCTAAATTAAACCAAATCACTTGGAAAGCCATTGGGGAATTTGAAAACCTCTGCGAAACGATCAGAGACTGGGGAGGAGAGAGAGTGGTGTTGGGAAACCAGACTCCCCAGATCGGTCGGCTCACAGGTGGCACCACATGGCGTCTATTCTGAGATGATGCACGGGGGGACCTTGATGTGCCGGGTGACCTTGCAGATCTCCCTGAGCAGCTCTGTGCCTCAGTGTTTCCATCCGCCCAGATGGAATGGTGCCCCGGCTACTGCTGGCCCAGCACCTTGGGATCTGCAGATGGAAGGCTCTCTGCCGACATAATTAATGTATTAGACCCACAAAGCTCTTCGTGAGCAGAGGCAAGTTATCCATTTAAAAAGTAACAAGGCCCCATGGGATATTTATCTGCCTCTTTTAAAATCCGAGGTCTGGGCGGGGCCTGATAAGCCATCCAGACCTCTCTTTGCATCCGATGGGGCCTGAGATGGTAACCCGCTTAGCCTCACTCTCCTCTTAGGGTGCAATCAATTCCTCCAATTAATAACTTTGAATTCTCCAAAAACACCTTTTTGCTAAACCTCCTGGTGGGTGACTGGCTTCCCCTTATCCTTCCAGTGTTGTAATTGTGTTTGTTGTGTATAAGATTAGGGCAGTGACTCAAACCGTCAGCCAGCCATGGCATCAGCCTTCAGAGTCGGGGCTCTGATTGCATCGTCTCACCAGGGCTATGCGTATTCAGAAGAGGGCTGGTGCCCTTTCCAAATTCAAGTCCCCCCGTGTCTCTGCCCCCCCCCCCCCCAATGACAACAGAGAAGAATCCAGGGCGCTGGGTAATTAAGTTTGTCCCTTATCCGTTCGCCCTGGGATGAGCTCAGACCTTTAGCCTCTCCACTTAGGAAGCTCAAGGGAAAATTTCATTATACATAAGCTTGGAACCTTTTCTCTCTCGGGCTCCCATGGCTGGCTTCACCCAGCTCCCACGGGTGCGGAATTGTCTCCGGGAGCTGAGACCAGCCACCCTGGCGCTTTTAGCCCTGATGCTAAATTCCCCACATTTCCCAGGCCACCGCTGTGCATAGGGCCAGAGGGACAGAGCACCTAAGCAAGGGGTGTGGACAGCGTCATGATTTTGCTTGGGGGCCCTGACCCTGGGGTTTCTAATGAGCATCAGAGCCAACCCCTCATCTGGTGGGTTGTGGGGTTCTTTGCTCTCGCCGTTTTCCTTCTCCCGTTTGCTGAGATTCCCCTGGAAGAGAAATGAAGGAGTCAGAGAGGCTCAGGGCCTCCCTCCCTGTACCCTTTGCTTTCTCGTCTGCCCACCTGCAAGTTAAAAAAAAGTGGCTATGCCCGGCTAGCATGCTCAGTGGTTGAGCGTCAGCCTAGGAACCAGGAGGTCAGTGTTCGATTCCCAGTCAGGGCATATGCCCAGGTTTCGGGCTCGCTCCCCAGTGTGGGGTGTGCAGGAGGCAGCCGATCAGTGATTCTCTCTCATCATTGATGTTTCTCTCTCTCCCTCTCCCTTCCTCTCTGAAGTCAATAAAAATACTTTAAAACGTGGCAATGCCTGTTTTAGGAGGTTTTCTGTGTGGAGGGCCCTTCGCAGTTAGAAGGTCAGTTTCTCCCCTGCTTTGCAGGAGATGTTGGCCATCGCCTCCAGCCCTGCATTGCTCTGATGCTCCCTCTCCCCCACCCCATCTCCTCCAGCCCCAAATCCCTGAGCGGCCCTCCACTCCTCTCCTCCTGATGCTTTCCTGTCTCAAAATCCTGAAACCCTAATCCTGTTAGTATGTATGTTCCAGGGCTCAGCGTCTCCATGGGGGTAACATAATCCTGCAGTAAATCTAGCAGCCCCACCAGGCACACACAGATGGGGATGCACATATTCTCCCCACCGCCCCCCCACCACCCCCAGGCAGAACCCCCCACCCCCAGCGGCCCCGCCCCACACCCCGTGACACGCTCCTGCCTCTCTGTCTCCTCCTTCACATCAGCAAAACCGCTTGATGACAAAAACAGCCCTAAAGTGAAGGAGGAGCAGACAGGAGGGCATCGTGGTCATAAGTGAGCATTTGGTGGTGCGGGAGCGTCGTCGCCCCACCCCCATCCTTACCTTCACTGATGTCCCTTCTGACTCTGCGTCTGGCTGGGTTCCCACATCCACTAGAATGAG
The DNA here is from genome assembly GCF_000147115.1 of Myotis lucifugus. Taxonomy (NCBI): domain Eukaryota; kingdom Metazoa; phylum Chordata; class Mammalia; order Chiroptera; family Vespertilionidae; genus Myotis; species Myotis lucifugus. Next base: position 9,679,822 of record NW_005871051.1, read on the forward strand.
AGCAGCTTAAACCAAATTTTATTGTCTTTAAGGAAGAGTTTTAAGAGAGAAATGTCAGGACCGTGATTTACAAAAAAAGGGGGGGGTGATGTCCATTACTTAACATCATTTTCCCTGAGTGCAACAGCCCCCGCTCCTTCCACGCACGTACACACACCGCCCCTTGCCTGTTTGATGCAACAAATTAATTAAACAGGATGGCATTCATTGATTAACAATGTAGTTATTTATTTTTTAAAATATATATTTATTGATTTCAGAGAGGAAGGGCGAGGGGGAGAGAGAGAGAGAGAAACATCAATGATGTGAGAGAATCATTGATCAGCTGCCTCCTCCACGTCCCACACTGGGGATCGAGCCCACAACCTGGGCATATGCCCCAACTGGGAATGGAACCATGATCTCCTGGTTCATAAGTCAATGCTCAACCACTGAGCCACGTTGGCCGGGCTAACAGTTTATTTTTACATGGGGATTCGATAGCTGGTTTTAGAGGAAATGCAGGGGGAGGGGGTGGAGAGGGAAGACGGGCCCTGGGCTGAGGATGCGTCGGTTGTTTCTGAGACGAATTTTTAACAGGTGCTGCTCCTGGCTTCCCCGTTTCTGCCCTTCATTCCCACCTCCCCTCTTTTCCGCCTGCCTCGTCCTCCTCCTCCTCCGGTGTCGGTGCCAAGTAGATTGAAAAGGAGAAGTTTGGACGCAATGAAACATTTATTAGTGGAGAGAAGTATTTTTTATTTTGTTAAAGAAAAAAGTGGAAGAATGTCTCCTGCACACTTTCTACCTCAGGGCCCCAGCTCTGTGCTGGCTTTGAAAAATTTCCTGCTTTCTCTGCAGTCCCTGGAGCGGGCTGCGTTCAGATATTTACAGCAAAGTAGAAACAAACTGTAGGTCGCACCATAGGTAATGAAGAGACAGGCGTGCGCAGACTGAATACCGAAGCCCTGTGCGAAGGGGAGGCCGTGGCCACACCCAGAGCCTGCATCTTCCACCAGGGCCTGCTCGCTGAGCAAGGTGAACAGCCAGGTAACACCATGAGCCTTCACCCCAAGGCCTTGGTGGAGGACGGGGCATCTCCACCGTCCTGGGCACCTGGATGTTGATGGCAGACACTAATGGCTGTAAGACAGGGACTGAGGCCCTAGCCAGTTTGGCTCAGTGGATGGCACGTCGGCCTGCAGACTGAAGGGTCCCGGGTTAGATTCCAGACAAGGGCACATGTCTGGGTTGTGGGCTCGATCCCCAGGAGGGAGCATGCAGGAGACACCAATCAATGATTCTCTCTCATCATTGATGTTTCTATCTCTCTCTCCTTCTCCCTTCCTTTCTGAAATCTATAAAAATATATTTTAAAAAAGAAAAAGAAAGGGACTGGGGCCCGGCAGGAAATCCCCCAGCCCAGAGGCCTCCGAGGTAGGCAGGCCGAAACACTCACTGTTCTCAGCCAAAGTCACTGCAGTAGAGTGATGCTTTCTGGGGCGATATTTCTATATAGATTATGCCCTTTATTTTACATAGTATTACAGTCCATGCCTATGAGCTCTCAGGCATGGTCAAACATGTTGATTTTCTTTTCCTGGTTTGGACGGGGCACAGTATAGATAATAATACAACTGGGGTGTTGGATAGCAGCCGGCGTAATTGGCAGGTGCCCCCTCCCCCAGAGGTGCAAATCAGAAAATCCACGAGGTGCTGCTGGTTTCAGATTCTCTCTCACGGAAAATAAACCAAAGGTCTCAAGAATCAATTGGAAAGTGTTGGATTATGTTCAGCATTCAGCGAGGCACCAAATGGATTATCCAAACCACTTTGTGCCCTGAATTGTTTTTCAGACTTGGTTTTACAGAGATACATTTGAAGAAATCTTTATGCTCAACAGAGCTTTTATAGCTATATCCTATATAGGTTTGTTTGTTTGTTTTTTCTATTCCCACTTCTTCAGGAAGCGAGGGTCACCTTGAGCATATTTCTGGTTTTCCTTTGGGTAGTAAGGCAACCATACCAGCATTTTTCTTTTAAAATTGACAAAAGTGTGGACCATCTGTGACATCCAGCTTTTAAAGCAGATGTTATCGTTTGATCATCGCCTTTGATACAGGCCTCGCTGGGTGTAGCGCCTGCTGACAACCCACAGAGTTTCCTCAGCCTTGGGGACATCTCACTGCGAAGTGATGGTTTGAAAATTTCTGGCCTCGAGGTTCCACTTGGGAGTCGATGGCTTTCAGAACTGAAACTCTTCCGATTTAACAAAGACCCGCTTGCTACTTGTGACGCGGCTTCCACTCTGACATCTGCCCTGGGTGTAGTGCAGGCAGTGGAGCCGGCAGGAGGGCTGGTAGACTTAGCAGCATCTATCTGCAAGCCTGTTAGCGACTTCTCCTTCAGGAGAAGGAGAAACCAAGGTATCTAAGGTTTATTGATTTGCCTATAGTGATTCAGTGAGTCGGCAGGGAATAGGGAATAAAACCAATTTCCTGGCAGCATTTCCGGGGCACACAGCTCCTTACCTTGCAATGCCTAGACTGGAAGCCAAGAATCCATCTCAGAGAATTTGATCAGAAAACAGATGACGGGTGATTCGGAAACCACAGAAGCATTGAGAAAGTCATAAAGATGTATAATATATGATCGCATTTACCAGCTATAAATAGGGAGAGGCAGGGAGAAAAATAGAGACCTTGTAAATCCATTGGGTCAGGAGGAAGAGAAAGTGCTTAATATGTCATTAAAAATGGATTTTCATAAATGGCACTTGGAGAGCTTTGGGCAAAAGACAATATGTAAGGACCAAGGTGTGGTTATTTATTACTCTTCGTTATTAATAATTCGAACTGTTATTGAACCAAAACATCAACGAGGTGGACTCTCCCTGTGAGTGGGGTGCTCACCACGTGTGTTCTGGCATCCCTGTAAGTGTATGAAAACCCACAGCACTTGTCCACAAAAGCTCTGAGCCTCCAGGGAACACAGGGTAACTATGGTGCCCTGTTACGAAGTGGACACTCCCAAGGCAGTGCTGGATAGGAAAACTCTTGTGAAGGAAGCCAGAAAGGGCAAGAATCGGGGGGGCCAGAAAGGACCTTACAAATCAACTCACACAATCCCCTCATTTAATAGAAGAGGACGTCGGGGCCCACACTTTTGAGCTAATTAGCAGTAGAATCTGTCTCCTGAATCCCAGTTCAGTGGTGGTTGGGTGTTTTGGGATTTCCCCCCTACTGTGCCACATTCAGAGTGGACAGTATATGAATAGTTTCATAAAATAATATGGTATTCCTTCAGCAAAGGGTCCAAATTGCAGGGGGCAAATATAAGCACAAGGTCAAGAGCAGACAGAAATCTAAGAAGGGACTGGGCTCAGAAACGTGAAGGGTCAGTTGAGGCCACGTGGAAAGAGCCTCATTTGGTCCCGGGGAGGGAGACGCTGAGAAAATGGAGCAGCAGAGGGACGTTCAATGTGAGCGGCCAGGGTGATGGCCTGGGGCAGGTAAACCAAGTGCGTGCCTCCCTCTGGCTGATGTCACTGTGGGCAGAGACCTGGCGGTGCTCCCTCCAAGCCTGTGAGCACATACGTCATGGGAAAACCAACCTTCTCCCCAGACATGCACACACATGAGTGCACACACATGCAGCCACACTCACGCACACGCCAGCCTCCCAAAGGCAGTCCGGAGACACAGTCATTCCTGAGGTGGAGGGAAGAAAGGTTCCTTGGTATTATCTGCCCAAGCTGAGCAATGACGGGGTCAGATATTCAGAACATATGCAACATGTTGTGTTTCTAAACAGGACCACCGTGTGGGTACCGTGGATTGCAGCTGGGTTAAAGATTGAATCCACTCCACACCCCAATTATGCATTCACATGGCCATCAAGCCCCTCCCCTCCAACTCTGTAGCATCTCCTGATGGAGGCCACACACAGTCATTGTCACCGCCCTCAGGGAGCTGGCCAGTGGTGGCCCCCACTGCCCACAGCACCCACCGAAATCAGAGTGCTGCCCTCGCTTCTCCTTGCCAAACAACACACAAGGCAACCAGCCTCTGCCGCCCGCAGAAGCCTAGGAGAACTGATGGATCTCCCCCAAATGCGGTCTGTTCACCTGTCCCTTTCCTCGGAGCCACGGAGCCCTTCATCAGCACCCAGGAGGCCAAGGAAAGAGCCTGGGGAGGCCAGACCTTCCTGGGCCCTATTTCCTCCTTCCTGCCATCCCTCTCTGAGATTAAGAGCCTCGGCCTCCCTCTCCACCTCTCTCTGAACTTCTCCCAGCTGCCCGGCTCTCCCCCTCTTTCCGTGGGTTTCCCTGGCCCTTCTTTGTCTCTTCTCCCCCCTCTTTATCCTCAGTCACGAAGCATCAAGCAGCCAGAGCGAACCTGGGCTATGTGAGTGTCCAGCAGTCCCGCCTCTGGGCTTCCTGTGACCCGCAAGGCAGTTGAGGGAGAGACTAGCCACCTTAGGACCAGGACGGAGGGAGGCTTCCAGGAGTCCGTGGGCTCAGCACCCGGAACAAGAGATTTAAACAGAATGTGTTGGGCTGGTGAAACCTCTTTCTTCCTCTCCTTTCCTCTGTTTGTCTTAAGCAAGCCACTTCTTATTTGGTTGCAAAAGGTGTGACGTCTCTTAGCCCTTCACCCTTGCCAGCAGTGGGGAGCTGTGTATTAAGTGGCTCTCACCTTGGACCTGAGCAAGCAGGAAATATGGCGGGGTCCAGGTTGCCTGACGGCAGGGCTCCTACGTACACTTCCTGGGGAAGAAAGGACCAGGCTGTTCATTGGCTCTGAGCTTCTGGCTGCTCTTTGCTGTTACCCAGAGCATTCTCAGTTATAAACACTCCGGGAACAGCCGCTCCACCCCATCGAATCCGCGCTTGGAGACCTTAAGGCTCCAGAACTCCTAGCCACCAACATAAACACTGCGCATGTGTTCAAGGAGATGCGAGTCCACCTAAGAGACCGCGGCCTAAAAACATGGCAAGGCCTTTGGGTCCAGGCAGACCTCTCCGAGCCTCAGTTTCCTCATCAGTAAAGTGGGACTAGTAATACCTGAGCCCGTGGTGTCGTGGGCATAATTGTCTTTACAGAGTGTCTGGCTCGAAGGGCCCTGTCAGTGACCCCCTGGCACGGCCCAGGTATCAGGAGCTGAAGCATCTATCCCGACCCCCACCCAGGAGAAATTGCTCGCTGCTGCAGAGTTGGCTGTGAGTGGATTTACACTCACATGGTTGTCACAGCCATGACAGGCATGATTTAAAAGTGGTGATTGGTTAGTTGGCCTTTCCCTCCACCCTTATCCAGAAACCGAGAGAAACTCACATGTACTTGCTCCAGCTTCTTTGTTTTCTATGGAGCGCACACCCACAAAACATCAGGTCCATATGGCCGCTATTGATTCGGGCCATCTGCTAGGCCAGGACTTGCTCCCACCATGTTGGGTTAGAAGCTCTTCCAAAAAGCCTTTCCTCCCATCAGAGGCGCCTTGGTCAGATGGGGACAGGGATGGATTTCATTACAGGGCGGGGACCACAGTGAGAGGAAGCTGGGGCAGGGCTCCGAGGGGACCGTCTGCAACCCTGACCCCACAACAAAGGCCAGGAGAACCCAGAACATGCTGATTGACACAGGGGCACGGGGCCCCCCACCCTTCCACCCGTTCATTCATGGCACAAGGAGGCCTCTAAGTAACTAAGGAACTAAGGAAAACAGCAGATCATCATCAAACACCCTGCAAATAGTGCTAGACGCCTGCAACACGAGGAAAGGGGAGAGTCAAGTTCAAGAGGTCCGTTGGCCCTAAAAGAGGACATTTCTGCTCCATTTTTAAAGGAAATCCCACTCTTTTCCCTCTCCCTCAGCTTCTGACATGTTTTCCTTTTCCAGGCGCTTCCTCTGCTCGCTCTCAGCCCAGGGGCAACATTTTCTGTGCCTCCCAAAGTGTGTGCGAAGACCCCTGGTTGTTTTCAAGTCAGAGCTCTGTGGGACATTAACGTTGTTCTTCATGGCGCTGCTCGAAAAGCCCCCAACCACAGCCCACTGATTATTTGTAAACCGGAGGGGAATAACGTTCAACAGAACTTTCCCACCCGCTTCAAGGGCTGCGCGCGGGGCCTCGCTGCACGTGGGGATGTGACTCACGTGGTTCCGCGTCCTCTGTCACAGGTGTTCCAGGGCAACAGCGACCCCACGGAGGTGGTTCTGAACAGGCTGCACACGCCGCTGCTCACGAGGTTCGTCAGGGTCCGCCCTCAGACCTGGCACGCGGGCATCGCCCTCCGGCTGGAGCTCTTCGGCTGCCGGGTCACAGGTGAGGTGGCGCCCCGGGGAGGTTGGGAGCGGATTGTGTCCTGGCTCTGCTGTCTCTCGGCCCAAGATTGCACCACGTGACCTTCCGGGAAGGAGTGGCTCGGGGACTCAGGTCCTAGCAGCCCCCCTCTCTTCATTCAGGGGGTGTTTATTAAACATCTGCTGTCTCCACTAGCTAACATCTATTGAATGCTGAGGCGCCAGGCTCCATGCCAAGCACTTGGGTGTGTTTTCTTCCATAACCTTCAGAAGTGCTCTGTGAGGCAGGTGTTCCTAGTCTCTCCATTTGACAGATGAGGAGACCAAGACTTGGAGATTTAGGTGTCTCCCAACCCCCCCAGCACTATGCGGCAGAGCCAGGATTTGAAACTAGGCAGTTTGAAAGAGCCCGGCTCTCAAATAACACTTTCTGGTCCTAGCTGGTTTGGCTCAGTGGATAGAGCATTGGCCTGCAGACCAAAGGGTTCCGGGTTCGACTCCGGTCAAGGGCACATACCTTGGTTACAGGCCCCTCCACGGCCCGGGCCCTGGTCAGGGCTTGTACAGGAGGCAACCGATTGATGTGTTTCTTTCACATCAATGTTTCTCTCTGTCTTTCCCTCTTTCTTCCACTCTCTTTAAAAATCAATGGAAAAGTATCCTCAAGTAAGGATTAACAACAAACAAACAAACAAACAAACAAAACAAATAACACTTTCTGCTGCCTCAACTGGGGGCCAAGAGCTATGCAAGGCATTATGGATACAGGGATGAGCACAACAGACCCAGCTCTGGGGGGACAGCTAGACAAGTTGGGGAGACATAGTTATAAACCAACAAATGCACAAATAAAGGTAAATAAAACCATGATAAAGAACACTGTAGGGGACTTCCCCAGTCTTGGAGGTCAGGGAGGAGGACTTCCTTGAGGAAGTGGTGGCTGAGCTGAGGGAAACGGGCAAACAGGCCTCCCATCCAAGTACTAGCTAGGCCCGACCCTGCTCAACTTCCGAGACCAGACAAGATGGGGTGCGTTCAGGGTGGTAAACCACACAGGCCTTAAAGACTAGAGGGAAAGTCCACAGGGAGTGGTCACAGTTTGCTCAGCGGCACAGGGGCCAGAGGGACCAAGAGAGAAAGTGAGAGGGTGGCCAGGGAATGTGGGCCGAGACCCCAGGGGTACAATGTGGAGGATGGATTAGCACAGTGGTTCTCAACCTTCCTAATGCCGCGACCCTTTCATACAGTTCCTCATGTTGTGGTGACCCCCCAACCATAAAATTATTTTCGTTGCTACTTTATAACTGTAATTTTGCTACTGTTATGAATCGTAATGTAAATATCTGATATGCAGGATGTATTTTCATTGTTACAAATTGAACATAATTAAAGTATAGTGATTAATCACAAAAATAATATGTAATTATATATGTGTTTTCCGATGGTCTTAGGCGACCCCTGTGAAAGGGGTTGCGACCCCCAAAGGGGTTGCGACCCACAGGTTGAGAACCACTGCCCTAAGGGGCGTGTGCATCCTAACCACCTAGGGGACAGTTTTCTGTCCCTTCACATTGCACAAGGCGCCCAGCGAGGACTCAGTGAAAACTCATTTTCTGGAAAATTGAAAAGAGAGAACCAGTGGATTTGAAGAGTCGGGACCACCTGGAGGGTCTGTAATTCAGTGTCCAGGTACCTAAAGCGCACTGACAGAGGACCCGCCTTCTCCACTCACTCATGTGCTCCACAAATATTTACCGAAGGCCTGCTGTGTGCAGGCCCCATGCTGGGAGCTGGGGCCAGAGAAGTGAGCTAAGCAGATTGGGTCTCTGACATCAGGGAGCTTTCGGGCTAGTGGGCAAGATGGGTAATTAGCAAAGACAAGTGCTGGACCATTCGAAACGAAGATGGGTGTCTGGAGAAAAAGAACAGGGCCTCCGAGCAAGAGTGACTGAAAGGACCTCATTAACTTGGTTGAAAGTTTGGGGACAGCCTTTCTGAGGCTGTGACATGAACCTTTAGGGGGTGAGGAAAGGTTAGCCTGGTGATGATGGAGGGGAAGAGCCTTTGGGGCCGCAGGAGCTGGTGTCACCAACAAAGATCTGAGAGTCCTTGGCGAACAGCATTAGATGCTTCGGCATGTCAGGCTCTGGGCTGTGAGCTTTTGTATAGTAACTAATGGAACCTTCGCAACAACCCTCAAGAGGTGAGTACTGCTGTTAGTCCTCCTTTAGACCTGGGGAAACTGAGGCATGGAGCAATTCAGTCATTTGTCCGAGGCCATGCAGCTAGTTAGTGGCAGAGCAAACACGAACCCCGGCAGCCTGGCTCCCAGTCTTGGCTCTCAGCACTATTCTACCTTGAAGTGCAAAGAAATCAGTGCTGACTTAAAGTGTTTGATACCAGTGGGGTTTTTTACAGCTCCCTACTAATGGGGTGTCCCCAGTGACTGTGGTGTCAGCCCTGACCTCCTGCATCTTCCTCCCCTCCCCACAGACGCCCCCTGCTCCAACATGCTGGGCATGCTCTCGGGCCTCATCACGGACGCGCAGATCTCCGCCTCCTCCACCCGCGAGTACCTCTGGAGCCCCAGCGCCGCCCGCCTGGTCAGCAGCCGCTCCGGCTGGTTCCCCCGGATCCCTCAGGCCCAGCCGGGTGAGGAGTGGCTGCAGGTGGACCTGGGAGCGCCCAAGACGGTGAAAGGCGTCATCGTCCAGGGGGCGCGAGGAGGAGACAGCATCACTGCGGTGGAGGCCAGGGCGTTTGTGCGCAAGTTCAAAGTCTCTTACAGCCTGAACGGCAAGGACTGGGAATACATCCAGGACCCCAGGACCCAGCAGCCAAAGGTAGGGGTGCCTGGAGGACTCTAACCTTAAGTCTGGGGTGCTGGTTTCCCATCCAGTATGAGGAATACTCATTAAGAGATTACTTTGTGCCAGGCACTGTGCTAACTGCCTTATGTTAATCCTTATTATTATTTCAATCCTTCCACCAGGTTTAGAAGGTAGACCCTTTGTCACTCCCATTTTAGAGATGACAAACTGAGGCTCGATGACATGTCCAGGGTCCCACAGTGTCCCTGTGGTGGTTCCATGGTTCAGACCCCGTCGTGAGCCTGACTCCAGAGCCCAAATGCCTTACGGTCAAGTTCAACGCCTTTTGTACGCTCTCTCAGATAAAGTTTCCTTCCAATTGGCCAGACATCCAAAGGAGATGTGGTTTTTGGAGGCTAAACTATAGAAACAGGGGATTTACTTCCAAAAACAACTGTGTTTTCCTGAATGTGGCTGCCCTCCTTTGTAGTTCCCGAGTCTGGACTCTTAGATCTTTCCCGCCTGGTACTGTGGCTGGGAGAGGCAGTGAGGACAGCCCCTGCCGTCAGGGGCGTGAAGGCCCGCCTTCTAGGCCCGGAGGAGCCCCAGGAGGGGGAAGACATCATTTCTCTTCTCCAGGTCAATTTCCCGGCTAGCCAGGCCTTCCCAACCTCATGTCTAAGTTTCCCCTGGTTTTTCTCCAAAGAGCAGAGCCCCTAACAAGGAAGAGGTAGCCCATGTCTCTATTCAGCCCCTTTACTAAGCAAGTGTGCTCATTCTTGATACTGAGGCAAGGGCTGGGCTGGAGGTTTGCAATAACTGATGTCAGCTCCCAGCTCGCCATTCCAGGGGCTGGAAAGGCTCAGGGCTCGGTAACGGGAACCTTTGGTGGATGGAGAAGTTGGATCCTGGTTCTTCTTAACCACTGAGGGGTCGGGGGGGCGGGGCTGAGAAAAGAGAGGATCTTCACCAGGGGCAGAGCCCGCCCTCCCCGGGACAGCGCCCCTTTGGGAGCTGTGGACACAGGCATCCTGCAGCATTCCCCATGCTGATCACCACAGCCCCCTGATGTCCCCACCCCACCTTCCCCTAAGCCAGTGGCTCCCAGGTGTGCTCTGGGTCGCTCCCCCCGCCCCCCCCCCCCCCCGACTTCAACCAGGACGGCCCCTCTGTCCTCAGTTTTATGTACTGGGGCTCCAGGCGAGTTTTCTTTTGATAGAATTGTCTCCACTAAGCAAAGATTTGGGGAACAGTCTCTGACTATCAGTGTGTGACCAGGAGGCGTGTTGTTCGTCTAGAGAAGGGGACGGTCACTTTCCCTTCTGCCTCTCCGTGAACTTGGACCATCAGTCAACTGGGACTTTCTACATCTAGACTTTCAAGCATTAGAAAAAGGAATAGATTAGAACGTTTGATTCCTAATAAACTGAAAAGTTCGGAACAGGCAAGGCAGCCTGAGCTCCCTTCTCTTCTCTCTGGGGCTAAGTCCAGCATGAGACTCATTCGGAGCCGAATTCTTTCCTGAGGGCTCAGTTCAGTCCCAGGGTAGAAGGCGGGACCTGGCAATGACACTCAGACCTGCTCCCGCTTCCCCTGGTCTGGGCCTCTAACCATCTTCCGAATGAATGCGAACCTTGGCCTGAGAATGGAGCTCCCAGGGACCGTCAAGTCCAGCGACCACGAGGAGCTAGGACGCTGCCTTCTGTTGGATGCGAAGGGTGGGAAGGAGAAGGGGGGAGGAAAGGGAAGACGGGATGATGGAGGAGGGGTCCCCCATAAGAAGGGCTGAGCAGCCTGTCTCCCCTGCAGCTGTTTGAAGGGAACATGCACTACGACACCCCTGACATCCGAAGGTTCGACCCTGTCCCTGCGCAGTACGTGCGGGTGTACCCCGAGAGGTGGTCACCAGCGGGAATCGGGATGCGGCTGGAGGTGCTTGGCTGTGACTGGACAGGTAAGACCCTGGCTCCTCAGGATGCCCTGGGCGGGGGGCGGGGGGAGTGGGGGCGTCAGACCATGATGTGGATGGGGCAGAGAGGCCACTCCTCCCTAGTTGAATCCCTCTCCAGCGAAATGCTGCAGCCCTGCCCACCCTGGGCCCTGGCCATGTTCTCTCTGCCCAGGTCCCGGGCGCTCAAGCTCTGGTCTTGGTCGTGTGGTAGGTTGTGCTTGCCGGATTAAGTGAGATCGTTTTCAGCTCTCAGTCTGAGTCTCTCTCAAACGCAAGTATACGACGACACCACCCACCAAATGTATTTAACTTCTGACTTCCTACGGGACGGAGACTTTTGTTGTGATTATCGAAAGGGAGGAAAAAAAAA
>NW_005871051.1:9691567-9750015 GCF_000147115.1 Myotis lucifugus
CGGCGAAGCGCCCTGCCTATTTTTGGTCTGGGCCCACCTGTCCCCCGGGCACCAGCCCCAGACCAGCAGGAGCGGAGCGGCAGGGCGGGCTGAGCCCCCGGCCTCCTCCACCAGGGCCCAGGTATCTCCCATTCTCCTGTCTGCGCTGTGCCTGTCCCCAGCAGGGGATCGTGGAGCATTGATAAGAGCATGTCGGAGGAGTGCTTTCGGCTCCCAGGGAGAAAAGTGCCTCCGGCGTGCCCGCTGCGATGGCGCAGAGGAGGGGGCCCATGGCGGCACACAGGTGGGAATCGGGCCCAGACTGGCCTCCCGCCCCCTCCGAGTGCAGGCAGTCCTCACGAGCACATCTAGCGGGGAGACACTTACTCCCCATTAGGTAGCACTAAGGCCAGGTCTCCGAGGAATGTGGGTCACCTGCCCATTTGAGGCACTGAAAACGGCAGCTTCTAGGCCAGTGGCTTTCAAGTGGTTTTAACCACCATCCACAAGATAAAATAAATTTATAAAACTACCCACCAGATTTACAAGTGCATGTATGCACACACACACACACACACACACACACACATAAGCACACATGTGTGTGCCTATGGGGAACAGTGTGCCACTGAGTGCCTAGACGCTGGCCACAGATTGCCAGGTGTAAGTCAGACACGTTACTTAGCCCTCAGCATCTCAGGTATCTTAGCTGAAAAATGGGGGTGATCATGGTATAGCTACACCCCCTAGGGTTATTCTGAGGATTCCACAAAATAACGGATATCAAGTACATAGACTGCTGCCCGGCACCTAATAAACCTGTTAGGATAAGTAAGTACGACTGAGACCAAAGGTTCCCAAAGCAGTGCTCATCCTCACCACGTGCGTGCGCGCTGAAATGTTATCGCTGCGATATTTAAAATGCTGGTCACGACCCATTAAATTGATTCCACAGCCTACTAATGCATGTGACGTACAGTTTGGGGGGAAAATCACAAATCGAAGCCAGCGCCTCTTTCACAGATAAAGAAACTGAGCCCCCGAGAGAGGAAGCCAGCGGCAGAGGTCGCTCAGCCCGCCGGGGGCTTGCTCACACTTCCGTCCTGTCCTCGGGCCCTCTGGGCCGGGCCTCTCCCGGCTGGCCCTGCTCTCTGACCGGCCGGACAGTGGCAAATGGCTTTTTCCACGTATTGCACCCCCACCCCAACCTGGCCCAAATGACACTGGTGACGGTCAGCAACAGGTTTCTCATTTCAAAGTCCTGCCCGGCCATTCCTCCGAAGAGCGGAGTTGGGGCTCGTTACCCTCTGCCCGGCCTCCCTCCCTTTGAAGTCTCGGACATCTGGTTTCAATTGCAGTTTAACAGGCACTTGCCTGGGAGCGCCCAGTACAAACACTGTGGACACAGCAGTTTAACAGGCACTTGCCTGGGAGCGCCCAGTACAAACACTGTGGACACAGAGGCCGCTGCTGTTTCCTCGCACTTAGCCTCATCTCCACCGATCCGCTGACCCATCTTGCTACCTCACATTTCCAGAAACTGCTCTCCCAGGGCACGTGGCTCTCTGGCTTGTCACATGTCCACCCATCAAGGATGAGTTTGTGCGACTCATCCTTGGCTCATGCCTTTCATTCCTACCCCAGAAGGATCCCAGCGAAAAGAATGGGCCGGGCCGGGTCCCTGCCGCTAAGTAATGTGACAGGGCTGCTCCACCTGTTAGTCCGTGTGTGTTTCCAATGATTACTTCTTGCCTTGCTGCCTGGAGTTTGCTGTACAATTGAGTTTGAGATTCCGTGACACAGTGACAAATTCGAACTTACAAATTAGGACGCTTCGAGGTTATTTGCTGTTGACTGTGAGCAAGAGGCAGGCACGGCGAAGGGGAGTCTGAAAGGTTAGGTGCGTAGTACTTAATAGCAGAAAGATGGGAAATCGACCGTGAAAAGGCGTTTCAGCGTATTTAGCGAGTTCCTTCAGCTCCTGGCTTTATTAAATGGTATCCTGAAGGGGACCTGACAGAGACGCCTAATCACACACAATAGCGCCAAGGAGCAGGTACAGAAATGGGAGGAACCGCGCCTGGGCGTACTCGGGGAGTCTGGTGGGAGCACAGCTCTGGGACGAAGGCCCCGCCCCACGACACATGGGTTTGAACACCAGTCACCAGCACTCCTTTTTGCCCCACCAAGGGCCTGACTCACGGTTTAATTCATTTCACAAACGGTTGCTGAATGAATGACTGGGGTGAGCAAATAAACAAGTGAATGGATAGGTGAATGAATCACCAGGTCAGAACTGACTGCCTGCAGCCAGGTTGGGCCCAGCCCGGTTTTGTTGCATTCTAGTTATTATAATATTTTGAATCAGTTGCCAACATGGATAAGTCTGGAGGTTTTACGTGGGGATTCTTGGATTTGGGGTGGGGGGGTTGCAAGATCTGGCCACACTTGGCCACCTCCCCACTCTTCCTCACCCCCATCCCTCCGGGCCTCAATCAGCTGGAGCCAGTCCTGGTGGCCCCTTAAATCAGGCAGGCAAGGTCCCCTGCGCCACCTTCTGTCCCATCCTTGACTCTCCCCAACCCCCAGCCTGCCTGGCAGCAGCCATTGAATTTAGGAAGCTTTTGACTCTGCCACGCCTTATTGTTTATTACATGGTATCCTGAAGGGGCCTCACAAAGACACCTAATCACACACAGTGGCGCCAAGGAACAGGTACAGCTCCTGAAGGCACAGCCCCACATGATTCCCACCAAGCAGTCTGAGTCCCTTTGAATCCGCAGTCCTTTCTGTTGCTTTTGTGCAAACGTGAACAGCAGTATCGGGATCACACCCCCCAGGCACCGGATTTGCTTACGGCTTTGTGTGACTGTGCCGCCCAGGTGGGGTGAGCTTTGGTTCCAAAAGTTCTGTATTCACGCAAAAGCAGGGGTGAGGCAGGAAGGCATGTCGGCTGCCACCCAAGGGGAGGGGCACAGGTAGGCGCTAGGTTTCCTCTGAACGGAAGCTCAGGTTGTTCAGCAGCAAGAAGCATGCAAACTGGTTTTGATGAGCATCATTTATTTTGTGTGTTTGCTCACCACACTTCTGTCTTAACGGACCACCCAGAGTGTGGCTTAGCCCCGCCTCCGGGTCAGCGTCACCCACATTCATTCTTGTCTCATGTGGCCCTGTCTCGCGTGGCCTTCATGCCAGCCTCAGGGCCTCTGCTGGGCAGGAAGGCCTTAGCGGGGGTTTGTATCAGGGCCTCTGTCTGGGCTGTTTCTGCAGCTTGAGCCCATTTTCGTTCAGCTCGGACAACGCTCCGACATCATTGCCGGCACACAGGGGTGGCCTCAGGGTGCGTGTGTCCTGGCTTTCTTTCTCCTTCTCTGATGGCCCACACTCAGACAGGAAACCTGGTTTGGGGCCTCTTTCTCCTGCTGCGTTTCAATGCAGGCTGCTGTATGCGGCATTCACGCCCCTTCCTTTGCCTTCACGCAGATGCCAAGCCCACCGTGGAGACACTGGGACCCACCGTGAGGAGCGAAGAGACCACCACCCCGTATCCCATTGACGAGGAGGCCACGGAGTGCGGGGAGAACTGCAGCTTTGAGGACGGTGAGGGTCGGGGTCAGAGTCGCATTCATCCGGGATGGCAGGGGTGCCTACCAGTGGGGATGGAGGCTGACCTGCGGCTGGGCAGGGACCTGGGGGTTACTGGGTCAGAGGTCAGGGAGGTGCGGGTACTCAGGGGCTTGGGGCAACGGCCATTTCCAACCAATCAGTATTGGAACCACCTGTACAGCCCTATGGGCACGAACCCAGTGATCATCAGCTGAGATAAGGGTCCGTTTTTTAAAATATATATATTTTTATTGATTTCAGAGAGGAAGGGAGGGAGAGACAGAGAGAGAGAAACATCAGTGATGAGAGAGAATCATTGATCAGCTGCCTCCTGCAAACCCCACACTGGGGATCAAGCACGCAACCTGGACATGTGCCCTGATCGGGAATCGAACTGTGACCTTCTGGTTCTTAGTCAATGTTCAACCACTGAGCCACCACAGCCGGGCATGAGGGTCCATTTAAAGAGGACTCCTCCTCTTCTCTAGCCCTCACTTCACGTGGTCAGAATCCACATCTGTGATCCTTGTTCCTGCGAAGCCGTGTCTTCACAATACAGTCAGGTGAAAATCTGGAGGTGACATGGTTCAGGGAGCCCCCTAGTCAAGGTTAACTCAGCGTTAACCATTCCTTAATTGCATTTCCCTGTCTCTCACCACCACTGGTTGAGAAAGTGTCATCACTATGACTCCATGGGATCGCGCGTCCTCCGTGGGGTGTGAGTGCAGGTCAGTGACAAAAGCAGACGTATCAAAAGGCACCTCAGTTCCTCCCAGGCACAGGGCCCCTCCTCATCAGGTGGGAAATCTGGACTCCTCTCATTCCGTCTCCTAAACATACCCACGTTCGATGGAAACAATTGGCAGAGACCAAAAGTGCGACAGGTTTTAAATCATACCGCTAAGGAGCGGAGTCTGAGGACATTCCTAACAAACCACAAATTTTGGAACACCTGGCATTTTTGGCTGGAAGTTCATGCCTGACAGCCTCCATTTACAGTAAATTACTGACCATTATTAAATGTTCATTAAACAAAATGAGGGGAAATTGGTGAAGAGACTTGGGAAGCGATGGAGACTCCGTAGGTGGACGGTGGAGTCTGCCGGACCCGCACACTCAGCGGCCTGACAGTCGGAGGGACTGCGCGGATGGAGTGGCCAGCTCAAAAAAAAAAAAAAAAAAAAGGGCTGCGAAGAAGAATGGGAGGGAAGCCAAAAATAAATGCTGAAGTTGTGTGACTGAAAAATGATAATTTAATGCATATGCTTTTAGGAATGTGCTTTTGTGCATTGTGTGGGTGGAGGGACACTATTGGTCAGGGTGAGTGGAATACAGAATCCTGACATTTTAATGAACTTGTTTTTGTTTTATCAAGAGGAGAAGGAGACTTGGAGAATCTTCCAAGACATGTTTAAGATAGTTTGAGGGCCAAAAGTAGAATGCACAGGGAGCGAATATATGGTGTCGGGTTAGCAGGGTTGGCTGGGCGGAGGGCGGGGGCGGGGCTTCTATCTCAGTGGCAGCCCGAAGGAAAATGGAAGGGTTCTGCAAACGTTCAGAAGTTTCATATAATTTTCCTGTTGGTAGCGGTTTGTTTCCTTTGAGGTTTCTTTGGTGGTTCCTCCCTTCCCTCTTCTTTTGCACAAGATCCCTTTGTGGAATTTGGTTCCCGGGATGCAGTATGCATGTCAACATGAGAGAGGAATTACGGTATATTGAATTACTCCATATTTTTTGAACGGAAAAATAGAAATTCAGAAATGGCCGGGAGAAGGGGATGGTGAGGGCTAGGAGCTGACTTTTCCAAGCCACAGGTTGATCCTGTAATAGATTCCATGTGTTTCTTCTCCACTCGAGCTGACTTTGGCCCACGGTGGGCAAACATTCCACGTTGCCTCTTGGGAAGGAGAGGCATGAGCAGGGCCCGGTAGCACCCGGTGGCCCTCTGCGCTGAGGCTAGCCCTGCCCTTGCCCTCAGAGGCGTGCCCTCCTCCCCTCCGTGGTGGGAGCAATCTGTTTCCAGCCTGTTACTCACTTCAGACCTCCGAACCCACGTCTGAGGCCTTCCGCGGAAATTCCTCCCTGGGAACCCTGAGAAGGGAAGTGAAAAGGCCAGGGACCCCACTTCCTCTCTGCTGCCAGCACTGGCCACACCTTCCTGCCGTCTCCACAGGCCCTTCTGGCGAGCGCAAGCATCCATACTTGTCCTGTTTCCTCTTTTCGCCCACCTCCACCCACCCCCGCTGCATCACCCATGTAGCACCAGCTCAGTCTTGGTTTTTAGAGCCGAGTGGACCCTCAAAACAACGCCTCAGGTTCAGGCTTCTAGCTCAGGCCCGAGAACAACCGAGCAGCCAGGGCGAGCCATCGGTGGCCACTTCTGAGACTCCCATGAGGATGCACCCTCTGCTGACCTTGGACCCAGCCTTCCTGTGCAATCCCTTTTCCTCCTGGTCAGCGCTGAGCGGGCGGCCAGCTGGTCCGGCTGGTCCGGTTCCCTCACTTTGCCCTAACATGCCACCTGGCAGCGCCTCCCCCGGGATGTGGAAATGGCCCGGTCTTCTGAAACGAGAGACCTACCGCAGGAGGTGAAGGGGAGCAAACAAGCCGGCCTTGTCTCAGTGTCCACTTTCTCCTCGCTGGCCTGCATTCCCTCCCGCCTCTCTGGATGCTACCGGGCTGCCCATCACTCCCGAGAGCCAGGTGGGCAGGAGCCAGCCTCCCACCGAGGCCCTGGGGAGACATTCTCCTCTGGCGTGTAGGGAGCAGCGATTTTCACATTGGTCTGCGCTCCGAGGTGGACAGAGAGGCCAGGGAGAGCCCAAAGCCACTCGGTGGCCTCCTTTGTGATCGCTTACAATGGGAACCGCGGGCAGACTTGGCTTTCGTGCCTGGGAAGGATGAGACCAAAGGCTGACCCGAAAGCCAGCGACCGCCAAGAGGAGTGAAATGAATGAGCGAAAAGGAGCCTTCTTTCTCTGCTCTGCACTCAGGCCTTGCCAGCCATTGAAATAGCACCATGGTGGCTGTTCTCTGAGCCCATTTCATTGGCGTTCCTTTGGGTTATTTTTTTCTCTCTCTCTCTTCTTTCAGACAAAGATTTGCAGCTCCCTTCAGGATTCAACTGCAACTTCGATTTCCCCGAGGAGGCCTGCGGCTGGATCTACGACCACGCCAAGTGGCTCCGGAGCACCTGGGCCGGCAGCACCAGCCCCAACGACCGCACGTTCCCAGGTAAGCCGGCTGCGAGTGCAGAGATGAGAGCGTCAGGCTCGCCTTCCCCACGCTCTCCGCTCAGACCCTCGGGCAGGCTTCCTAACTTCCCAGCACAGAGCCACCCTCTGCCCTTTGCCCGCAAACCACCACGGTCTTCGCTCACGACGTCACCCCACAGAATAGCGGGTTGGTGGTTCCTGCCCTCGCCTGTGATTACAGGACGGCCTGGGAGCTGGGCGGGAGGGAGAGAGGCCAAGATAAAAGAAGAGGAAGGAAGGAAGGGCCGTGGGGAGGTCTAGGAGATGCCATGAGTCAATGTCCCCTTGTTCCCGGCCGGTCCTCGCTGCCAGCGTCACAGAGCCTCTTGTCAGGCTGGGTATTATTCCTAAAGTGGCCCGTCAGGAAGCCGCGGGCCGGCCTTACCTTCTCCCAGGGTGGCCTGGCTTCTGTGGCGAGCCCCGTCGAGGGCCCGAACGCTGCCATGCCCACCGGTGTCTAGGAGAGCCGCCTGGCGCTGTCCTGCCGAGTCCGAGTCCAAAAGCCTCTGGCCCCTGGACATGAGGCGTTGCCTGGGCCCTTCCAGTGATGGCGAGCCTATGACACTCATTTTTTTGGTTGATTTTTCTTTGTTAAATGGCATTTAAATATATAAAATAAGTATCAAAAATATAAGTCTTTGTTTTACTATGGTTCAAATATCAAAAAATTTCTATATGTGACACGGCACCAGAGTTAAGTTAGGGTTTTTCCAAATGCTGACACGCCGAGCTCAAAAGGTTCGCCATCACTGGAATAGATGGAAGCAGGTCATCTGCCATGTCCGGGGCTGCACGCGGCTACAGGGATGTTCTGGTAGATGCTTCACAAGCAGCTCTCCGAGGATGAGAAGCCCTGCTCTGCGGGCCACCTTCAGGGTTGCAGTTCCTCCTGCTGTAGCTGAACTCAAGCCACCAGCCATCAGTGGGCGGGTGGGGGGCGGGGGGGCACAGCACCCGTAGTTTCCCCCTCAGGCAGATGTGATACATGCAAATAGCCTTGGGAGCATAGGTACCGGTAAATCATATTAAAATAATTAGGAAGTGTTGAGTTTTAACGAATTTATTATCTTGAGTTTGTAATCTCATTTATTTACTTGTAACTTTCTATCATTTAATTTTTAATAGTGCTTGCGTTTAACAACCGGCTTGCAAAATCCCAGATAATTTAACAACAGGTCGTCACAAATACCGGCTCTGGCACTCCAGGCATTCGCTTTCAAATTCCCACACCCCTGGCCTGGGCCATCGGTCCCCCCACCCCCGTGCCACCCCCCTACCTCACCCCCCCCAGCATTCGAGAGGAAAGGGGTTCACTTTGGAAATTAGCAGATTAAATGTTGCCTGGCTAGAGAATAAAGGGAGAAGGGACCGTCCCTTCTGCAGGGTCCCCCGGAGCTGCCCCTGCCCCTCACTGCAAGAACTGGCAGTGTCCCCTGTCCCCAGGGGAGGCAGTAGGACAGACGCTGGGAGGGCACTGCGGCCGCCTCCCGACACGGCCTGCACTTGCTTTCCCAGAGGGTCACAGCGTCTGCTCTAGAGAAAAACATTTTCATATTTCAAGTGTTTATCTCTTCAGCGTTCGAGAGCTCGGAGAGATTAATATCTGAGGATCGGCACAGCCGCGGGCAACGGGAGAGAGCACTTACCCGGTCCCAGCCTTAATCACCCTCCCTCCTCTCCTTCACTGCAATAATGTTTAATTAATATAATGAGCCTCCTGCACGCTGGAAAAAAAATACTTATTTTTATAACCCAGCCTGGATTTTTCATTTTATTTCCTCTCCTTTGAGACTTGGCCCAATTAATTGGTTGTTCTCCCAACCCCCCACTTTTTATCTTAAAGATTTGTAGGGTATGTGTCTGAGTGTGTGTGTGTGTATGCCTGTGTTTACATGTGTGTATTTGTGGGTACATATGTGTATGTATGTTTATTTCTCAAGGTGTTTGTTTTGTGTGTGTGTGTATATATGCATATATCATGTGTTTTTATGTGTAGATGTAGATGTATTGATAAATATGTCTATGCCTGTGCGTGTGTTTTGTGCATGAATCTCTGTGCCTGTGTCTATAGATCTGTGTGTGTGGGTGTGATTTATATGCACGCATGTGTGTGTAAGAGGGGAGCTTGGCAGAGGCAGTTTGAATAAAGGGACGCGGCTGATACAGCATGGAGACCTTTACTGGCTCTTACCCAGCATTCATCTTCAGGTCCTGTCCAATCATTCAGCCTCTTCCCTTGCACTCTTCTAAGCAGATGTTCTCTAAGAATGTCTGAGGCCTTCCCAGGCCAGGCTGCAAGGCCACCAATTAGCAGGGGACACTTCAGGGAGAGCTTCCGTGACTCTCCCTTTGACCCTGGCCTTTACCCCTGCCCATTGCTTGCTCATTTCTGCCTCCCCCTGGCCCAGCCCTTGCCCCGTCCCTGAGTGCCCTGGTTACTGGTTGGGAATTCTAGTCCTTAGCCTCACTCGGCTGATGCATCGCAGCCTGCGGTTGGTAGGGCTCTTTGGAGCAAGCTCGCAAAGCGGGCAGGATTCCAACCTGTGGCTGGCTGGATGGGGACAGAAGGAAAATTAGGGCCATAAGGAACTACTCGATCTAGTGGTGTTTTTCCCCTAAGATATTGAGAAAGAAAATAATTATTTTCCTCCTCCAGAGGAAGCCCTGAAGTTTGGAAAAGTGGCACTTGTAACTTGCCTCCAGAAAACAGAATCATAATATTGTCTTCAGAGCCCTTCCTTCTGCCCGCTGATGACTTACAAAAGCATGTGCTGTATTTCCCATGTTCCTTCTCCTGGCAAAACTGGGTCTCAGGCTTTAAGTAGGAGAGGAGAGAAAGCCCTTTCTGTTCAGGGTGGTCCTTCCTTTCTTCTTCTTCAAAAAAAAAAAAAAGGGCCCCCGAGGGGAGCAGTTGGGAGAGAGGAAACAGCTGTGCTTGGTTAGGGGCAGGGTAAATGCTAATGGGATCAGAGTGGCCAGACCTTCCAAGTCAGACCCGAAAGTGGCTGTGTCCCCCACAGGTCACCACTGCACAGAGAGGAGCCCACCCCGCTCTTAAGAGAAGTGCGCCATATGTTTTATCCCCTCATTCGATGGGTAAACACAAGTAATTACATTTAAGAAAGGAGGTGTCTCTGTCGAGTCGGGAGGAAAAAGAAGGCAGGAAAGAAAATAGCCGTGTTGAAATAGCATACACAGGCCATTTGGTTAGAAGTGTCTGTGGAAACGACTTAACATTCCTTAGATATTTTCTGATTTAGTTCTTTTCTCATGTTTTGTTTTGTGTGTTTTTTCTTGTTTTGTTTTTTTTCTTTTTCCTTTTAAGTAAGCAATTAGTTCTGTTCTTTTGGCCAGCGCTGGTGGTTGCTTAAGGCTGACAGGACACCCACTGGTTCCATTCCACTGTTTTTGTTTTTCAAGATAGTCTTTCAAGCCGCTTGGAATTTCTTTTTTTAGCTCTTTGCTTATGCTCAGAAGCCCGGAGTGTGTTCACACCCGTCCCTGGGAAGCCTGTCCCTGGGGACCCTGTTCCCAATTCACTGACCCCTGCTGGTTACAGAGGAGCCCGTCCCAGGGTCGCCCGAAGCCACTCTGCCTTTTCTCTGTCGCTACGAGAACACAGAAAGTGTCCCCTAGTGGGAGTTTTGAGGAAGATCAGATTTAGGTCTTTAAAGAACGAGGCCAAAAAGTCCTTGAGATGGCCCTTGGTCAATAGGGCAGCCACTAGCCACGTGTGGCTATTTTCATTTAATTAAAATTAAATACAGCTAAAACTCTGGTTCCTTCTTCGCCCAGCCATGTTTCAAGGGCACGGGAGCCATGCTGCCTGGGACAGTGCAGGTATAGGGCATGCTCGTCATCACGTTGCCCTGGCGACCACTGCTCCAGCGCCATCAGGCATTGACCTGAGGGTGACCTCTGGGACCCTCGCTGCTGCTGCTGTTGCTACTTGGTTTGGCGCAAAGCAAGAAGCAAGTGATTCGGGGGATGTGCCATCCATATTATCCCTTGATGGGAGTGGTCTGTGGCTGGTATTTGGCTCATTGTTTCGTTTTACCTCAGTGTGTAACCTTAATAAAGTAAGCAAGTAACACAGCATTGGATAGGGTAGGGACTATTTCATTCAATCAAAAAGAGCATCCTAAATCAATCCTAAGCAATACCCATAATAGGAAGAATACTAATTGTTTTTGTTGTTATTATTATTGTTGTTGTCAGGAATGAGACAAAAAAACTGGAGACACGGGTACGATGCCAGGTCAGCTTCAGAACCCTCAGGTGTGTGTGGTCTCCCTCGGGTGTGTGTGCTCTTGTACACACTTGTTGACCTCATGAAGGGTGGGTACAGTGTGACTTCATTTCAGTAAGTTCAAATCGTGGACGTGATATAAAGAAAACGGGCAAAGGCTACATGGAATGGTATACCAGTAGGAAAGGACAGCTTTGGTTGTCTTGCATTCATGTTTATTGGATTGAGAGAACAGAACCTTTCCTCTGGGTTCAAAAACAATCTCAAGTGAGAGTGAATCAGGGATACCATGTTCGGCAATGTTTGAATTTTACACCTGGTGGCTATCCTACCAAAAGCACGTGGTAGACATGGGCTGTTGGGTGCAGACCGGGTCATTGAGTGAACTCCATTAGAATGGAAGACCAAAACTGTGCGACACGCACAAGAAGATTAAGTGTGGGCCAGGATGGTGGGCGATGGTTGCAGAGAAATCAAAGGAAATAATTGATGCGTGAACTTGCTTGTGATGGGCTTGGTTTTTGTCAGAAAAATACTGGTGGCTCCATGAATTAGAAAGCAACTCTCTGAGCTCGAAAGACCTTCCCCAGAGATGGGACCAACAGCAGCAGACACGGGATTGGCTTTAGCTTGACTTGCCCTGAGAAAGAGGTTGCTGTGGCTTGGCTGGGGCTCTGCAGCCACTGCAGATACTGAGACGGGAACTTCTCGGGCTTAAATCATGACAGATAATTAAAGACCAGGAACAGCTTGGCTAAAAGAAAGCCAATATTCAAGCAATAACTTCAACTGGAAAAAGAAGCACAGAGGTCCTTCATTAAGGAGGTGGAAACACTTCTTCGGCTTTGCGGAAAAGACAGCAGTAGAGAGGAGAAGCAATTACTCCTTTTTTTTTTTTTAAAAGCATCATTGCTTGAGTCCCCGGCAGTGTGTGAATAAATAACACAGGGGTGGGATGATAGCAAGACCGCCTCCATTGCAAAACCTTCCTGAACGCTGACATACCAAAACAGCTTCAGGGAGGCTCCTGCAAAGACCGGGCCTGACCTCCCAAACTGTCCACAAAACGGTCAGCTGTAAACCTTGAGAACATCCTGCTGAGTTCATCCGACGTCAGTGCTTCCTTTCGCTGGTTGTTAATCTGAGGACCTCAGCGAGACAGACTGACCTTGGGAGGCCAGCCGAGGGGCTGACTCATGTTTTAAGCATGACCTGTACAAAGAGCCTGCGTCTCCTGCAGCACTAAATATTCCTTCAGATGGTGGTCTAGCAGGAGGGCGCAAAGCTAGCCAGGAGAGGCGCGCACTGGACAGATGGCGTGCTTGGCTTTGTGATAGCCAGGAGGACCCGCCTGGTGGTTTATTTCAGGGTTTGGTAAGGTGGTTCCGTGGCTGTTGGGCCAGATGCTGTCACGTGCTCACAAAGCACTCGTGCAGCTGAAGCCAGCTGTGGCCGTAAATCGCCAGGTGAAGTATCAGGAGGCCCCTGCAGAGGCGGCCGCAGGTTAAGACGCCTGAGGACCCTGTCCTCTGCGCTTCCTCCCTGCCCTTCCGAACTCCCGTTGTTCGTTCCCACGTGGGGGTTTTCCCTGCGTCGAGGGCAACAGCAGATGTTTGGAGTCAGGGACCCTCCCCAAACGCCTCCCAAGCGTGTCAGGTCTGGGAGAAGAGGGATTGTGTCTCAGGGACATTATTTCTTCATTCTCTTTCAACAACTGAACCTATTTCCTTCCCGTTGTCTTTCTGTGGGAAGCTATCCATTGCCGGCATCACCGCCACCAGGTAGGAGAACAAGAAGACAGCGCCAGTCACGGGTGGTTCTCAGCTAGTCAATTGTCAGCAATTTAAAGGGCTCATCCTTAAAGTCCAAGGAAATCACTAAGGTAGCCCCACCCCCCACCCCCATGCCATACCATGCCAACCTTTTGCTCTATCTGGTCATCAGCAGCCAGTGTGTGCCTAGCAGTCCCTCTGTGTTTGGGAACAAACTTCACTTTCACACGTGTGCTTCATTGTGGCACTGAAGTGGGTGCCCTGACTTAAAGGAATAGAGACACTTCGCTTAGAGAAGAGTCAGTGGAGACCCCCGCCCTGGACCTAAAGGCCTGCAAAGTGGATGTTTAAAGGAGCAAGGGTTGTGTTTCCTGAGGAAGCAAAGACAGGGTCTCCCATTCTTCATGAGTGACAGTGTTTCTAAGTCAGAAGACAGATCTTGGGCTGTGCTCCATCAGGGATGGAAGGAGGACATGTGTCTAAAGTGACAGCAGGAAAATGTAAAACTGAATTTAAGAAGTTCCTGACAGTTAGGGTTGTGACCCAGGAAACACATTGCCCACATGGCCTGTGGGAACTCCTTCCCTGGGAAGTTTAAAGCCAAGGGTGGACAGCTGTTCTGGATGTTTCGGCCTCGTTCCTCTGGACGGCAGGGCTGGCCTGCTGTAAGCCGTCTCATGAGCCCCCCTCGTGTTCCAGGATCATGTGCTACTTTATTTCATCTAGCACAGGTTCGCACACAGATACGTGGTAAATCGTGCATGGTGCACAATTTGGGGCTGCCCAGTTTTGGGGATTAGGATGATGGATCTGGGAACCGTCTTATTCCTAAAAACATTTTTACTGTCCTCAGGTCAAACCATCCTTCTCTTTGAGTCTTGGATTGGTCTTCCCAAGTTATTAGTGCTCTTCCAACCATTTTTCTTTCTAAAAAAAAACAAAAAGGCAAGCATAGGAGGCAGTGTGGATAGCCATAGTAGTAGTGATAAAAGGCCATAATTTATATCGAGCTCTTACCATGTCCCTGTTCCTGTGCAAAGCATTGTGCACCGCTTGTTCCAGTTCCTCCTCACAACCCTAGGCAGTAATGATGTTGTTACACCCATTTTACAGATGGGAAGACTGAGGCTTTAGCAGATGAGTGAGGATTAGGCTAGGGTTCCAGCCCAGGTGCAAGGCCATGCTCAGGTGATTTTACTCAGACTGATCAGGGCTCATAGCTTCCTTCCATCACTCTGTAGCTGGGGTCTGAGACACGCCACTTCAGTTCTCTGAGCCTCACTTTCTTTTGTTGGTAAAAATGAAGAAAATGATCCTTATTTCGCAGGGAAGATTCCATAAGATAGGCAGATGAAGCCTCCAGTGTAATATCTGGCACATACTAGGTGCTCAGTTAACATCGGCTCCCTTCCCCCTGCTTCTCCTCTCCCCCTCCCTGGATTTTCCTGGTCTCGGCCATTCCTGCATGATGTCCTGGTTCTAATCAGGTCTCTCAGTGACAGGCAGGCAGGGACATTCTGCAGCCCAGCGTCCCTCTGACTGATGTCTACTGCTAATTCCCTAAATTTACATATCATCTTTCTCCCCTCGAGCTCATAGCACTTAACAGACAAGTGGGGCACAAACGATTTAACTCAGTGAAATTCAGAGGCCTGCTTGTCTCGAGATTCTGCAAACTAGTGGATTAGCTCAGATGTCAGCACTGAATTATGATCCCTCAGCTGCTCGTGCTTAGCACGCCACCAGCATTAACTCCCTGGTCTTCCAGTGGCCCTTTAAATCATGCATAGCGATTATCATCTTATTGTGAGGTGGGGGAGGGGAGAGGAAGGGGCTGAATTTGGGCCGTGGGAGGAGCAGCCTGTGAAACCTTTGGCCTCATTGTGCCGAAGTTTTAGCAACAGGATGGGTAAGTGCAACAGACCCAGATAACACCCAGCCAGCCCTGCTCTTTACACCTCCTCGCACATTTTACTTCCTAAATCCTACCCATTATGCCGAGATTCCCCTGCCGCTTAATGTAAATTCACACAAGTGACAGTATCTCTGCCAAGCAATTTTCAGGCGGCAAGGGGGTCTTATTTGTGAAACTGTGAAGGAGGAAGGCTGAATAATAAGTCTCGGAAATCTGGCTGCCTTTGTATCAGGTGGAGACAGTCAGGGCTTGGCAAGGACTGCAGCAGGGGGAGCATTTGGGGGGTTCTCACCTGTGGCTCCGGGGCTGGGACGTCCACAGGTCCCCCTGTTCTTGTTAGTTCACCTCACTTTTGAAAAGGGCTATTGGCCCGGGCGGGGGCAGTGGGGGCAGGAGGGGAGGTATGGTGAAGATATTTCATGAGTCTGAGGGATTGCCAGAGGCTAGCTGATTCTCCCTCTGTTCTTAGTTCCAATACATAGCCTCCTATCATTCTTTACCCATGTGTGTGTCATTCAGTCATTCATGGGAACAACATTTATTTTTAATAGTGGCGTAGACATGTCACTATCTAGGGGCCGGTGAGAAGAAGTCCTATTAAGCCTTATGTGTGTGATACCAGGACCTGTTTATCTAACTGGGGAGATAATAAAATCACACAAGAAACAGTTAAATTTTAGTAGAAGGCAACCGGTGTTTATGTGCTGAAATGCATGAAAAAAAAAATGGCCTCCAGTCTTTTTAAACACAAGGTACAACGAGTAGTACGGTCTGTAAATGCTCGAGTTGTTCCGAGGAGGGAGGTATTAATGTTGAAATGTGCCAGGAGGGTTAGGAGAAAGACTAGCCAAACAGGTGGGCTCTGCGGATTGGTCAGGGAGGGAGGCGTCACAGGTAAGAGGAGGAAGAGGAGCAGGCCCAGTGGGAAGCGCCTTGCATAGGGTGTGATTGATTGCCGGGCTTGGGGCAGGGTCCCTGGGCACCGCTGAAGTGGAGCACATGCTGTGTGAAGGTGGGAACACCTTCCGGCTCTGCTACTTAGCGGCCTCTCTGCCTTGGACACGTCACCTGAACCTTTCTGAGCCTCAGTTTTTCATCCTGTGCAAAGTAAGATGAAGCAAGCCGAGCTCGCGCGCATATGGCAAGGATTAAATGGAATAACGCATACAAACATGCTTTGTAACCTGTGCAGCATTATGCAGATGTGACATAATTATTATCATTAACAGCGGCAGTAATGAGATCTGATGGGAGAAGCATAGGTTAGAAGCGCACTGCGTGTCTGGCTGTGGCACCGGTGTCTCCTCCCTCCACAGATCACCGTCATTAACAATCTCGGCTGCAGGCAGCCGCCTGGGTCTCTGTGCTGACTTTGGCCTTGGAGAGGTCTCATGTTGTGGGGTGTTAGACAGACATGGCTTTCCCTGGTTAAGGAGACACAAAGTGGAATCCCAACTATGCATCCTAAGCCGCTCTCATTTGATTCAGGGCGGGGGAGCTTCTAGAGCCATAATCCGGAGGCTGTACCCAGAGGGGCTTAGAGAAGAGACGCGAGGTGACTGGAGGAGGGGAGGCAGGGGCTGTTTCTGATGGTGGACTGCCGCAGGCTCAGCTCTCACGAGAAACATGACGTCAGCAGGAGTAACAACAGCAAACCAGTGGTTTCTGAGCTCTGAAGTCCTGGCCTGTCCTTCCCCAACAAGCCCCAGGTGCTCACACCCTACTGAGTGAGAAAGTCCATGCACGTCTCCCATTAGCAGGACCCCGAGGTGGCTGACGTGCGGGGTGCGTGCGGCAAGGGTCCCTGCCCTCCTGCGGAAGTGACCAGCCCGAGCGGTTTCAGGGCCAGCAGGAGCCAGTGAGGGTTCTCCTCAGGGGCCACCTCGCTCTCTGTACCCGTGGCCAGAACCCCCCTCCCCCCACACGAGCTGGATTTGCAGGTGCAGGTCCCACACCTGTGTCTGCAGGGCCTGAGGTCTGCGAAGGGGAAGAGGAACTCGGTCTTTCACATCGTGTCTGATGTATCTGAAAACTCATCAGCTAAAAGGCCCATCCTCTGAACGTTTGGATGGGAGAAACCTTAACTTTCCAACATGTGTACGTCCCCTACTAAACACATAGCCTTCGTCCGTGATGATGACAGCGCCTGTGTTCCCTGGAGCTGTGTTGGCCTAGTGTGTGCGAAAGGCCAAGTTCAGGCCTCCCCAGGACGGGCAAGGAAGGGGGTGGAGCCTGAGAATCTCCTACTCAGCCATCATCCCCTGTTCTCTCGAAGCTGACACTAGGCTTCTGATTTACGGTCGCCCAGGCACCGTCGAGTAACGCTGGCGGAGACAGAAGGTTTTAAATGTTTTGCATTTGGACAGTGCCCAGCCAAGATGACAAAGGCTCGGAGCATAAACCACCTGGCCAGCACCAGCCTCTAGTCCAGCAGCCACCTCACCCCCTTGCAATGCAGCGCAGTAGACTGCGTTGGCCCCTTGGGTAAGCCAGTGATGAAGAAGATGCGGGTCTGGCCTCTTAGGGTCTAGTGCAGTGATGGCGAACCTTTGAGCTTGGCGTGTCAGCATTTTGAAAAACCCTAACTTAACTCTGGTGCCGTGTCACATATAAAAATTTTTTGATATTTGCAACCATAGTAAAACAAAGACTTATATTTTTGATATTTATTTTATATATTTAAATGCCATTTAACAAAGAAAAATCAACCAAAAAAATGAGTTCGCGTGTCACCTCTGACACGTGTGTCATAGGTTTGCCATCACTGATCTAGGGAGAGAAGACAAGTAGACACAACCAGCCGAGACATCGGGCCAGCCCTGCCAGGTGCCCTCCGTTAATGTGGCTCAAAGACAGTGATGCCGAGGAATAGGCAGGAGGGACTGGCTAGACAGAAAGACTCAAGGGCCTCAAGAGGACCCAGTATCTGAATCAAGGCCCTGAAGGAGCCATAAGGAAGGGAGGTGGGGCCTGCAGAGCCAGGACTTGAAAAAACAAGACACTCAAACTCGGGCCCCAGCTGTTCGAGGGAGGGGCAACAGCTGCAAACGGGTGTCTTTCCCAAGCGTTTACCAGGAACCCCTGTTTGGTTTGTTCCCCCCCAGATGACAGAAACTTCTTGCGGCTGCAGAGCGACGGGCGGAGAGAAGGCCAGTACGCGCGGCTCATCAGCCCGCCCGTGCACCTGCCCCAAAGCCCCGTGTGCATGGAGTTCCAGTACCAGGCCACGGGCGGCCGCGGGGTGGCGCTGCAGGTGGTGCGCGAAGCCAGCCAGGAGAGCAAGCTCCTCTGGGTCATCCGCGAGGACCAGGGCAGCGAGTGGAAGCACGGGCGCATCATCTTGCCCAGCTACGACATGGAGTATCAGGTGGGGTGGTGGCGGGAGCCGGTGCGGGCATCCGCGGGTGTCCTTGTGATCTGTATTTCAATATTTCAAAGGGCTGTCTGCGCCCATTCATCATTAGGGAACGTGGTTAAGCTGCTGTTTTCATTGTGTTTCTCACGTTGCCATGGCAACTAAATGACACTCTTATTTGTTATTCAGAGTGTGCCTATCTCTACACCCAGACTTGGTTCTTTGTTCCTCCTATTGCCTTTTATATTGCTGAAATCTTCTCCAGCAAATGTTTCTTCTCTCCATTTTAGTTTAGATTGCTATCCGGTAGGCTGACAAAGGGACACACAAGCCAGGGAAATAAACACAAACAAACCCTCCACGCCCAGGGAAGAGGCCCGTGGAGCCGCTCAGACTCCGGGGCGGTGGGGTGGGGCTAGGGGAGCAACCTCCCAGGCCTGTCCCAGCCCCAGGGCGAGCACAGGAAGGGGAAGGGTTGCTGTATGTGCTTGGTGGCCAGCAGACCAGAGAGACCCGGCTCTAAACTAAACGAGTGGTTTCTCTCCCCGAGGCTCCAGGAGTTGAGTTCCATTATCTCAGCCCCACAGAGCGAGAGACTGAGGCACAGATGGGTATGCGCAGCTGTGGCTGAAGCTTGGGTAGAGGTGACACACTGTGGAAGAGGTGACTAAGAACCAGCCAAAGCATTAACCTGCTCCTCCCCAGACGAGAAGCAGCAACAGATGGCTGGTGAGGCAGCCAACTGCTCGCTTCGCTTGCCAGAGGACATGTGCTAGTGTGCGGAGAGAACCTGGGGAGGGGGAGGGGAAGGGAGGGGAGGGCCAGGGAGCAGAGGGGCGCCTGTGTGTTGTAAGGGGTCCCGAGTTCCTCCCCACCCCCAACCACATTCTCACTGATAAACATCAATGCAATGTATTTTCTTGTAGCTGTTTGCATTTTTGTCTCACCTGTGAGATTCTCAGAGGGGCTTGTCTATTAGGTTTTGTAGCTATCCTTGTGCCTGGCACACAGTAGGTGCGTAGTAAACTATTTCCCTGCTAGTTATCATAATGGAGCCGTAAGACAGTGTTACCCCCAAGGCAATCCAAACCTGTACACTGTATATTTCTCACTTACCCCCACCTGCTCAGGTCTCCTGAGTTTCCAAATACCTCTGGGCTGGGCCTGTGAAAGATTTATGGTAAACGAACCTCAAAAATGCTAGGGAACATTTCACCCTTCTTTAAACATACTCTGAACGTGTTTCTTTTCATCAATACGTTCCAGTTACTGGACAACAGTGTCCATCACCTTGTAATATATATTGTAATCCCTTCAAAGATGCATTTGACTTGAAACAATAACAGAAAGCTGGGAATCCTGGCACTGGGTGGCCCAGGGAGCTCCGTTAACCGTGCCTCTGTTCCTCTGGCTTCCAGATTGTGTTCGAGGGCGTCATCGGAAAAGGACGTTCCGGAGAAATCGCCATCGATGACATCCGGATAAGCACCGACGTCCCGCTGGAGAACTGCATGGGTACGTGGCGATTTGTCTCTTTGCGGTTCTTCCAGACGAGACGCCAAGAGCTGGGATAGACCCGAGGAGGCAGCACGCCGCTCAGACACAGTTGCTCCCCCGTGGGTGAGGCAGCGGCAGCCTGTGCGGAGGGGAGGCGTGAGTGTAGCTGTGTCTTAGGTAGGGGTGTCTGATGAGGGGACGCCTTCGAGCCCTGTTCCCATTCAGAAATAGACATGCGCTGAGTATATGGAGATTGGGGGTGCCGGGACCCCATCCTCAGACTCCCGCTTTCAGCAAAGAAAATGCTGGAGGATGAGAACAGCTGCCAGTCAGAATTACATGCTGGAGAGGTTTGATGGACTTAATGGGAGCCTTCAGTGGTGAGCAAAAATAGTACCTGTGCCATATCAGAGTGATCGCATAATTACCCGGCAGTTCTTTTGCATGAATGAATCGCAGGGCAAACTATGGCATGTGAAGTAACATTTTAGATTTGGCTTTGAAGCGAATGCCTCTAATGGCCAAGCTCCCAGAATTATCGTAAGATGAAGCACGGCACACCAGGTGGCCAGTATGGGAAGGGACCATGACAGTCCCCTTAAGCAGAAGTACAGCGCAGCCGGCCCACCTCCCATATGCACCCCGGGGCACCCTGGTCATCCTCCATCAGCCGCAGACGTTCCTAAAAGCCAGAGGGAATCCCGAGAAGGAAGGGAACCCGCCTTCAGCCGGCAGGGTGACTGTAGTAACTCACCAAGTGCTTTTCTTGGCACATGGGTCCCGGGCGTGTGTGCGTGATGATGTCAGGAGCACCTGGGACCCTCAGTCCCTTCAGGCAGCTCTCAGGCCCGGGCCTCTCAGACTCATCCAGACTCTGAGAAAGTAATCAGCCGTAAGTGGCTGATTACAATGCTTCTGGGACCCGTTACTCCATAAAGGGCTTTTTGTTCCAAAGCAACTTTGCGCAGCTCTCCCCACCCACCCGGCCCCCATGATGATGGTGTGTGAGACAGTCTGGGGCATGCGGAGGACTTGGGACACTCTCCAAGGGGCATTATAAACAGACTCAGTCAGTGGGAGTCACCTACGCCGTGCCCTGTGTTCCCTGATTCTTTCTTCCCCTTATCTAACGCAAAACGTTTTCTGTTTGTTTTTCCAGAACCCATCTCAGCTTTTGCAGGTGAGAATTTTAAAGGTAAAAAAAAAATTTTTTTTTTTGCATGCCTTTTCCTTCCCCTCATGTGATGTGCATTGGATGGAGAGAATAAACCTCCAAGTGTAACAAGTCTCCTAAGAGAACATAGACGCTACCCCTTCCCGCCGCTAGATGGCACCAGCAACGCCTGGAGAAGCTGGGAAAGGGGGATTGAGATCCTCCCTGTCTCCTGTTTAATTAAAGTTTAGAAACCTCTAATAGAGACAAATAGGTTACAGATAAGCCTTTCAGCCTCGCATTGTCCGACGGGGAGCAATGAGGCAGAAAATGCGTGAGTGGTGAGAAAGGAGAAGCTGTGAGCAGACTGAACAGCAACAACAAAAAAATCGGGAGTGAATTAACAGTGAAATGATGTGGCCATGATTTATTTTAGCCTGAAGACAGGTTCTTCCCAGTCCCAACTCCAGGGTTCCCAGGCAGCGGTCTCAATTAACCTCCGGCGAGCGACAGGGGCAGGCAGTGTGGTGCGGGAGGACAGTTCAGGGAGGAGCTATCCAGCCTAAAGAGGAGAAGTTGCAGAATTCAGGAGCTGGCCTCTAATGAGGGGACTCGGAAGGCACATTCGATGGCTGGGATTTGAGCACTTAGAGGACGGGAACACAGAAACGGACATTTTCTTCCTAATAAAGCACATAAGAGCGGGTCAAAGAGAGAAGAATTTCGGATGTTTGCCTCATGGGGGGGTGAGGGGGCTCCATGCTGGGGCGATTGACCATGAGACAGCCGCATTCTCATTCTTTACGCCTGGGCTTTTATAACGCGCCGGGTCTCACATGTGGGGCTCTTGGCAATCCAGTTGGCTGGCGCTGCTGAAGTGCCCACCCAGGTCCCAGTGCTAAGCATTTAGAAGCCACTGGAAGCGCTCCAGTTCATGGCCCTTGTGGAGAGCACCCTCAGAGGCCCTCGCCCGCACCGAGGGACGGGTTTCTCAGAACCTGCTCTGTGCAGACAGCCGTGAGGGTGCTGGGCCCTGTTTGTACTGGCTGGGCCTCACCCCGTAGGTGACAGCACTTCAGAGATAAGGGAAGTCAGTTTTCTATCTGAGTCTAGACTCATTATCTTCACTCCCATTAATCTGTCCAGCTCGTGGCTGCAAAGAGATGAATTCCCGGTTTGTCACCTAGATGCGCTCTCTGGCTCGAAGTCAGCTCGCCTAATTTGCCACTCATCCCCCACAGCCTAAGACAGGAAGGGGTGGGGGGAGCCGAACAGGGAATGACAGACCCACACATACTGTCTTCTCTTTCTTTCTCACCTTCGTTGCCCCCTTGAGCCCCATCCCCACCCCCCATTGCACATTTTGAAGTTATTAAGAGCATTCCCGTGCCTGCGTTGGTGCTTTTTGGATGTGAGATGGATGTTCATGCAAATATAAGTGTGGGGAGGAATTCACTCCCGATGGGCTTGGGTACCGTTGAATTCAAGGTCTAACCTTCAGGACCCAAGGAAAATTGGTGCTGGGCATGGAACCTGCTTCTGTTGTTTCCCTGGACTCTCATGGGTGGATGAGACTGGAAGCTCCCAGGGAGGCTGGGCAAAGGCATCCAGCCACTGCGGCGGACAGTGCTCTGTGCGCACGCGCAGGCCCGGGTCTGTGACGGACAGGCCCGTGGCCGTGACGGAGTGCTTGGCTTCCATAGGAGAATAAACAAACCAGGCACATGTGGGCTCCTTGAGGCTGTGTTTACCAGGGAGCTTCACCGTCCAGTCGTGTTCCCTTGTAAAAATATATATATATATATATAAATGAAATCTCATCAGAGCCACACCACTCATTTAGCCAAAATAAACACAGATCTTAGTGACTTCAAGGTAAGAATTTCCAGCACTCCCGACGGGCTGGTTTAGGGGTTGAGCAAAGGCAGACACGGGTGGCATGGGTTGGCCCCTGGCTGCTGTCTTGGGAGATAAAGAGTATCCTTGGCGGGAAGAAACCAAGTCTCGGGGAGCAGAGACTCTATTCCTCTGGCCGAGAGCAGGCCCAGAATGGAGAATGGCTAGTGACAATCCCATGGACAAGTTGGACACGGAGCTCCAAACTGGTAGCCAGTGAACCCAGGGCCAGAGCCTTCTTTGGGGCTGAGGCCCAGGGGACCTCAGTATGCAACTCTGATTCCAGCAAAGCTTTCCCTTTGGGAGTGGAGAGAGGGCCGTTTGCCCTGTGGAACCTAGCGACCAGCATTCGGCTCCTCTCCTGGTCCAGGCAGGGGCAGATCTGGTGGGGGCACGAGTGCCTGGGGATGAAACCAGCCTTTGCACCGAGAGAGAGAAACCGGGTTTGGGCGGGCAGGATGCGGAAAGTGGATGCTAAAGCACTGCTAACCGCAGGCATTTACATTGTCAGTAGGTGTTCTCGAATGTGAGTTTTCTTTTCCATTATAAATTAACCATGAGACGGCAGCATTCTCATTCCTTACAGGGGAGACCAATGTACTGGGTAAATCTTGAAGGAAATGCAGTATAAGTGGCCTCTGGACCCGGGCTTATTAGCTACTCTTGATCTTTCCTATTTTGAAGTCTGTTTTCATTTTCCGCCTCTTACTCGTTTCTTGCCACGAAACATGTTCTTTTTCTATAAGTCGCCTAGTGCTTCCTGCTTAGTGTGTACACCGTCATTGTGCAGCAGGGTGTGAGTCAGTAACGAGGAGGGACACGCCATGGGGGGAGAGAGAAACGTGTGGGGAAGGGACAAGGAGAGAGAAGGAAGAAGCCGAGTTGTCACGTGGTTTTTAGAAAGACTTTTTTGCTGTTGTTATGAGTCACGTTTTAAACAATGTAGCTGGGTGTGCGCTATTTTTTTCTTTTCTCTCTTTCCTTTTTTAAGCGCTGGCTATAAACATACTACCGTCGTGTATCTTTTTCTAGAATTTGAGCTTTAACAAATGAAAATCTGTGTAAAGAAGAAGGGGGGTGGAAGGGGTGTAATTAAGGTGATGGATTGTTTCCTCTTCACCAATCCTTTCTTTTTTCAATAAAAGGAAAAAGAATAATAAAGAAGCCAGTAAAAATATATAAAGCCCGTAATCAGCGTTCCGTGGTTGGTGGCCAGGTGGCTATTCTTAGCAGCTGACAGTGGAGGCGGGAGGCGGGGTTCACATTGGAGGCTGTGGGCTTTGAAGACCCCGGGGCCTGGGTCTGGTGCCCTCCCCGAGAGAGACCCATGGAACTCCCAGGCTGGGTGCCCTTGTGAGCGGTGGTCGTTGGGGAAAGGATGTCACCACTGACGGAGGCTAAAAGGAGCATCAGTGTCTCCTGTTAATGACAGCGAATGTGGGTTGCAGGTCTCAGACCAGGTCTGAGGGTCCTGGGGCCCATCTCTTGGGTTTCACCTTCTAGAAGTCCTCACCGTTTTCACCCGAATAACCAGCAGAAAGTGAACATTGGGGCGTCTCTCGTGGGCAGGGAGGGGAGCAGTCAGGGGAGAGAGCCATGTGGGGTAGAGACAGAGCCGGCAGGGGTTCGACTCTGTGCGTCAGGTTTTAAGGCCCCTCTCTCCCTCCCCATCCCCACTCTCCTTCCCTGTTGGCTGCCTCCCAGAGGCCTTGCCCACCGGCGGCGGCAGGGCCCCCATCCCAGGGCACAGGACCTGGGGCTGGCCTCACCGTCCCGCTCTCCTCGGCTTCTTTCCTCCCACTGCTCTCTCTCTCTCTCTCTCTCTCTCTCTCTCTCTCTCTCTCTCTCTCTGCTGGGAGCACTTGTGAGACGCAGGGAGGGTTAAATGGTGTTCATGCACGTAATCCTCCGATGAAAGGCAGAGAAGTGTTCCTAAGCCCTGCCAGGGCTGCAGATAGGCAGCTGTGCTGTGTGGCTCCTTCCCGGCTCCCCCACCCTCCGGCTCCGGCTGCCAGATGCAGCCTAGGTGTTGCTGAGCCAGGGAGCCTGCAGATCAGATGTGAGCTGCTGCGCCTGCCGAGGGGACACTGAGGCATTCTCTGTGAGGGTCGCTTGTGCACGGCGCCTCTCCTGGCACAAGGCTGGCGCATCCCCTCCTGCAGGTTCACCTTCCATCTAAGCAGGGGCCAGCGGCCGACTCTCTCGGGGGAGGAGAACATTCTTTCTCCGACTCTTCCTCTCTCCAAGCGCAGAAAGGACACGCCGTGGTTGCCAGACGGTCACATAAGTGCCCCCGAAGGGATAAGAAGTGCCCGAGACGTCAGCCGGCCAACCACAGACCTGAATGGAGAGGCATTGCACTTAGTTATTTTTTGATGCAATTAATACAACTTTTATTCCAACAACTCTAGTACAGGGTACAGTTCAGGTGGTTTTGTTAAAAGAGGGAAGGAGCCCTAGCTGGTTTGGCTCAGTGGATAGAGTGTCAGCCTGCGGACTGAAGGGTCCTGGGTTCAATTCCGGTCAAGGGCACATGCCCGGGTTGCGGGCTCGATTCCCAGTGCGGGGTGTGCAGGAGGCAGCCGATGAATGATTCTCTCTCATCATTGATGTTTCTATCTCTCCCTCTTCCTTCCTCTCTCTCTAAAAATCAATAAAAATATTTTTTAAAAAGAGGGAAGGAAACAAAAACATTTTTAGCACTTTACATCTTTATGCAAATTTTGCAGGGTTGTTTTTTTTTAAATCTACATTCACCCATTAAGCATGGAATCCCCTGGATTTAAATCTTTAAGCAAAATTAGAACAGCAACATAGAAGGTTCTTTTTCTATAAGTCCATATCCTGTGTAAAAAAAAAAAAAAACATTTTCGATAGATGGGGGTCCGCATGGTGCCTGCCAGCTCAGCACAAACCCTCGGCTGACCCTCCACGCCCTGCTCAAGAGGCAAATGCAAAGAGCCGTTTCTCAGGGATATTTCATACTTCTTCATTCTTTTTCCAAACACACCACATTCTTCCCCTATCTTCTGTAAACTTTTCTAGAGGAGCCAACTTTTTTTTTTTTTTGGCTTGTTTCATCTCCCGAATTAAATAAGCCTTTTATCTGAAATGCCCCTTCACCAACACTTTATTTTCAACCTGTCCAAAAAGGACTGCCCAGACAGGCCGGCCCAAACAGCTCTTACTTGCATCCAGCCTTGTTTTTCCACTCTGAGACGATTCACCGTTGTTGTCTCTCAAAACATTGCTTTAGGAAACCTGGGCTCCCCGGCTCCGGGAGGACGGCCGTAAACTTCGCTGGGACTCCGTGAGGACCTCCTGGCGGGGACAGTCCTCAGGGAGGGGGGGGCCGCGTCCTGTCCAAGAACAGGGTCTGCGCACTCTCTGTGCAGGGCCAGGCAGTGACTGTGGGGCTCTAGGAGACTGGCGAGTGCTCAGCCCCGCCCCATAACACAGAGAGCCAGGAGCAGTGCGGGCACGCATGAGGGGACCATGTCCTACATGTGCAACTCAACATCAGGGCTGGGCCGGTGCCACCAGCACCCACTTCGGTCCCGGCCCTGCCTCTGACCGGTGGCATCTCTAGGGTTTCTCTGTGTTGCTCTGCCCTCCTCCTCCACTTTCCTCCAGAGAAAAACAGGAGGAAATCACTTACGCTCTCAGATGCT
Organism: Myotis lucifugus; assembly: GCF_000147115.1. NCBI lineage: Eukaryota > Metazoa > Chordata > Mammalia > Chiroptera > Vespertilionidae > Myotis > Myotis lucifugus. Next base: position 9,717,915 of record NW_005871051.1, read on the forward strand.
CAGGTCTCCTACCTGAGAGTCATGAGAAGTCACCAGGATAATTCACAGGAAGCCCATAGCCCGGGGCCCACCACACAGGAGACGCCCACTCAGCGTAGGGGCTGTTCCGGCCACGTTTCCCAGTTATATGTTAACCTATCTGCAGGCAGGAAGGGCAGGAGCGCCGTGCACTATGTAACCACTCTCCTTACTTCCTCCCACGCGTGGCTTCTTTGCATTTATTGTTTCTCCAGATTCAAATGCTGTGCGTTCACGTCGCCCCCTCTCCCAGCGGCTCAGAGCCTGTACCGATGAAGGCCCGTTCACCCTGGCAAATACACTTGCAATTACTGCCTCTTTAAATATGTTTCTCATTATCTCACAGAAGGAGACAACTCTGTGGAGAATTGGGGTGGGGGGGGTGATTAATAAAAAAATAGTTCAGGCATTGATTTTCCAATTGGGGAAAGAGACACACGTGAGTAAGTGGTAGAAGTGGGAGCTACCACAGGGGGCGTTCAGGTCAGCACCGGGCCGGCTCTAGGCCAGGCTGAAGCCACACCTGCGTTCTTTTCTCCCACGTTGGGGACCAAGCCCAGCCACTCACCAGCCTTGGCACCTGGCGCAGGTAGAGTCCGCCTGCAGGGGGCACCGTTATTGCGATTGTACGTAGAGGCACTGTACGAGCTCGCAGACTCTCCAGCACTTCTTCAGAATAACTGTGAGGCGGAGTGCCGGCCATTACCACGTTCCAGGGCATCTGAATTTTAGTCCAGAGTACATCCCCCGTCCATGCATCCCTCCTCCGCTCGGATGTCTGTTGGATTGCTGCTGTTGTCTGGGAAGGCGCTCTAACCCTATTGATCTATTACCTTCCTTTCCTGGCAAACCGCAGCCTCATCAGCATAGCTCCCTGAACTGCCACAGAGCCGGACTCCAAACCAGCCATCCACCCGCCTAGGGGCGTTGAATCCCTTTAGCTGGAGAACGTTCTGAACACCTCTGGCCCCCAACTGCAGGTCACCCCAAGATTGCCGGTGGGAGATGAGGGAAGGGTTATGAGGTGTATCTTCTCCTTTCTAACTCCCTTAACACTAAAAGCACAAAGGCATGTAGCATGTTTCCTCATTTCTCCAAACCAGTGTTTAAGGAAAATGTTTTAAGTAGGCAATTCAGTGTCCCCCACATGGCTTCGGTCACACAAAGTTCCTACATGTTGATCCTTTGGGGGAGGGGAATCTTACTTGCAAAAGGAAGGGGGTCTTAGACCCAAAGTGGAGTTTGTCTTCCTGAGCAGAGAACGCTGAGGCCAGGGGTCCATCACTGATTCTGACTGGGTAATCCATGTGTTGTAATTCTACCTTCCTCCAGGGGGCGCCCTAGATCCGCCCCTGTGTGCCTGACTTCGTCTCTATCATAAGAAACATTTCAGGCGTAGCAGGAAGGCCACATCCTTCCTCAGCCCCCACACTCTGAGCCCTGGGTGGTGCATTTAACGTTGAGAACCAGGATCTTGGCGGGAGGAAAGCAAAACCTTTGAACTGAAACTAGATCAGTGATTCTCAACCTTGGCTGCACATTAGAATCACCTGGGAATCTTTTTAAAAATCCTGATTTCTGGGCCTCATCCTCCGGAAATTTCTGTTTCTTTGTTACTAAGGAGGATGAGGCCCAGAAATCAGGATTTTTAAAAAGACTCCCAGGTGATTCTAATGTGCAGCCAAGGTTGAGAACCACTGGACTAGATGGTGATGGAGGGAAGGTGGGCAGCTGTGACCGTTTTCCGCTGGACAAAAATGTGTACTCCTGCCTTTGTGGCCTGGTCAGGTGCTCCCCATGGGGAGCTAATCCCTGCAGATGCACCGCCTTCCTTTCCTCTCGCAGGTGAGCTGCTGCCTCATTAGATAACAGCCCTCACTGTGCAGGGAAATCGAAATCAGAGGCAAACCCAAGGACGCCCTTCGGGCGCTGAGGAACTTGGGGCCGTCCCTGCGCACTTTGTTGTTTCTCGTGCATTCTTCCGAGCCCACAGGAAAATCCAGCGGCAGGATGGTTGCCAGGCAGCGGAAACTCTGGTGTCCTGAATAATGAGTTGACACCAGTCCGATGTGGCTCTTTTCAGCGCCTTGCTTTCCTTTGCTGTTTCTATGCATAATTTTTAATATGGTCAAAGGGGGGGGGCACTTTCTCAGCTACAGTGATGAGACTTTTAAAAGATAAAGTGGCGAGAAAAGCAGACCAGGTGATGATGAAGATGACAGCGTAGGCAGGGACATGGAGAGGGCATCCGGGGACTCTGGGACCCTTTCCACCCCCCGGGGCTGTGGACCCGGCTGCCAGGGCATGTGCCGTGTGATGCATCCTTGTCAGAGCTCCTCCAATACTGTGGCACTTGTGATAGCCTGAGAGGCATCGGCGAGCCCTGCACCGTAGTAGAAGGGATCCTAGGACTAGAGGGAGCAACGGTGGAGATCTGGGAAGGTGGGCAGGCTCTGAAATTTTGTCCAAGAAAAGTGTTCTCATTTTTCTGCCACTCTGAGCAGACATCAGAAGGTCTGACCCGCCCCTGGGCGATCCCCCAATCAAAGAGAGGAGCTCTGGTGTTTGGGCTGCAGGCGTGGGCGAACACGGACTCAGAAGTAGAAGTCCTTGCCTCTGTTCAGTCTTTTAATCACAAGCATTTACTGGGTGCCTTCTCTGTGCGTACCCGGGGGGAGAAACCAAGATGAGAGCTGATTCTTCTCCTGCTTGAGCAGCTCTGGGTCCCACGGGGAAGGCCTGAAACTACAAATGAGCTCTGTCTGTGTCCTGAGCAGAGAAACAGCCACAGAGTAGGACCAGCGAGGTATGGAGAAGGCCCCAGCATGGCCACGGCCCCCCACTGGGTAGCCCATGGATAGAGAAGATGCCTCCTTCTAACCACCGGCATCTGATGTAAGCAGCGAGGGAGGAATTTTCAGAGGTTAAGCATATATCATTTTTCAGAAGTAAAGATCATGTCTGGTTTTGGCAAGCTCAGAAGCTCCTAGTCCCATCCGGGCCAGCTTCTCATCTGATGTAGATCTCCGGGAGAAACACGTTGTAGTGCTGTTTTGCATCAAGTGGGACTCCAGCCAGTCATTCCCCAGAGTTACCCTGGACTTAAATCTACTACATCATCTCCATGGCAACCAGAGGCCAGCCAGCAAATGCGGTTGCCTTCTAAATCCTCCGCTAGCTTCCCTTCCCTCCCCTGTGTTCTCCGTGATTAAGAACGATCTCCCTCCCTTTGCCCTCACCCACTCTCGCTCTCACACACCCACGATCATTTTGTGGCCACATTTTTTGTTGCAACATCCTTCCAATCAGATTTTAAAATCCTCTGTACAGTTTTTTTAAAAAAACGAATCGTTAGTCATTGCTTGACAGTGGTAATTGACCTGTTTAGACAAGACCAGGCTGATTTCAGTGGGCCTGGAAGCCTTGGCAAGCCAAAGTGGAATTTACCTTCAAGTCTAGCCAGCCTAATTAATACGTTGTTTGAAAATGCTAGCCAGCCAGACCAAATACTGTATTTCCACCCATTCAGGGAACCAGCCTTACGGAATCCCAGAAGTCATTTCAACATCATTTATGTGTGTGTGTGTGTATGTGTGTGTGTGTGTGTGTGTAAATTATACCACTTCTCTGTATTATAGCGTAATTGTGATATAACAGAAAGAAGAGCTTTCTAATCGTACAGATCTTGGTTGAATGCCATACTTACTACCTACTTGCTGCATAACCACTATTGGTTTAACCTCTCTGGGCCTCTATTTCCTCATCTGTAAAATGGGTCTGACAGTACCTACCTCGAAGGTTGTGAATAGAAGTACTTGTTATGAACTAGATACTTGGTGTCATCTTATTCCCCTGTTCCCTTCCCTATCCACTCCAAAGCATGTGTGTGTTTCCTTTTTTTTTAATTAATTTTTTTATTAGTCTGCATGCTCTCAGCCTAGCAACACTCTTCTGTGTCTCTCCACCAGGGGGCACCCTCCTACCAGGGACCGAGCCCACAGTGGACACGGTGCCCGTGCAGCCCATCCCAGCCTACTGGTATTACGTTATGGCCGCCGGGGGTGCCGTGCTGGTGCTGGTCTCCGTCGCGCTGGCCCTGGTGCTCCACTACCACCGGTTCCGCTATGCGGCCAAGAAGACCGATCACTCCATCACCTACAAAACCTCCCACTACACCAACGGGGCCCCTCTGGCGGTGGAGCCCACCCTAACCATTAAGCTAGAGCAAGACCGCCCCTCGCACTGCTGAGGCCGAAGCAAGGACAGCACCCAAAACAAACAAGAAAGACTGCAAACACGTTGCCTCGATTTTGCACTTTTTTCTCCTCGCCTAGTCTCTGTGTGAACCCTCAGACATCTCTCTCTTGGGGCCCAAACCCTGTGCACTCTTATCCATCCTGACCATTATTCTTCAGTTCTGTTTTTGTTTTTGTGTTTTTTGGTCCTTTTGTTGATTCCAATCCAACCAACCAACCAACCAACCCCAACTCTAATGTTGCATCTTGGACTGGAGAAGAGATACACCCCTAAGCACTTCACAGCTCAAGGCTCAGCTGGTTTCCTTCCAGAGACTGGTTCCCTGACGTCCCCTTGCCTTACCCCCTCCCCCCTCCCGGTGGACCGGAGGGGAGCCCTGGATCTGTGTTTGTACATAGTATACATTCTGCGCGTGTGAGTAGCTCTGTGTGTGTGTGGGTGTGAGAGAGACCGGTTCATTGTCGGGGTGGGGAGGGGGGGGAGTGTGTGGGTGTGTTCAGAGAGGGCCCCCTTTAACTATTGTGTTACTTCTCCGGGGGGTACATTTTATGAGAAAATAATATACTGTCCTAGTTTTGTTTACTTGGAGAAGAGGTTGAAGCTTTTTGTTGCCTTATCTAGCTCTGGCTGGCTTTCTGTTGGCTACCATTGTCATCTCCGGGTACCTAAAAACCTAGAGGCCACATGGACCGAAAGGTGGCCCCTCCCATCCCCATCCAAAAACCCCATTCCTCACCCCCCTGCCCCGAGAGGAAGGTTCCCCACGCACTCAGACGTGAACCCCTGTCATGTCTCCTGGTGTCTTTGAAGTAACAAGACAACAGCCATTGGGTGCGAGCGGAACCACCTCTGCTTCCAGCCCTGAAGCAGATCTGTCTCATGTTGCCTTACAAAGAGAAGCTCATAATGAATGTTTAGCTGTTATCAGTTAAGTCCAATCTTGGAGTAAGTCATAGAGAGTGACGGACCTGAGACTGATGTAGGGAAAGCAGTAGCTTGTTGAGAGCAGGAGGAGGTGGGGGAGAGAAGGCGGAAGAAGGAGGGACTGAAATGTTCTCTTTAAGTCGCCTCACCCGAGAGGAACCCTTGTGCCCAACCTTAAGGGGAGTTGAGTAAGGTGGTTACGAACCATATCCCTTGGTATTCTATCGGCCACTGTAATAGCGTTTGTAAAATATGGGGGAAAGGGATCATTTGCTTTCTTTCATGGTGTTGATGTGTGCCTGAACCTATAGCCACTAATATATAAGGCTGTCCACCTGACTTATTTGAATATGATGAGAGAATAAAGAGTAATCATTTTGTAAACGTACCAATGTGCTACCCCTTAAAGCATGTGTAGCATCTGGCAAGTCCACCCTCCTAGGCTGGCCTGGCATTTCCAGATGTTGCCTCATGGTCAGGAGAAGGTGTAATGAAGATAAATCCGTTGCTGCCCATTTGTCCTCTAAGCAACAGGGAAAGGGATGTTGGAGGTAAACAGCCCAATGATAGTGTATACAAAGGATAGATTCAATAATGAAGTCAATTCCATTGATAGAAAATGCATATTTTAACGAGATTCACAGCTACTGGGGCCCCGCCTTGGGGGTGTTTATTTCTCACCTTCCTGCTAGGAATCCCCTGGGGAAATATGACATTCTTTCCAAAGAAGGTTTGCCTGGGCTCAAAGCTTCAGGGACCTTCTGAGAACAAAACACTAATGATAGATTTTTATTTTCGGCTGCTTGGGAGAGACTTTCCAACATTCTTTCAGAATATCCACATCACTCCCTCTAGCACACGCTCACTTTCGCATCTGGTTTGTTTCATCCTTCTGAAAGAATGGTGCTCTCCCACTCTTATTCTATTTCAAAGAGCGACTCTGTCTCAACCACAGCAGCCCTGCCAAGAAAAGGAAAGATGAAAGGCTAGAGTAGGAGCCACCTTGAGATTTCAAGAAGAATCCTAGCCCAGCCGAAGATTGCAGAGAGAAGCAGGGAGCGGGAGGAGGGGCAGGAGCCCAGGATGCCCTGTGATGACTTCCATGCCAGACACTAAGGGCTTTTATCGCAGGTGTCCACATCCAGTCTGCATTTGGGGCCAGGCATTCCCTGGAAATGATTGGCACCCCTGTTGGAGCCCCCTGGAGCTGTGTCAGGAAATTACACCTGGAAAATCCAGCCAGTGTAGCAACTGTTGGAGTTACCATATACCCTTCAGGATTTCCCTTCTTTAAAAGAAGACAACAACCTTTGTGAATTTGCTGTATCTTTATCTGATGCCCCTTGTGGCATCATCATTATGTACACGCCATAGTTGAGGATATGAGGCTGCTCAAATCTTTGTGAATCCCATGATGCACTTCAGCTGGGGTTGTCATTCCATTCTCTCTCTCTCTCTCTCTCTCTCTCTCTCTCTCTCTCTCAGCCCCAGCAACTTTCATAGTATTACCCAGGTACTATGCTAAAAGGGCAGCTCTTCTACAAAATCATGCCTTGCAGCTTTAAAAAGCAAAATTCTGTATTTCATAGAGGGAGAGAGGGTCGCTCTCGCCTAAGAAAAATAGATTGGACAGGTGACTGCATGCGTGCATGTGTTTAGAGTTGCTTCAAAGAAGACAAAGAGGTAATAGCAACTAAGAAAATATAAATGAATGAATGAATGAATTGAAGGTCTAGCTCGGGCTGCTAAAGTTTTTGCCTTAGTAGAGGTTTCATATCAACAGACCCAGGAAGGAAGCCCTGATCTCTGGGTGAAAATCCCTTCCTTGACATTGTGCTGCCAATTGCTGTCCCCTAATTGCTGGCAAAGGCAGAAAAAAAAATCATATCATTGCCATTAACCAAACAGGATGCTTAAAATAAAGTAAAATTGTCCTTTCCGTTGTCCCACAATTTAGTGATTAAAGCCACATTAGGATAGGAAATTAAGTCATGTTTCTGAGGTTGCTACCCCATCTTGAAAAGGACCCTGTCTTGAAAATGAAACTAGCAGGCAAGCAAACACCTAAATAATCGAAAATTACCAAAGAACAACAAGAAAACAAAACAACGAGAAAACGTAAACATTTTAACTTCCTGTTCTGATCCCCTCTCCCTATAGCTGTGACAACTCTTGCATTGCTCAGTTGCCTGTGTGTCAAAATCACTTGTGGACATTGGAAACTATTTGAAAATGTATTGTTGTGGAATGTAATAAAATGATAATATTTTTTATACAAACATCTGAGTTTTTTTCTTCCCTTTTGCCTGTGAGAACAAAGTGGAAATGTAGGCTTTGAACAAATTCATGTTTTCAGAGCCTACAGGTTGTCTGTCTTCTGAGCTGCAGGGCATTGCTGTGGGCAGTGGGTGGGTTTGCTCCTTGGGGCTGAATGCCAGCTTCCCTTCCTTTTAGTTTTATTACTGCTTGTTAGGAATTTATCCAATTTGTGCAGCCGAGCCAACTTTTATGATTGGTGTGGGATTTTGCAAAAGTTGCTAAGTGCTAAATCGTTCGATGTGATTTCCACAAAATTTCTCTTGATGGAAAACCCCTGGAGACTGGACTCTATTTTCAAAGGGTCCCGGGGGTAATGGGACCAGGGAAGCTGAAAGGTGTGCTCGACTCTACGGAAACAGATAACTTCCTTTGGAGAAGAGGCGGCGTCTTGGGCCTCGCCTACCTAATTATTACTTCCAGAGCAAGGGGGAGCTCCCATTTCTGGGCACTTTCGCAGACAAAACGGAAACTTGTAGCATGTTCAAGGCTCAGAGATATTCCTGACTTCAATTTGGAGCAAGTTGTGAAGATAATGATAAATTACTGTGATCCTGAACTCTTCTGAAAGCAATAGCTTCTGAAAGGAACATTCCTTTAAAACTTTGAGGAGAGGGATTGGGGGAACTTATTCCAAAAGCCATGTCTTGTTGACAGGCATTTTTCTTTGGTTCTCCTCTTTGGGTTGTCAGTGATTAGTTATATAAAACTAGATGCCCGATGCACGAGATTCATGCATTGGGGTGGGGGGTGGGGGGTCCTTCAGCCCAGCCTATACCTTCTCGAAATCTGTGATATCGGGCCTAAACCGGCAGTTGGACATCCCCTTTGCAATCCGGGACCGCTGGCCCCTAACTGCTCGCCTGCCTGCCTGATCACCCCTAACCACTCTGCCTGCCTCCCTGATCGCCCCTAACTGCTCACTGGGGGGCTGCTGGCTGGGGTGAGGGGCCGTGGTCTTTCTGGTCTCTGGTCATTCTGCCGTTTTGGTCGCTGGGCTTTTATTATATAGGATATTTCTATCACGGTGGGATTAGGAGGGAAAAAAAATCTAGGAATTGCAACCTCCCATTATTGAATGTTTCTAGAATGTGGTCAAGAAGAGGTTGTGGAAGGATTTTTCCACCACCCCCTATTGGTGGAACATTTCATCAACCCAGGAGCCTTCCTCAGGGGTCTGAGAACCATGATTCAAGGTCTTAAAGGGACATATCCAAGAGGCCCAATTTCCGCCCGAGTCCTTCTTTTTCCCTCTCTCAACCTAGGTCCAGGGAAAGGTGCTCTTACAGCAATAAAACCTCCCAGTGGTGCTCAGAGGAAACGGGCTTCTGATTGTCAGGTCTCAGAGGCAGCTCTGACAGTACAGATGGCTCCACAGATGTCCCCGTCGGTCCCGGGCGGGGAGCAGAGGAGACTGTCCATGGCGAGAGCCTCGTTTGCTCCTCTAATGACAAGCATGATTGCCCATTTTGTCTGAGTAACATTTGGCTTTCCTTTCTAAAGCCATTTGTTCCCATTAGTAAAGTATTTCTTTCAGGCAAAGACCCAGACTCGGTCACCATTTTCCTGAGCTGGCCTGAGACCAAATTTGCCCGACTAAATTAAATGAGCCATCGTGTATGCTCCATTAGCATTGCTGTTTTTGGAGCCCCCTTGGAGAATTCCATCCTGCGCTTCCCGCCTTGGTTCTAACCCCACTGCTCATTCTAAAGGACCTTTCTTTGCCCCAAAAGGAGAGAAAGGCTGTTAGGACTCTGATCTTAGGTGTCCACACAGCACTATAATGTGGTATTTCAGACTGCGCTCAAGCATAAATGTTGCAGAAATCGTGTTTCCATGGATCATAAATACCAGATGTCAAGGCCCCGTATGGCCTGTTTGGGCTCCTACCTGGCCCTTTATGACGGTTTAAATGTGCGTTCTTGCTGTGGAAGTGAGACCTGCCCTCCTGCCCATGTAACCGAAGCCCCGCCGGTCTGCTGTGGCCCGTTTACTGCCCCTCCTCCCTGACTCTGCGGTGGTTTTGCACCAACATCATGGCCTTTCTGTAATTCAGTGGTTCTCAACCTGTGGGTCGCGACCCCTTTGGGGGTCAAACGACCCTTTCACAGGGGTCGCCTAAGACCATCCTGCATATCAGATATTTACATTATGATTCATAACAGTAGCAACATTACAGTTATAAAGTAGCAACGAAAATAATTTTATGGTTGGGTCACAACATGAGGAATTGTATTTAAAGGGCCAGAAGGTTGAGAACCACTGCTAATTTGTTGATGGAGAGGGCTTCATTGTTGAGCTTTGATTTGTCTGTGTGGTGGGCTGCATACCTGAGCCAGTCTGCAGGCCTGTCCACGCGGCTCATTTTCTCTCTAATTGTGCACATCGCTGGGCTTCTCACAGCTGTAGTTTGCCTTTCATCCACTTTAGTGACGGCCCAAAGAAAACACACAACAAATCCAACCAGCGAACACGGAGGGGAGGGGACGCCAGCTGATGGCCTTACAGTCGGCAGGGAGAGGCATCGCCTTATATAAATAAATTAAAAGCTGGGAAGGTGTAGGGATTAATGAAGCCTGACAGCTTGCGCGCACTGGGGTGCGTCTAGAGGTTAGATATAAGCAGAAGCCCGCACCCTCAGAAGGCGTCAGGCCACAGGCCTCGGCCAGAGCACATTAGGTCTGCTTGGCCCCAGACCTAAGCGGTGAAGAGAGGCGAGGTTTGGGGGATTGCCAAAGAGCAAAATCCCTTTCAGCATGGAATGCTGTCTATGGAGAATAGGTACCTCAGGCAAACCAGCAAAAACCATTCTTGCCCTAAGGCCAGTGGGTGGGCAGGAAGCCCAGAATCCTTCTCCTCTCTTCTGGGTAAAGTAATATTTCTTGGGGGGTTGTTTTATTTCAGTCACTGACCTTCAAGAGTTCAAAAAACCTTCATGCCCAATTCTGTGGTTTGGTTTGGTTGGGATTTGTTTTTGTTCTGCATAAATGGTATCATAGCATTTGTTCTCTTTGTTGGACAACTTACTTGTTTTCACTTGACGAAGCCTCCAGGTTTCATCAGTTCCCATGGACAAATTTACCCCGCCCTTTAGCTGCTGTAGAGCATTCCGTATCGTGTGAAGTGCCATAGTTTATTAAGTGCTCCCCTCCTGGTGAGCATTCAGGTTGTGTCCAGTTTTCTTCTTGCTTAGTTTTTACTATTATAAGCAATATTGCAGTGAACATCCTTAAAGTCACCTCTGTGCACGTGTTTGTCTCCGATAGCATGCCTGGGTCACATGGTGTGCCTGATTGCATTTTCATACATGCTTCAGATGGCTGCGGGTTTCCTTTTAAATGGACCTGTCCCCCTTTGAGAGGGCAACAAGGTCGTGGACATCAGAGAGCATCCCAGGTCACACTTGCACGAGCCGCATAATCTCTGTGACAGTCTCCCTTTCTCTAAAGTGGGCGGAGTGCTTACAAGAGAAGACTTTGGGTAGCTTTAGCCAAAGGGAATGTTAATCCCAGGGACTTTCTAAAAAACACTTCCAATATGCAGAGAAGGTGGGCCTGGCTGTACGTGGCAGCTCACCGGAGCCGAGGCAACTGTGGCCCGGGAGTTAATTCCATCCCTGGGTCCAGCAGGCAGAGCTCTGTTCTTCATGATTAATGAGTTCCACTTGGTTTCCTCAAAGAGTGGCTGTGCTGTGCCTTGCTGTTATTTATTTATGTTTTCTACTAAAAAATTCATGTAAAACCATCCTTTAAGGTCAGTGCACAGTACTGTGCTGCAGACTAAAATGTTCCAGCCGCCACAAGTAGGTCTACATGCCAACCCTGATTCTCCAGTCCTTGGGCTGAGAGGCGGTGGCCAGCTTCCTTCAGAGGAGGTTCGGGCTGGTGTGACCTGAGGAAAGACAGCAGGCGAGGAGGCTGTTTTCTAGCGGGGGGTTTATATGTGCAGGCAAAGCCACTAGCCCCAAATGGCTCCTGGCAGGAGTGGCAAATGGGAGAAAAAACAAGGGACCTGTTAGTTCCAAACACCATTTCTTCCAAGAGCGCTACCCTGTTTCTGCCGAGCACTAAGACAAAGGGGTCAGGAAAATGGGACTCTGACTCTGAGCATAATGGACCGTTTCTACGGCCGTATACGGGCTGTGTGGGCCCAAAACCCAGGACTGCTGGTTCTGGGATCTGGGGCTTGGGTAGATTCTCCGGGTGGCTCAGGGGGGAAAGCAGCATAAGCTCCAGGGGTGGGTGAGCTAGAGACGTCCCCATGCACACAAGCCTTGTGTTGCCTTCTGTGTATACTTGTGCAAAATTGAACCCTTTCAGTATCATTAACTAATATACCCACAAGCAAAGGCTCTGATCCGGAGCTGGAACGACAGTATGCCGCATCTTGGCCTTCGACCACAGCAATTTTTCTTGGCAGCAGGACTCATTAGCAGGACGCGTGGACTAGAGTTCTCTGTGCCTTGTTAGAGAGCAGCCAGCTCTGGTAATGATGCGAGTGCAGGGAAAGCTTTGAGCCGGAGGTGGCCTTGACCAGAGTCCTGTTCTCAGCCGGCCTGCTGGTTTGAGACTCTATTTGAGCACAGACTGTTAAAGAACTGTTTTGTCCCTCAGCAATTCCCCACTGCCACCAAGAAGCTGGGAAAGGGGATGTAAAGACCTCAGGGGCCCATGTCAGCTTCCTCACTGCTTCTCTAGGACAGTCCTGACAGCTGGTACTGAAGGAGGAAGACAGTCATTAGAACGTAAATGGGCGTGAGATGGGAGCATCAAAGGAGACCTGGGGTGCCTCATAGGCCTTGGCCAAATGCAGACCAAGAATGTGAGCTCAATAGTAGTGTCACGAGAATCCCTGGGCCCACACCATAATCGCCATCTGCTTCACACCTCCTGAGAGGGCCGTCGCCCCCTCCTCTTTCCCCAGGGAGGCCTGTCTCCACCTCTGCCTTTGCACCAGGTGTTCATCTCCAGCCTGCACCCTCCTCCCTCTTGGTGGCCCCCGTCCCTCTCCTCTGACATCCTCACACTTGCCCTGCCCGCCTCCCCCCACCAAAACCTTCTCCCAGAAAAGCATGGATCAGATTCCTTCACACAAAGTCTTAATTGCTTAGTTCCTCCAACTGGTTGCATTCTCCGAGGAGACCAAACCTAGAGCCAGAGGAATTATTCTATTATTCGCTTATTACACAATTGCATTGTTCGCTGGCAAGCTTCTGTGCAAATCACCTCTTGAATAGGTAAAGTGTTCCACCTCTTGAATAGGTAAAGGTGTTCCACCTTTCTGGAACACCTACCATCTTTATATATATATAATTGATTTTTTACAGTGAGGAAGGGAGAGGAATAGAGAGTTAGAAACATCGATGAGAGAGAAACATCGATCAGCTGCCTCCTGCACACCCTGTACTGGGGATGTGCCTGCAACCAAGGTACATGCCCTTGACCGGAGTTGAACCTGGGACCCCTCAGTCCGCAGGCCAACGCTCTATCCACTGAGCCAAACCGGTCAGGGCAACACCTACCATCTTATCTCAGAATCATTCATTCATTCTTGTGTTCAGAAGAGCTGCCCAGTTTCTCAGTATAAACAGCTCTCTCGGTGAGATGCATGTGTAAGAGACTTTTTTTTCAAGCACCTATGGAATCATATGGAGCAATCTGTAAGAAGACCTCCTATTTGACATGTATTCTTACAGAAATGCAGAATGTCTCGGATTTTTCAAAGACCTAGAGTAAGGAAGAGGCTCCAGAATTGCCCTCCGTCCACATGGCTGGGCTTTCCCAGCCCACACAGCTGTGAAGCCCATCTTTATAGCTAACCATTTCTCTGACTGCGCTTTTCTTATTTCCACGCCATTGTTGGGGCTCGGTGGAGCCATTCCGGCCTCAGCTGCTCATCTTCCTCCACACTTGAAAGCAGTATTAGGTCATTTTACAGCCTTCTCATTGCAGTTGCTATTTCCAATCCTTTTTAGTGTTTCCTCCTAGTTATTCAACTAAAAATAATAAAAAAAATGTCTAAATTCAGGTTCAGACTCTTCCAATTTCTCAAACCAAGCCCCCTTTTCTTTCCCAGCTTGAAGCCATTTGAAAACTCCAAAAAACATTTCTTTTCCATGATTTTCATTAGATTTGGCTCTAATGAAATCCAGGATGAAGGATCTTCTGGTGGTGTTTCTAAACTCAAGCCAAACCCAGCAAGGGGTGAATGGCTCACAAGTAGCCTGACTCTGGAGCAGCTTTGGCAAAGTTTAGATTAACATCTGAACCTTTGGCTTCTTGTAGCAGCTGGGGATGAGCAAACCAAATTAGGGAAATTAAGTACATAGTGAGGAGGGGGGGGTACACCTTTAGTCAGTGCTAAATTAAACACTTTGGAGGGCCAAGAAATATCTCCTAGTCCTTCATTATTTCCCATTTATTTTGGTCTGAGTGTTGTATCTCCTGTTGGGATCAAAACAGAGTGTCCGAGAGAATTTTTTAAGGCTACTCCCATCTAAACAGTCCAGTGATTTAGCTGGCTCAGGGGGGTTGGGAACTTGGAATCAAATTCAACAAGAGCTCGAAGTGGCCAAGAGCTTATCCCAAACAAATCATAGGCCCAAAACAAGGTGTTGACAGTGTGGCTTGCTCTCAGTTTTACTGCTGATTGGTTCGACGATTTATTGCATTTTTCTACCCTCCTTCCTCAATTTCTTCCTCTTTAACACAGAAGCGATGACACTTGGTACCTGTGAAAATGAATGGTTTCAGTGATTTTTCGGTGTGGAAGAGCCTCTTGGATCCTTGCTTTAAAGCTGCTTGCAGTTTGGTGGGCTAAGTGGAGGGGTTACGGCTGGCTTCCTGGCACATTTTATCAGCCCTGCCTCAGTCAAGGTGGAGGCCTGGAAGTTGGGGCACACTTACCCACATCGTCAGTTCCCGGATGGCCAGTTGGCAGGACTGGTTCCGAAGCCTAATGAGCAAGTATTGCAAACATAGAAGCTCCTGGCTCCCACTTGTCTGTCCTTTTCATGGTCCTCTCTCTCCATGCACACCTTACACCTTAAGATCGATGCCTTCGGGGAGCAGCCCCTTAAGGAGAGGACAGATTGGGTGAAGGTGGGGGCAGAGCAGCGTGCAGCCATGGAGCCCTTTTCTGTAGAAGCCGCCTCGTCTGCTTCAGCAGGGAAGGTCCGTGGTTACTCTACAGAGGAGCAGACAGAGTTTCAGGGAGGTCAGTGCCTTGTCCAGGCACTCACACCTGGGGCAGTAGCAGAACTCAGGCATGAGGCAGGCCATCTGGGAGGTCAATGCCTTGTCCAGGCACTCACACCTGGGGCAGTAGCAGAACTCAGGCATGAGGCAGGCCATCTGGCCCGGCCTGTGTGACTCAGTGGTTGAGTGTCAACCTAAGAACCAGGAGGTCACGGTTCAATTCCTGGTCAGGACATATTCCCTGGTTTCAAGCTCGATCCCCAATAGGGGACATGCAGGAGGCAACTGATCAATGGTTCTCTCATCATTGATGTTTCTCTCTCTCTCTCCCTCTCCTTTCCTCTCTGAAATCAATAAAAATGGTTTTTAAAAAGAAGCAGGTAGTCTGTTCCCAGGCTGCCCCCAGTCCACTACTCCTCCATATTCCCTTCAGGTACAGACTGGATGGCCCTTGGGGTGTCTCTGCTACACATTCTGGATGGCAAACCTGCCCTAGGCTTCAACCAAGCCTCTCAATCCACTGCTCAGAGTAGGCATGGAAGGGACTCTCTAGAGCAACGGTCGCCAACCGGTGGTCCGCGGACCACTGGTGGCCCATGAGGTCCGAAAGGTTGGCGACCACTGCTCTAGAGAACCTGTGTATGTCAGTGTCCTGAAATGATCTGTGCACAAGTGACCCGGGGATGGACTGTCTTACATCATTTATATAAAAGTAGCCAGTGGTTTGGCTACTAACTCTCTTAGCAACCCTATGAAGCTCCCTGTACCACACAGAAAGTACACAGAACAATGTCAACACCAGTACACTCATAGTAGACCACAGCAGAGCAGAAGTGGTGAAAGTGAAGGTCACAATTTTTCTATAACAGAAAAAGAAACTAACCCCAAGGATCTTAATTTAAGGGGGGAAAAAAGAAAGAAAGAAAATGAGGAAGAAAAGAAAGGGGGGAGGGGGGAGAAAGGACTGTGAGAGAAAGCATTCTTGTTTGAGGCCTAAGTCACGCTCAGTGGGGAATTTCCCGGTGCAGGTTGGAGTGTCTGGGGTGTTTCCTCTGCACAGCATGTGTGGTCTTACGCCACCAGGCAGTGTTCCAGACCCCTTGGGGTAAACATCTCTTAGGCTAGGTTCAGTTCTTAACTAGGTATGGCTGTTCACCCTTCGTGCCGTAGTATTGAGATCTACTGATAAGGACACTGGAGAATATTTGACTTTTCTAGGGGGGAGAGAGTCCCTGAAACAGTCCAGTGGATGTTTAATGACTCTTGCTCTGAAAAATCAGGAAAATGGGAGATAGATGAGACCTTGAGTCACTCGTCACTGTGTACCTAACCCACCTCTCAGTGATGCTAAAGGAAGAGCTCCTGGGGAAGCAAGAGGACTTTCAGTCTGAGGTTCAAGGTCCATATAAAAATGGCCATGTTTTGTTGGATTGTGTTCTTGTTCATTTGTGTGTGTTTTTAAGAAGGCTCACTTGATTGCTCCAACTCTACTAAAATCCCTTCCAGTCACCATGAGCCCTGCTCCCTCTCTGTTCTGGTCTGCAGCAGCGGGTGCGGGGAGAGGGGACAGACCTGCCTCTCAGGTAGGGAAGGACAGGGTGGAGGATTTGTGGGGGGCAAGGCAATCTCTTTGAATTCCTCAAAGAGAATCTGATAAAAATGAATTCGAGCCCCAAACCAAGAACTCAGTGTATGAGTAAAAAGCTTCAGGTGCCATGTTTGAAACCATTCCTACAACCTCCAGCCCCATTTTGCAGCTTAATTCTGAAGCATCCTCCTCCCCACTCGCGGGTTTCTTTCCTGGCCCTGGCCCAGCCTCCTTTGCCCAATCCCCACCCTGTGCTCCGGCAGCAATAGGAGTCCCCTCCACAATGCCCCCCTTTCTTGTATTTTGTTGGGGTTGAGTCTTTGCTTCCCAACCAGACAGGGCCTTGATTACAGACACCTGGTCCCATACATCTTCATTTCCCAAAGTCCTCAATATGGTTCCTGGGCACCTACTAAACCCTCTTCATAAGCGATGGTTGATTGATTGGTTAGTTAGCCAGTCAATGAAGAACAATTTAAATCAGCCTTCCCTCTTCGAGTAACGCCTATCAGAGAAAATGTGAAGCCCCAAATTTCAGATTGCCACATCTCGTTCATGAGAGATCTTCATTAGTTCCCATCAAGGTGGTGAGCCATTGATGCAGGTAAACCGCGGGAGGGTGTGTATGCAGGCGACTAAGATCCAAGGCCTTTATTTCTGTTAGGATGGAGTAATGATGATGTGGAGGCAATTGTAGTGTCCTGCCCACACCCAGAGAACTTGAGAGCAGACTAGGGGAGGAGGGCTCTCCTCCGGCCCTAATACAGTACTGAGCGTCAGAGTTCAGGCTTTGCAGTCGGATTGGCCTGAGATTGAACCCCTACAGGGGCCCAAAAGGAAATAGGGTCATGTAAGCACAAAGGTTGAAAGGGGAAGTCATGTGGGTGGTAAGATCCATCCCTGACCTGTGTTCTCCTAAATGTGTGGCCCATTCTGCTCTTCCTCATCCATCTGACACTCATAACCACTCCCTACAACAGAGTCCTGGCAGGTTCTCTTCAAGTTGTTCCTCGTTAAAAAAAATTTAAAAACAAAATTCCAGGTCTCTAGACCCCCCTTTTTTTTTTGCTATCTGCCTCACTTCTCAAGCTAGGTCTCCTTCCCAGGGAGGTGCTGCCTCCATTCTCTGCCGTGAGCTACTTGCTCATTACTTCCCCTCCTCCAAACCCTTGCCTTTTCTTTGCTAGAACTAAAGGAACCTGGTGGAACCATACTCCTTGCTGCCAACAGGCTGAGGTTTACCTACTAGGCTCAACAGAAAAGGAAGGTGGCCTGTGAAGGTCAAAGAGGATTTTGAGAAAGAAAGCTCTTAATCAACCCCAGACATCAAGAATATTAGCGAAGGGACTAGAGAAAATTGCTATCAAATTAAATTGCTTTTGTACAAATGTTCCCTATATTTGGGTTTTCCCCAGTGTGCCATTCTTTCTTTAAGGCTTGGTGAACAGATGCATGTTTGAAAATGTTGATTAACTTATCCTCTTTTCGACCCCTTCCCACTCACCCAAACTGCTGGAAGCAGTCAAAAGCCAAGTCAAGCCTCTAATGTGTTCTTCTCCTTAAGTAGCCTTTAATTCTCCAGGTGCAGAACTATCAGCCACATCTAGGAAATCAATTTCACAGACCAATCTCATTGGTCCAATTTCTTAGAAATGGATCGATTCTTAGGAGGTCATCTCATCCAGTCCTCTGCCTCCAGAGACAAGAGGCTGTGACCTCCTGGGACAAAATGTCCTCATAGTTATCACCACCCTCTTACCCTTTTTTCTTTAAGATCCAGGCAACATTCACCCCTTTCCAGACTATCATCAATAGTGTCCTCAGAGTTCTTCTCCGCGGGTGTGAGATGGAGCAAGATGACAGTCTAGCCTCTAAGAACTCATTGCATCCTTTGTGAAGACCAAGTACCTAAAAGCAAGAACAGGATTTGGCCCAAAACTCACAGATAGGAGCCCCACAATTTTTGTCCTAGGCTCATTCATAGTCTCATCATATGTTCTGCATCTTTTAACCGTGAAGGTATTAAGACCTCTGAGCATCAAAATTATTAATGGTTGGAAATGTGATGGCTTTCTCCCTTTCTCCCATGTTTGTTTTATTTTTCATAAGGTTAAAAAAATCTCCAGGCTGACTTTCACAAGTTTGATTTGATCCCCATGACAGACACCACCTGCCTCTTGTTGATTCGTGCCCACGTCTTTTTTCCAGGGAAACAGTCTGCATTGTAGAGGCCTGGAGAATAATGCAGGGGGTGGGCACTGAGGTGGGGAGGCTGGCACAGCCTGCAGGTGCCAGTTGCTGTGCTCAGGAGCAGGCAGGATTTATGGAGGATTGGTGCCAGTGGCATCGATCCTTTCAAGTGGGGTCTTGGCACGTTGTTTTGTGCATCTCTTCTGGGCCACCAAGGGGATGAGAATGTGCTTTAGCACTTTTGCCAGGGATGAGGTTGGAACGTGATTACCACTAGCACCTCCAGGAAAGGGCTGAATTTTATGTGTGGCCATGATAGATGGATCTTCAGTTCAGGTCATGGTCAAGTCGACCTTCCCTGAGATGTTGTGCTAATCAAGGAGAAGTTCAGGCTGGTCTGAAGCTCTTTTATTCCTTTTGTTTGATACTTTAGCTGTTTAGGATTTGGGTTTTGTGATAAGCCTTGATTTCTGCATATCAATTTATAGTGCTGACTCCAAGGTTGTCCACCTGACTCTGGGCTGAATAAAACTCTCAGAGGGCCACATGCCTTCACTTGGTGCCATTTTGCTGACAGCAGGAACAAGCATAATTAACTTGTGAGATTGGAAGAAGTGATAAGACACTGTTCTTCACCACATATTTGATTCTCTTTTTTAATGTTTTTCCATTTTAGACATGTAATTTTATTGGCTCTGATTTCTATAAGATGGACAGCATAGTGAATAGAGAAACCTGTATTATCCCCTTCCCCAAAATATTATCATAAAAGAAGAAAAAGATAGTGATAATACTAGAGAAAATTCAGAGTAAATTAACTCAGCTGTATTCAAGACTGGGCTAGTCTGATTGGATGCCCATGTTTGATCTATTCTAAACTGAAGAAAGCCAATAGAAAAATAGCCGGGAAAGGAAAGATGGGAGATATTAGCACAGATATGTGAAGGTGAATAGGCATGACATTCTTTCCAATTCTACGTCTACATTGAAGCATATAATGATGAAACGTGACTTCCTTAAATTTCCATACATTTATTTGAAATCCAGAGGAGAAAGGCTCTTGTACTTTGTGTCCACTTAGATGCATCATCATATAAGGAGGGTCAGCATGTTATACTAGATGAACAACACAGTCATGACAGCTGAGGATGGACATGCAGTGTCGTTGAAATTGCCTTAGACAAAACTCAGACCTATATTGCTAATGAATAACAATCATTATAAAGACACAAGTGAGGATTTACTTGGCACTAAAGACCTTTCCTATTGTTTCTATTCTTCTGGTTACTGAAAGTAAAGATAGATCCTTTGAGGGAAAAGTCTCCATTAATATGCCTGTTACATGATCTAGAAGCAGATGGGATGCTTGAGCTGCCAACATATCGAGGAGTCGTTCTCAGAAAGGTCTAGTCTCTGCCTGGTAGCCATGGTGATAGGACTGGTTATAACTTGATTTGTTTGTTTCCTTTTTCATTATAGTGGACATCCCAGAAGTACATGGGAGAGAGGGCTATGAAGATGAAATTGTTGGTGAGTATTACTATGATTTAGCAGATAATCATGAAATTCAAGTTTGGTTATAAAGATGTACTGCAGAGGGCCAGAAACCACCAATTGCTCTGTCAAGGTCAAATTTAGAGTTTAGAAAGTGTATCGAGTCCCTTCTGCCTAATCTGAAACAGGTCCCCTACTTCGGGCAACTTTCAACATTGATGGACTTCAAATCTGGAGAAACCCTTGAGAACTGAAGGCCAGGGTCCTCTACAGGAGTCACCGCTTGAACCCATTAACCTCCTTCCAAAAAGTGCCTGAGTGAATGAGCGTCACCATGAATACCCTCCCAGGCCTGCTGTGGTTGCCAGTTCCCTGGCGTGTAGGGACCCTTCTCACACTCTCCAAGACTCCAAGTTGGGGCTCACTGCAAGATCCATGTTTCTTTCTCACACTGCCCATCTCATGTTTTCATTTTATTTCAAGCTCTGTTTTCCCACTTCAAACACATACGTCAAGAGGCTGAAGCGAGAATCCCGACTAAAGGGCCACTGAGCAAACGTGTAGATGTCATTTCTTCCCTGGGCTCAGAGCAGCACCGGTCTCTCTGGGTTCTCTGAGTGCCAGAGTTGATCTCCAAGAGGGATCACGAAGGTTCCCCTCGGAGAACAGCTTTGAGACCAAGATTGATGCATTTAAGAAGAGCAGTTTATAGAGCAGCTGCTTTTCACCCGACCTTAATCAAACACTTCAAGTGTAGTTATAGAAACAGAGTGACTAATCCAAACAGCACCTTGTTAACTGAACACAGACTCTGCCTGCAAACCCAGCCTAACGCTCCTTTTATGGGCAAAGCTGCGCAACTGGCCTCCGCGGAGAGGCTGCAGTGGATCAAGCAAGGAGCACTGACGGGGAGGAGGAGGGCAGAAGGGTGCAGGAAGCCTGCGGGCCCGGTGCAACTGCTTGCTGACTCTGGGACCCTGTGTGAGTTACCTAGTCACCTAATTTCTTAAAACCTCGGTCTCAATCTATCTATCTACATATCACCCTGCTTTCTTCATGGAATTATCAGGAAATCCCACAAAATAAGCCGTGGGTATCGTCATGCCTTGGCCACACTGGGTGGTTTAAACAACAGAAATGTATTTCTCCTCATTCTGGAGACTGGAAGTCCAAGATCAAGGTGTCAACAGTGTGGCTTCCTTCTGAGGGTTGTGAGGGGAAATCTGTTACAAGCCTTTCTCTTTGGCTTGTCGATGGCCATCCCTGTATCCACATGGCCATCTGCCATCTCTGGCTGTCTCAAGTTTCCCCTTTTTATAAGAACACCAGTCACACTGAGTTAGGGCCCACCCTATTTCAGCTTGATTACCTCTGTAAAGCTCCTATCTCCAAATAAGGTCACACTCTGAGGTTCTGGGATTTAAGACTTCAACATATGAGTCTGGGGAAGGGACATAATTCAACCCATTAGTAAGGTTAGACGGATGTCAAGTGAAGTCCGGTGGCTTGAAAAACATCTGCTGCTCGGATGGCCAGGAATGCTATGCAGAAACTCTTCCTGTGAGAATAGTCTCAGCCTGTCCTTCGATTTAGCTTGAACCCCTTGGAAGTAAGGGATGAGGAGGAAAAGGAGGAAGGGTGCCCAAACACAGGGCCATCCATGGGGCTCCGAAGGCACCCTGTTATAATATGTATTTACTTAGCATTAGTGAAATTATTTAAGTCTCAAATACTTAAGACTATACTCAGTATGTGCTGGACACTAACCACTTTATCAATATTCATGTAGTTCACCTAGCAACCAGGTGAGGTAGACTTTATTAATATCCCCATTTTACAGATGAGAGAACTGAGGCAAAGCGAGGTTAAATAACTTTCCCAAAGTTACACAGCGAGGCTGTGGCGGGGCTGGGCTTTGAAGCCAAGCAGTGTTAAGTCCCGGCTTCCTACTCACGCTCTGCAGAACCTCTGGGCTGGGCTGGGGAGGCTCAGGTATTTCGCCCCGCAAGAAGCATTGCCTGCCATCTGCCCTGTGCTTTCTGTCCTAGATGAGTACGAAGTGGACTGGAGCAACGCTTCTTCCTCGACCTCAGGGTCCAGCACCCCTTCGGCCGACAAAGAGAAGAGCTGGCTCTACACGCTGGATCCCATCCTCATCACCATCATCGCCATGAGCTCGCTGGGCGTCCTCCTGGGGGCCACATGCGCCGGGCTGCTGCTCTACTGCACCTGCTCCTACTCGGGCCTGAGCTCCCGCAGCTGCACCACGCTCGAGAACTACAACTTCGAGCTGTACGACGGCCTCAAGCACAAGGTCAAGATGAACCACCAGAAGTGCTGCTCCGAGGCATGACGGATTGCACCCAAATCACACCTGACGTTTCATTCCAGCGAGAGGGGCTAGTGAAGATTACAATTTTTTTCCCCTTTGGAACTGAATGCCATAATCTCGATCAAACTGATCCAGAATTACCGAAGGTGTGGACAGGACAGGCGGGCAAGTGGAGGGAGGAGGGAGATGCAGCCGCGTGGGGGGGAGGGGTGTCACGACCCACCTAGCACCGTGGGGGGCCGAGTCATTGCTGGGACAAAGACGGGAGCTCATCTCTTTGGGGGTCACAGTTCTCTTTCGTTTGTGAGTTTGTTGTTATTATTATTAATTATTATTATATTTTATTTCTTTGGTCCGTGAGCAACTCGAAGAGGCAGAAGAGAATGACTTTTCTAGCGCAGAAGCAGAGGGGGATCGTTATTCTCTGCTTTCTGTTTCTAATCAACACTTGAAAAGCAAAGGGTCTTTTCACACTTTCCACCTTTAGGGGAAAAAACTCAAAATACAAGCCGTGCAGCTTATCCCGTCTTCTGATCTTCTCCTGGCTTACGGGAGCTGCTGTGGCGAAGGCCCTGACGCCGACCCTGCGCGCTGCCGTGCCCAGTCCTAGCATTTACATAGGATGTCGTTGCCTTTAACTTTTTGTATCCAGGGGAAAATTGCCATTTTAGGGTCAGCACGAACAGCTCTTTCCTACATGCGATTTAAAACAAACCAGAAAGGAAACTTCACACGTCAAAATCCGCGGAAGCACCTCCATGTTAGACGTGGACGAGCCTTAAGGAGCTTTGTGAATAGGAGCCATTCGGACCAGGATTTATGGCTGTGGGGCTCCTTGCGGGGCCTCTGGGGGTGGTTCTGCTTCCCGCCCCCCTCCTTGTTCTCCTAAGACGTGGACACATGCACACACATTCATGCACACACCCCCCACATTTGTCTCTAAGCCCCAGGAAAGGCCTCGTTTGATAGTCTCAAAGGTGGGGTGGGGAGACAGGCTGTTTTCTCTGTCGGCGCCATGTGCCTGGTGCCCACCGGGTGGAAAGGGGGCAGTGGAGGGGAAAAGAAGTCCAGCCCCTGATGGTGTGATGGCAAAGGCTGAGCAGAGCGTACAGAGAATCTTGATGAGTCAGCCTCTCCAGGAGTAAACATGGATCTCTCCTTGGGGTTACGGCCACCACCTCCACCTTTCAGGAGAGGGGGCCAGGCTGTCAGGGTGTCTCGCCGGAAGTCTGCAAGCACTGTGAACCAAAATGCTGGCAACCCTGTCTGAACCCCAGAGAGACCGATGTTCTCTCACACACATACACGCACCAATTTATGTGTTTTTTTTTATTAAGTGCCTTGAAAAAGTGAAGAAAAATGTATTTTCCCTCTATGTCGAAATCAGTGAATATCATACAAGTTAAGGCATTCCTCCTTCCCTAGCCCCAGTGGCTCCCCGCCCAGCTCCCCCACCTCACCGCTGACCTACTAATGGAATGAGCCCTGCTACCCAAATGGTCGTCATTGCCCGGATGACTCTCACCTGCTCCAGAAGGGGCCGCATCAGGAATGGATGAACCTATGCGAAGGATAGGATTGTCCGTGTCAAGATCCAAATCTGATTTTGTAGTGACGCCTACGGTTTACCTGTGTACTGGTTGAAACTCTACCAGCGTGCCCAGCCTATCGCATAAACTGTCCGACCATTTTTGCTGCTATGGTCACCCCGATCTCATGTGTCTCATGCCCAGGTGAAGGGGGAAGGGTGAATGGGGCTGGCAGTTTCCTGTGTTAACTCATGGAAATGCTGGTTCACATGGGAATGTCACCATGTTTTGTGTGCAGAGAGGGAGACTCATGCCAACAGCTATTTATTCCTACGTGTGTGTGTCTGTGCCGCCTTTGAGTTCTCTGTATCTACTGTGTATGTGAATGGTCACGTGGGACTCAGTGGTGTTGTTGTGACTTTGACTCTGACCGAGGGCCTGAGTTAACTGCTGATCTCAGCACTCGCTGGCACCGTGGTAGTTAGAGGTGAAAAGTAAAGCCGTCAAGCCCGAGGGCTTAGCTTTAGGCCCACCCTGAGCTGGGCGTAGAGCAGAAGCAAGTGTTTAAGTAGCCTACCCTCCTCTTCGCCTTCCCGTGTAGCTCCGTGTTCAGGAAGCTAGCAAGTCCTGGGGATTTCCAGGAGCAGCCTGCAGAAGAAGAGAAGTTCAGACGTCTACTCTGGGGGTCTGGCTGTCTCATGCCCAATGGACCGTGTTACAGCTCCCCAAAGACCAGCCCTGTCTCCAGCCTGCAGTTCACCTCTAAGTTACGCACAACTCAGCCTGCATCCCGCTGTATCCATGTTCTCCGTGAAGCCCCAGGCGGGCCCTGAATGCTGAACAAAAGCAGGCTCCCCCGGGCTGCGTGTAGATACCTCACCAATGCTGGCGGCTGGTCTCTGGCGAGACAGAAAGATAGTGGGCCCCGATTATAACTTAGTGGCCAGAGGGCACCCTGGTGCATTTGTCGTCTCCTTCGGCAGGTGGGCTGCCTGACCCGTCTCCTTAAGTCATTCCCTTTGGGAAACCCAACTCACAGTATTGATCTCCTTTTTTGCCTTGTACTGAATGACACATTACCTCCACGCTCTCCCAGACTAGACGGTCCACAGGGCCACAGGTTGCTTTCTCTCTTAGGTGGGAATGAGGAGTTGACAGGGATGAGGGTCCAAGGAATGAGCATGAATGGCAAGAAAACAAGGGGAGAAGTTAAGCCATCACACAGGTTAACTTTTCCAAGGTTTGCAGTTAAAGGTATTCGACCATTTGCTGGCTGAGCCAGATCACGGGAACTTGAGAGCTTTTACTGTGATTCTTCAATGTAAAAATTAAACAAACAACAATGTCAAACTGTGTTTATATGATTTGTATAAAGCCTTTTTAAGATTACTATTTAAATAAACATTATACCAGAGATATTTTGTTGAGTGTTTTTTACTGGAGACGAAGAGACTTGGGGTGACCAAATCATCCCAGCTTGCCCAAGACTTTCCTGAAAGTCCCGTGTCCCCCAAATCCCTCAACCTCAGCAAACCAGGATGCTGGGTCACTCTCCTGGGACAACATTTCTCAACATTTTCATGGGGAATTAATAGGTTGATTGGTTGGCTTTTTATAAAATAAAAATATGATGGAGATGGGTAACGGGCTACCTGTCCAATAGGGTTATTTTAACTCAAAGACTTGCCTGGTCGATTTCCAAGACTGTGATCCCTACAAACAGACCTCTCAACGGTAGACCAGGAAAGGCCTCCTATGCAGGTGATAGTTAAGCTGAAACCAGAAGAGATGAGGAATCAGCTAAGCAAAGTGCCTGGGAAAAGCTTTCACGTGGAAGGAACAGCATATAGAGATGCTGCTGTGGGGACGTCTGCTGCGCTCCTGGGAACACAGAGGCGGGGACCAGATAAGCTCCTGCAAGGCACAGGGAGAAGGCTCTGTTGGATCAGCATCACTCCCTGGCCTTCCTTAATGTCTGCAAAGAACAGCTCCCCACTTCCCATCCCCGTTCCTCACTGGCCCAGAAGGTCACCAGAGTCAGATTTCTGCAACTTCCCTCTCTGCCCTCGCTGTGATCTTTGTAATATCACGCGTCTCCTGAGATCCCTGCTTCTATTGTATTCCTGACCCTCGCAACAATAACAGAGGGTAAAATGAAAAGCAAATTCTACTTTCCTTTAGTTGAGCTTTGGGGTATTTTTAAAGCCCTAGTAAACTAATAATATCTCCTGGTCTCTAGCCCTCTAGTGTTTACATAAGATCTCTCTCTTTTTTTTTTCCTTATCTGTATCCTTCTGGAAATGTTTATTCAATGCTCAGGGGAGGCAGTGAAATGAAGTTGGAATAAGCCCATCCTTGCTGGAAACCGGGTCCATCTGGATGCCACGGTGCCTTTGCCCCCGCAACACTGGTGGCGGTGGTAGAGCCCGGGAGGGGAGCGTGAAGAGGAAATGGAAAGATGAGTGTGTTCCCGTTCTCCCAAGCTTCAGCCTCTAACCCCAGGCTGAGCTAAATAAAACTCCTGGGGAAAATATTTCCCCCGGGGGATAGGGTGTGAGATGAGGGGGTGATGATCAAAATATGAAATGCTACCTACCTCGGAGCTCCCTTCTGTCCACCTCTGGGCTTCACAGAAACTTTTTTTTAAATGGGGTGTGTGTGCCTTTGAGCACTACACAATTTGTACAATTTTTTAAATCCTCATCGGAGGATATTTTTTACACTGATTTCTAGGGAGAGTGGAAGGGAGTGGTAGGGGGAGAGAGAGAGAGTGAGAGAGAGAGAAACATCAATTGGTTGTCTCTCCCACATGCCCCCTACCCGGGCCAGGAATCGAACCTGCAACCCAAGCTTGTGCCCTTGACTGGGAATAGAACCCATGACCCTTCAGTGCTCGAGCCAGTGTTCCAACTACTGAGCTACACCCGCCAGGACCGTCATGGTACCTTTAATGCCCGTTCCCATCAGCAAAACAGGAAGGGTCCTAAGAAGCGTAAGGACTGAGGCAGAGGCTCGCTTGCCCTTGAATTCCCATCTCTCAGAATTCCCAAGCCCAAAGCCTGCTCCCTACTGGCAAAGGCTGGTCCTCCTCAGTCCTTCATTTTCTCGGTGACCTTGAGAGGAGCTCTTGGAGGAAGGACATGCCTGAACACCAGAGTGAGAGACCACTAGGGAGCCCTGAGCCAAGTCATTCTTGCAGCCTATCCAGCGAATGACGCCTGATCCTCTCTCCCCTGCCTGCAAACCCCATAAGACAACTGGGCCCGCTGTTGGTGCTGTGAGAGAAAGACCTTCAGCTGCTCTAGCCTGTCCTCAACACTCCACCTGCCCGCTGGCCCCAGGTGAGCGGGGCCCTCTCTCCGCAGAGGATCCAGCCTGAGCAGGCCCACACAGATTTAAAGCCCTGACCTGAGGGCCAGCCCTTGGACACACAGAGGCCCCCAGCACAGCCCTGCACCAGCCGAGAAGTACAGCCCGGGCCAGGGACTTGGGGTCTGAGGACTTGGGTGTTCCGTTCTGGGCTCCCCACCATAACAGCAGGCCCGAGAGCTGTGGTCAGGTATGAACCCTCCTCTAGCCCAATTCAAATGACCTCAAGAGCCTGCCCCCACCCCCCACCCCCTCCCAAACCCTGCTCCCTCCACCCCAGGCCTCTGGGAATCAGCAGCAGAGCCAGGTTGCCGCGGCTTGGAGCACAGCTCTGCTAATAAATCTCCATCCTGCAGCCCAGACTGCCTCCGCTGGGACCTGAGCACCGCTTCCTGAGTGCCCGCTGGCTGCCCGGCTGCACTGCCAAGCCCCACACATAACCACCCTGTGGGCTTGACTCCAGAGCCAGGCAGGCGGCCTTTCTGGACCGGCTTTCTCTCCTCCCTGTTTTTCTCCTCCGGCCCCCTCATCTCACCTCTTCTCGAGCAGTTACATTTCTATTCCCAGCCAACTGCTGTTAAATCTTGTGGAAGTTCAAAGAAAGCTTGTGAGGGTTTTGAAACCCACCAATGCTCCTTTGCCCTTGAACTTGGACATGCTGAGGAGATGGGAGAGCGCTAGTCCCAGAGCTTGGGGGAACCAGGGTTCTCGGTTCTGCCTCTTGTTCTGTGACCTTGGGAAGGTCATGCACATCTTGGCTTTCCCACCTCTAAAGTGGGCATTGGGCTAAATTAATTTTGAGCCCTGAGCTCGGACAGCCCAGCTGATGCAGTAGTTCTGCTTGGTTGTCTGAATCTGTGTCAGACACTCAGGGAGGGAAAGCTCCCGGTCCTGAGTTCTCTCGGGCTCCCTTCTGCAGAGAAGCCAGGAGCACACCCTTGGGCTTGATTCTATGGGGGAGCTGGCCCAAATCCAAGCTCTCTCTCAGCAAAATTGCTCTGTCTCCCAGAGCCCATCACTCGTAGCTATTTACATAGATATTGATGTGCTTATTTGTCTATCTCCTATTAGCTCTTGAGGGAAGAATGTATGCATGATTTCATTCATATCCTCAACATATTTTACATTAAATGCCTACTATGTGCCTTGCTAGATACTAGGAAACAATAGGCGTAACAAATGTGGTCCCTGCCTTCAGAGAGCTTACAATCTAGAGAGAAGAGACTTTGGTGAGTCCAATAACTGCACAACTCTGTCATAACCATCATGGCGGGAGCCATAAAGTGAAGAGTAGAGAGCTGTGAGTGTGGGAGCGGATTGGGCAAGCCACCACTGAGCATCATGTCCAATGGAGCTGAACCCTCAGGATGAGTCAGGTGACTGGGAAAGCAGGAGGGAGAGCATGGTGGACAGAAAAGGCAGCACATGCAAGTATTGGAGGTAGAGAGAAACCTGGCAGCAGCAAAAGTGGGGGTTAAGGACAAGCACCTCATTCACTATTGTATAGGAGCCCCCAACGCATACCTGGCATTTACTGGGCAAGCACATAAACATTTGTTGAATGAATGAATGACATCTAAATTCCCCTTCCTGATAGTACTAAGCTGCTCAGTTTGTACAAACTAAAAGGTTAGAGTTTTAGTTCTTTCTAATCACTACCTGTGCTTCCCTGTAGTGGAACATGTGGAAATCTCCTAGCGTCTGAACTGAGAAAGTACGCCCACAAGTTCCAACATGGAGATGGGTATTATTCGTTTCTGTGTAAAATTATAATTTTATGATAAACTAGAGGCCCAGTGCACGAAATTTGTGCACAGAAGGGGTTGGGTCCCTCAGCCCAGCCTGCACCCTCTCGCAATCTGGGACCTACCGGGGGATGTCTGACTACCAGTTTAGGCCCGATCACACGGACATCCCTCTCGCAATCTGGGACTGCTGGCTTCTAACTGCTCGCCTGCCTGCCTGATTTTGCCCGTAAAACTCAAGCTTCTTATTTTTTTATTTTTAATATTTACATTTCTTCTTTATTTTTATTTTAAAATTCAAGCTTCTTGAGAACATGAGGCATTTAATATTATTCCATATTCCTTACAGAGAGCTAAGCATGGTAAACACAGCAAATACTTAATACTTATGGGCTTCTATACAAACACTTTCCAACCAGGAATGTTTTAATAGGCAGTCTCCAAAAACTTAACTGGAAAACCTAAAAGTAGAGTGCTCAGATTTCAGGTATCAGGTGCTATTAGCAGGATTTCTACCCCAATTAAACTCTAATTCTGAGCTCTCAACAGTCTAGACAAACTGCCTTTCACTATCTCCAAAGTTTGTGTGTGTGTGTGTGTGTGTGTGTGTGTGTGTGTGTGTGGATTGCAAAATAGAGATTTATTTATTAAGAATTATTTAGCCCTAACCGGTTTGGCTCAGTGGATAGAGTGTCAGCCTGCGGACTGAAGGGTCCCAGGTTCGATTCCGGTCAAGGGCATGTACCTTGGTTGCGAGCACACTGGGGAGTAGGGAGTGTGCAGGAGGCAGCTTATCGATGTTTCTCTCTCATTGATGTTTTTAACTCTCTATCCCTCTCCCTTCCTCTCTATAAAAAAAATCAATAAAATATATTTTTTTAAAAAGAATTATTTAGTGTTTGCATAAAAATTACCAGTTGTTCCTCACTGGGTTTTTAATGCACATGAATTCTTTGGGGGTCCCTCTATTCACCCCAACACTTTCAAATTACAGCTCTTGAAGGGTTCCAGGTTCGATTCTGGTCAAGGGCACATGCCTGGGTTGCGGGCTCAATCCCCAGTGGGGGGCGTGCAGGAGGCAGCTGATCAATGATTCTCTCTCATCATTGGTATTTCTATCTCTCTCTCCCTCTCCCTTCCTCTCTGAAATCAATAAAAATATATTTTTAAAAATACAGCTCTTGTTAGTGCCAGGAGGGACAGTTAAGGCAGCGAGGTGTTTCCTTGGGTCTCAGCATCTGGAGGGCTTGTGGTCTCCCCTCTGAGAGAATACACATGATAGGTAGTTTCTTAGTGGTGTAGGCTGTCCCTGAAGAAAATACTTATGCAGAAGAATGCAAATTCAGTCATCTGTGGTCAGTTACTCATACCTGACAGCTTTAAAATAAAGTCCCCTTGGTCAAGGTCATCAAAGGCTTGCTGGTTGTTTTCAACTATAAAAAACTGTCTGGAAAAAGACAGTGGGAAAGAGCAGGGTCTATAATGACAGCGCTGTGATGCTGGGCTATGCAACCACAGGAGAGCACACAGCAGTCTGCTTTAAAAAAAATCCTGTATAATTTCAAATCAGACTCCTCATGGTCTGTACACAACCCGAAACATCACTGCACCAGATCCTCATTTTTCAAATGAGGTGTATGACAGGGCTTCCCCAGGGTCACGCACCACGTGGGGGGATAGGGACAGAAAACCCTAGGACTTGACTCATTAGCAACATTAACTGATTTTTATCACACTGAAATGAAGGCAGGCAGTCTGTGCTGCCATGAAATTAAAAGGTGATTCAGAAGTAGGGTGGTTATTTATTGCTCTGTTAGGATAGACCCCAAAAATGACTTTTCAGAAACCAGGGCTGTCCCCTGCAACCCCAGCCAGACTCTGGACTGCTCTGGGGGACGCAGGCCAAGGCGGCCTGCCAGCTTGCTTCACAGTGATTCTGGCTTGTCTGTTTCTGGGAGTGCCGGCCACCGGGCATGCCTACACCTTGTAGTTGAGCTCGGTGTTCATCTTGGTGTACATCTCCTAGGTGACGTCAATGGTGGCCGTGTAGTTGACCAGTAACAGGCGGACCATCTTCAGGCACTCCTCCTCCATCACGTTCTGGCCCTTAGAGAGTGCTTTCAGGAAGTCAGACTTGGAGGGCGCAGCATACAGCGCTGCCTGGAAGATCTTCTGCACGATCCAGCTGTGGTACTTCTTGAGCGCCATCCTGTAGGCCTTGGTGGCGTTGACACGCATGAGGTTGGGGTGGCTCTCATCCCACTCCCCATCGCAGATGCTCCACAGGAAGACCTAGATGAAGTGGAGGCCCTTTTTCAGCCACATCAGCACCAGTGTGGCCCCCACTTTGAGCCACTCTGCTCCATACATTTCCTTCTCCGCCTCCAGGATGTTCTGCAGGGTCCGGAACTTGGCTGGGTCGGTATTGTACACAGCTTTGATTTTCATGATGTTACCACTTACGTCTGCCTTGATGGGCATAAACACTGGGGACCCAAGGCAATCAAAGAAGGGCAGCAGGCCCTGACCAGTTTGGCTCAGTGGATAGAGCGTCGGCCTGCGGACTCAAGGGTCCCGGGTTTAATTCTGGTCAAGGGCATGTACCTTGGTTGCAGGCACATCCCCAGTGGGGAGTGTGCAGGAGGCAGGTGATCGATGTTTCTCTCTCATCAATGTTTCTAACTCTCTATCCCTCTCCCTTCCTCTCTGTAAAAAATCAATAAAATATATTTTAATAAATAAATAAATAAATAAAAATTGATTAATTAATTAATTTTAAAAAAAGAAGGGTGGCAGATGGGACACTGCCTTCAGGAAGGGCCCTGTGTCAATCTGCTTGTCCACGGGCAGCGGCTTCAGCAGGTGCTCAGCCAAGAGCGCCATTTCAGGGTTGAGGCCGGCAGTGATGCCGTTTTCTAATCGGATCTTTCTCTTCCTTCCCCAGCACACTCCAAACCTACTCCGGACAGATCACCCCAACCCCACAGACCCTTAAGACCTTCCCGCCGCTATGATGTGCACGGACCACCAGGGGGCAGACACTCAATGTAGGAGTTGCTCCCTGGTGGTGAGTGCGCTCCCACAGGGGGAGCGCCACTTAGCCAGAAGCTGGGCTCACAGCTGGTGAGTGCAGCGGTGGTGGC
>NW_005871051.1:9751475-9754772 GCF_000147115.1 Myotis lucifugus
CAGATGCCTAATTGCACCACCATGTGCACCCATGTCTTCTCCATGAAAGAAACTGCCTGCACAGCTCATCGTACAGCAAGAAACAACAGGTGCAAAAGGCAAAGGCCACTTTGGAACCATTTGGACCAAAGAACACGGCTCCGTGTAACAAGAGCGCCCACAGACTTGGCACGCCTGTGTCCATCTGCCTGCGCGCTGGGCCTGGAATCGGACCACAGCCGAGGAGTCAGTGGCTGCCGTTCCAGGTGGTCCCACCTACTCCTTCTCTCAACCGAGACGAAAGGCAGCTGGGGAGGGCTTCTCGAGAAGAGATGGGTCGTGTCCAATTCATTTTTACTGGGTGCTGACAAGTCACAGCGAAAGTCTGGAAATGAGTAGCACAGCAAAAACACACAGGTCACAATGCGCTGGTGAATGATTACCAGAGGAGAAATTCATTACCGGCGAGCTCAGCTCCCATCACATAAGGAAGTGTTACATTAACAAGATGGAAGGTCCCTGCGGTCCCCTCCCTTGCACAGCCCCCACTGCCACCGCCTGCCACCCCTGTATTTCAATTTGTGTTGCATGGTGGGAGCAAAGCCCAAAGGCAGGGGTAGAGGGGAGTTAATTCAACTATACTCATCAAAAAGAGGGTCATGGTGGCAGCCAGCACCCACTGAAGCAGATGCGACCTGCCTGCCACATGAAATGCTTTCTGCCCAGCTTGCATCAGCCATGGCCCCTGGAGTCCAGCACCTACCGATGGCATTGAACCAGGGCGAGTCTTTCTAAGCCACCTGTCATTTGCCTTCCATCCTGGGTGCGTGTGTTTCCCTGTAGATGTGCGTGGCCCTCGTCCCTGTCAGTCCCCAGGTTAACCTTGGACTTCTAACCTTTCCTGACATGGACACAGACGTGAAGGTAGGAGGTGCCAGCAGAGCACCAGTGCTGGAGACTTCGGAGCCACTAGGATGAGTCACACAGGCTGGATTTGGAGCTGTTTTGGATCAAACCCTGGGGGGCTAGGAACAGAAAGTCTCATTTTGTGGTGGCCAGGAGGATGGTATAGACCAGTGGTTGGCAAACTCATTAGTCAACAGAGCCAAATATCAACAGTACAACGACTGAAATTTCTTTTGAGAGCCAAATTTTTTAAACTTAAACTATATAGGTAGGTACATTGTTATTAACTTAATTAGGGTACTCCTAAGGCTTAGGAAGAGCCACACTCAAGGGGCCAAAGAGCCGCATGTGGCTCAAGAGCCGCAGTTTGCCGACCACGGGTATAGACCAAGTGGGCTTCAGGTCCTTGCTATTTAGTGTGACATGCAGCCATGGTCTCATTCCTCTTTATAATCTCTCTTCTCCAATTACCACTCCCCACATTAAAGAATCACAGGCCACAAATGGAAGGTTAGCAGAGTCAACAGGACGCAGTCAGATGGGTCAATAGTTCTTCCCTTAATGAGATTCCTGCTCCTTCAAGCTGCCATGCGCGTGCAGAGGGGCCGGCCCGCCGAATCTGCTTTTAAAGTCAGGTGCACAGCCAGGCCCAGGGCAGGAGGGCTCTTCCCGGTAGGGGGTCTCCACAGGTGCCTTCCCCTGGAAACTGGAAAGCTCGGTACTTTGGCCTCGCCCTTGAGCCCAGCATCTCACCACTGAGAGGCTGTGGTCCGCTTCCTGTTGCAAATGTCAGCCTAAAGTGGATGAGCAAACCCCAGCTCGATGGAAGCCAACAGGGTGTTAAATGTGAAACCTCCCAGCAGCCGGCTGGGCTGAGAGCTGCCGTCTCATTATGCAGCTTTCTCTGGGCTTGGGGAAGAGAGAGGGCGGCTCCCGCAGAAGCACACCGTGGAGACGTGCCCTCGGCCTTCCCAGCACTGGGAAAACCTTCAAAACTGCGATTTGTCTAAGCCCCATCCATCTTTAATGTCAGTGTCTACATTTTCTCCTCTCCTTTTTCAAAGCAGCCAAAAAAGAAAATGTCATTGCGTTTGGGGCCGATTCAAAAGCCGGGCTTAGGCGGCTGCTCTGTTCCGGCTCCCAGCCCCGGCGTTTTTATCTCCCGTGGAGTCTTCAGGGGCTGCCCCTCCACCACCCCCACCCCCGTGTTCATTGGCATCTTTATGTCTCCTCTCTGCCGTACGGTCCTCACTTGCCTTCTTCTAAAGCAAGAGTGGGGAATGTCCGGCCCCCTGGCCATATAAGGCCTGGGAAATCAATTGGTCTGGCCCTGCCAAGGCATTAGGGGTGAGTTAATTAAATGTTGGACCAAATAGAGCAGGCTAATTTTTAAGTTGATAATTTTGTATGGCCCCGAATGATGTTATAAATGCCCAAATGGCCGTTGGCAGAAAAATGGTTCCCCACCCCTTCTCTAAAGCATCGGCCTTAGAAACTCACAAAGCTTAGCAGCCCCTGCTAAGAGGACATCCGGTGGATTTTCACTGGAGGGAAGAGAGGTTGCCAGATGCGGCTGTCATGACCCCCAGGGGTTGAACAGCTGATGCAAGGTAATGTCTCTTGTGCTGCCTTTAGAAACCATATCCCCCAAATCTGCCCAAAACACATGGCATCTCCCCAAGCCACGGCAGGTTGGCTGGGAATGGTGTATGACCTCCACTTCTCTGGACGCCTTAAAACAACCTTTTAAGCCATGAGAGCAAGTGGCAGTTCAGATGAAGGTGACAGTCAGAATGCATCCCTGCCGGCCCCTGGCTCACCCAGGAGTGGGGAGCAGATGCGCTGACTGATACCTGGAGGGAGGCTGTCGGCCAGGAGAACACAGGGAGATAAGGGGCTCAGCCAGGGTCAGACCCGCCCTGACACGCACAGCGTACATCACTGCCCATAAAGATTCTCAGCGGCTAGATGGAGAAGGGAGAGTAGGTAATAGAAAAACAAGGCGGGGGGGGGGGGGGGAGGTCACCGCGGGGGGGGCCACCAGCGCTGCGATGGACCAGGGGGTAACCTCGGCCCTGGATGGGCAGGCACAAAACTCCTCATAAAACCCCTGGGATCCCTCCTCCGCCCAGCGGGGTACAGCCCTTTCCTGGGTTAAAATATAATCCAGGGTGAAAAATATATACATAATCCTAGCTGAACTGGAGGGGGGGTGATTTATGTCTCAATGACGCTGTTTTATGTATTCCAACCGGGAGCAGCCTCCTCCCCCACCCCCACCCTCTGCAGGAAGACGGAGGAGATCATTGTTGTCAGCCTGGTCCTGTCCTTGCCCACCGTGGTGACTGTGAGGAAGGCTTAGCGTCTGGATGAGAAAGGTTTCTCCCATTCCAGAAAGCCCCCGGGCGCTCT
>NW_005871051.1:9755082-9757250 GCF_000147115.1 Myotis lucifugus
TAAACAAACAGGAGTGCACCTGAGGCCAGGCTACTCAATACGGTGTTTAATTGGGACCCGGAGCCTTGCTGTCTCCCAGCCGGAGTCTTCGGGTACCTGGAAGCTCTCCCTGGGAGTGGGAATGGACGCCAAGCTCGCGCTCCAGCATCTAGTTAATCTTCCTTGCAGGTGCCAAGGGCACGGCTTGATTGAAAGAAGGAGCAGTGAGCCATCGAGTGGTTTGTGGTTTCTCCTGCCTGGTAAGGAGCAGAGGCAGTAACACAACAAGGCTGAGGACGTCCTCCCATCCACCTGCTGCACTGGTCGCGTCCGTGTCTACACTGCACGCACACACGCCAGCGGGTGCACCGTCCAGTCCAAGGCCGAGTGGCAGCCACGTGCCTCCAGCTGCCAGCACGTCTGGGCTTGGCTGGAGGGCTGCCGTCTCAGTCGCCATGTATTTACACCGGAGCAAGTCAGTCTAACCCAGGGGTGGGCAAACTTTTTGACTTGAGGGCCACAATGGGTTCTTAAACTGGACCGGAGGGCCGGAACAAAAGCATGGATGGAGTGTTTGTGTGAACTAATATAAATTCAAAGTAAACATCATTACATAAAAGGGTACGGTCTTTTTTTTTTTTTTAGTTTTATTCATTTCAAACGGGCCGGATCCGGCCCACGGGCCGTAGTTTGCCCACGGCTGGTCTAACCCAACGATCCACATCCATGTCCTCAAGCCGTGGCCAGAGGAGAGGTGACAGGCAGGACATGTGCTCATGGACAAGCCCCCAGCACCAGCCTCTCAGGGAATGTGGGCTTCGCGTGAAGCTCTGTCCTTTCCAAGGTCGCAGCAGCCACGGTACAGTGCACCGTGCAGTGCCATGCAGGCCTGTCCCTGATTGAGTGAGGGGTCGGATCTAACTCCAAGAGGGGGCTTCGGGGACATAAGTCTGTAATGGAGTTAGAGCTACTGGCTGCTTCAAAATGAGTTAAGGGCTTTAGGACCTTGGGAGATCCCGGAGGAGGGAGGACCTAGGCTATCTTCTCAAACGCACATAAACTGTTGTGCCACGACCATAGATTTATCCAGAAATGATGATTGGTGGGACTACAGAAGCAATGGAAGGGGAGGTTTAAAAGTGGGTCTCTGGTGGCCACTATGACCTTCAGCCCAAAGTATTTGTCTCCACACGGAGGCAAAGACAAAATTAGTTTGCCCTGTGACTGATGGAGCCCTGATGATTCCTTGTCAAGCACTTCAGTAGCGGGGAGTTGAAAGGTGAAGCAGGGTGGGGTGGCAGAAATGAGCCACGGGAAGTGGGGACATTGCGAGTCAGGAAGCAACGAGAGTTGCTTCTAAAACCAGGCAGGCAAAAGGAAGGATTCAACTAGAAGGAGGATTTTCTGCTGCTTCTCTCTCAATCTTCTTTTCTCTCTCCCAAGTTTGGAAGCTTTGAAGGACTAGAAAATTGGGACAGGGATCTCTAAGGGGGTTCCTAAAGTAGCCATATATATAGATTTTTAAATCCTCAAAGATAAACTATGGAGCAGCTGTAAAAAGTATAATGAGAAAGTTCTTTTTGTATATACTAGAGGCCTGGTGCACGAAATTCATGCACTCGGGGGTGGTGAGCCCCTCAGCCCAGCCTGCACCCTCTCGCAGTCTGGGAGCCCTCAGGGGATGTCTGATTGATTTAGGTCCGCAAGGAGTTGGACATCCTTAGTGCTGCCACAGAGATGGGAGAGGCTCCCACCACCACCACTGCGCTCAGCAGCCATGAGCCTGGCTTCTGGCTGAGCAGCGCTCCCCCTGTGGTCAGTGTACATCATAGTGGCTGGTCATTCTGCCATTTGGTCAATTTGCATATTAGCCTTTTATTATATAGGACTAGAGGCCCGGTGCACAAAAATTTGTGCACTCGGGGGGGGGGGTCCCTCAGCCCGGCCTGTGCCCTCTCGCAGTCTGGGACCCCTCAGGAGATAACGACCCTGCTAGCTTAAGCCTGCTCCCGGGTGGCAGAGGGCAGGCCCAATCCCTAGGTGCAGCCCCCTGGGTCGGGCTCAGAGCAGAGCTGATTGGGGAGTTGGGGCGCCGCCCCCCTGTCATGCACAGAGCAGGGCGGATTGGGAGGTTGTGATGCCACCCTCAGTCATGCTCAGGGTAGGCCGATTGGGGGATTGGGGCAACG
>NW_005871051.1:9757495-9806359 GCF_000147115.1 Myotis lucifugus
ATGGAAGCTGTGTAAGTTGCGGGGTCTAGTACAGAATAAAATTGATTGGGGCCAGGGGGCAAAGTTATTAAGAATTTTACAACAGCAATGGCAGATCATCAAGACCAGTGCAGGGCCCTCCTGTACATGGGTCCTGTGTGACTGTACTTCCACACCCACAAAGCCAGTCCGGCTAGTTTGCTGCCACGCCATAAACCTGAAATGTTAAATAGGAAATAAATAGTCAGGTTTACCTATTTGGGGTGGGGTGAGAACTAAGAGGAAGGAGGAGGGGAGGGAGAAGAATAGCCACTATACACCTATTTATATTTTTTAATGTTTGAGCCATGTGGGAGAGTTACCTAATTTAAAAAAATAAAATAATTAAGAAAAAATCCTCAGAGCTCTAGAAAACCCCATGTTGACCCTAACCAATACATGGGCTCCCATTCCCACTTCTCAGTGATTACATGTCACCACATGGAGGTCCTGGGAGTGAGAAGAAGCTCAGAGAACAGACTGTAATGACTAACGCCACAAATGTCCTCTTTCTTACACTCACTCGCTCACCACTAGACTTATATTTCCAGGAAGCCCAATAAAACTGAAAATGTCATCTTGCTGTGATCTCTGGAAGGTTCTCCTCCACCTCTGGGCTTTGCCAGGTTTCTGGCACAGGGGCCAGTGCCTACTTTCATGGCTGCTCTATAGGTTAATAAGTGCTACACTTGTGAACAAGGGGACTCCAAATCTTATTACATGTGTAGGTTGGGTGAATGTATCTGTAATAACAGTAATAATCAGTCATAACAAGAAGTTTGAATGTATCTGTAATAATAGTAATAATCAGTCATGTACCCCCAGGGGGGGGGTACATCCCGGAGAAATGGGAGCAGAACATAAGATGCTCCTAATGACAAATAATCATAACAACTTGCATCTATTGTGTATCTACAATGTGCTGACTGAACTATTCATTTGATCCCCATCATTCCCGCAAGGCAGGTTCTACTATTTTTCTCATTCTAGAGATAAGGAACCTAAAGTCCAAAGAGGAAAAGTAACTTTCCAGACATTATCCTGTGAGTAAAGGATGAAGCCAGATTGGAGCAAAGACATCCTGGCTTCAAAACTCATGCTCTGAACCATTAACCACAGAGGAGGGAGGTCCCGATTTTGATGTAAACAATCTACATAATATCGAACTAAAATCTAATCATCTCAGCTGTTCCACTCAACAGAATCTTCTTCTATCCAGAACCCAATAGGGCTCATTGGGAAGTCAAGGCTGCCTACTATTTTTCAGGTAGATGTGGCTATGAATTCTTTTATTCCACCAAGTCAGATGAACGCTGGGGTCACCATTGTCTGAGGCCAACATTAAGTTCAGTCTGGCCCCACACCCTCTTCCCTCGGAGACATTTCTTAAATCTGACAACTTTACAACTCTTGTGGACAACTCTCTCAAGACTTACCCCAAGCCTCCACATAATGTAAGAGGTTGAGGCAGCTGAGAAAGTGATGAGGAATGACTTCCAAGAGTAAAAGTAAATCAACAAAATAATTCAGTCACAGAAGGTCAAGATCAGTGGTAGATGGTGGCATTGCTTACCTGAGGAAAAGAAGACTCCAGGACTCAATTCAAACTGGCTGTAGAAATGCTATGAAGGTTGAACCAAACCCCATTGTTCCCTTGGGAAATTTCCTCCTTCTGAATTGCCTAAGACACTAGGCACATGTATCTATGTAAGAGGACTGTATATATATTTGTACCATCTATATTGTCTTGCATTTATCCCCTACTAAACTGTGGTGACTCTGATGGAAAAGCCAATCTCAGATATATTTTTCTTTCCCAGCACTTAAAATATGACAAAGCACAAGATAGGTCCTTGGTATATGTTTATTGCAATAATGAATGAATGAATGACTCATGAGTCAATTGATTACTGTCATAATCCTTAATGGCCATGTTATACAAGTAGTATCTCATTATGACAATCTAACCCCTCCCTGCAGTCACCCCATGAAATATTCAAATGTTTCTTATTCTATTGACACTTTGAGATAATTGCTAGAACTCTATTCCCAGTAGGCAGAGACTGGAGATGAAAAAGAACCAATATCCAATTTCCTTGGCAAGAATTTGAAAGTGAAAACAAAATGTCTTGAACACAGTTAAAGAGGAACATTTTGCAGATCAGCTTAACATATTGCCCTTCAATGCCTAAATGTATTTGTGTGATGCCATCAAGTAACTACTCAATAAATGCTTTAAAGCTAGTTTGGCTTGTTCAAATTTAAAACATTAGGAAAGAGGAAAGAGGTTTGGCTGATTTTTATAAATTCAATACCCAAAGTAGTATGGAAGGAAATAAAGACAGCTGGGGTTTATGTAGCTGCTAATCGAGTTGAATAATCATCCATCTCAGCAAAAATAATTCCTCTGCCACATCTGGAGGAGGCAGTTGTAGAGGGGAGTGGCTTGGTTGTCAAAAGGACATTTTCCTTATTGGAAAAATTTTTTAATTTTTGTAAATTGCCATGCAGGCTTATCCCTTTTATTGTATTTTATTTTCTGACTCAGACTTATGATACACAAGGAAGCCAGAAGGTGTTTTGGGGGCATTTATGAGACTAATAAAGCCAGGCTTTCTTGGGAAAAAGACTAGCTGACCTTGGCCAGGCGATGAGACAGTACAAGGAGGTCAAAGTACCACAGGTTGCCCTAACTCAGTGGTCGGCAAACTGCGGCTCTCGAGCCACATGCGGCTCTGTGGGCCCCTTGAGTGTGGCTCTTCCATAAAATACCATGTGCGGGGCGCGCACGTACAATGCGATTGAAACTTCGTGGGCCCATGCGCAGAAGTCGGTATTTTGTGGAAGAGCCACACTCAAGGGGCCAAAGAGCCGCATGTGGCTCGCGAGCCGCAGTTTGCCGACCACTGCCGTAACTGGTTTGGCTCAATGGATAGAGCGTCGGCCTGCGGACTGTAGGGTCCCAGGTTCGATTCTAGTCAAGGGCATGTACCTTGGTTGCGGGCACATCCCCAGTAGGGGGTGTGCAGGAGGTAGCTGATCGATGTTTCTCTCTCATCGGTGTTTCTAACTCTCTATCCCTCTCCCTTCCTCTCTGTAAAAAATCAATAAAATATATATTTTTTAAAAAAGTACCACAGGTTTCCAGTGAAAACTACAGAATGAGAAAGTCTGAAAGTAGTTTGTGAGGAGAGACCAAGGGGTAGGTCTAACATGCTAAGAGTAATTGAAAATCAGGAAGTTCTGCTTAAAGGATAAAAAGGAAAAGTAGAATTATGGATAAACAATGATCGATAATAACCAAAGCCTAGTGGGAAAGAGCACTCAACCTGAATATCAATTTTTGTACAGTAGGTCTTTGTATGTTGTTCTAAGTTAGGTATCACTTTCGATACTGTCCTTACAACTTTGAGTTATATTTAGATTTTATGATTTTCATTTCTCTTTCTCAAAATGAGTGATTCTCAACATTCATCTGCATCAGAATCACCGAAGAGTCTAATTAGGTGGATGTAGGGTTGTGGCTCAGGAATCTGTTTTAACAAGGGGAAGGTAATAGATCTTGGGTAATTTGATGCAAGAAATTCACATCTCACTCTTGAGAAGCTACTCTTATGATTTATGTACCAGGTAATGTCCTGGATCCGTGCAGCTGGAGCAAGGAATTACCACCAGATGGAAATTTATCAAAATTACAGGCATAATGAGAAGGAGAACTCTGAGAGGTCAGAGGGTAGCAATTTTGTCATGTAAATGTGATGTCGTCAAATAACTACTCCATAAATGTTTCAAACCTTCCTTGGTTTATTCAAGTTTAAAACATTGAGTGAATGAAAAGAGGTTTGAATAATTTTTACAAATTCAATACCAAAAATATTGGGGTGGGGGGAGCAGTGTATTTGTATAATGGCTAATTTATTGCAAAGTTTCAGAGTCCAGGACCCATGGACACAGGACTCAGGAGGGTGGTTGAAGAGCTACAGAAACCTGTTTTACCTATTTTTCATGAACTACTAACAAACTTCAAACTAATTTGTTGATGGATGCCCGCATTAAGAAGTCACTGTTTGGTTGCAAATCTCCATTTTGCCCAATTCACTTACCTCTCCAGGTAAGGTGTGTCCATGTCTGCCTCACCAGTTCAAAGCATGTTCTTCTGATTTAATTGCAAGCCCTCCCTCAATTAGAGGACCTGGGAAGCAAATGGAATTGAATGAAAAGGAACCCTGGACTGGACCCCTCCCACATACGCACACGCGTCCTTCTCTCTCTCTCTCTCCCTCTCTCTCTCTCTCTCTATCTTGAGAGATCCATGTAGCAGTGTGGCCCTTATAC
The DNA here is from genome assembly GCF_000147115.1 of Myotis lucifugus. Lineage (NCBI taxonomy): Eukaryota > Metazoa > Chordata > Mammalia > Chiroptera > Vespertilionidae > Myotis > Myotis lucifugus. Next base: position 9,761,849 of record NW_005871051.1, read on the forward strand.
CAGGAACCTTCGTACTTTCCCTTTGTGACATTCCTGTGCTAACACAGGTCAGTAGAAAACTAGGAAGAATGGCTTCTAACCTGGGTTCTGCAGAAGGTCTATATATGAAATAACCCATCAAGGCACTCGCTCACTCAGAGAAGTAATACAAGCCGAGATATCCTAAGACATATCCTTTCTTAGAGACATTCAGCCCTCTCCAAGGTCCCAACCTCAGTTTCCCATCAAGGAGTACAAGCTTTGGGCAATGCAACTTCCTCCAGTGGGGATGTGTTTGACTCAGAAAGTCAGTCCTCATACCCATCTCTCATCTCCCCATTCTTCAGTAACAACAGATGGCACAGGCATCAGACCCTTGCAGGAAGCCGCTGCCCTATGGCACCGTATGAGAACGCACGGAGCATTTGGCTTCAGACACTAATTTGCATGACCAACAGCAAATTTCTTTTGCTATCTAGGCATCATTTTCCTCCTCTATTAAAGGGGCATTTCTACCTTCTGGGTTTGTGAGAATCAGAAATAATGTATTCCAAATGCCTGGGACATAATAGGTGTTCAATAAATGGTAGTTATTATTTTATACATGAGCCTTAGGCTAATGTATGTGTGAACATTTAGTTATTAATTAGAAGGTAAATGAAAGCTGGCTGGAGGGAATTGCATTTGACCTTTAGCAAATTATTTCATTTAGATGTGCTGATGCAAAACTATCACATCTTATGAAGGAAGATGAAAATAAATCTGGCCGACGAAAGATATTTTAATAAATACTCAATCTCCCTCCGACATCCGCTCAGTGTATGGCCACCTCACTGTAATCTGTATGCGGCTCCAGAGGCTTTTGTGCCTGTCCCTCTGTTGTCACAGTCAATCACTGACTGATTCGGGGCCAGATTCAGCTCAAAAAGCCTTTCTCAGCACCTGCATCTAGGGCCTGCTCCAAGAAAGGAACTCTCATGCTTTTCCCTCCAAATGAACTTGCCACCAAACAAGCTCGGGTGTCCTGCGTGAGTAGAATCTCTCTAACTCCTTCCGAGGCTGAGATCAGCTCTGCTGGGGTGATGTGATGCTGGAGCCTGATATGCCTGCCCTCCCAGGTGCTCATTTTATTGACAGGCAACGAGAACCTGCCACCGTCCACGTAAAGCCCCTCATGGCGGCCACACGGTGAGATCCAGTTTGCCGGCAGAACCATGGCCTCCTACAGAGAAAACAGCACTCCTGTTCCAGCTGATGAGAGAAAGGGAGAAAGAGAAAATGACCAGGGTTGGCTGCAGACCGGAAACTGAAGAGACATGTAGACGCCTCGTATCCTTGTCTTGGAAACTGGTGAACAGATGAATGGGGAAAGAAGGAAAGAGGGCTAAGAATGAGGATCGGTGAAGGCATTTCTGGGGTGGAGAGCAATGCACCAAAGAAGACGTAGGCTGCAAGAGAATAAGAGGGATTTAAAAAAAAAAAGAGGCTACGGTTGCCATTCTTCGAAGAAAAACCAGGGATAGAACTGACTGGCAGGCTTAGAGCAGAAAGGAGCTAAGGCTACCAAGCTTAAAAATATATAAAACTAGAAAAGAAAATAGAGGAGCCTGTAATAGGAAATCTATTGCTGATATGACCCTGTTGGAAAAGATTGCAGATCCCACGACTAAAAAGAGAAAAGAGATTTGTGTCTTTAACGTGCGATTCTCTCGCAATGAATCACACATGTGGGTAAATGGTGCGCCCAGGGGCCTCCTCAGGAGTTTCTCTGCCTCTCAGCCTACCTGGGAGGAGGATGGATTAGAAAGTCCAACCCAAGGAACTTTGCAAAAGGGCTGTGATTAGCTTCAGAAGGCTCCCACTGTGCAAGCAGCCAACATAATAAGCTCACACGTTGTGACTGATTACACCCATTACCATCCCTGCATATTTCTGCCTCCTAATGCCCACAGAGGAGTGAGAAGGAGAGTTAGGCAAACATCTTCGGGACTGGTTTATTAAGCTAATATACCAGGCATTGCCCATTTTGCATCCTGAGAAGCCATCCAGCCCTTTGAACTTAGCATTTTCATTAGAAATCGTCTATTTTAAATAATGATACAGCAAATCTTTGCAGTGCTTTTTATCCAAGGATTTTAAAACACATTACTATTACTGCTGATTCTCAGCGTTCGGTAGCTAGCATTACATTAATTTTCTAGATGGTTAAACTAAAGCATCTAACGGTGAAGTGCAACATCAGCAGCCAAGGTAGGAAAGGAGTTTAGAGTCCTCTGAGCCCGGCTCTTACCATTTATCTACATAACTATGCTTATGGGTACATGCTAATATCTAGATGCACAATTATGAGCTAGGAGCAAGTGAAGACTTTACAAATGGCTGTCCAGCTGCAGAGACATCCGTCATGTTGGTGGCTGCCTGACATCTTTTAGCTATGCGTCTAATGCATCTCCCTTGCACCTGCAATGCAGGCATGTGGCCTGGACTCTGCCAATCAGATGCACTGGTGGGAGCAGCAAGCCTAGTTCCAGATGCAGAAGTTGCAGCAGAGCGAATTCTAGGGTCAAGTTCCTGGTGGGGGCAGCAGGGCTCCCCATCAGACCAGTGTGACAGCATAGTTGTGGCATGCTGCTAAAAGCTTAGTCTCTAGCCTGGTTCTTGGCCCTCTCGATGCCCGCATGAGCTCCTCTCTTCCCTTTTAACAAGCTCCTTCTCTGCACAGTCAGCAGGACTCAGCTGCTGTCGCTTGCAGGTAAAAATCCTGGCAGGTATTGCTCCATTTTCCATGAAAGATAGAGGTTCACAGACTTCCTTTTGTACTTTATGATAGGTTGATGAACTGATTATCAATCCATTTTCAAAATTCAATGTCAGTTTACTCAATTGGCATATAGTATTTAAAAATGTATCGTTTTTATTGAGCACTGGCTAAGTACAAAACTGCAATTATTGGAAGTATTTTCTAATTGCCTACTATGTGCTATATATCACCCTGAGGGCTGTGGGTGTGAGAAAAAATAAGCAAAAACAGACAGAGCCTTTATCCCCACCCCCTCCAAGAGCTGACAGTCTACAGGGAAAGGCAGACAGCAATTGAAGAACCGCACTCAGAACTGTGAAATTGCCACCATGATAAGTGATGTGAAGGGCAGGGAAAGCATCCCCATAGGAAAAATATGTTCGCATGAAATATGCCTTTGAAAAGAGCACCCTAGAGTCCATTGGAAAATGAACTTGAGGGAAGTCAAAATAGATGCAGACATATCAGTTGCAAGGCAATTTTGATAATTCGGGAGGGAATTGATGGTAGCTTAGACTAGAGTGATAGAGATAAAAAGACAGATTCAAGAGGTATTTAGGAGGTCAAATCAAGAGGGCTTGACAATGAATTGAATATGAGGAAATGACAGAGGGTCATCGATGACTTCCAGCTTTCGACTTGAGCCACTGAACAGATAGTAGTGTCCCTCCCTGGGAGCAGATGAGATTTCGTAGGGACATCACAGTCTCACATGTGTTAAATGGGATCTCTTTGAGGCATCCATGAGGCCTGGAGCTCAAGATAGAAGACTGGGCTGGAGGCATGAAGTAGTTCTTGTGTAGTTGAAATCATTGTGTGATGGGATGTCTTAGGGAAGAACTGGCCTGAGAATAATAGAGGACCTTGGACCTGTTCTTAGGGAGTGTAAAGTGTAGGTCTAAAAACTCAGGGAGCCACCCATCAGTGGTTACCAAAAAAGTAGTGCGAGTCTGCCTGTAAAATAACAAGTGAAATGCTTTCAACCAAGAAACATGTCTTGATTCTCTTGGTACAACCTCCTCTACAATAGAGATCACTCAGGGGCCTGGCCAGTCTACTAATCAGTCAATGTGCCAAGCAGGAGCTGTGGCACAGAGCAGAGCCAGGTCCTGTCTCAAGGGGTCAAGTGATTCAAAGCCCAGGCGAGTCATCCCCAGACACAGGACCTGAATCCATGTCCCTCTATTAAATGCCCCACCATCTGAAATAACTACTGTGGTTTACATGAACCTAATGGACCTTGACTGAAACAGCATTTAACCGAGATTTCTAGAGTCGGAACCAGTTCTCTGCTTCTGACTTGGAAACAGTCTTCAAGTACTATTAATTCCTTTTCCCATTAAGATCCTCTATTTTTCTCTTTCCAAATAACATTGATACCCCAAAAGACTTTCTTTTACTCCAAACACTTTACCTACCTTTAATACTGTCCCTAAATCCATTTCCAAATGTCTAACACTCTAACCACCCCGACACCCCCTCCATTATGCAAATTCATGCCCGCACCACTGGTATTATGTGGTGTAAGAATAACTATCAGAGGAACAAAGGCTGACCACTTTCTAGCACTGTAACACAGATGAGGTCAGGAACCAGGGAGACGGGCCAGCTGAGGCAAAGGGATGGGGTCAGGAACCAGGGAGGTGGGCCAGATGAGGCAAAGGGACAGTTTTTGGAAGTCAGTGGCAGGAGTGAAGACAGCAGAGTTCACTGCTGTAATCATGAAGATGACCTAGGGCAGAAAAAAAGAAAGTGAGAAAAACTAGAAAATAATGGAAGGCACTGGCTCCCAGTGTTTTTGGTTTGTTTTTGCTGCCCAGCACCAGTATATTTGCCTGCAGGTCTGGAAAATATTTTCCATTTATATACAGTCAGATTTTTTTTTCCTTCTCAGTATTCCACTGCAGAAATACATTCCATGTACTAATAATAACTGCCAGTTATTGATTACATCTAATATGTAGTTGAAGTGGGTTTGTTTCTTAGTTTAGTGTTACAACACACACACACACACACACACACACACACACACACACACACACAATCAAATTCTTCCTCCCTCCTTTCCAACTCCTCCAAGACCGAACTGAACTGTAATCATTAAACAGAGACCTGGACCAAAGCAGAGCATCAGTGCACGTGTGTAGTTAAGCAACTATTGGGGTGTTTAGTGCACAGCAGGTGTGTCAGCCACACACTTTGCCTCCTCTTGCAGCTTCCAATGTTGCAGCAAACATCCTTCGGGAGCCATTACATAGCACCTGAAACAAGATCGCTGTTGGTATTTTCTGTAGAATCTTGGTTGGTGTAAGAGCTTGTCCCCAAAACTCCCTCTCTGTTGACATTTGGCAGGACCTCTGTCAACAAAAATTACATCAGCCAACACTTGCAGAGTGTCTGGCACTTAGTAAATACTCAATACTTGTTTTTTAAAAAGAAAGAAAAGAACATTAAAAGGAGCCATGTGTGATCTGAGTGAATATGATAAAACAGTTAGTGCAAACACACAGTAAGTGCAATATAAACATTAGCTGTTAGTATTATTATCTAGAGTCACTGTTGCTTCTTATTCATACTCTGGGAACCAAGAAAGGCCTCTCTTAGTCCACCCCTCCTATTTAAATACTGTCACACCTTTCAGGCAATGTAAGCCACACCTTTCTCTCTCACACAGTTAGAGAACACAGTCTCTTGTTGGGCGTGTAAGCAGCAGACGAACAACCTCAGAGGGCAATCTGGACACAGCTTTCAAAATTACAAACACAAATGCCTGTCAATCCAGCAGGTCACACTGGAGAATTTATCCTGCAGATTAACTCTCACCCATGAGCTATGCAACAGGTAGAAGGCATTTCATTTCAGATGTTTGAAAGGAGAAAATGAAAACAAACCCAGTGTCCATCGATAGGGAGCCCATCAAATAAACCTCGATACCGTGTTGAATTTGAATACTATACAGCAATGAATAAATTTTATATGAGGAAGATTTCTGGGTACTTTAACAATAAGATCTCCAAGATATAATGCTAAGCTTTGAAAAACATAAGGCACAGAAAAACAGTGTGAGAGGCTTTTCAAATTTTGCATACAAGTGGCAGGAGATGAGGATAGGTACTTGCATTTGTTTTACATTAAGAAACTCTGGAAGAGCCCTAGCCGGTTTGACTCAGTGGATAGAGCATCAGCCTGCAGACTGAAGGGTCCCAGGTTCGATTCTGGTCAAGGGCACATGCCCAGGTTGTGGGCTTGATCCCCAGTGGGGAGCGTGCAGGAGGCAACCGATCAGTGATTCTCTCTCATCATCGATGTTTCTGTCTCTCTCTCCCTCTTCCTTCCTCTCTGAAATTAATAAAAAAAAATTTTTTTTTAAAGAAAAGAAACTCTGGAAGAATATGGAGGAAACTAAGAGGAATGATTGCCAAGGCAAGAAACAGAGAATTAGGAAGATGAAGGAGGGAAGGCAAGGACTGAAAACATCTATAATAATAAAAGTGTAATATGCTAATTAGACCAGATGTCCTTCTGGACGAAAGGGCTGTGAGGGAAGTCCAGGTCCCGGGTGCCAGAGGGAAGCCAGTACCAGCAGCTGGGGAAAGGAAAGCCTACTCTTTCACGAATTTCATGCATTGGGCCTCTAGTTTTACTATAAAACTTGTAATTGTGTACTCAAGGTAGGGAGATAGAGAGATAGACCCACCTTTCTTTCACATTAAAAGAAAACCTGGTCTTATGACCATCTAAGGAGCACATTCACCCGCCGGTGTTCTATAGGTGAAGTTGGTGCCCTGGCAATTCAGCATCTTATACATCTGTTCCCTAGCCTTCAGGCTAATCCCCAACCCACTGTGGGAGGACACGACCTTTGACATGGGTAACTGCCTAGGAAGTTGGACACCTGTATTGGCTTGCTCAATGAACAAATGGGTATGGACCTGTTCTTACATCTATGTATTCTTTTTGAGACACGATAATATAAATTAAGAAAAATCCCTTGGGTCACAGACTTGATATTATAACTCTTCATTTCTTTGCTTTCATTGGTTTAAATTCAGACTTTTAATGGGATTTGCAAATAGCTTTGTGTGATAGGATATTAGAGGTCAGAGAACTTTTCAATCCATCTAAAAGTACCTAAACACTGCAACAAAAATCCATTAAACTTAGAAAGTACAAATAGTTAATCCTTTACATAGGGAAAATAAATAATTCACCTCTAGGCTCACCTTCCAAAAATTAGTTGGCAAAGTGCCGTTATCAGATGCCAACATTAACAGGAAAGTAAAGCAGCTGTATTAAACTTTGACAAATTTTTTACTGATTTTAGAGAGAGGAAGAGAGAGAGAGATGGAAAGAGAGAGGGAGGGATGAAGGGAGAGAAAGAGAGAGAGAGAGAGAGAGAGAGAGAGAGAGAGAGAGAAGAGATCAGCTGTCTCCTACATGCTCCCTGACCAGGAATCAAACCTGAGACCCTTTAGTGAATGGGACAACACTCCAACCAACTGAGCCACACCGGCCAGGGCTAAACTGACATTTTTTTAAAAGGGAGTGGGAAAAATGGGGATGAGCCGTTTGTTTTTTTCCATGTAATTCTCTAAACAGACTACATAATGGATGAGCTGGGGAGAAACTAAGACCCACAGAGAAGAACCTACCACCTTGACTCAAGCTGAGTTGGAGGAGAAAGAAGAGGCTCCGGGAGAAAATAACACAAGACTTGCTCTGCAGCACAAAAGGGCCAGAAGGAAAAGACGGGCTCCCACACCGCCTGGGGCTGGGAAGCCTCGGTAAGGCCATGAAAGCAGCTTAAGAGTGAAGAGGACCGAGTCAGGAAGCAAGGCCGAGTCAAGCCAGCCGCCTCCATGACGTGGACCCCTTAGGCAAGAAGTTTAAAAACTCAGGTAACAAACATTTACCTGGGATTTGCTCTGTGCCAGGCCCTGTTCTAAGTACTTCAAATATCAGCTCCTTAAATCCTCACAACACCCCCTGGGGTGGGTTCTGGTGTCTCCATTCTACTGGTGAGGAGACGGCGGTGCAGAAAGAGTAAGAACCGTGCCTGGTTTTATTCAGCTGTAGATGCAGACGCCCAGGGACGCTTCCCCTGGTCACCACCTTCACGGAGGGGCTGCCACCGCCACCTTTTGTTCTGTTCTGGGCCCTAAGAAAGCTGCACGTGCGAAGGAAGAGAAGACAATAGCCAGAGACATGCTGCCAACTGAGCTTAAAGGTGAACAGAGTGAGCGCTTCAGACAAATACAGGTCTCCCCGCTTTTCTGAAGCTCACATAGCACCACTTGGCTTTTACCGAAGACCCACATTAGTACTACATGTTTTTACTAATCATAAGAAATCCAAAGAGTATTTTCACTTTTACAACAACAACAACAAAAAGATAACTCCCCCCCCACACACACACACAAAAAAAATGGTGGGTTCAGCATCTGTTTTGCAGCGACACCCAAGGAGCAAGCGTGTGGCTGCTTTCAGCATGTGCTGGTGCTCCTTCCGGTTGGATGCGTTATTCGGAATGGCGGGAGACAGGTTACTTTTTGGGTCTGGAGCACTCAAGGATGTTTCCATCTACCTCAATGGCAACTGCTTCTTCACTTGGCGCCATTTCAGCTTACGAAAGATTGGGCACACTCTGCTTTCAGATTGTGGGGGGACCCTGAACCCGCAAATGTCGAAAGCCTGGACTTCACTCAAGTCCGGCCTGGGGAAACCAGACTTCCTGGATGTGGCCTATCTCACTGTCCCATTCATGCTTGTTCCCTAGACTTTACCATCAGCCGAATAAATTTAAGACTAAATAGCAATGTCATCGAAGTGATTTGGACACAGACATCTTTCTTCTCCTTCACTCCATCTCTTTCGCCAGCCTCTCCCTCATTGCAGCCGCCCTGAGCGGGAGGGCAGAACGGCAAAGCTGGGCGATGATGCTGTTCACACCTCCGAAACCGAAATGAGTTCACACAGCGTCCTTCCGAAGTACTCACGGTGCGTCGCTGGGCGGGCGGGCGCTCTCTTTCTCCGCAATGACCTCGTCTTCTCCCCTGAAATTTCAAGCCCGTTTCCATTTCCACCTCTCTCTCGACTGGGGGCTTTATTATCTTAAGGTGAGAAAAGTTTCCTCCGCAGCAGTCTGCCTGGGAGAAAAACCAGAGTGATTTAAGCGGTGCCATGTGCGAAGGAGATGGAGGCGAGTCCCCAGCTGATACATCAGAGAGGAAAACGTAAGCTCAGATGTATTTGTCAGGGAAGGCTGGATATCTGTTCAGCCAACCCTCTTTTTTTCTTTTTTTTTTTTCCCCTCTCAGATACTATTTTAATGAAAAGCCACAAGTCCTCAGCTTTGAAGGAAAATGTCAATCCCTATCAAACCCCAAAGAATTGTTGGAGTTGATGGAAATCTAAATTTATCCGTTCGTTTCCCCATGTCCCCCTCCTCTGGCTCCAACCAGCCCCCTCCTCCTCCAGCTCACCCTGGAGTTCAGGAAGGAGCTGCAAATCAACGCCTGGGGGACATCCCATCAGACAATGGGAAGGTCTACAGAAAGGTTAAAGCAGAAAGGAAGCGAAATTTATAGACTTAGCATTAAAATCTTAAAGGACCTCAGGAACGGCAATGAATCTGATGTTGGGAAAGGCAGGGGCTGTCAGAGGCCAGGCGAGAAGGCCTGACAAGGGCCATAAATCTAATGGTAGGAGCAAAAAGAAAATAGGCACCTTTTCAGGCTAAGGCAGCGTGATGAAAAGATTCCAACTTGGACTTGAAAGGGAGGCGAGGCCACAGAGGCCTGTGGGGAAGAATTGGATTGGGGACTGCAACGAACAAGTGAAAAGAGCAGCAGATTGTGGGGGTGGAGAGGGGAGCGGGCTGGGGTGGCAAAGGCCAACAACAAACACACTAGCAACACACGTTGGCCGTGGGGGGGACTTTGAAACAGATTCCCAAAGAAAGGAAACAGAAAAGACGCGGTTGCTCCTTGCTGCGGCGTATCTGAGATGGAAGGCACAGGAACCGTGTAAGTAGCCAGAGTGCAGGAGGAACGCCAGGCAGCCCGGGGCAAAGAAAGGCTGTGAACTGGGAGGGGAGGTTGCGGAGGGGTAGCTTGAGAAAGGCAGCAGCAACCAATGGTCAGAACACAAGCCAGGAACTCCCAGGAGCTGTCTTCCACGTTCATTCACTCAATTCTGTGCATTTCTGGTTTGGGGTGTTTGTTTCTCTCAATTATGTTCTCTGGGGCACAAGTGAAATACGTGGAAACACTAATTAAAATACATAAAACCATTGCAACTGAAAATAACATACCATGAATTATTATTAAAATGCCAAGTACACGTGGCCTTCCCCTCGGATTGGGACAGGCCCGAATGGAAAAGCAGGTTGGCACCATTTTGATTGTCAGGGCTCCTGCCAGCTTCACCCATGTCCTAAGTGAGGCATTGCTTCTTCTGCCTCAGTTTCCCCCAGTGGACAGAAATTGGCAGATTTGTTTCACAGTTGCAGGAAAGAATTAATTGAATTAGTATCTTCATGGTATATCTTAAACCTTTGCAGTTAAGTTAAATTATTAATGTAATGAAAACAGCATGTACATACACATATATACCTATATACATCCACTCGCATATGAAATGCAACTTCTTCAGTGTTCTGAAATGCGAAAATCAATATACCTCCTCCATGTCTTGCATTTCTCTCCATTCCATTTGCTTCCTACACTTCACATCACTTCTCTTTTTCCTACTTGCCTTTTCCCTCTTGCCAAATTCCTGTCCACTTTTCATTCCTAGCTTGCATCTCTCTCTTTTCTGCCATCTTGACGCTCCTCGGTTTCTCACTTCTCCGATTTGCCTTGGGAACTGGAATGCACCTCATGTGCAATGTTATTCCATAGGTGAGTACATATGGTCATTAATATTCATTAGTTTCCTTAATCTCCAGTAAAAATAGAAAAAAAAAACCTGCTACCTTTTCATGTGTCAGACTGATTGATCAGCAGACTGTACGTTTGAAGTCTAAAACTCTCCTTCTAAAAATGAAAAAGAGCTCTCCGTCTATAGAGAACCTGGAGGTCGGAACGCTCTGGGATGGTTGATAATTGCCTTGGACCAACCCAGGAGAGGGGTAATCAACAAAGCTGAGAAGTGATCTTAGGGGAGCCGGTGAAAGCCTCAAAGTGATAAGCATAATTATAACCTTCACAGGTGAATTCACCTAAGTGTATCTTGCAAAGAGGGTGATCATCTTTTCACATCCTAGACTCACCAGCAGATCAAAGAGATTTCTGCAAAAAAGTTAAGAATCTTAGACTCTAGAACCTAAGAAATGCCCTTAAGTGTTTTCTGTGGCCTATAAAACATCAAGGTGGATCAGAAAAAAAGCTGGCTACTGTGACTCAGACAGCATGTGTTATCTTAAACCACAAAAAGAAGCCAAAAGTGTCTGTGTGAAAGGTAAAAGGTGTGTAAAGAGTACAAAAATAAGTGAAATTAAACAAAAAGATGGAAACGTAAACACCACATCAGATGCAAGGAAATTCTCATACTTAGGACCTCCCATAAGAAATATATATACTTTTTCCCCCATTAATTCAATGGATCCATAAATAAATGAACTTAATCTGACTTCTAACTAACTCGCTTGGTGAAAAGCTAGTGGACTAGAAGTTTATTTGCAGAGCTGGAGTCTTTCAGCAACTCAATAACCGGCTTCCTGTTTGACTTTGGACAAGTTATTTAACTACTTGATATCTAAAGTTACTCATCTGTAACATGAGTAAAACAATATGAGAGCCCTGTTATTTTTGGCTCTTGGGCTGCTCCCAACTTTGAATGTGTAACGGAATCTCATAGAGAATTTCACGGAATTAATGCAAAGGGCCCGGGTTGAATGTTGACTTCAGGGTATTATCGTTACAGAGAAGCTGTTAATAGCCCCGGCACCCTTACCCACTCTCCTGAGCCATCACTCTCTTCTGCCTGGCCTGTCCTCTCTGTGTTTAAGAACACATGCATCCCTCTGCTCCTAGAAGGCCGTCTCTCTATCCACCACCCAGTAGAGCCCCTACCACATCTTTCCTCTCAAACACAGGAAATCTTGTTGACTTTGACTTGTCTCTTCTTCCTCCCTTCTTAACACCTTGTAATCTGGTTTCTGTCCATCACCCTATATGGTTTTGGGTCAAACTTAATATTTCCCCTATAGCCCTGGCTGGTTTGGCTCAGTGGATAGAGTGTCAGCCTGTGGACCAAAGGGTTCCAGGTTCGATTCTGGTCAAGGGCACATACCTTGGTTGCAGACTCCTCCCCAGCCCAGGTCCTGTTTGGGGCTCATGCAGGAGGCAATGGATGCGTCTCTTTCACATCGATGTTTCTCTCTGTCTTTCCCTCTCTCTCCTAAAAATAAACGGAAAAATATCCTCCAGTGAGGATTTTTTTTAAATCCCCTATACACAAATCTTTTTACAAATGTGTGTCCTTCTCACCACTTTCTCTAGTGCTGTGGGAGTTTATGTCTAGACTTCAAAGATGCATCCACATAGTATATCACCTACAGCCTTTCAAATAACTCCTTGATAGATTCTTACTTATTTTCCTGTCCAATAACCATTCCTTCTCATTCTTCTCCATACAGCATTTCCAATAAGTGGTTTCTCTAATGATGTGTTTTCCTATCAACTGTATGTATGACCTCCAGCACAAATTCTGTCCAAGATATACGTGTCAGTTATCCATTGTCACAATAAAATTGCATAACAAACCACCTTAAAACTTCATGGATTAAAGCACTCACCAATTTTTATTGCTTGTGAGTGTATGAAGTGCACTGGGGAGTTTTATGATGTGGGCCTGACTTGATTGATCTCAGCTGGCTGTGTTTATGCATCTGCCATTTTCCCAGTCAGTCTATCACAACACTTTGGCATAAATGTCCTGCCATCATCTAAGGCCAAGCAAAGAAAAAGCTAGCCATTTTTGTTGGCCTTGTTGGCAGTACTATCTACATTTCAAGATACTAAGTTTCCTAAACTTAGAACTTTAAAACCATCAGCCTACTTCAAAATTTCAGCAGTACCTGAATCTTTTTCCTCTGTATCACATCCTGCCTAGGCTCTTGAAATTACTCCCTTACAAACCTCCACATTTCTAGGGACCCATCACTTTCTACAAGTCATTTTGAATGGAGACCTAAATTCCCCTTCTTGAGTGTCACTTCGACTCTCTTGGCCTTTTAAAAATCTCTGCTCCTGATCATGTCCCTACACAAACATATACACACACACACACACACACACACACACACACACACACACAGGTTGGTGTACCCCATCTTAAACGTTAAAAGTGGAGAGAATTAATAGCAGAATTTTTTTTAGATGGAAAAGAAAGAAAGGGAAAAACAAAATTAAATGACGTAATAGTTGAAATCCAGTTTATCTATTTCTTTTCATTGAGCCAAATCTTGGAAAACTCTGAAAATGACATATTAACATCTTCAATCTTTTCACTCATGTTGTATATGCATCTCTGACTACTTATAATAAACATCCATAATTGTTGGAAAATTTATGAATCCTGATTTTCTTGATATAGCTACCGACAAAATTAATCATCTCTCTTCAAGCAAGATAGTTTTCCCTATATTAAATTCATTGGAGCCCATGAGTAAAATAAAATGTACGTAGATTTTCAAAAGTAGGTTTGAAAATTACAAAAAGATCCAAACTCAGTCAATAATTTGTAGAACTAAAACCTATAGTTGATGTACGATGTCCTATTTGGACTAAAAATTGAACCATTTTTAATGAATTTGCCATTTATTCTCAACATTGGCTTGCTGTTCTGCCAAAAACATCCTATCTCTTCTTAAGCCCATTTCCAGCGGGCAAAGGCTTGGTCCCCACCACTCTTCTCTTCGCCAAGCTTCCCCACATTGATTGGCACATGTTGGAACTTAAGTACTTACTCTTTATGGTGGTATGGGACCCATTTCAAATGGATTACCCCTTTGTCAGTGGACTTCACAAAAGCACACATTTATAATGGAAAACTACAGTCTTTCGAACATCTGGAATAAATGCTAAGACTCTGAACACTTTTCCCTGGAGATTTCAGAGTTTGGGTTTGTATGAGTTAGTTACAGCTATTGTTCTTGAAAAACCAATGTCTGGTGCCTTTTCTTTGAATTCGTTTAGACTCATAGCCTTAAACTAACTTTAATCCATTAACAGTTGCTTTTGTTCCTTTTTTTTTGGAACTTTGGTTCCCTTAACACTTTTCTCATCTTTTAGAGGCTCAACGTCCAACCCTTGGGGCCAAAAATGATGATCCTTAAAGAGAGGACCCCTCATTCCACTGATTTTGTTTAGCCTAAGGCTAGCCCTCTGCCCTCTCTGTTTTCCATGGCTCAGCCACTATTAACCACGAACACTGCTTCCATCTATATACTTTCAGGTATCCAGTGCCCAGTCTTGGGGGACCACTTGATCCTCTTATGTTTTTAATCAATTACTAAATCTGGTCATTAATTCCTAGTTTCCCCACCCCTGTCTTCAGACCAGAGAATCATATTAACTAAACAAGATGGTAGAACGAGGGTAGAGAGGGCTAAAATTCCCAGAGAGTTTTCCTTTTCCGTCTCCCCATTTGCAAGGGACTGTTCCTTATAAGGTGACTTCAGCCCCATATTTTAGAAATCTCCCTCTGACAGAGTTCACCTAAGCCCTCTCCTCTTCTCTTTCCCACAAACTCTTGAAGCCCTAAAAAGTCTCTTTTCAATCCATACAGACAAGCAGTTCCACTTACTACTTTGATTCAATGCCAAGTTACTTTTCTGAAACGCTTTCAGTCTGCATTATAAGCCAACACTCCCACGAGAGCTGGCCTGCTTCCTTCCCACACTGATGGTGTGAGAGGGGGAAAAACACCATCAAAGAACAGTCCCTCTCGTGTCTGTGATTGGTTGAGAGACAATGCAGGGTGTGGTTCTGGGTTAGCTGTTCAGCTCTTCTACCCATCCTCTTTAACCTACAAAATGGAATAAATGATGAAGAGGAAAATTAAGCAAATCAAACAAGATGAATTAAATGAGCTTGTCTTTTCACATGCTAATCTGCATGGTGACGGGGAGCAATTTCAAATCAAGATGTGAGCAGTAGCCAAAACTATTAGTAGGTTGGGAAATGGGGTGCATCGAGGGTCAGATTTATAAAACAACACTCTTTCGCCAAACCTCTGAAATTCTAAACAAAAACAATACTCAGACGCATTGAAAAGACCAACCCAAGCATCTGGTTTCCTTAGCTGGTGCACATAGCAGGAGAAATGTTGGCAGAACATTTGATTACCATAAAAGAGAGAGCTCTGCAGAAACCACATTAGAGTAAACTCAACCAAAACAAAGTAAAATGTTTGAACTGTTTTTAAATAGATTATGGTAGAGACTTGCAACAGGGTCTAGCCTGGAATCATGAGAAATGCAAATGAACTAGCTCAGAAGCAAGCTGCCTTCCCCTGTGATGTGACCCGGTGCTGCCCAGATTTGGGGGTAAAGTAAATACCTGTCATCTACAGAACTGCTCAGAGGCACGTCACATTCACATGATGGCTGGTGTGAGCCAGGCATGTTAACCATTTCCAGAGAAGTGGCGAGCCGGCCTGATGCTGAAGTGTGCCTGCAGAATCTCCCGAACCGCTAGCTCCGCCCCGCTACTCCTTCCAGTGAAGAACTGCACGGAGCAGCTGGTTTTGATCATTTCATCCATGGCAAAGACTGTGAGAAACACATTTATTTTAGTAACACACAGCAACATATATACATTTACACATAGATATTTGCACATGCTCTTTCTCTGGGTTGTATATATGTCTATTGTCGAGGGTTGGCAATGACCTTCCATCCGTCTTTCAGAGTGTCCTCTTATGAGCTGTCAACAAAACCTTCCCTAATTTGGGTTCTTGGCAGCTGAATCCAACCGCCATTGGAAACCAAACTGCTGGGCTTTGGAAAGCCAGCCCATCCATCTGGGCAGCCCATTTTCTAAGGGACTCTGACCTCCCCTAGAGACCCTCCCCTCTCAGCCCCTCTTAGCATTATTGTGCTAAAAGAGACTGTTTTGAAAATACATGAGTGGTTCTCATCACACTCTCCAGATCCTGTCTAGAGTGGGAGCAAAGACGCAATGATTTGTGAGCTTGGAGATTCAATGAATCAGGAAAATTCCCCCCAAACTAATGTTAATGAAAAGAATAGAGGGAAAGTATGAAATGAGGTTGACAAGATGACTGGGAGTCTTGGTTGTAGTTCTGCTTTGCTGTCATGGGAACGAGCTCTGAGTAACAAGCTTGCTGAGAGTGAGTTATTTTCATGAGGGCACTTTAAGTGAGCTGCTCCCTCTCCCCAGAGAGCCAGACTGCCTCATGCCAGGGAGCCAGCACCACCCCCGCTACTTCTGCTGCCCAGTGCCTGGGGTTGAAAAATGTGAGGCAGCTGTGGGAGACCAGAGTCAGGCCGCCTTCTATTTATTTATTTAACTACTCTGTTGGCCTGGGTGCAAACACAGTTTTCCATTTCCATGATCTGCTAACTGGGCATCCGTGCCTGCCCAGCCTTGGTCCATGCTTAGAGGTCCTAGACACTGGCCCTGGCTATTTCATTTCAAATACGCTCTGGATGCCAAGAAGCGCCAGGAAAAACACTTGAAAGCAGCATTCTCAGTCTTTAGCATGCATAATGATCATTTGGTAAGCTTGATAAAAGCACACATGGTCAGGCCCACCCCGGAAGATTCTGATTCAATAAGTCTGGGGTGAGATTTGGGAATCTGCACTTCTAAAAAGAAGTTGTATTTTTGACTACCGTGTCATGCTGATGCTGTTGGTCTTCAGATTATACTTTGAGTAAGGCACTGGCTTTGAGAGTTGCTTTCTCTTCAATCAAGTCAACAATAAATGTTAATTGGAAATTAATTTCCCCAAGTAAGAAGAATCTGTGGTCCTTCAGGCGTAGATGTTTATCCCTCTCGCTCCCTGCTGATCTATTCCAACTCATCCTTCAATGCCTGCTTTGAGTTCCTCTGAAGCCTCAACCAGATCTTCCAACCTACATTAACCTGAACTTCTATGGTACTTGAACACAGGGTTGCCTACTTTTGTTCTTTTTAAAAAATATATTTTTTTTATTGATTTCAGAGAGGAAGGGAGAAGGAGAAAGAGATAGAAACATCAATGATGAGAGAGATGCACTGATTGGCTGACTCCTGAACGCCCCCTACTGGGGATCAAACCCACAACCTGGGAATGTGCCCTGACCAGGAATTAAACCTCGACCTCCTGGTTCATAGGTTGATGCTCAAAGGCTAAGCCACAGTGGCTGGGAGCCTACTTTTGTTCTTAATTGTTCACTAATTGTTCCTGGCATGTGAATTTTGCCATGGATCTAAAC
Organism: Myotis lucifugus; assembly: GCF_000147115.1. Taxonomy (NCBI): domain Eukaryota; kingdom Metazoa; phylum Chordata; class Mammalia; order Chiroptera; family Vespertilionidae; genus Myotis; species Myotis lucifugus. Next base: position 9,779,077 of record NW_005871051.1, read on the forward strand.
TCTAATGCAATTGGACAAAGGCTCTCTAAACACTGCAAGGAGTAGACACAGAATGTTCTTTGAAATGAATTTCAAAGATCAAAGCAGAACCGAATTAGTGAGCCTCTCAGTGTAAGCACAGGTACCATTGGAGAGCTGTGATCATAAAGGAGTCATCAGATCCATCCATCACCATGTCATTTTGGCCGTAGTTCTAAACTTTTTGTTTGAAGTGGCTGGCACGAGATAAAGAGAGACTCAGCTGTGTGCAACAATAAATGACTTAACTTTTCTGGTATTTTCCTAGACATGAATTAGTTCAAATTGTACCCAAGATGTTCCCAGCTTGGATGTTGCTGCATGAAACAGATTTTAAAAGTAATATGGACTGAATGTGGCATGGCACTGTGAGGCGTGCCAAAGGCCCTCTCTCCAGGTGAATACAATTTAACTACTGAAAATTATAAAAGAACAACCTTTTAAAGTCTTTGAAATTTTTCCTAAGGACATGCATCAAATGGATAAGCATTTATTTAAGAAAATTTACTAAATCTTAATATAAGATAATATACATGGTGGGGCAAAAGTAGGTCCATAGTTATTCATAGGGAAAATAATACAATAATTAATAAATAAAAATATAAGAATGAACTGTGTGTTTCGCATACTCACAACTATAAATCTACTTTTGAGCCACCCTCTATATCTTGTAAGCCCTAGAACAACCATTAACAAAATAATTCAAAAAACATGTAGTTAAAAAATAATTAAAGTAATTAAAATGTTACTCTAGAAAATATTCAATTAATGCAAAAGCAAGCAGCAAAGAAGGAACAGAGGAAGAAAAAGATGTGTGATTATAGGGGGGAAACATAATGTTAAACATAAATCTAACCATATCTATAGAAACACTATGAATAGACTATGCAATCTATTCAAAAGGCAGAGATTTTTTTTTTAAGTGAGACTGTCAGACTGGAAAAGAAACAAGATTCAACTATATTGTGTCAACTGTATGGTTTACCTAGCTAGGAGTTAGGCTGTGTATACTGTTTGCTATAAGAGGCTAAAATTTTCTTTAGTGTCCTGGTTTTTATTCCCCTTCTGTCGTTGGGTTTTTCTATGTACTCCTTATTAAATAGAGTCTGAGCCTTGCAGTTCTTTCACCTATAATCCAATGTTATTACACAGGAGCCTGATTGATATAGAGGTGGTGTATAGGGAAGCATTTTATAGCCCTATGATTAGTGAGTCTGTGCTCCGGTCTGTGGTCCTCGTAAGAGCATCTCAGATTCCCCCCACCTCCATAGGGGACATGCAGTCTAGTGGGGCTGGAGTTAGCCATTGCCTTTTGCCAACGTCAAGGGCTAGAGGGAGTTGAGCTTTTCCTCCATTCCCAGGTTTGCTAGACTCGGGGGGAGAGGAAGGCAGAACGTTTCTTTGGTCCTGGCTGGGTGGCTCAGTTGGTTGGAGCATCATACACCAAAAAGGTTGTGAGTTTGATCCCCAATTGGGGCACTTACGGGAGGCAACCAATCAATGTTTTGCTCTCACATTGATGTTTCGCTCTTTCTCTCTCTCTCTCTCTCTCTCCTTCCTCTGTCTCTGAAAATCAATAAAAACATATTCTCAGGTGAAGATTTAAAAAAATAAAATAAAAAGTTTCTTTGTAAGGCAGTCTTTTGTTAAGGAGAAAATAATGGAATGCTCTGAGCATATTTCAAAATGGTTACTCCCCCACCTTACCTCTCCACACACCCCCATCCCAGCTAGAAGCACAAGGAGATGCTCCAATATTCACCTTGAGAAACTAGTAAGGTTCCTATCAGTAAAACTCATAAAAGTGTGGGAATCTCCCTACGATGGGGCCCTCAGAGTGTTTAACTCTCAAACTAGTCCACACAAAGCCTACAGCAATTCATCAAATAGTTTAGGTTTTCCTACCAGCACTGGCTCCAGTGGCTAACTTCCGCTCCAGGGCTTCTTCTGCTGGTTGCTGCCTTTCTCTCCAGTTTTGGGAGGCAGTGGTTTTCCCTATGACTTCAATTCTCTAATGGATGTAAGAGGAGTTGTTGGTTTCAGTTTGTTCAGCTTGTTTGCTTTTGTGAGGTTGTCAGTAATGACTTCCAAGCTCTTTACATGTCAGACCAGAAGATCCTATATAATAAAAGGGTAATATGCAAATTGACCCTAACAGTAGAAGGACTGGAACAACCAGTCGCTATGATGCACACTGACCACCAGGGGGCAGACGCTCAATGCAGGTGGTCAGTGCACTTCCATAGGGGGAGCACCGCTCCACCAGAAGCCGGCTCATCGCTGGCCAGCACAGCAGTGGTGGCGAGAGCTTCTCCCACCTCCACGGCAGCACTAAGTATGTCCGACTAACGGCTTAGGCCCGCTCCATGGTGGACATCCCTCAAGGGCTCCTGGGCTGCCAGAGGGATGTCTGACTGCCAGCTTAGGCCCGATCCCCCAGGGAACACCAGGCCTCTAGTAAGAAAATAAAACTGTCCACAAAGGGAAGCCCAGCCTAGATGGCTTTACTGGTGAATTCTACCAAACATTTAAAGAATTAATACAATTCTTCACAAACTCTTCCAAAAAATATCAAAGTAGGGAATCCTTTCCAACTCATTCTATGAGGCCAGTATTAACCTGATATCAAAATCAGACAAAAATATCACACAAAAAATAAAACTACAAACCAATATCCCTTATAATTATAGATGTAAAATTCCTCAACAAGATACTAGAAAACCAAATCCAGCAACATATAAAAATAATTATATACCATGACCAACTGGAATTTAACATCTGAAAGTCAGTCAATGTGATATACCATATTAATAGAATAAAAAACAAAATCCACACAATCATCTCAATAGATGCAGAAAAATCATTTGACAAAACCCAAGAGCCTTTCATGCTAAAGACACACAGCAAATTAGGACTAGAAGGGAACTTCTGCAACCTGATGAAAGTATTTATGAACAACTACAACTAACATCATACTCAATGATAAGATTGAATACTTTTCCATTAGGATTAAGAACAAAACAAGAATCTTCATTCTTGCCATGACTATTCAACAACAGACTAGAAGTTCTAGCTAAGCAATTAGGGATGGCATTAAAGGGATTAAAGGCATCCAGGTTGGAATGGAAGAAGTAAAACTCGAATTACAGCTGGTATGGTCTTGTATATTGAAAAGCCCAACGAATCCATTTAAAACTATTCGTACTAATAACAAGTTCAGCAAGGTTGCCGAATAGAAGATGCTGACAGCCGAAGTGGTTATGGGTATTAGGATCCACTGCAGTAGTAGAAAGTATAACTTAGAAGTAGGTTGTTGCTAAACCTTCTGAGTTTAGGAAAAGAAAGATCTATTATGAGATGGAAATGATTTTAAACCAATCTGAAGAAAAAGGGTGCGCCCAAGGTTGAATAATAAACTTTGATTAAATATGCAGCCACACAGATGGTGCCTCTTAAAAATCTCTAAAATGATAGCACATGGCTGAAGCTCTTTATGGTTTTGATGAATCTAGTCCTTATGATTATATAGCTGAACTTGGCACAATTCTGACACATAGTTCCTCTGGCAAGCTTTCCATTTTGTCCTAGTATACACACAAAACTGACTTCTAAAGGAAAGACCAGGGAGATAGAAGCCTCCAGTGCTGGGGGCAGAGCCACAGAAGTGGCCTGCAGGTCGTCGTCATGAAGAGATGGAAGAGAAGGCATAAGAAACGTAGAGGGCGCTGGTAGAAGACAGACAGTGCCCTCTCCAGGCCAGAAAGGCCAGGAAGACAGACAAAAGCCCTCAGACTCACCCATCACCTTCAGGGTGTCTGCGAGAAAGGGCGGCTGGTGTTTCGGTTGTTCAGCTTCTCAGCCCAGGTGGCAAGAACTGCGGACAGCTTCCAGAGGAACTAAAGATGGATCTACCTCTACCTGTAGGCCCAGCAATGAGGCCATGGAGTGTAGAGACTCACTGCAGACTCAGCCAACACCTCAGAGGCCGGGGCCAAACTGGGGAGACCTCAGGGGAATGTGGCACCGGGCTACCAGCTGCTGAAAAATGTGGTCCAGGCTCACAACACTCAGCAGCTGCCAAGTTTCCTTCAACAGGCCCCGGGGGGGGGGGGATGTTGCTGGGGTTCCCACTTTTCCATACCAAACTCCAGGTCCAGCAGCTGTGCCATGTAATGACCTCCTGAGAGAAAACAAGCAAGCTCCTGGCTGACAGTCGGGTAGGAAGAGCCTTTGCCCTCCCCTTCGGTCCTACTTCTCACCACGGGAAGAGCACAGAGAAGGGAGGGTGTACAAGAAAGCCAGCTGCAGCTTCACCACCTCTCCCAGCCACTGGGGCCATCAACACACCCGGTGCGGGGAGGGCACACAGAGCGTTGGATGAAATCTGAGGTTGAAGTTGAAATTGCAAAATGAATGAGAGTAAATGCCAACAACCAGAATGAGAGTGTTCTAATAAGTGTAAGTGAGTGAAAAATTATGGAATCCCGCTGAGAAGTCGCTGCCCTGGCTGGAATGTCAGGACTCATGGTTGGCAGAGCATGGTTGGGATTTATTGGGAAGACAAAGACTTGCTTTTATTCACTGGAAAGATGAAACCTCCAATACAAGCTCTAATGCACCTCCATTCTCACCCGTTGGGCCAAGAGTCAAGACTTCAAGGGTAGTGATTGGGTGTAGAGAGAGCTCTGGAGCCAGTGAGAAGCAGGTGTGAGACCTGCTTACTAGCTGTGTGGCCTTGGGTAAGTCCAACTCCTCTGTGCCTCAGTTTCCTCATTTGTAAGTGAGAATGTTACACAGTTCTTGTTAAGATTAACTAAGAGAACTATGTAAAGTATATATCCCTAATCCACTCTCTTCCCTCCTGTGTCCACTCCACAGTCCAGGCCACCCTTAGGCTCACAAAGACAACAGCAATAGATTACAAAGGGGTCTCCTTGCTATCACTGTTTTTTATCTGCTTTGTGGTAGAGGACCTATAACATAATTCACCATTTTAACCATGGTTAAGTGTACAATTTAGTACATTCACAATGTTATGCATCCATCACCACTCTCTGGTTCCAGAACAGTTTCATCACCCCAAAAGGAAACCTTATATCCATTAAGCAGTCACTCTCATCCTCCCTTCCCCAAGTCCCAGGCCACCCCAATCTGTTTTCTGTCTATAGAGTTACCTATTCTGGACATTTCATGTAAATGAAATCGTACAATATGTGACCCTTTGTTTAGCTAATGTCTTCGTGGTTCATCCACGTTGCCACATGTATTGGTACTTCGCTCATTGCTTTTACTCTTGCCCCCTATTGATTTTCACAAAGATGCCAAAGAAATCTTTTAAAAACATAGTATTCTCTTGTTTAAAACTTCTCAGCGCCTGTTCTTTGTACTTAGGACAAAGCACAAAATTTTTTAACATGACCTTCGGCAGTGGTTCTCTCAACCTTCTGGCCCTTTAAATACAGTTCCTCATGTTGTGCATAAAATTATTTTCGTTGCTACTTCATAACTGTAATGTTGTTACTGTTATGAATCATAATGTAAATATCTGATATGCAGGATGGTCTTAGGTGACCCCTATGAAAGGGTCGTTCGACCGCCAAAGGGGTCGCGACCCACAGGTTGAGAACCACTGTTCGAGGGGCTGGATCACCGGCCTTTGCCTATTGCTTCACCACCATCTTACTCCACATCTCTTCCTCGCTCTCTTTTTCCAGTTGCATTGACCTTCTCGGTGACCTTGAAGCTTTTTCCTGTGCACATTTCACTGCCTGAGATGCTCTTCCCTCCCCTCTTTGCCTTCCTCAGAGAAACCTTCCCTGGCCCCTCAATCTAAATTACGTTGCCCCATATTCTCTCAGCACACCTGGTTATGTCGCTTTATCGCACACATCGCAATTTGTGATTAAGCAGTTGAGTGCTCATCTGTTTAAAATATACCTCTTCCCTGATAGACTGTAAGCTCCATGAAGTCAGGGGACAAATTTCTTTCCTTTACTGGTGTGAGCTCAGAGTCTAGCACTATGCTTACCATCGGATAGTTGCTCAAAAGCCATTGATGACTGAGGAATAAATGTGTGCATTTTCCAGAGCAGAAAGGGTGGGAAGCAGTAACTCAGCCGCTACTGCTATTAGCCTAATCTCCAATTGCTCAGATGGGCCTAAGCATTCATTTACCCTTATCATCACCATTATCATCAACAGTGACTTCCTGCTGACCTAATGCTGGCTGCAGTGCAGCAGCCTCAGAAAAAACACACTTTCTGGGTAATTCCATTTCTCCGCCTACAATTTTCACCCCAGGCAGCTCGAAGCTGGAGACTAGCAGCTGCCCCGCAGAGAATGACTGCAGGGCAGCAAGAGACCGCGAGGCCGGTTCCTGGCTTCTGTCCTTTTGCTGTCTAAGTCACCTTTAGAGCCACGGTTCTCCAATTCCCCACTCACAATACACTTCAGTGGACAAAGACACATCCCAGCAGCACCTGCTCACTGTCCTGAAAAAAACACACAGAGAGAATTCAGGAGAAGAATGGCCCTGCTTTAACTGAGGCACCAAGTGAGGACCGACATGAGTAATGACTAATTCACACCAGCAACAAAGGCTTAACGTTAGCGTTCCCCCTGCAGGAGAGCAGCCTTGGGACCACCAGGGAACCTGGACCACACTCCAAGAACATCTCTCTTGGAGGACTGGGGAATTTCCGGCTAACCTCTCTGACTCTATTATTGTGGTCCCAGATGAGACCCAACCCAGTTAAGTTAGAATCATTTTTAACCAAGAGCAGAACCCGCCGCGCTCTGGGCAGCTCACCCCTCTGCACTGCCACCCACCCTCCTGCCTTTGTGCCTCTGTCAGCTGGCACCATCTGCCTCCCATTCTGATGGAGTTTCCCATGTGCACATGTCTTGGTCTGGGCGCATCTGGAGCTAACCATCGAGGTCCATTAATTCCAGTGCTCTAGGGCTTAAAAACAATCAGAGGCCACAAGTGGGCTTTAAAAATAATAAGAGACCACAAATAGAGCTCTTCACATTCTTCTCCCTGGCTCATCCCTACAAAGGAGTCCCAAGTCCCATAGAACATTGGGTAATACATTCAGCTAGTCCAGTGGTCGGCAAACTGCAGCTAGCGAGCCACATGCGGCTCTTTGGCCCCTTGAGTATGGCTCTTCCACAAAATACCGACTTCTGAGCATGGGCCACGAAGTTTCAATCGCACTGTACCTGCGCGCCCACACATGGTATTTTGTGGAAGAGCCACACTCAAGGGGCCACAGAGCTGCATGTAGCTCACCAGCTGCAGTTTGCCGACCACTAAGCTAGTCCATCAGCAAGTACTTGCTGAACATTACCGAGTGCCAGACACTGGGGTTGGGGACCAAGGATACAATGGTGAACAAGACAAATATGGTCTTTGTCCTGATAGATTTTACAGTCTAGTTGGGAATAAATCACTATATGACTTAGTAACTGTTACGACGAGAGAGATAAAGGGTCCTTGGTAGCTCATAGGAGGAACTGACCATTCATCAAGATTTGGGGAGGGAAATCAGAGAAGGCTGCCTGGCTATATTAAATAAATATAGCTCTAGCTGGGTGACTCCGTTGGTTGGAGTGTCATCCCATACAACAAAAAGGTTGTGGGTTCAATTCCCAGTCAGGACACATACCTAGGTTATAGGTTCGATCCCTGGTTGGGGCATGTACAGGAGACAGCCAATCGATGTCTTTTTCTCTTTTTCTCTCCTTTCCTCTCTCTCTAAAAATCAATAAGAACATATCCTTGGGCAAGGATTAAAAACAAAAATAATGAATAAATATAGTTGGATGGATGGCCATGCATGGATCAATGAAGGATTATGAATACTATAATTACGTGAACCTATGGTGAGAGAAAGAAGGACATGTAATTTCTTGTGAAAGGAAGTGCTCTTGAAGTCGCATCATCACTTTAACTTACCTCCCATTGATTCAAACGGAGTCCCCTGGCCATATCTAATTGCAAAGAAGGTGGGGAATGTCTCTAGCTGGGCAGGCCATGTTGTCTGGATGAACTTCAAGGTATCCAAGGGAGAGAAAGACAAGGCCTACTGCAGAAATAGGCTCTGGCCCAGGTGAGGACTGTAAAAACAAGAGATTTATCAGGCATGTTGAAAATAAATTAGTAAGCTCTATAATAAACACAGATGTCAAAAAGCACTCCATACACCCATGTATGAAATCAAGAGGTCGGTGGGCTAGTGTAGCAGATATTTCTTTTGAAGTCTCCCCTAAGACACCTTCCTAAAGGCACCAAAATTCTTTTGGGACAATCATTTCCTCCCCGTTGGATATGGTCTCACAGGTCTGTTATCAGGACCATTTTTTTTCCCTAGCGGTGGTACTAGCAAGAATCCAATTGGATGTCTTAATTTAGGTCTCCCAAAAGTAGACCATAAAGCATTTGGGAGGAAGCATTTTATTTGAAAGGTGATTCCCAGGAAGCAATGTGAAGAAGAGGACGGAGAGAGAAAAGGAGAAAAGTATAGACTCGTGGCCACATGACTGCTGTGGGAAACTGAGGCTCTATCCCAGCCGTGGGCAAACTACGGCCCGCGGGCCGGATCTGGCCTGTTTGAAATGAATAAAACTAAAAAAAAAAAAAAAAAAAAGACCGTACCCTTTTATGTAATGATGTTTACTTTGAATTTATATTCGTTCACACAAACACTCCATCCATGCTTTTGTTCCGGCCCTCTGGTCCAGTTTAAGAACCCATTGTGGCCCTCGAGTCAAAAAGTTTGCCCACCCCTGCTCTATCCTATTGGGACCCTCTGAGGGACTGTGAGGGACACCCCTCAGGTTGTCCCCCCCCTCTCCCCCGGGGAGCGGAAGCTGGGGTATTTATACATCAGCTCCTGTTTCTCACTGTTGAGGATCACTTTTGGGGAGTGGAGTCCCCAGCACTTCTGGCTGCCTGGCTGTAGGCTGAACAAAACCCCAGGGATAGACAATGCCCTGAGGCAGGAAAAGACGGGAAGCCCAGACAGAGCATGTAGGCAACTGACTTTAGGTGACCTCCAAGGGAACATGGTTGGTGCAGAGATAGCATCTGTTCCATGGCCAAGGTAAGCCCAGTGAATGCTCGCTCCCAGAGACTGAAAGAGTGGCGGCCCATCACTGCCCTGCCCAGACTGCTCCTACCACAGACCCTCCTTAGGTGGCCCCTTCCAGAGATGCCTTGGTTCCTCTAGTGCAGTGGTCGGCAAACTCATTAGTCAACAGAGCCAAATATCAACAGTACGACTGAAATTTCTTTTGAGAGCCAAATTTTTTAAACTTAAACTATATAGGTAGGTTCATTGTTATTAACTTAATTAGGGTACTCCTAAGGCTTAGGAAGAGCCACACTCAAGGGGCCAAAAAGCCGCATGTGGCTCGCGAGCCGCAGTTTGCCGACCACTGCTCTAGTGCATTTCCAGGTCTGGTTCTCCAGGTCCTCTGCCATTTCTGGAAGTTTCCAGAATCCTTCCAAAACTTCCAATAAACCTTTGGTAATGTTTCTGTCATTTGTAACCAGAAAGCATCACTGGTGGACACCTAGAGAGTTGGTACACTGAAGACTTTATACTCCTGGACACCTGGTACACCTGAGATCTCGGCTCCTGATCTGGGCCTTTAAGAATGTAAGTCATCTCTCTGCGCTTCGGTTTCCTCATCTATAAAATGAAAGGATGAAAATAGAACTATTTCCAAGTTTCCACTCAGTGATAAGATTCCATGATTTGATTTAAGCCAAACTGATGGTCAAACGAGAGAAACCACAAGACTCATTCCTATAGTCAGACTCCCAAACTCCACTCTCGGCTGGTGTTGCCGCCTCCTGTAAATGGTAATGGGCTCCAGGATCTTGCAGGTTGACTCTGTCCTAAAACCAGAAAAACGACAACAAAGGCCAGCTCCCAGATTTTACCCCTGGCCTACTCAGAAACTGACCAAAAGAGACCGCTTCAGGGGGGAAACACAAGTGTTTTGCTTTTATGCAAAGGAATTCTGGGCAGAGATAAAGCCAGGCTGCCCACAGAATTCCTATGAGGCCGAATTCCCAGTGCATACATAATTGGATTTCTCTTTCTCACTCCCATCACTGCTGCTCTGGAAGGAGGAACTATGGGGCACAGAGAGAGTGACAGGCATAGTCCGTTGTTCTCCTACCTGGATTCCATGAGCAAATGCCCGAGTTGGAAAAGGGATGAAGCTGTGGTCTGTTATCACCGCCCAGCTAATGATACGGTGAACAAATGTAGCAATGTTGCGGAAAACCAGGAGATTCAGGACTCTGGCTCCCAATGAAGTTATGATGATTTCCCAAGACAGTCAGGGTGGAGCAGAGATGCGGCTGATAAAACGCACGGTATGGATTGAACAGCATGAAGACAGCAACTGACTGCAGCTGTCTACGCGATTTGGCAGCCGCAACTCTTCAGACAAATCTAAACAAATCACCCTCCCTGGCTTCCTGATGCCTCTGGAAAAGCCCCGTAATGACGGCTCCGCGCTGGCCTCCGAGGCAGGGGTGAGGAAAATGTGCGGATTCCACAACTTCAGGGCTCTCCTAGGGCTCCTGTTCAGTGTAGCAGCTGCCACCCTTCCACGGATTTGGCTGTTTTCTGCAAAATCCAACCTTTTATTAACTAATCATATGTTTGCAGGCCTTCCCACTGTGCCCATAGCTAGCATCCCCCCCCCACACCCAGCCTTATGGAAACCCAGCACCCAACAGGTAGCCCCAGCTGGGAGAAGCTGAGATTTGCCCTCTGCCCGCCTAGCCCTGCCTTTCCAACTCCATTTCCAAGGCTAAGTGGGTCCATGCATGTGGCCATCACCTGGGGGCACATCTCCAACCCTGAGTCCTGGCAGCTGCCTTACCCCATCTCTCCTGCAGCTGCCAGGCTGGCTGGAGCTCTGCTTGGCAGCCACAGTCATCTCGTTAGACACGTTTCACTGCGAGGGAAGGGATGGGTCTGCCCTTCCCAGTCTAGAACATGATGTGGAATGGGGTGGGGTGGGGTGGGAAAGAAATCCTGCCCATTGAAGTCCCCTCCCCTTACACAAATGGAGGACTGACAACACCTGCTCTTTTTGCATGGGCTGCATTTTGGTGAAGCAGCCCTGGAAAGGCAGGCTCCAAAACAGTGTGACTGGCCACCAGCAGAGGCAGTGGGCCCCTGCAGAGAAAGTTGTGGCCTGCCAGGATGCCATGGCTTAGGGACATTGGGGAGAGAACAAATCCTGGCCCTCACAGGAACTGCCCCTCCGCTAAGCGAGCTTGGGAAGGGTGGTGAGAGGCTCTGACAGCAGCCAAAACTGCCCAGGCGGCCTGGACAGGACAGGGGCTCCTCCAGGAAGTCAGCTCCCCCAGGGGAAAATGTGATGGGGGGGGAAGAAAGCAGGAAAAGAGGGAGGGGTGAGGGAGGGAGAGAGGTTGAGAATGAGAGAGAGAGAGAATAGAGCTTCTCTATGTGGTGATTATAAGTGAACATAATCACAGAAGAAACACCTGAGCGCCTAGTTTACTGCCATGTACACAGCAGGTGCTCAATAAAAACTTGCTGGTGATGGAGTTAAATGTGACTTCCTAGACACAGCCTGCTCTACTGTAAGTGAGATAAATATCTGTTGAATTGAATTGAATTGAAATAGGCAGCAGGTTAGTGGTGTAATTTGAGGAGCAATGAAAACAAATGGTTCCCGGCCTTCAAATCTCTCCTACTGGAGCTGCCAGAGTGCTGGAAATTTCCAGAGTCTTCTTCTGGTTAATGGAGTCATGAAAACCTTGTTGAAAAAGCAATCATTACCTGGGAGCGATAGCCCATGGAGCGCCTATGATCTCTCATTCATCCAGGATGGCACGCTGAATCCAACCCAGGAGGCAGCACTGGTGGATTCACAGGAGCTGCTGGAGTTCTGTCCTGAGAAGCCTCCGGGGCCACAGCTGCTCGGCAGGAGGCAGGCCTGTGGGCAGTCCCTGACATCTGCATGGTGTGGGAAAGGTTGATATGAAGGGTGCCAGGTGTTTGTCATCCCTGCCTTTTAGTCTGAATTCTTTGAACGTATTAGCCCCACCAAAGTGCAGGCTCCTAAGGAAAGGAAAGCTATGGGCATAACCACTGATGGGCATAGGCTACTGATGGGCATAGGCCACTGATGGACATAGACCACTGATGGGCATAGTCCACTGATGGGCATAGGCCACTGATGGGCATAGACCACTGATGGGCATAGACCACTGATGGGCATAGGCCACTGATGGACATAGACCACTGATGGGCATAGTCCACTGATGGGCATAGGCCACTGATGGGCATAGACCACTGATGGGCATAGGCCACTGATGGGCATAGACCACTGATGGGCATAGGCCACTGATGGACATAGACCACTGATGGGCATAGGCCACTGATGGGCATAGACCACTGATGGGCATAGACCACTGATGGTCATAGGGCACTGATGGGCATAACCACTGATGGCATAGACCACTGATGGGAATAGGCCACTGATGGCATAGACCACTGATGTCATAACCACTGATGGCATAGACCACTGATGTCATAACCACTGATGGCATAGACCACTGGTGACATAACCACTGAGGGGCATAGGCCACTGATGGGCATAGGCCACTGATGGGCATAGACCACTGATGGGCATAGTCCACTGATGGGCATAGGCCACTGGTGGGCATAGGCCACTGATGGCATAGACCACTGATGGGCATAACCACTGATGGCATAGACCACTGATGGGAATAGGCCACTGATGGCATAGACCACTGATGTCATAACCACTGATGGCATAGACCATTGATGTCATAACCACTGATGGGCATAGGCCACTGATGGGCATAGGCCACTGATGGCATAGACCACGATGGGCATAGGCCACTGATGGCATAGACCACGATGGGCATAGACCACTGATGGGCATAGACCACGATGGGCATAGGCCACTGATGGCATAGACCACGATGGGCATAGGCCACTGATGGCATAGACCACGATGGGCATAGACCACTGATGGGCATAGACCACTGAAGGGCAGTGCCAGCCATGTGAGTTGGGGGTAGGAGACTGAGGAAAGGTATCTGAAATCTAACCTCACCTCCTCCAGTCCTACCTGAGTGGCTGCTCACTACAGGCTCTCCTGTCTAGAGGAGGACTACAGCTTTCCTCTCCCGTTACAGGAACGTGTCTGGCCCTTGTCAAACTTTCCCATCAAGTCCCCCCGACAGCAGAGGAGAGCGGATGGGTCATTCTCTGGGCACCCAGGGATAGTGCTAACAGCCTGCCAAAAGCAAAATATGTCTTTGAAGTCTCTGTTTTAACTTGAGAATTCATGTAAAGTGTACGTTCTATCGTACAATGTTTGCTTTCATGTTGAAATATTTAACTTACTTATCTGGCTCTATTACAGTACTGTTATCTGCTGTCACAGATCAAGCCCAAACCCTGGGTGATTTAACATTTAGAAATGCACTTTTCACTCACATGAAGTCCATGTGGGTGTGGCTGGGGGGGTGGACAGCCTGACCCTGGGTCTTGTGACTCTCCTTCCCTTCAGGACCCCTAAGTCCTCTCCATTCAGCTTCAGGTTGGGAGAGAGACCTCCTCTGCACTGCTTGAGCCCAGAATTGACAGCTACTCTCCCCATGTTCCATGAGCAAGGATTCAGCACATGGCCCCACTTAAATGCAAACAGAGCTGGGAAACAGAGTCCCTAATTACCCAGCAACAACTCGGGGTAACTAGTATGTCTTTACGTTATTACTTAATGTCTTAAATTCTCCATCTCCCAAAATCAGGGAGAAAGGTTAATCTCCCAGAAAGATGTGCTGAGTTTTATCCCACATCTTGATTCATCCCAAGCACATTGCCGCGTATTCCCAGAAGGGTATTTACCCCGTTTAAGAAACACGTAAGTAGTCCATTTCAGTAAGTTTCCATTTCCATTTGTAGCCACAATGAAAACCAATTGGAATGGACTATCCTATTTTACCTCCTCTTCTCTCGGCTCCCTCTTTCTCTTCCTCTCAATCCAGTTAGGTACCATCAGGATTTTGAAAGTGGGCCCAAAGCCATATTGAATATTACCAGGAAATGGCTGGCTGGCTGGCTACCAAGAGGCCTTCCAAAGTGGCATTATCTTAATGAATTTTTCACAGTCCAAGGTCTGGCCAGAAGACTTACAGGTCCAAAAACTCAATCTTGTTAGTGTTCCAGAATTTGTCTGATTCGGGGTAAGGGGTTGACTTATGTGAACTAAACTCATGAAATACCAAAACGTCTCACCAAAATATCATACCTCCATTGGCAACAGGATGTGTGTCAGAAAGAGCAGATATTCACACTCTTCTCCCCAGCACTGTTCTCCCTGAAGAAAATCTACCCAGGAAATAAATTACAACCAGAAAGCTCCCTAGTGAGTCTGGAATCGGAGTAAGGGCAGTTGAGTTAGACTCCTTAAAAGCTTAATGGCTTCAGGCGGCCAGAACCTTTGTACCAGCCTTTCAGGGCTGCCTCTGGTCTGTCCTCTGTCTGAGCTCTATGCATACCAACTGCCTTTCTGATGGACAGTCTCTCTTTAAGCACATCCACACCGTCAGTGGGGTTACCGCCACAGCCATCCTCGGACACACACTTTGTCTTTGAGGTGCACTGTGTACGGCTGGCCTCATCCATTGAGTTAATTTTACAGTGTAGCTCTCTGAGCTTGGGAGAGGAGTAAAGGGGGAAAGGGTTGGGGTTCACTCATCACACCCACACCAGCTGATGTTTTCCTGCAACAGAATTTAAGAATTTATTTGGAACACAGAGATATTGGATATTTGTAGATCTTTGGTAAAAAACAAAATGCTTCTCTCCTCTTTTGCAGACACCGAGGCAGACACAGCAAGATGCTTGCTGGATTCCCAGTCAAGGTTATAACCCAGAGCGGCTGGCAACAAACACACACTGAAAGATGAATCCCAATCAAAGCCAAGAAGGGTTGCCAAGTTCAGTGCCAGGGGAGCGTGCCGAGCTTCCGTTGCTCTGGGTGAGGATGAGACTGGGTAAGACAGGGGAAGATCACTAGTTGTGGTGCAAGAACCCAGCCTGAAAGCAAATGACAAGGAAGGTCCAAGTGAAACGGAGCAAGGTGGAGGCTTGAAAACAACGAGGGCACCCAGAGGCGCCTTCTTAACTGGGATTGTCCAGTTTAAAGCATAGGACTGGGCCCAGACACCAGGCAGTCTGGGAAAGAAATCTTCTTTGACTGAATCTGCAACATCCACAGGCAATCTGAGAGGGTGAAGAAGAAAGAGACTCAAGCACGGCGGCCATGAAGGATAGTCTGCAGCCACTGCCCTCCCATCTAACCAGAATGTACAAAAGGGAACTGCTTTGCAGTTTCAGCTCTGACAGTATTGGCAGCTTGACTCCTGCAACTCACTATACCTCTCTGAGCCTTTCTAAAACTCAGCTTATCTTTCCTGTTAGATGCATGGTGATCCTGAGCCTGCAAAGATAACACGGTCTTCTAACCACACATTTATTAATATCCTATGCTGAAAAGATTATCTGCTGGGAAAAGTGGGGTTTTTTGGCTTTTTAACTTATAACATACATACATAAAAGTGTGCAAAACAGCCCTCGAACCAGCTCCCTGATTATTATACATGACACTTATCAGCATCTCAAAGCTTTCCTGTGTCCCTTCCCTGTCACTGCCTACCCCAAAAGCCACCAACATCCTAAGCTTCAAACAGGATGGTAGATTAGTTTCCCCTGATTTAAAACTTTATGTAAATGGAATCACACACTATGTACTCTTTTGGGTCTGTCATCTTTTCACTCAGTTATTTGTGAGACTCATATTTGCATGTAGCTACGGCTGATTATTTTCTTCTTGCTGATAGTGTTCCCCTTTATGAACATGCTGCAGTGTATTTGCCTATCGTATTATCCATGGACTTTCCAGTTGTTTTCTATTGCAGTGTTATGAAGAATGCCACTATGAAAATTCTTATTCATGTTCTTGGGTGCACATTTGTAAGCATTTCTATATTTTCTATCTGTTGCTGTGTAACCAATTCGCACAGACTTCAAACAACACACATTATCCCACAGTGCCCATGGGTGAGCAGTCCTAACACAGCTGAGCTGGGTCCTCTGCTTCAGGGTCTCTCAGAAACTGCAATCAAGGTGTCAGCCAGGGCGGGGTCTCACCTGAAGTCTCAGCTGGGGAAGGATTTGCTTCCAAGCTCCCACAGTGTTGGCAGAATTCAGTTTCCAGAAAACTGTTGGGCTAAGGGCCTCAGTTCCTACCTGGCTGTTGGCCAAAGGGCCCTTTTAGTTATGTATCATGTAGGCCTTTCCAACATCAAAGCATGGCAGCCAAGAAGGCAATAAGGGAAGTTACAATAGTATGTAATGTAATCATGGAAGTCACAGCCCATCAGAGTTATATTCTATTGGTTAGAAGAAGGTCACAGGTCCCACCCACGCTCAGGGGGAGGAGAAGTGGGGATTGCCATGAATTCCAGGAGGTAGGGGTCATTGGGGACCATCGTCATGTCTGCCTACAACAATTTCTGTTGGGATTTTAACTGGGAATGGAACTGTCTGGTCACAGGTCCCAACTTCAGTTAGGGAAATCCACTAGTTTGCCAATTATGCCAATTGAGCATTTGTGGGATTGGGTTTTACCCAGGATTCCTTCTGATGTGAGTTATCAAATTGTTCCTGACCAAATTTTAAAAATGGCTCTGTGCACCATGAGAGGTGATATGTTTAGGAGTGTGCCTTACTCCCTGGCTGAGTTGAGAGGCAGACTTCTGAAGTCCCTGCCTCGGACCTACTCACCCCTTCCTCTATTATCCTCAGAGGCGACAAGTCCCTGTCACTGCCACCTCCACCAGCACCTTCGGTATTAGTGGTCACCAAGCCGTGGGATGAGGGATCTGAAGAAAGAGATCACTTATTTACCGGAGTCCCCTGGTGAGTAGTCATTCTTCATCAAGCCTGGGATGAACCACTATGAGTGACTCTAACTAGGTCCTGAGCTGTCTACCAGTCCTAAAGGGGCTCTGAATCCCAGTAGCATGAAAGCTTCTAGTGTCATTCCTCTCTTCCACGGCAAAGCATACTGCAGACACCCCATAACTGATCGGAACACAGTAGGAGTAAAAACATTTCCAGGCATCTTCCCCCAAGGGGTGCTCTCTAGATCTCGCTATTTCGAATGGAGCACAAGCCCAGAAAGATAAGTTTGCAGGCTAATGCAATGGACCAAGAGCATTTTTAGGATTTACATGAGTATAATTGATATTTCTGCCCTCCCGTGTCTAGCAGAGTAGACTGCTAAAAGCCATTAAATAATGGTAAGAACAGTACTGGGGTGGTAATATGAGAGAGCCTGAATTGGAAAAACTTCAAAATATTTCCGAAGACGTCTCCAGGGACAATTGACTTGAGTAGATTCTGCAGGAAATACCCTCCTGCGGACACCTGTGAAATGTTGAGGCTAAGGGGGGCTTCTGAGGCTGATTGTGGAGGAGATTGGGGGTTGCTGATTTTCTTCCACTGAATTCCATCTCCTTTGCTGCTTTCATTTCATTGGGGCTGTTAGTGTATCAGATGTAGAGAGTATTAAATGAAAGCATGCTTTTGTGTGGAAGTCATTACAGTGGACACCTGTTCACTGTTGAGTTTAATTGGACTACAGCTGGTACTGATTGTGTGTGAAGGGGGGCTGCTCCTCTCGCCTGAGGAGAAGTTCACTGTCAGTGGTAACAGTGGGGAAGTCAGTGCTATGAAGTTCAACCCCATGTTGCGCAGTCAAGTACTCTACGTCCTGTATGCCTAGTTGCCTCCGAGGTGCACAACAGTAAATTTAGCCAGACAAGGGGAAAAAGATGCCTGCATCTTTGGTCTACTTTATTAAATGAGCTCAGTTCCACACATGGAAGATTGAGGAAATATGGGGGAGATGATTGATATAAATTTAGCCTAATTATTTACAAAAGAAATGACAAGTTTGCTCAGAGTGATATTTTTAGCAGTATTAGCTGTTCACCTACTTTCAGAGATGAGAGGCATTGATACACATATAAATAGGAAGCCAATAATGTAGCTCAGGGGTTGGCAGATAGTGGCAAATCAAGATTACATTCCTGATTGAAGCACAGAAAAAGACTATGCCTGTAGACATATATAATTATAACAATAAAAAGCTCAAGTTTTTGACTTAAAAAGAACAACTCTCATATTTCAGTAATTTGGATATAATTCATATTATTTATTCATTTAATATCAAAACACATGGAAATAATGAAATATTGACTCTACTTTATAAAGATCCTTGCTTCATGTTAATATTATTACCTTCTATGATTCTGAGGATGACCCTTGTGTCCCATTGATGACAAAGAAACCAGAAAGCATCCATGAAGCAAATCTGCTGATACTTGGTTTAGGCTGTTCACCTCAGCTCATCCCTCTTTGAGGGGGGCAATAAGCACTGGGGGGCATGGCCCACCTCTGGGGGAGGCAAGACAGACTAGCTCCTGAGAGGAATGAATCAGATAGTAGTTGTACCTAAAAACTATTCCAGGACTTCATTTTTATTGTTTCAATATTTGCACAAGCCCTTTGCCCACAGGGTAAGAACGCACTTGACCCTTTTTCCTTGCTGGGAATGAGTTCATGTCACCACCCTCAGCCCAGAAGGGAAATTGAGGCTGAGAGTTTCCCTAGAGCCAATAGCAGAGCAAGATGTAAAATACGGGCTGGCCTCTCCTACGTCAAGTTCAATAGCCCCTCCACACCCACAACAGCCTTGGTCTTAGAGACTCAGCTGCCCCTGAACTGCGTGGGACTCACCCAAGCGGGAATCCAGCTCCACTGGGCCATTTTCTAGGTCAGTCACTCCACCCCTGAGGAGGAACAAATGAAAATCTTTACAAAAATCCTTTGTCAACTGTGAAAAGCCTTACAACTACAGAGACATTTATGACTCAAGGGGCAGTTTTTCAGTCCAACTGAAAACAGATTTTTCTGCATGAGAAACTGTGTTCTTGTGAAAGGCAACAGGGAGAGGTTTAAGGGCAGGAAGTGTTTGCTCTCTCCTCTGCTCTCTTTTTGATTATTTACGATTTATGATTCCTTTCCAGCAGACACTCAATCCAGCACGGCTGCTGATCACAGGTGTTCTTCCCATTGTTTTCATTCTCCACTTTTGAACCAGACATTACTATAGGGATCTTTGAGGAAACATACATGCATACACATGCACACAATGCCGCACATGCACGCACATGTGTGTACGTCTGCACACATAGATGCATACTCGTGCACACACCTGCATGTACATGTGTGTATACATGTGTGCACATGCAGACACATTCACACACATGCAGACACACAGAGGCACATCCCCTATTCCCCAGCACAGATGGTGAGCAGTTTGAGTTCATGTAAATGAGGTCACAGATACTTCCTCGTAGGCTTGCAGGGTCTTTCTATTGTTACACTATTCCCACCAGCACCCTAAGTAGTTAGAAAGCAGAAGATGCCCTTGATCAGATGGTGTGAGCAGATCACAGTGTTCAGAAGAAAGGCCCTGGAGAATTGTTCTCCTGGAGACCTCACACCTTCACCTCTGTGCTCAGCCAGATGTCACTTGTATCCAAAGACTATGACTGCTGCCGGGTCTATTTGGCCCTTACATGAATAACACCACGGGGTCGGGCCAAAAAAAAAAAGATTGATATTCATTTTCATGAACTAAGAAGTAAAGCCACCCAGGGAGCATTTCCCAACTGAACTCAAGCTGTACCACGTGTGGTGACTCAGGCTTCCTGAGAACAAATGCTGGCCTGCCTGCTGCTGGGAGTGATCCGGAAGCCGCTTGCTGTGAGCCTTGCGGGACACTGGTATCTAACTAGAGTAATGCGGCGAGGCCCTGCCTGCTTTTGGTTTGGGGGACCAGCCTGCACCACCTCAAGGACACTTCCAATAGGAAAATAAACAAATTTGAGTCCACCCGTGGGCCCAGGGCCATCACACAACGGCAGCACCTCAGAAATGCCTAAAGAATCTTGGACGCGTGCATCCGGCCAATTCAGAAGCCACAGAAAAGAGGCCCGGGCTGTGCACTAGCAAAGACACCAAGTCTCCAGGTTGGTATACCCTTTAGGGGTCAGCCCTGTCTGTAGAAAGCTAAGCGCACCTCACTTTTGACCACTGGCTGTCACAGACCTGGGGGAATTCCTGGGTCCACACGCTTGACACTTGCAGGTTTATGTCACCTCGGTGCCAGAGCCACAGCCTGCAGTGAGCCCTGCCGCCCTGCCTGGTGGCATGCCACGCCGTCCCACACAGCTGGTCCAAGCCCTCTTCCCCGGGTCACTCAGCCAAGCCTGGCCATCTCCCTAATTTGGCAGAGCAGCCGGGTCTTTCTCAGCCCGGGCCGCCTCTCTCTGCATCCCCACGGCCAGCCTGGCAGAACTTCCCGACAGGCGGGCTCGCCGCCCTGCACGCCCTGTTAGATTGCACACCGAGACTGGGTGGGCACGCGCCTCCCGCGGCTCCCTCCCGGAGCAGAGCCACATGTTCCTCCTCCCTGGCGCTGCTTGGCTTCGCTCAACTAATTCGAAACAGTGATCTCGAGACCAGAAAATGCTCTAATCCTGCCCTGTGGCCCAAGCTGCTCCACCCGTAGGAGGGACTGATCAGCTGCAGCAGAAAATTATCTACTTGGCTTGCTCATTAGTCACGGCCTGCCCTGGGCTCCTGGCTTTGTCCGTGTCCTGCAGGAGGTGGCATTCTGGCAAGGAGACCTACCCAGTTCTGTCGTCTTCCAGCTCCAGCAGATCCGTCAAGCCAGTCTCCTGCTCCCCATCCTGGGTCCCTCACGTTTCCATCAGAGCAGAAGGGTACTTTTACTCATCCCATTAGATCAGTGCCACTCACGGTGCAACACGCACCAGGGAATTTATCAAAAATGCACATCTCTTGCCGAAACCGGTTTGGCTCAGTGGATAGAGCGTCGGCCTGCGGACTGAAAGGTCCCAGGTTCGATTCCGGTCAAGGGCATGTACTTGGGTTGCGGGCACATCCCCAGTAGGAGATGTGCAGGAGGCAGCTGGTCGATGTTTCTCTCTCATCGATGTTTCTAACTCTCTATCGCTCTCCCTTCCTCTCTGTAAAAAATCAATAAAATATATTTTTAAAAAAAAAATGCACATCTCTGGGCTCTGGATCTAGAGGTTCCGATTCAGTAGTCTGGGGTGAGTCCCAGGAATCTGCACTTTTAATAAATACCTGCCCCCGGTGACTCCAGCATGATGACTCAGGACCCTATCTTGAGAAACCACATCAAGAATTAGAAGTGCCCTGAGGCCACAGATCTTGCTCGCCCCCAGTTCCCAGCTCTGATGCAGTGTTTGCACGTGGAGGACTCAGCAAACAACTGGGCTGGAGGAATGACCGAGCAATGGCAGCAAGAGACGCATCAGGTTCTCCAAGGGCTGTGAGCACGGGGCCTATCGCTCTGGAATAATCTGGAAGCATGTAGATGGAACAACAGAGTTTACACCCTTTAACTTGGCTCTTCCTTTTGGGAGGAATATACATAAAACGTATGACAGAGAGGGTTAGAAAAATTATAATTTACGTGGCAGGAAACTTGGGTTCTCCCTGACATAAGGCCATGGAAGGCTGGCTAGGTTGCCCATGATGTTTTCTCATGAAAGAGTCCTACCTGGGCGCCAAAATGCAAGTGTGTGAGCCAGGTGCACATGACATGATGCAAAATGAATGAAGCAGACCCCACACAGTCTGTTCCCACAGACAAAGCTCCAACGTATACGTGGAAGGTTGTGAGTGGTTAGCGGCTGATGTTCGTTTGGTTCTTTTTATGTGCAAAACCGCACAAATTCATATGAACTAAATAAAAGCAAATGAGGCTGCTGCCACGTGGCTGGCCTAGAGCTCCTGGTAAGCATGAAAATGATGGCAAGAGGCAGAAAGCTGGGCGCAGAGTAAAACCATCTGAGACACGCATTGGTCTTGACAGACAGAGGAAATCGCTCCCAGATGCCTAGGCATGGCCGCCTCCAGGTTCCTCCCTGAAGCTCCCTGCACAGGGTCTAGGCGGGGTTGAGGTCCCCACCCTCCTCTCCTGCCATAGATCCTCTCCACCACCCAGGTCCCCTTGGGCTGGCCCCAAGGGGACAACACACAGCCTCTGTCCTCAAGAGGAGCTCCTGCCCCCAGCCCTCCCCACGTGGCCCTTCCAAGGACATACAACAGAAGGCACGATGCTGCCTGAAGAGAACCAAAGAAGCTCAGTGGTTGTGTATCGACCTATGAACCAGGAGGTCACAGTTCAATTCCCAGTCAGGGCATATGCCCAGGTTTCAGGCTCGATCCCCAGTAGGGGGCATGCAGGAGGCAGCTAATCAATGATTCTCTCCCATCATTAATGTTTCTATCTCTCTCTCCCTCTCCCTTCCTCTCTGAAATCAATAATAACATTTTTTAAAAATAAAGGACCAAAGAAAAGTATATTCACCAGGACATTTTCTCTCCTGAGCAGTTACACCCCCCGTGTTTCAGACAGTTCTCTCTCCCAGCACCTCCATTTTGGCCATTCTTCCCCCTGGGTCTGTGGCTTAAACAGGGGGACATTGCCAGAGGTAAGTTGTCAGTAGGTTGCCTTGCAGCTGCCCCCAGAGAAAGGCTGGCTCAGAAGCTGTATTTGAGGGAGTGAAGCTGGAAGAGCAAAGAGAAAGTGGTTTCTGAAACACCAAGCAGCCAGATCAGACCAAACAGCATTAGCAGTAGCATCGTTCCCCAAAGCCAAAGGAAGACGGAGCCAAAGAAACAGCACGTTTAAGCACCTGGCTCTGGCGCTAAGCCTTAGAAAACAAACACAAAGTGTAACACCATCTCACGCTGCTGACTGCACTAGGGCAGTCGGGCTGGGAATAAAGCTCCAGGCTCTCTTATAAAATGAACAGAGAGCCCGGCCGGCGTGGCTCAGTGGTTGAGCATTGACCTTAGAACCAGGAGGGCACATTTCGATTCCCCTTCAAGGCATATATGCCCAGGTTTTGGGCTTGATCCCCAGTATGGAGCATGCAGGAGGCAGCCCCACTGTGGGGTGTGCAGGAGGCGACCCATCAATGATTCTCTCTCATCATCAATGTTTCTATCTCTCTCTCCCTCTCCCTTCCTCTCTGAAATCAATAAAAATATATTTTAAAAAATGAAATGAGGAGAGGGTTTAATTTTTTAACATTATCCCATGGGTCTCACAGTGATTCTTTTAACCTGTGTAGAGCAGGACACTGAGGCAATACGTTCATAAGTGATGGACACAGGGACCTCGCATGTGGGCGCAAGGACCACTGCAGCAGCTGGAAGGAGAAAGGCAGACGGTGCTGTCACTCACAGTGGGCCACCAGCCTCCGCTTACCTCACCCTGGGAGGAAACGTGTGGAATTGTTTAGGGGATAGAGACCCCAAACATTCTTTAATGGAAAGGCTGTTCTGCCCAACAAAATCGCACTCAACTTTTGAATGTCCCACCAGATAACCATATAGGAGAAAAGCTATTTATAATTTATCTGAGCCTGAACCTTAATTTGGATGTACATATAACACCAAGCAATTTTTTGGCTTAGTCCCAATATTCATTGAATTCTGTAAATACACAAGGTGTACACCTAGGGAAGATTGTGTTCTTTTGTTTTTTATTGTGATGAGATTCACAAAAATGGCATGGATGGACCTGGCGAGCATCATGCTGAGTGAAATAAGCCAGTCAGAGAAAGGTAAGTATCACATGATCTCACTCATATGTGAAATCTAGTGAACCAAATAAACTGATGATCAAAAATAGACCCAGGCCCTAACCAGTTTGGCTCAGTGGATAGAGCGTTGGCCTGCGGACTGAAAGGTCCCAGGTTTGATTCCGGTCAAGGTTATGTACCTTGGTTGCGGGCACATCCCCAGTAGGGGGTGTGCAGGAGGCAGCTGATTGATGTTTCTCTCTCATCGATGTTTCTAACTCTCTATCTCTATCCATTCCTCTCTGTAAAAAATCAATAAAATATATATTTTTTTAAAATAGACCCAGGACCTAGCCAGTTTGGCTCAGTGGATAGAGCATCAGCCTGTGGACTGAAAGGTGCCTGGTTCAATTCCAGTCAAGGGCACATGCCCAGGTTGCGGGCTCGATCCCCAGTAGGGGGCATGCAGGAGGCAGCCAGTCAATGATTCTCTCTCATCATTGATGTTTCCATCTCTCTCTCCCTCTCCCTTCCTCTCTGAAATCAATAAAAAAAAATTTTTTTAAATTAGACCCAGAATCGTCAACCTCAGAGGGAAGGCAGGGGAGGGTGGGAAGGAGGAGGGTAAGAGATCAACTAAAGGACTTATATGCATGCATATAAGCATAACCAATGGACACAGACAGTAGAGGGGTGAGGGCATGTGCTGGGGGGCTGGGAGCGGCTGGGGAGAGGTCAATGAGGGAAAAAGGAGACATATGTAATACTTTCAACAATAAAGAATTTAAATTTTTTTAAAAAGAAAGAAAATAAGAGATTTGAAAATTAACAGAAAAATTATTTGAAAATTTTCAATTATCAACCCCAATATATTATACATGGAGATGATTATTTTAGACTACATCAGTGAAAATCATGGTTTTTTCTTTATATAGAGATACATTGTATTTTTCTGAACCTAACTTCCACTTTTCAGATACTTGAGATGGTCAGGTTTATTTCTCAACTTTGTTAGACAACATTTCCCAGTTATTCAATCAAACACTGATCGAGGTGTTGTGAGGGTATGTTGCAGATGTGATTAAAGTCCATACTTGCGATTAAAAAAAAAATAGACCCAGAGACACAGAATCATGAACAGACTGTTGAACCTCAGAGGGAAGACAGGGGAGGGTGGGTGGGAAGAGATCAACCAATGAACTTATATGCATATATGTATAACCAGTGGATAGGACAATGGGGTAGTCGGGGCCTGGAGGGGACAGGGGGATGGAAGTGGGCTGGAAGAGGTTAGTGGGGGGGAAAGGAGGACCTAGGTAATACTTTCAACAATAAAGATTTTTTCAAAAAACATTAGACATTTTAAAAAATTCACATAAATGAATTAACCACCATAAAGTATACAATCTAATGCACGAAAGGCACAAAAGTATGTTCACCTTGTGTGCAACCATCACCCCTATCTAGTTCCAAAACATTTTACCACACAGAAAGAAAACAGTGTACTCATCAAGCAGTCACTTCCTACCCTCACCCTCATCCCCCGCCACACACACCTCCAGGCCTTGGCAACCACCAATCTGTTTTCCATCTCTATGAATTTATGAATTTACCTGTTCTGGATGGTTGCCTCATATCAGTGGAATCATTCAACATGTAACCTTTTCTGACTGGTTCCCTTCACTTTGGATAATGTTTTCAAGGTTCATCCATATTGTAGCAACAATCAGTACCTCATTCCTTTTTATGGCTGATGTTCCATTGTATGGTTATTCCATATTTTGCTTATCTACTCATTCATTGATAGATAATTAGTTTCTACCCACTCTTTGCCTATTGTAATTAGTGCTGTTATAAACATTCGTGTATAGATATTTAGTTGAACACCTGTTTTCAATTTGGGGGGTTCTATACCTAGGAGTGGGTTTGCTGGGTCACTTGGTAATTCTATGTTTAGCTTTTTGAGACATCTATACTTTGTTTTGTATGAAACTCTACCAAAAGTTGCTCATCATTTTAGAAAGTCATCCTGCTGATGACCCTGCCTAGATCAGTCTGCATTGTGGATGTTGCTTTCATGATGATTGGCATGTAGGTGTCATCATCTGACTACCTTAGTTATTATATCCAAGCATTTACACATTGGAAAACATTATTTTATTAAAAGATTATTTTTCTTGTATAGTATAGCCATGTCATATATTATTTTAAATGATTTATTTTGGTAAGTTATATTACCTTTGCAGATGAAAATAAGCAGCATTATAAGTATTTTTTAAAGGAGGAGTTAAGTCTGATGGAGTTGAGAATCACCAGGAAGGTCTTTGTTGAGCTGCTATAACCATAGCCCAGGTGGCTTATAAACAGCAACCATTTCTCACAATTCTGGGGGCTGGGAAGTCCAAGGTCAAGACACCAGCTGATTCGGTGTCCAGTGAGACCCCACAGCCTGGTTCATAGACAGCTGCCTTCCCTCTGTGCCTTCACACAGTAGAGGGTGAAGGGAGCTCTCGGGTCCCTTTTATAGGATCACCAATCCCACTCCTGCAGGCTCTACCCTCATGACCTCATCACTTCCCAACGTCCTCACCTCCAAATGCCATCACACTGGGGGCTAGGTTTCAACCTAGGAATCTGGGGAGGACACACACACTCGGTCGATAGCACAAAGGGTGTTGAACAACATGCCAGCACTTCGCATCTCTCTCAAAGAACAAGACGACATTGATATTGGAAGTGCTGGCCGGGCAGAGTGTTTACACATTTTGTCTAACAAATCCCTGTGGTTCCCAAACCTACAGCCCAAAGTTACAGGCGTGGTGGCCTCAACACAGTTCACTACTAAATTAACTTTCAGGCTGTTAACTTATGTTGATTACAGTCAGGGTGAGGGTGTTGGACAATATAGGGGGGGACATAAGATTGCTTCTACTCAGATGGGGGTGGGATGGGAGGAAATATTTACAAAGTGCCTCTTCCTAGAAGTTGTTCTCTTCCCCCAAAGCCTAGATAATAACTCCCTCATAGCACACAGTACAGAGAGAGAAGCCAGGCACAAATAATAAAGCAGCGGAGCATTTTGAAAGGGGCAGCCTCCTTAAATTTCAGCTGCAGATCTGCACGGCAGTAAATTAGGAATAGGGGAAGACGGAGCCATAAAATAGTTGATAAAAACACTCTACTTAAAATATCACCCTACTCACTAAACTCATGAAAGTGCTTGCCTCTGGGATGTGGGGGAGGAAAATTTGATCAAAAGACACTTCAACTTTCTCTGTAATGTTTTATTTCTTTTATTTTAAAAATTCTTTCAGAAAATAGGTAAGCATATTGATATTGGCAAACCCTGGGAGATGAGAATACGGATGTTGTTTATACCCTCTTTGTAAAGTCTACTATTTTTTCCTTAAAATCAAATATATATATATATATATATATATATATATATAC
>NW_005871051.1:9806459-9879945 GCF_000147115.1 Myotis lucifugus
TAAAGCAATTCAAGGTAAACACTGAGCAAACTCAGTAGTTTGTATAAACCCTAAATGTGACAGAGCTAGTGAGGGTCACAGGAAAGTGGGCCACACGGGAACAGGACAGCAAAAGGAGGGGAAAGCGGGAGCAGATCAGAGCAGAGACCTTCCCCATGACCTCTTCTGCAGTTTGGAGAAAGGTTTCAACAGTTCACCCTTCTTACAAGATAATGGGAATGAATACCAGAGTCATACGCAACAGTAATTTTGTTTGTTGTGTTTATAGGCATTGAAATTATTGCTTTGGATTCTGTAGCTAGGTGGTTAGATCATCTCAATTAATCTTTTATGTTCTCTGATGGCATCCTGAGCTAAAAGAACTTTGCCAGGCATTGCTTAAGATAAATCTGAGGCCAGGTGGGACCCCACCGGCATTTCAGCTAAGAGTCTGGTGCCTAAGAGAGCCAACCAGTACGACGCCTATGGTGGACCAAAGATGACCACAGATTCTTTGCTTCTCCTCCCATCAAAAAGGTGGAGTGTGTTTCCCATCCCTTAGAACCTAAGATGGCTATGACATAGTTGGCCAACAGAGTTCGAGAACTTCTAAGGCTAGGTCCTGGAAGCCATGCAGCCCCACCACGATTCTTAGAACACTCGATCTGGGAGAAGCCAACCGTCAGGGAAGTCTGACTGATCTGAGACTGCCATCCTGTGAGGCAGCCCAGCTACATGCAAAGATGCCATTTGGCAAGAGAGATATGACCAAGCCGTCCAAGCTGCTCCAGCCATTCTACCCCTGTACCAGAAATGGAAATGAAGAAGCCACCTTGGATATTCCAACCCCTGAGATGTGACATGGAGAAAAACCAAGATGTCCAATTGACAACCAAAATCACAGCCTCGGATATATGGCTTCAGTTAAACTGTCCCACATCTCCATCCATTGGAGCCACCCAGTCATCATAAAACAAAGATGAGCTGTTCCTATGGAGTCCCATTGAATTCCTGACCCACAAAATCCTGAGCAGGATAAATGTTGCCTAACGCCTCTCTGTTTTAGTGTTGTTTGTGCTTCAGAAATTGATAACCAAAACACTCGCCTCAAGATCTGATGGCTGACTCAATTTATACGTATTATCTACCCTGCTCCGACACAAAAATAGACGTTTTCTTGACTTGCAAATGATTTACATACTTTTGCTGTTTATTGTATCTTGTCTTATTGCTTTCATTTTGTTTTGTATATGTCTGAAGAAAAGGCCAAAGTGTATTCCAAGGACAGGTGTTCCTTGGGGTGGGAGGAGGGCAGGAAAACTCCACGTTTTAAAACAAGGAAAAGGTGGGAAGTGCCAATAAATCAAAATTGAATAGGTGTCGTCGCTCTTACGTGATTTCTCAAAGCTATTAGCATGAAAACACACGTGTGAATCTCCAGGAAGAAAGCAGAAGACAAGCATTCCCCCAAGTCTATCAGATCGTAAATAAGGGTTTGGGGTTCCATGCACCATCTTGCAAGGTTAGTTTTTTACTGAACGATACCTCTTGGACAGAGTGTCTGAGCCATTGTCCATTTTGGGGTTTCTGTCTTGGTTACCACTCTTCATGGGCAGATGCATGCACTTTGCTCTCAAAGTACGGCGCACAGTAGTGTGCTCTGGGCAATGCACATCTTTCCCCTCCTTATTTCAAATCTTTTGGAAAGAAAGCCAAAAGGCAATGCAGAGATGACATTCAGTGGGTGCACATGGGCAAGACTTTATCTGTGACACCCTCATCTCTTCTGATTGGGTCAATGTCATTGTCACACTGATGGTTAAATGTTTTTACCAACACCCCTGGGATTTTAAAGATTGGGATGGGAAAGAAACCAATGATGGCAGAAATGATCATGCAGCCCATCCTGCCATTGCTAAAAATAATAACAATAATAATAATAATAATAATAATAATTTGCCTTTGATTTGGGGAAGCACACGCGTGGGATTGTTCCCCAGCTTCCTCACTTGACCCCTAACAAAATTGTCCCTTTCATGCCACCAAATGAGCTTCGTGATTGGTCATGCTCATTTCAGCTGGCCAAGTGCCCAAGGAGTGCCTGAGGCTGGTCTAAGTGTTTCTTCCACCAGTTGGAGCTGTCAAATCCGCTCATTTTCCTAGGTTAGCATGGCAATTCACTCGCCTTCAGAAGAGACATTTCCTGAGGGCCAAGGCTCGCACGCTCCGCAGAATGGAATCCAAGTCGGGCTTAGCCCTGGACGCAGGCGGGAATTCAGAGAAGCAACTGCAACCCCTCCCCACTGGGACCCCTCTCGCTCTCAATGCTTATTCCCACTGACAAGGGACTGGCTGCCCATGGTTTCCCAGGTTCCCCATCCCCAGGTTTTGGATAATGGCAAGAAACAACCTTGCCCTAGTCATTGACTTTACAATTTGCGGACTTTCATATAATTTGGGCTTTTTGTCCTGGTTCATTCTAGGCCCATAGTCTACATCCCACCCTCTCCCTGTTATAGGACTCAGGATACTGGGTTGTGATGATCCACCTACATGCTTGTAGGTTCTTGTGGGCTGTTGTGACACTAGAAACCTCTTTTTATCCCAATGTCCCCTGTACCTAGCGGAGTGCCACCAGTTGGCTGCCTCATCCTGGACATCTCGTCTCCGTTTCAGGCAGAAAGAAGGAGAAAAGAGAAAAGATGAAGGAAAAAAACTGTATGTGCTAGCTAAGTCCACCCCCTTTTAACAGGAAGAAAACAGATCAGTTATAAAAATCCACCAAGTAGGCTCTCCTTATAGCTCGTGGCCCACGACAGTCACTCAGCCATTCATCCCACCTTGAGGAAAAGAGACTGAGCAGGAACGGGGTGATTTCTAACTGGACACATGGCTGCCCTAAACAGAAAGGGGTTCCTGAGTAAGCACGGGCAGAGCAGATGTTGGATCAGCAACCACTGTGTCTGACGCTGACTGAAATGAAAAGCCCAGGCCTGTTTCTATTCATAAAAATAAATAAATTTTTAGAAGGATGTGTTGGGACATTTTTATCCACAGTAAAGATATGACTTAATTGTATTTACTCAAGATTCTACTGAGAAATTCTCATGTGCCTCTGGCCAGTGGAAATATCTGATGGGGCCGGAGGGGGGGGGTGTATAAGGGGGGAGGGGGAGGCTTTCTTTTTAAATAAATCACTCAGCTGTCAGAAATTGAGTCCAGCCCCTCCTTGTTAGGGCTCCTTCATGAATCACAAGACCACATCCCCTTCCATGTATTCGCCTGTGTTGTGTTGCAAATTAACTTTTAAAAGACATTTTTCTCCCAGGAAAATTTATAGAGTCCTCCTCCCCTACCACCACCACCCAGGATAATGAACTGCTGTCATCCCAGGAGGGCTTAATGACAGTGTTCAGTGTGTGTGTGGACAGCCGAGGCTCGCTTCAGAATTGTCTCTGAATGGGCTTCAAGATGTTTTGACTATTATTGGTTACAAAGAGACTCACTATTAATTGCATATTGTCATAGCCCTTAGTCCAACGTAACTGTTAGCCCAACAAAGCAGGGGAAGGGGATGGGGACACGGCCTACTCTTTTCCACCGGTAAGTGGTTTCTCCGAGTCCCTCTCAGCTCAAGTCCCCGCCTTGAGTTGTCTTGGAGAAAATCAAGGGGAGGCTCCATTCTTCTCTGTGAGTGACCGCAGTTCTTTTCCTGCCAGGAGTGAGGACCACTCTCCGTCGTGGTCCCGGGACCGTTGGGAGACGCCGGAACAGCATCCTCCACAGGTTCATGGAGGACACTGGGCACACCGACCTCAGGGCTTCAGGAGCCCACGTAGCCCTGATGATCATGGTGCTTCATGCCCTTCCTGGCACGTCCCCGTACTCCTCCCAGCCCTCTGCGTAATCGGATGCTGGGAAAATGTGGTTTAGGGGGAGACTGGTGGGCAAGGATGTTAGGAAAGGAGAAGTAAAAGTACAGTGAAAATTTTTAAATTCTTCATTGGAGGAACATTAATTATGACTTAACTCTGAGAAGAAAGCAACAGTATCATTACTGTGCTAGGTTCAGGAGCCTACTCCATCTTGGACAAATTCAGGGAGTTGAGCCAACTGTACCCCTCATCCATTCCCTATACCCCAGGTATTGATCTTTTGAAAACACAGATCCAATCACATCTTTCTCCTCCTTATTCACCTCCAGAGAGTCCCTTTGCTAGAGAAAGCCCACATGGCTCCGCCTGGAGTGCACCTTCTTACACAGGAGGGTCCAGCCGACTCTTCCAGACCAGTCTCCTCCCATCCCTCCCGCAGCCACGCTGGAGCCACAATAGACAACTCACTGCTCCCAAGGCCAGTGCATTTCAAACCTTAGTTCATGCTGTTCCCACTCCTAGAACACTTTTCTCCCTTCCTGCCTGATACATTCTTGTTATCCTTCAGGAGCAAATTTAAATGTCGCCTCCTTTGTACTGTCCCAAGCCCTCTGGCGGCATTCATCTCACCTCCTCTGGGCTCTGTGCACTTTACTCATACTCAACTGTAGCACGAATCGTATTGTATCATTATCGTGTTCCTATCTCCTCTGTTAGGTTGTAAGGTGACCTCCTCAGTGGGAGTTGTGTTTTATTGACTAGTATTGTTCTAGCAACTAGTACAAGTAGAAGTAGAATATGTTAGAGGATGGGAGGGAAAATGGGCAGATGGATGAATAGGTAGATGGATGGATGAATAATTTGTATTACATTAGGTATATTGAGTGATTAAAAAGGATTCCACAAGCCTATTTAACTAAAAGAAATCTGTAAACAAAGAAGCATTGAGCTAAGACTCAGGTGATCCCAGTCCTAGTAGCTTTAAAAGGCCCCATTGTCCCTATCTAATAAATAAGGATGGCATTTCTTGCTCTAATGTCCTCTGAGTCAGTGACAGTCTAAGCTATCCAGTTGACCTTTCTGCAGAAATAGAAATGTTCTAATATTTGTTCTGCTAATAGAGTAGCATTATTCACATGCCACTATTGTGTACTTGAACTGTGACTGTGCAACAGAAGAACTAAATTTGTCATTTTATTTAATTTTAATTTTAGATTTAAATAGCTACATGTGACTAGTAGCTACCATGTTGGACAATACTAGCATAAACCATTATGCACAACCCTATGTTATTCCTCAGTGTGCTCCTACTGAATACCTTGAGAGACATTACTATGCAGGGTCCAAAATGAACAGATTCTTCTTGTCCAGGTGATAAAGTCACCTATGTTGTATGAAGTGAGTGGTGTTCTACTCTTCCTCCTTCCTCAACTAACCATAACTCCTCCACTGACCTTGGCCAAGCCCATCACACCTACCTGGTCTGAATTCACCCAGTTAGTATAATGAGGCTCATCCCAGAGATGCCCAATCAAGAGATATAATGCATCTCAAAGTATGACCTGATATGTCTCCAATTTCCTTACCCTGGTCCTCAAAGTTGTCACCCATTGAGGGCAGGAATGATGTCTTGTTCATCACCACATCTCTGATAACATTGAGAATCATGCCTAGCACTTAGAAAGGGCTCATTAACATTTGCTGAATTAATTCACCAGGATTGTTCATGGGTAGAGCATTCTAGGATTAGACTTGCACTCTCATTAGCAACAATTTCATTGCCAAAAGCCTACCTGCCCATCCAATGTGGTCAATCATAAAGCCTCACTCGACATTCAAAAACAGGCAAGTCTTAAATACCTGCCATCTGCCTAATCCTAGGCCTTTGGCCATTTACTCAGGACTGGGATACAGAACACCTAAGACAAAGTCCCTCCCTTCAAAGAATTCATAGTTTAGTAGGAAACAGAGAAACACACAAGCAATTCTAACTCTAGAAGCCATTTACTCCAATAGAAGTGCATGTAAAAAGGTGTACAATAGCTTTTTATTTTGAAAGTCTTCGTTCTCATCACAAGAAAAAAAACACCTCTGTAACTATGTATGGTGATGAATGTTAACTAGGCTTATTGTGGTGATCATTTCACAATGTATACAAATATTAAATCATTGTGTTGTACACCTGAAACTAATATATTATTATGTTGATTATACCTCAATTTTTTAAAAAATCTCTGGATTGTACATCATGGTGGACATGAGGTCGCACCACCCAGACCCTCCTTCAATGAAGGACTTGTGACCCCAGCACTTTTAAGTGCTATTGGCAGACAGCCTCCAACTGCCAGTTCCTTCTGATTGTACTCATCCAATGGCTGGACAGTGCCGGAATATAAAGGCCGGGCCAGCTACCAATTCCAGATAACCCTGAAGAGCCATTTTAGCTTCAGAGATCACCAAGAGTTCATCTAAGGCTGTTCTTGGATGTGCATTGAGGCTTCATTTCTCCCTTTGTACAGCTCTGCTTCATTTTTTTCCCTTCCCAGGGGCCCTCCTTATAAACCTCCTACATGCTGAACTTCATCTGAATCTGCTTCAGGGAACCCAACCTGCAACAATTGGCAGCCTAAGTGGTAAGAGAAAGCAGGAGGGTAGAGAGGGGATTTGGAGCTGCATCACTTCCCATCGGGCTAGCAAAGAGATCCCACTGCTCACTGGTAGGAGCTGGAGCACCGCTGGCCCCTGGCACAACACAGCAGTCCAGTCCAGTTGTACAAACAGCCACCTGTGGTATATGGGGATGAATATGGGAAAGGGGATGCATTAGCTGTTGCACTGTATCAGATGTTGAGACCTATGGTGGCAATAGTCATTATAAGACCAATGTTGGCCGTTGTTAAGCTTCACTGATACTCTAAAAAAATATAAGAAAAAGCTAAGAGGATTAATCCCAACTGAAAGCTAGGTATGAAAGCCAGAAGTCTTCCTCGGCAGCATACACAGAGGTGCTCATCTCCTGCAGTGTGAGGGCAGAGGACACTGAAGACCAAAACCAGAACTAAATTGTCAGAATAGCTGAGCCCAAAATTTAAACTCCTGTAAACCAAGACTGACAGCAGGAAAGGCCATTACAGAACTAAGCTCACTGATAACAATGAGATGAAAGGACTCCCAAATATAGGGGCAAGATGGCAGTGCATAGCCATTAGGAGTAGTTTAGAGCGGGGTGGAGAGACAGGGTTGACCTGCATAGAGTCAACCTACATGAGGTACCTAGGGGTAAAATTCATAGGCAGCCAGCAAGGGTACTACTCAATTTGTACCAACTAAGGAAATCACACATGATCAGGAGGCTGGGGGGTGGGGGTACTCCAATGTCACAATCCCTTAACTATTTTTATGACCCCGAGTCCAATGATTGAAGAAGAGGCCCATCACCGGGTAAAAGGACCCTGCAATATCACAGCAAGAATTCACACTATTTTGTAGTTTTTCTACAAAAGGATCTTTGACCAATTTGTTCAGGTAACAAAAGAACTGGGGAGTCGGGGGGGGGGTACCCAAACATTCTGAAGACATAGGATACAAGTTGACATTGTTACATTTGGGAATCTATAGGAGCTAGACACTAAAAGGAATCCTGGCCAAAGTCTAGAGTTTGTAGACCCACCTGGTGGTCATTACCTCGGCCAGCGAATGTATATCAGAACAGACATACTTACTAGTAGTGGTTCCCTCACCCATACATTGCGTCTTTGGACTGTAGGCTAACAGCTATAATCATGTGAAAACTTCCACCTGCCATCTTCCAGGCAACATAATAAACAATGAAATCATACCCAAGGTGGTATGCTAAAATATAGGGCCACTCTCAAAGATCTAAAACTGCACGTCCAATTGGTAGCCCTAAGCCCATGTGGAAATTGAGAACTTGAAATATTGTTAGTGCAGCTGAGGAACTGAATTTTTATTTTATTTCATTGTAATTAATAAAATTTGAAAACATACTTAAGTCACTTATTGAAAGACTTTGAAATATGTTTGGAACAACTTGAGTAGGTGAGTGTACTTTTCCAATTGTAAAGTTTAAGAAACTTAAATAGAGACCAAGTATTTCCGATGAAACTTTAGCATCTGAGTTGGAATATACTGTAAGTATAAAATACACTTAGTACCCCCAAAAAAGAGACCATAAAATATTTCATTATTTGCCTTTTATGCTTATTGCATATTAAAATATTACTAATAGATTGAGTTAAATAAAATATTTTGCTAAAATCAATTTCACTGCTTTTCACTTTTTTATGTGGCTGTTAAACATTTTCAATTACACATGTGGCTCACATGATTTATACAGTAGAGAGTCTAAAGGATGCAGAAGCTGTGGTTCCCATCCCATCTCTGTTTCATGTAGCAGTCTGGCCCCTGCACAGACCAGACCGATTCGAGAGTAACCATAGACCACCTCAAACTCAATGGGTGGAGAACCCAAGGGTAGCCATCCTGACAGGTGTGATTTCTTCCCCAGAGCAGATCAATGGAGCCTTAGGTTCATGGTATGTGGCACTTGATTTGATAAATGTGTTCTTTCCCAACCCTCCCAGAAAACAGGCTGGGGGGCAGTTCACACTCACATGGAATGGACAACAGAACACATTTACAGTTTTGCTTCAATGGGCTCGAGCCTGGGTTCATATTCCACGTCTTTCTCCCCAACCCCCATGACTTGGCAAATTAACCTCTCCAAGCCTTACATTTTTTCCCACATGTAAAGTTAGATGAATTATGTCTACCTCATAGGGTTGCTGTGAAGTCCAACATGAGCTAATATGCACAGTGTCTGGCACAAAGTAAGCAATCAGTAGCTAGAGGTCTCTCTTCCACTCAGTGGCCAGAAGAGAAAAACCTTGGGTGATAAGGCTCCGGGGGCACCTCAGTTCGGGTAATAGGATATTGCCTCCATCGTACTGTGATTTCACCGTATAAGTTTTACCGTATAAATCACGCGAACCAGGTATGAAATTGCTCAGTGCAGGGAGGACCGCTGCTCAGTCTACTAGTGGCGCTCAACGCTGGTTGCACTTGAGTTGCATAACAGAATTATCTTGGAGCGTTTTTAAAAGACATCGATGATCAGGCCCCAATCACAGGGATTCTGGCTTCATTTAAATTGTAAAACTTATACTGGATTCAGTTATTGGAAACCTTTTTAATTAAATTTATTGGGGGGACATTGGTTAATGTTACATAAGTTTCGAGCGTACCATTCTATGACACATCACCTGTAATATTTGCATTGTGTGCTCACCACCCAGAGTCCAGTCTCCTTCTGTCACCGTTTATTTGGGCCCCTTTGCCCTCTTTATCCTCCCCTCACCCCAAAATTTTTAAAGATGTTCAGAACAACTGGTCTGGGGTAATACTCATGTATTTTAAGTTCTCCTAGGAGATACTAAAATGCAACCAGGGGCTCAGCCAGGTGTAGATCAGCGGTTGAGCGTCGACCCAGGAACCAAGAGGTCACCGGTTCGATTCTCGGTCAGGGCATATGTCCAGGTTGCAGGCTCGTCCCCAGTGGGGGTCGTGCAGGAGGCAGCCAATCAGTGATTCTCTCTCATCATTAATGTTTCTATCTCTCTTCCTCTCTGAAATCAATACAAATATATATTTTTTTAAATGCAACCAGGGTTTAGAGCCACTTTTCTACCTGGTCATCTGCCCTTGGCCTTGGGTAAGCGATCTCCCCTCCTGGCTGCCTTCCTAAATTAAACCTGAGTG
The DNA here is from genome assembly GCF_000147115.1 of Myotis lucifugus. Lineage (NCBI taxonomy): Eukaryota > Metazoa > Chordata > Mammalia > Chiroptera > Vespertilionidae > Myotis > Myotis lucifugus. The sequence continues at coordinate 9,816,092 of NW_005871051.1, forward strand.
CTCATCAGCCTCAGATAAAGATTAATGAGATCAGGGCAGCTGGTATGTCTGAGATCCTTGACAGGGGAGAGGGGCTCCGAGATCTAATTAGGGCCATTGCCATTATTAGCACTTCAAGTGTAAAGGGAGGAATTAGAAGAGGGAGGCAGATCCCTTTGCCCCGGCTCCCCTCCCCACCTCCTGCATGTGTTATTCCGAGTGTGTGTGGGTCTGAGGCCTGAGGAAGATCCTGGGGCAGGTTAGCATAGAGGCCAGCCCAGCCGCCCAGGTGTAGGCTGGGGTCTGGTGCTGGTTGCTATTGAACACAGCAACCCCAGTGTCAGCGTATTCGCAGCACGTTTCGAGATTGGGTCAGGAGGCCAGGAGCTGATGATGGATTTTTTATTTATTTATATATTTATTTTGCTTACTGGCAAATTGGAGATTTGTAGGGTTCTCAAGCCGCTGGAAAAGCGTCAGGTTACAGAGAACAGGCACGAATGAACAAAGGAAGAAAATCGATTCTGATTGTCATATTCCATGTAGTCACCCCTCCTGATTTCCCCGTCCCGTGGTTGAGGCACAGGGTGTTTGTCATTGGCCTGCTGCCTGGGATGTTGGCCAGGGGCCACCTCCTGAGCAGCAAATCAACTTTGCATGTTGTGTTCATGGCTGAGCTTGGTTACCACAGCTGCCTGGCACCCAGACCACTGTGGCCACTCACTCCTAAAGCCCAGGGTGACACTGTCACTGCCAAGTCCCCCTCCCTGAGCCCACAGAGAGGAGCAAAGTCTGCAAAGACCCGGACCAGCCTCACACTGTTGGCTTATGGGTACCACATGTTGCCTCCCACTTTGGACAAGTGGTTAAGTCGCATGACTTCTCGTCTCTACGTATTTTCCGTGAAAATGCTACCAATTCTCACTATGATCAGAAAATCTTAGCACTGGAAGGGCCTGAGAGGTGAACTAGTCCAACCTCCCATTTAACGCGCTTCGGCCCACGCTTTCCCCAGCAAGGCCTCACTGCTCGCTGGTCTCCCGTGATGCGGAACTCACCTGGGACAGGTATCCTGTGACCAGCCAATGCCCATCCCAAACTGCCTCAAAGAAGAGGCTTCAGAATATAGTGCCCCAAACTGCTCTCCCTCCTGGGAGAGTGAGCGCGCCCGCTCGCTGGCCTGGTCCACGCGGGCAGGAGGCACCGTGGAGCCAGTCCCATCAGCCACAGAGCTCTGGTACCTGGAGCCGCGACACCCGCACACCTTTCGGCAGCCTGGGAAGGCGCCCTGAAGGGCAGCACAGACGGGCTTTGTTTTCTTCTTTTGCTTGGCACTTCGTTTTCCTCTTTTTTTTTCTTTTTACATTTTCTTTTTTTTTTTTAATATATTTTATTGATTTTTTACAGAGAGGAAGGGAGAGAGATAGAGAGTTAGAAACATCGATGAGAGAGAAACATCGATCAGCTGCCTCCTGCACATCTCCCACTGGGGATGTGCCCGCAACCCAGGTACATGCCCTTGACCGGAATCGAACCTGGGACCTTTCAGTCCTCAGGCCGACACTCTATCCACTGAGCCAAACCGGTTTTGGCTCTTTTTACATTTTCAAATCCTTTTCTTCTCCACCCACTTGGCAGCCACTGCCAGTCCAAGAGCATTGAAGCTGTCGAGGCGCCCTGAACCCACCATCCGCCTGCTGGGCATCTCCTCTGCGCCCTGAGAGGACACTGCCGCCTCCCGCTGAAAGACACCCACTTCCTAAGATGAGTGTGAAGAGCATGAGGGTCGGGGTGACTCGCGTCTGGGCTACAATGCTAAGCCTACCACTTACAGTGGTGGGCCCTTGGGCAGACACTTCTCTGCATCTCAGTTTTCTTATCTGCAAAATGAAGCCAATACTGATCTTCCAAAAGAGAAGAAAATGTTTGTATAGAAAGCAATACAATATACCCCGTTAACAAATCTAAGGAGAAAAAGTATATGATCGCCCAAATAAAGGCAGAAAAGTATTTAGATAAAATTTAACACCCATTCATGATAAGAATCACAGAGACAAGGTAAAAATAGAAGTGGACTTTTTTAACTGACAAAAAGTATGTACAAAAAAATCTACCATAAACTTCATGCTCAACATTGAATAAGGCCCTAGCTGCCTCTGCTCAATGGTTAAAGCGTCAGCCTGCAGACCAAAGGGTTGCAGGTTGGATTCCCAGTGAAGGACAGGGACCTCAGTTGCAGGTTCCCCAGCCTCAATCAGGGTGCAAGAGGGAGGCAACCAATCAATGTCTCTCTCTCTCTTTAATGTTTCTCTCTCTTTCTCTCTTCCTCCTTCTCTCCCTTCCACTCTCTCTGGAAATCAAAGGGAAAAATATCCTCAGGTGAGGATTTAAAAAAGAAACACTGTATTAGGAGTCCTAGCCAAAGCACTATGGCAAGAAAAAAATAAACAATACTAAAGTGGGAAAGGAAGAAATTAAACTGCCATTCTTTGCAGTTAATAAAATTGACTACATAAAAACCCTAAAAGATTTTATACATATATTATTAAAATTTATTTATAAACATTATTTAATTTTTTAAATTATTAAAACAAGAAAATTTAGCACGGTTGCTGGAGACACAAATCAAAATGCAAACATCATTGTGTTTCTAAATGCCACGAACAAAGAAAAAAATTTTAAATACCATTTAAAATAGAAGCAAACATATAAAATATTTAGAAATAGATATAGGTGTTCTGAGCCTCATCCTGGGCCTGTTCATGGCCCCTCCCATCTTGTTCTGCAGCAGCCGGTCAGGAAGAGCTCAGCCTGACCCCTAACTCCACTCACACACACTCTGCTTTGTGATCAGGGCCAAGGACTGTGCTTGGGAATGGGCCGCAGAGGAGAATCACATTCGCCATGTGTTGTTTCTGCTGCCTGGCTCCATTTGCCCATCATTCAGCTCTGTCCCTCTCTTTAGGCTGATGTTATCTGAGTCCAACAGAAGACACAGGCCTGGCCCAGCACGTTCTAGGCAGGAGGGTGGCAAGGGCATGAGTTGGGGGGATAGGGGGTAATGAGGGCATGAGTTGGGGGGATAGGGGGTAATGTGGGGGATAAGGACACATATGGAATAACTTAATCAATAAAAAATTAAAACAAAAAAAAGAATCAAACCCCCAATGAAACTGAGTTCAGGTTGAAAAAATAAAAAAGAATATGAGTCCGGACGTCAGTATGAGATCATTTCTGTCTTTGTCTTTTACTGCCTCTGTGACTTAAGGCCATTTATATATATAAGGAGAATAAGGGTACCCATACGAAATAATGGAAACAACACCTGGGAGTGCTTGGTACCCAGTAAATGTTCAATAAAGGTTAGGAGAGAGGATGGGGCCCCGAGACTGAAGATGGAGCAGAGATTACTTAGAAATGGATGCGATCTTATAATCTAGAAATCAAAACTGAAGCAAGGAGATACTGTTTTTTGTCTAACTGCCATTAACAAAGACTAATACATGCCTAATTCCTGGTATTGGCGAGAATGTGGGGGAAGAGGCCATATTCACACAATGAGAGCAGGAGTGAAAGTTGACGCAACCTTTTTGGAGCAAAGTATGTCAACTCCTATCAATCACCTTAAACGTGTATGTACCCTTTTACTTGCCTAAGGCAATAATTATGAACCTGTGTCAGCACATACACCCAAGTATGCTCACTGCAACATGGTAAATAATTAGCAAATCTGGCGGAGGGGAGGGGCGGTACCTTTAAATATCCAACAAAGGAAATGAAAGCAATGAGGTAGAATGCTCTGCATCAGTGATCCTTGTAGTGGCAGGACATACTTAACGCCATGAGAAAATGCTCACAGTGTATTGTAAAATCCTGAGCTGGTTTCAGAACGGAGGGAAAATTTTAACATCCTACATGAAAAGGATGCTGCAGATAACACTAAAACAGTATGAGCAGCCGTCTCTGGGCAGTGGGCATAGCACTGCAGTCAGCCCTTGGTTAATAAATTTGATTTACATATTTTGAAACATGCCTCCAAAAAACTTAAGCCATTTTTCACAACTGCCGGGCAACTTTCAAGAATAATGAAGAGGCCCTAGCTGGTTGGGCTCAGTGGACAGAGCGTTGGCCTGGGGACTGAAGAGTCCCGGGTTCGATTCCAGTCAAGGGCACATACCCAGGTTGCAGGCTTGATCCCCAGTAGGAGGCGTGCAGGAGGCAGCCGATCAATGTTTCTCTCTCATCATTGATGTTTCTATCTCTCTCTCCCTCTCCCTTCCTCTCTGAAATCAATAAAAATGTACAACTTTAAAAAGAAGAAGAAGGAGAAGAAGGAGGAGGAGGAGGAGGAGGAGGAGGAGGTGGGGAGGGGAGGGGGAGGTGGGGAGGGAGAGGGGGAGGGGAGGGGAGGGGGAGAGGAAGGGGGAGGGGAAGGGGAAGGCTAGGAAACCCTGACTGAGCATCAGCACTGGGTGCAGCTCCGCCCTGCCTTCCTTCCCTGCCCCGACACCCCAGGCCGTCCAGGAGTAAGGTCTTCTCTTTGTGAAGACAGAGGCAGGGGGAGGTTTATGCAACCACTCTTGAAAATGCCTATAAAAAGGTGTTTTTTTTCAGATGTGATTGTACTGCAATCCAAGAAAACGTTATTTTTGGAAACAACCGGAATGGAACAAAACAAAACACAGAAATGTTGAGTGTAGGGACAGAAACAAAGGGGTTTCCATCTTCGTTCCCCTGGGCTCCTCTCTCCCCGTCTACAGCGCGCGCCAGGAAGGGAATGATTTTTTAAACCTTAGAAAATGCCATGGGTGGGACAAAAGTGACTTGTTTCGAGGGGCAGCCCTGCGCCAGAGACTCCGCTCCAAGAGCCCAGGTCTGCTGCCTCAGTGTGAGCAGAAGGGACTGAAGGCTTTTGTTATGTTAATAGCCCCGCGCTTAATGCCTTCTTGCTGCACTCACTGTTTTGGAGAAATAAATTAAAGGTGTTAAGCTGAGAAGACTAGCAATTTATTTCCTTCTTTGTGCTTTTCTGTATTTTCCAAATTTTCTACAATGGATATGAATTACTTGTGTAACCAGGTTATTATTATTATTTTTAAGAGACGTGGGAGGTGACAGCTACAGCTGCCTCCATGGAATCATTTCAAGGGCCCAGGAGTCGCTCTGACTCCTGCAGTTGCCTGAAATACTTTTAATTGAGAATAGAGACTTTGACTTCAATGAGCTAACGCTTAACTGTAAGTCCTGGGCCACAGATGGGGGAGGATGTGTCTGTTTTCATCACAGTGTGAACATCTAACATCTTCCTGGGCCGTGCCCTGCAAAGGGGGCTTTATCCGCCTCCTTTCCTGACTCCCACCTCAACCCCGGGGCAATCCTCTGCACCAGCCACGTGGACTGATCCCGCCGGCCCCCATTTCTAGGTCACTGACAGAAAACTAGCTCCAGCGACTGGTCCTGGGCTGGGCAGGGCCATCTTGCACTCAACACAAACGACCTCTGTGTTAGCTCCCACAGCGGCATCCTGGCCAGCCCACCTGGTTCCAGTCTGCATTCTCCCACAGCCTCGAGAAGGAATGGGAGCCCCAGGCCCACCTGGGTGAGGAACCTCCTGGACATTGATGGCCACAAAAATGACCCCAAATCTTCCTTGGGGCGCTCAGTGTTGCCGCTTCCTAGCCCTGTGATCCCCAGGGGAGATGCGATCGCACCTCCATGGGAGGGAGCAGCCGGCGAAGGATGGGTCAGTGGCTGGACCTAAGACCGAGTCGGGAAATCAGGATTTGCTGCCTGACACGGATCTGGACTCCAGGTGTGCAAAATACTTCAGAACCAAGCTTTCCCTTACTTTGCTCCAATCTGAAGGGGCCCCCAGACCTCCCAAACCAGCCTCACTCCCCAGGTCTAAGCACCGGCCTGGCCTCCTGGGTGACTATGAGAGCAGCCAACTAGACAGGTCTGGAAGCCACCAAGACCACATCAAATCCCAGCTGCACCCCTCTTCCTCCTCCTCCAGGTCACCTTGGCCGAGTTCTTCACACTCGGGGAACCTCAAGACCTCACTGGTCATGTGAGGACCACGGGAGACACACAGCCACACCCCTAGCTCGGTACCTGATAGCTATGATTTGTGAATTATTTCACCGACATATGTTTACAGCCCTTCCTATAAAGGAGTCAGAGACCAAGAACCTAATGACTACAGGTTACATTTCTCATCCGTTTTCTCCTCAGGCCCCACTGAGCCACAGAAGAGTAAAGATTAAAATGACAAGCAACCAGGACCTCATGCAAAGGGAGACAACAATCCTGGTTTTGTGAATAAAGGAATACAAAAAGATCGATTTTTCTACTTTTAAAATGTTAGAAGTACACCTACACCTTTGTTAAATACACAAATAAGAATAAGTATGTGTCACTCTTTTAGAATAGACCCTTAAGGATGAGAGCGCGCGGGGGGGTGGGGAGGGGGGTAGAAAACCACAGAAGAAGGGAGAGGCACCTAGAACAAAGATGTGGAGCCAGAGATGGGATGGGGCTCATGGGGAAGACGGGGCATCCCAGAGACACCCAAGGAAAAGCTATGGTGGGTGGTGGGAGTCACTGATGGAGAGAAGAGGCTTTGAGAAGGAAGGGAATGAAAAAAAGGACAATGGCTGGTCTGGCCAGTTCCCTGTGGTGGTCAGGATGCCCCTCTCTGGCCAGCCACTCAGGAACCCCGCGCAGGTCCTTCCTGATGGAGAAACAGCGCCATCTCGTGGGTCCTTTAGTTACTGGCGCTGAAGCTCCAGTCCTGTTGCCTTTTCACTTCCATGGATACACCTTCCTTTTCAGCAATTAAGAGGCATCATATGAAGCATTTAGAAAACTTGGTGAGGATCAAACACAATTCAAGCGAGGCCGGGTGACTTCCCTCACCAACATCATTCATCTCCTGCAAGTATCTTACTCCATTTCCCAAAATGGGCGCTCACTCCAACAGGAGGGTTCCCTGCAGTCACCCCAACCGCACACCCCTCAGAGGGTGGGGAGCTGGGGAGCTGGCAGAGCTTGAAGGAAACTGGGGATGGAGATGGGCCGGGACTGAACTTGGCTTAGGATTAAAGGTGTTGGACTTGGGCAGAAAGGAGTTGGGGTACCAGCTGGATTCATGCCCAAAGACGGGGTTCTCCTCAAGGATGGGGTGGGATTCAGACCCACTGATTCCTCCATGGTTTCTGGGGCTGCTGAAAGTCGTCCTAGACATCTTCCTTCTTTGCAGCTTTATGTATAATCCTCAAATTTTGGAAACAGACTAAAGGGCCTATGGGAAGTGATCTGGTCAGATAAAGAGCCATGTCATCGATCAGTGGAATGGAAGGAACCATTAAAAACGATGCTGTATCTCTGGGAATTCGTCCAAAGAAACCCTAAACACTAATCCAAAAGAATATATGTTCGTTTCAGAGTTGTTTACAATAGCCAAGATTTGGAGGCAGCTCGTGTGCCCATCAGTAGATGAGGGGGTAAAAACAGCTGTGGGACATTTATACCATGGAATACTACTCAGCCATGAAAAGAGAAGAAAATTGTACCCTTTGTAACAGCATGGATGGACCTGGAAAGCATTATGCTAAGTGAAATAAGCCAGTCAGAGAAAGACAGATAACATATGATTTCACTCATACGTGGACTCTAATGAACAAAATGAACTAGCAAGCAAAATAGAGACAGACTCAGAGAGCAGGTCTACCACTGGGGGGTGGGGGCTGATGGGGTGGAGGTATTGAGCAAAAAAGAAAGAGAGAAAGAACTCATGGACATGCACAACAGTGTGGCGATTGCCAGGGTCGGGGGAGTCTATAAGGGGGATAAATGGTGATGGACAATACAGTGTACAGACGATGTGCTGTAGAATTGTGCACCTGAAACCTGTATAATTTTGTTACCAATGTCACCCTAATAAATTTAACAAAAAGGGGGAACGATGCTGTATCGAGTTGTTTGCTCCTCATCTCTGCACTGTTCTGTGTTTGTATGTTTTATTTCCATTTAAAAGATTACATTTTTAAACGATACTATAGAATATTTAATGGCATGGGCAAATACTCTCAAGGCAATGTTAGATTGTAAAAGGACAGATCTGCACGGTGTTATAACTTGAATGTTGCTAAGTGAGATCTCAAACTTCCTCACTACAAAAAAGAAATGGTGATTTTGTGATGAACATATCAAATCAACACATTGTACACCTTACACTTACACAATAGTATGTGCCAATTATACCTCACTGAAGATGGAAAACACACACATGCATAGGTCATTATGGTGTGGACGCTTCCTCAACTCCACCTTCACTTGTACTATCAGGTCATATTCTATGTGCCCTTGAAACCATGCCAAGTCCTTTCTGGAATAAACTGGAGGATTCATAAATAAGGAAAAGAGTGTTTGCAGTAGAGTCTCCACTCCAAAAGTTATATATGCACATGGAGAGAAAGAAAGAGGGATATAGGGCAATCAGAGACCTCGCGGCTACCTCTAGCTAAGGATTGCTCATCATCTTTATTTTATTTATAACACTGAGTAGGTATTGCTTCTTAAATCAGAAAAACAGTAAAACAATTTTTAAAGAAAATGAGTTTCTGCACTATCCCCACCATCTCCCCTCAACCATCATTTCCACTGCATGTCTCACAGGCCAGGCGGGCCAGGCACACCCTCTTAAATCCAATCGGAGAATCCTGGGAAGAGCGGCTAGAGGGAGAAAGTACCACCTTCCATAGCGTCCGGTGCCAGCATGGAGGGACTCCCGGGAGGAGGATGCAGCTCAGGCCCGCGAGGAGGGAGCACGGGCAGCTGTTGCGGATGGTGTGGTCACGTCAGTGGGCTGCTTCGTGCCGTGCGCTGGTGCTGAGCCGGCCGAGTCAGGGCCCCACACATGCATCTCCACTGTGTCGTTTATTGAGGTGCGATTTGGAGTGAGTGGCTCCATCTGAAAAGCTGCACCGTATGAAATTGCTGTTTTTGTAGGTCAAAAACGGGCAAATAGCCCTGGCCCGCCGTTTGCTCAGTGGTTAGAGCGTCAGCCCACAGACTGAAGGGTCATGGGTTTGCTTCCCAGTCAAGGGCACATACCTCGGTTGCAGGTTCGATCCCTGGCCCAGTCAGGGCACAAGCAAGAGGCAACCAATTGACATGTGTCTCTCATATCGATGTTTCTCTCCCTCAATCTCTCAATCTCTCTCTCTCTCTCTCTCTCTCTCTCTCTCTCTCTCTCTCAAAAAAAAAAAAAAAAATCAATGGAAAAAATATCCTCATGTGAAGATTTAAAAAAACATAGGCAAATACTGGCAATTTCTCATGGTTCAGCTTCCTGGAAAGAACTTCACACAGTGCCCGCGCGTAGGCAGGGCTCCTTCATCCTCAGAAAGAGCTTATCCCCACTTCACAGATGAGGTCGTAAGGGTGGGACGGGGGCGGGGATGGAGGGGGGACAGGAAGGTGCAGAGGGCTGGGAGGGACGGGGGGGGGGGAGGACCCAGGTGAGAAGCCTCAGAAGAAGGCTCTGGAGACCCAGCGACATGCCAACGGCTGGTCCCACCTCTCCCTCGTCATTTTAAAGCCACCTCCCACCCCCCCCACACACATACAGCGGGTCCTCCTGACCACACTAAAGTCACTTCCATGTGACAGAAGTCTGCCCCCCACCCAGCTTGCATCATAGGGGAGCCCTGAGCCCTCCCTCCAGCCTCTCCCGGGCACGGGTTTGCTGCTGCTGCCCAGGTAGCAGTAGACGCTTCCCCCCACCCTGGGGAGGTGCAGAGGCTGTGAGTTAAGCCGCCTGGTTGCCCTGCTCCCCTCGGTCCTAATTAGCTCAGTTGCTATAAGTTCCATTGCACTGGGTGCCCAGAGACCCACGTCTGAGGGGTGGGAGCCGGTGGAGGCAATGTCGGGTGGTGGGGAGGGAGAGAGCTGCGCTGGCCAGCCTGTTCGGGCCTTTCGTGGGGAGTAATACACAGCTGGGTAATTTGGGGCATCAGACTCCAAATCAACTTTTTATTTCAAACAAAAGGTCTGCCCTGCTCCAGCCAGAGCTGCCAATGCCCCGGCAGTCTCTTTGGTAAGGCCTTTGGGTTTTCTCGGTGCCATCTTTCACACTCAGCCCTCAGGGGGTGCACACAGCCGTGGGTTGGGGCTCTGTGAGAAGGGAGACAGGGTTGGGGGGCAGGAGGAGGAGTGAGGGTGTCATGGGCTCTTTCATCCTTGGATCAGTTACCCCAAGAATAACACCTACAATTCATGTTAGAAAGAAAGACATGGCTTGTTTCACTGAATGCTCCACACAGCCCTGTACTTAGCGTTTTAAGAGGACACCTGGGCTCAGAAAAGCCGAGGGTCATGCCCAAGTTCACCTGGGAAATAGGTGAGAGCCAGAAGCCAGACCCACATCCACTGAATCAACATTTCATTCTCTTTCCAAATTGCCAGAAACCTGAAGGAGAATAACTGTTTTTATAATGGAGATTCCCAAACGAGGGGGCCAGAAACCAAATTATGGCAAGGAAAACTGCCAAGTTATGGCAAAGGCTCGATCCTGCTTAGTTATGGCAAGAAATGCTGCCAATTTATGGCAAGGAACCTGCTAATTCCGATGGGACATCCAGCACGGATCACAGAGACAAAGTATGACTGACCTGCCGAATCATCCTTTTATTCATCAATCCAACTGCTGTGTCCCGCTATTTTCCAAACGCCTATAGACGTTATAATGACTAAGACACAACTCATTAAATTGTTGCTTGCTACTGCTGCTTTGTTGCTGTGGTAACAGGCAACCCCCAGATTTCAGTGGCTTACAACAGCCAACATGTACTTCTTGCTCAGCTCACGTACATGGAGGCTGCAGGTCGGTGGAGGCTGGGCTCTGCGATGCTCTGTGTGCCTCCTCCTTCTGGGACGCGGCTGGAGGAGCGGCCCCTGACTGACCTGCTGCAGGAGACCTGGCCAAGCCCTGCAGCCACATCAGGGCCTGCTGCCTGTCGGGCCCAACCGTGTATTGTGGACGCCCACATCACCTACCGGGGGCCGGGGGGGGCACAGGAAGGGCAGGGGTATGTGAGCCTCTTAGGAGAGGGAACCAATAATCATGAACAATAATGCAGCCTCCCACCTTGTAGATTTTCTCAACCAGCAAATATACAGATAGAAGTAGGCTGAGGCAGGCCTCAGAGTAAAAAAAATTAGGAGGCTCCCGTGGAAGAGGATAACGTGGAGTCAACTTCTACAACATTCCCCTTCCGGAGCTCCACGGTAATCCTTACAGGAGCCGGGGAGGAAGGCAGGGTCTCCCGGATGGAATGCAATACTGGGTGTAAGGTTCTAAGGTCCAAGTTAAGTTGCCCCATTTGCATCTGCCCCTGAGGAGCCTCTGCGATGGCATCAGATGTTGTGGGTCCCTGGGAGATGCCGTTCACCGGCCTCCCCAGAAGGATGGCCCCAATGACCTCTGTCGGTCAACTCGGAGCAAAAGTCTCCCGGAACTGGACAGAACCGTGGGAATTCGAGCATTCGAGAACTCCTGGCATCAGGCAGGCTGTGTGCAATGTGAGACCCAAAGAGGAGTAAGAAACAGCCCTCATCCTCAGAGCTTGCCCTGGGGTAGAGTCCGCCTTCCAGCCTCAGTGGATGAGCAACATGAAGGCTCCGAGTTTCCAGGACTTGTCCAAGGTTACACTCCAAGCCGTTGACCTCACAGGGGCTAGAAAGCAGGTGTCTTCACTCCCCATCTCTTTACCCAGATGCGTCCTCGATTAATGTACTTTCTCAGATTCCTTCGTTACAGTTTCCTTCCCTGCCACCAGGCAGCGTGGGGCCCACCGCTGGAGAACCAGAGGGAAGCTGTAGGAAGAACAGCGCACACCCAGAACGCAGGTGTCAGCTGTCCGTAACCCCGAGGCATCCGACAGGGGGAGAGAGTCCAGGATTTTTTTTAACTATGTAAATGATGAAAGCCGCCTTTCGCTGCATCCTTTCCATCAGAACTCATGCGCATTTGCGGCTTTGATTAATGAGGCCGCATCCAAGAATGATATTCATGTTACCCAATAAAGACACCATGGGGTGTTCCGGGCTCGACGTTGGCAACTGGCTCAGTATTCAAGCTGGGCTTTTTTTTTTTTCCTCCCCCTTCTATCTTATCAACCAGGTACAAAAGGCTGTTGTTTTAATGAGAAAATCTCTTCCTTCGTGTACTGTTCTAAACTCAGTGGGTTCTCTTTGCAGCCAGGTGAGAAAAAGTTGCAATTTCAATGCCGAGAGCCCTTCTGAATGCCGGCAGCCTGGGAGGTATAATGAACAAGCTTCGGTCTTGGATGGGTTCCCAGACCCACAACGCGAGAACGCCGTGATGTCTAAACAGAAGTCCCTGGCTTTCTTTCAGTCCCTCGTCTTATTAGGTTTGACGCTTCTTTATTATGTTTTGTTCTGCGTCTCTAAATCCCCCTTCTGCAGCATAATGCTGCAAACATGGGGTCTGCACGCCCAAGAGCGTTGTCCCTCGGTCGCCATGGTAACCCACGCGCATCCACCAAGCACTCTCCTCCCACTGCAATAGCAAGTGCGCGGGCTCTGAGCTCGCACCTTGCCCGCACCCAGCCCAGACGGTGACTATCCCCACGGGGCGTTTCTGTTTATGAGCAAGAGTTGGCAAGAGCCAAAGGGGCCGGTGCAACTGTGCTGTATCGACTTTATTAAAATACCCGGGATACACATCAATTTCTATTTATTGTTGTTTCACCTGGGCCGAGAGGGGAGCTGGCGGCGCCTGACAAATGGGCCGCAAGGCTGTCAGGTTGCACTCGGGCGTTGGTGGGTGAGAGATGCCGAAATGTGGTTTCATAAGAGCGTAAGAAGGCTTTGTACTTTCCCCGCACCTTTCATCAGTGCGTCTCAGCGGCTCCCTCATTAGCCCAGCTGCCCCTGGGAAGGAGGTAGGTGGTGAGTGGGTCCCGCCCCCCATGGCCAGCCCCAGGCGAGGGGAGGCCTCCAGCTGGTTGCCTAAACATAAACAGGACTCCGATCCGCAAGCAGGCCGTTGGAGCCCGGCTCTCATCGTGCAATTTTCCAGCAACCGTGCCCATCATTTGCATTTTTAATTCCACTCATTAAACGTACGGCTTCTGTTTGGGGAGACTTGTCGCCACACATCTCAACCGTCTGAATGCCTGTGGCTGGCCCCTTTTATGCAGTCGCCAAGCATCCTGGTAGAAGGCTGAGGAAAAGAGTCGCTTGGTCCCACTGTCAAATAGCACGTGACCCACCTAGCAAGATGGCATGGGGAAGGGCTACCTCTCTGGAAACACAAAGCTCAGTACGTTCTAAAAGCTCCCATGCCCGGGACCGAGAAAAATCCCGTAAGTCATCTGAAGACTTCCTCCCTGCCCCAACTGCATCTCCATCAGGGTTAAAAGTGAGCGGGGCATTGGAGTGTGTCTAAATTCAACACCTCCACTTAATTGAGCCTCAGAGAGATTTTTCAATTAACTCCAAGCCCCACAGCTGGTTGGTGGCCGAGGGGATCCCAGAGCCCAGAGCCCAACTAGCCCATGCACATGGTTCTCCCTCCCTCCCCGTCTACGTTAACTGGGCACATAAGAAACTCACGTGGAAAGATCTGTGTGTTGCCCTTGAATATTAGCAAGATGAGCTCCATGCGAACAGGGGTTGTGTCTATTTTGTTCCCAGCCGCATCCGGAGAAAAGAGCCTAGTATATAATGAGCGCCCCACAAATTTTTGTTGATGGTCAGATATCTGCACTGATCCTACTCAACATAGTTGGGGGGAAAGAGCAATAGGCCAGGAGTAGGACAATCCTTCTGTAAGATGAAGACACCCTCTCTTTCCTGGATTCGTGGGGCTCATGCCCTTGCCATGCCCTTTGCCTAAGCACATTTCCCCCATTTAGGGTTCCGCTCAAATGTTACCTCCCCAGAGAGGCCTTCCTTGACCTGCATGTTTATTGTTCACCTCCTTCATCCTAGTCATCCCTTTTTATTTCATCTTATTCCCATTTTATTTTCATTATAAATATTCGCAGCAGCCCTGCTCATTTTACAACTCTCTCCCCAAATGACATCTAAGCTCCACGAGATCAAGACTTTTTGTCTGTCTTGTTCACTGCACTTTTCCTGGGACCCGGGCCAGTGCCAGACACACGGGAGATGCTCAATCAATATTTGCTGAAGTAATAAACCTAGAACAAAAATGTAATGAAAGGGAAAGTGCTAAAAAGATCGTAAAAACAGAAGTATTTGTTTCAAGACCAGAAATGTTCAGTATTATTGTATTACCCATATTTATCAGTATTAGCCACAAAGTGGAGCTTCATAAATCCTCTTTGGACTTGAACAAATGCCCAGAGTTGATATGTGTGTACAAAACACATTCGTACAACGTATCATTATCTTCCCGGCTCCCCGAGATCCCACAGTTGGTGTTCTCAGTGTTTGTTTTGGCCTCTGGGGCTTTATTAATGTAATTACAGACACAAGTCACCAGTCGGAGGGATAATTGGGTGGCTAGAATGATCTAGATACAACTAATCACAAAGGTAGGGCAGGGCCAGAGTCACCCAAGAAATCAACTGGTCCAACTGATGCATTTCACAGATGTGGACACTGAGGCCCTGGCCAGTAGGGGGCCTGCCCTAAGCCACCGCATGGCTAATCTGGGGAGAGAGCAGAGGGCGTCAAAGGGACAAGTCTGCACCTATTATATAAATGGAGGTTAAGTTCAAGGAATGTAAATTAAACTGGCTTCAGCTAAACACACGGTCAAGGTGATCTTCCCCCGCTTTGAGCTGTAAGAATCAGAAGCTAAAGAAAATCATCCTCATCAGAGACATGTCACACAGTGTCTTCCAAAAGGAACCCAGGTACAGAAGCAAGCATCGCCCTAAACGGCCCGCGCACACGCTCAGAACCCTTCCCACTCCTCACACAGAGAACCACCCTACAGCAGTCCTTCACTGGCATTCTTTCTTCATGTAAACAAACCAACCAAAATCAGAAAAAGGAAGCATCCATGGGCCAATCAGAAGAACACTACCAGATTCTCTTGGACTTGGAGGCAAAAACCAATACACAACCCAGACAATTATGACACATTGGCCCTCTATTAAAGGCATCCTCTGCCACTGCAAAAACGTCGCATATCTCAGCCACCCCACCCTGTGCAAGGCCCATTCCCCCAGGGCCTCCATCTGCACCTGCTTTTCTCTCCTTGCCTTGTTGCATAAACTCTCAGGGCACCTGGATTCCTCTCCTTGCCCTGAGCATATAAACTCTCGGGGCACCTGCTCACATCCCCCTCCAGACCCTGGTCTCCCCACCCTCCCTATTGGAGGGAGTGAATTCCGTGCCCACCACTGTACTGCCGGTTGCCATCTGAGTTGCTAAGGAACAGCGTGATGCACCTGCAGCCTCTGAGATGTGGGGTGAGGAGAGCCCTTCCTGACCTCATGCCAAGAGACGGCGTGTCACCCCATTGCTGTCTATACCCCACCTCTCCACTGAGGGGCAAGTTGACAGGTTTCCCAAATGTAACTGCCCGTTTCTAAACGTTCCCGACAAGTGCAATCCCCCTGGGCCTCCCAGGGCGGAGTTCAACTCCTTCAAATGTGCGCTGCCATCGAGGGTTCTATCGCTCAGAAGCCACTCAGCTGGCGACCCTCAGTTTACCGTTGAACCGATACCTTGGAATCCGGCCTTCTACCTGTTCTGTTGTGTTTCCATTGCTTGACATTTTTGAAAACACAGCATTAGTCCTACAAGACTGATTAACTCCTCCTGGCGTTCTGAGCACCCACAATGCCTCGAACCCAGTGGCTGCCACTGTGACTAAGGGGGTGTGGGCTGAGCAGAGCGCTCTCCCCAGCATGACAGCGCCTGATCGCCCGGAGGCTCAGGTGTCTCTCCCTGCTGTTACACCCTCGGTCTCTCTAGGATGGAGAGACCACATCCTATTTGTCTCTGTCTCCTGTCCCCGGAGCAGTGCCCAGTACAGAAGGGCGTCTCCTTGTGGAGTAACATATCCAGTCTCACTTTCTCTTGTGCTTCTGTAAAACACACAAAACCTGAACTTGACCGTCTTCAGTAGTCTAAAGGGTGCCATTAGGTGCTGTTTGGTGGCATTAGGCACATGCACAGCGCTGTGCAGTCACACTCCTTAACTTTAAAACCTGCACAAAATCACTCTAAGTCGGTTAACAGCTTTTCCTACGAAATAAACAAACACAGAGATAAAATACGGAGCCTGACTTAAAGGAGTCTAGACAACAAAGTAGCACTATTGTGTCCCACTAAATACAGTGGCGATGGCCTCTTAGCTCTTCTGTGACCGTGCCCGGCGCTGAGAACATACTCATTAAGCAGATGTTCTGACGCTCCGGATGCTGGGAACAGAGGATGAAAGACGTGCCGTTGCTGCAAGGTGCGCAGAGGCCAGAGGAGAGATGGGCGCTGACTTCCACTCCCCACGTCGTCAGGCCAACGTCACGCGGGCAGGGAGAGTGGTCAGTTTTTCCCCCTATTGTATCCTCAGTACTTCAAGCAGTGCCTGGCTCATGCTAGGCATTTTAACAATATTGGCTGAATGAATAAGCCTTGAAAATCTTGGTGAAGATGTTGGGGAAAGCTTCACAGAAGACATTGAATAGTCCTAGTCAGTTGGGCTCAGTGGATAGAGCAGTTTAATCCTGGTCAAGGGACCTGCAGACCAAGATGGCGGCATAGGTAAACACCGGAGACTGCTGCCACAAACAACCACTTCAAAAATACAACTAAAAGACGGAACAGACATCACCCAGAACCACAGGAATGCTGGCTGAGGAGAGACTCTTCAACTAGAAGGAAAGAGAACAGCAAACCGAGGCTCAGAGGCGGCGCAGTGTGGAAAATACAAAGGTACCGAGGTGCGCGCGCAAAGCGGGCTGGTGGCTGAGGGCGCGGTTGTCGTTTTCAGTCGGGAGGGAGTCTCAGACTCTGGGCTCCAGATCCGGGCGAGTCTCTAGGGACTCAGACTCAGACGGGAGAAGCGGGATTGTCCGGCATCAGTTGGAATCTGAGGGCAGCTTTCTCTCCGAGGTTTGCAGCAGCTGCCGGGGTTCTGAGAAGCAGAGCCTCTGGGAACGGGACTGAGAGCAGCCATAACTGCTCCCTCCACCCGCCCTGTTGATCCCGCCCCACCCAAGCCCTGCGCAGAGCCATTTGCTGGATCGCCTCAGGCAAAGGCTAGATTAGCACCTCCCCAGAGGACAGAAGTTTTCCACACAGCTGATTCTCACAGCCAGTCGTCCTGGTGGTCAAATCCCTCAGTATTAACTAAAAAAATCAAGGCTTAACTAGAACAAGACTGTGCACAAAGATCACAAGGGGGTGCACCAAGAAAGCATAAAAAATGCGGAGACAAAAAAACATGACAGAAATGGAGGATATGGAGCTAAAAAACGCAATTTTGAGGGCTTGCAATAAACTTGTGGAGAGCCTCACAAAAACTAATGAGACCCTCGATGCTACGATAAAGAAACTAGAAATTAAGCATACACGGACTGAAATAAAGAATATTATACCCAATAGCAGACCAGAGGAGCGCAAGAATCAAGCCAAAGATTTGAAATTCGAAGAAGCAAAAAACACCCAACCGGAAAAGCAAAATGAAAAAAGAATCCGAAAATACGAAGATAGTGTAAGGAGCCTCTGGGACAGCTTCAAGCGTACAAACATCAGAATTATAGGGGTGCCAGAAGATGAGAGACAGCAAGATATTGAAAACCTATTTGAAGAAATAATGGCAGAAAACTTCCCCCACCTGGTGAAAGAAATGGACTTACAGGTCCAAGAAGCGCAGAGAACCCCAAACAAAAGGAATCCAAAGAGGACCACACCAAGACACATCATAATTAAAATGCCAAGAGCAAAAGACAAAGAGAGAATCTTAAAAGCAGCAAGAGAAAGAGACTCAATTACCTACAAGGGAATACCCATACGACTGTCAGCTGATTTCTCAACAGAAACTTTGCAGGCCAGAAGGGAATGGCAAGAAATATTCAAAGTGCTGAATACCAAGAACCTACAACCAAGAGTACTTTATCCAGCAAAGCTATCATTCAGAATTGAAGGTCAGATAAAGAGCTTCACAGATAAGGAAAAGCTAAAGGAGTTCATCATCACCAAACCAGTATTATACAAAATGCTGAAAGGTATCCTTTAAGAAGAGGAAGAGAAAAAGGTAAAGATACAAATTGTGAACACCAAACATGCTCCTCTCAACAAGGGAATTTAAGAACCAAGTGAATAAATAATGGGATGTACAGAATGACCTGGTGATTATAATGAATCAGGGCCATAGAAAGGGAAGGGACAGCCTTTTCTTGGGGGGGAAAGGGGAATGGGAGATGCGGGAAGAGACTGGACAAAAATCGTGCACCTATGGATGAGGACAGTGGGTGGGGAGTGAGGGCGGAGGGTGGGGCGGGAACTGGGAGGAGGGGAGTTATGGGGGGGGGGGGAAGAGGAACAAATGTAATCTGAACAATAAAGATTTAATTTAAAAAAAAAAATCCTGGTCAAGGGCACATACCTTGGTTGCAGGCTCCTCCCCAGCCTAGGCCATGGTCAGGGCTCATGCAGGAGGCAACCATCAATGTGTTTCTCTCACATCAATGTTTCATTCTGACTTTCTCTCTCTCTTCTACTCTCCCTAAAAATCAATACAAAAATATCCTCGGGTGAGGATTAAAAAAAAAAAAAAAAAAAAAAGACACTGAATTGAGCTTAGTCTTGAAGGAATTATTTCCGGAAGAAAGGGTACAAACATTCCGAGGGTCTCCTGGGAATGCCTGGGACCAGCCGGCCGTGTGATTGGATGCTGGGGGAGGATGGGTAAGTTGAGGTTGGATCATGAAAGGACTTGCATGCCATGTGGAGGAATCTAGAGTTTTAATTTTTATCTTGTAAATGAAGAATTTTGAGCAAGATGTTTGTATTTTGGAAAAGTCACTGAAGGGTAGCTCAGATAAGCAGCCCTATCAAAGCCTGCTGTGCCCCCCCCCCCCCCCCCCCCCCCACACACACACAGGCATTCGAGGGCTTTAGCCTGACATCTGCCGCAAATACCGTTCCCACCCTCTGCAGCGTCCCTGCTGAGAAATGCTGCTGACCTTTGCACCCCAGCCTTCCCGCTCAGGCGCCTCCTCCCTGAACGCTGCTCCTCTTGAGTTATTGGAACGGACCCTAAAATGAACAAGGAACAAGCGAGCCAGTGGGAAAGCGAGACACAGAAGGAAGAAACCAACAATACAGGGTGAGCTGGTGAGCAAGTTATGGGGGGGGGGGCGCGGAGACAGGGGGGGGTGACTCTGACGAGCTGTGTAGAGTGCATCCCTGAATTGTCCTGGGAGGCCGAAGAGCTGGGGTCCTTAGGCACCAATTCCTAACACTTCTGGCAAAGAATTGTGCTGGGGGCATTACATTCCAGACATCGGGGTCTACGCTGAGCTCCCGCTGCCAGAGCCAGAGGCCGCGGACAGGGAAGGAGATTGGCATGAGCAGCAGGGAGCTGTTCCTGAGCCCAGAGATGGCCTCAGTGGCTGCAGAACTCAGAGGTGGGCTGAGGGGATAAGCTCAGCAGCACCCTCTATACCCCCTGCCTCACCGGGGATTCATTTCCTTTTAAAAGGCTGCGGCACAGAGACACTGTGTGCTCACAGACACCTCTTCTCGGCCCACAGGAAGGCTGTGTCGCAGGCTCCCCGGGGGAAGCCGCCTCACTCCCAAGTACGTTGGGAAGGAGTGCCGCCGCTCTGAGCTCTGCCCAGGAGGATCTGGACAGAAGTGGCATAAGGTGCATCCAGGCCTGGCCCTTAAATCCCCCTACTATGTGACCCTCCCATTCTCTTTCTCTTCAGTGACTGACTTGAAGGCCATGTGTTGAGAATGGCATGTTATGACTGTTAAATTCACAGGTGTTAAGTGGAGCACAGGGGGCCAAGTGGTAAGCTGAGTGCAACACAGACCACAGAGAAATGGAGATGTTAATTACTCCCAGGTCCTGGAGGAAGTTCAGAACACATCCCTTCCTTCCCCGCCCCCCCGGCCTGGGAGGGTGCAGAGAGAGGGAGGACCTGGGGCACACGTCTTCATTAGGGTCTGTGAGGAGAGTTCTCAGGGTTCCCAGGCTGGGAATTGGTCAATCCAAACTAAAGGAGTGGGGGAATGGGAGCATAAGGCATACAGGTGCTGGAAAAGCCAGATCAGAAACATATATTGGCATGTGGCTCTGCAGGCTGCAGTCTAAGGCATGGGCTTGCATGAGGGGGCTAGTATCCAGATAAGGCCCCTGCAGGCAGATTGGCCAAACTGAATGCTAAGTCAGGAACACCACGGAGTAGCTAACGAAACTGTCAAAATGACAGAAACACAGCTAGAAGGAGTGTTTATCCCTGAGTCCCTGCATGGAGGAGCCCACCAAGGAGAGCCACTCAGATCACACCAGGCTCTAGCAGGAATGAGAAATAGAGAGTTGAAGGAAGCCCCTAGGTTTGGAGGCTTATTTGTCACTGCTGTAGAACCTAGCCTATACTGACTCTATAGGATATAGTTGGGGTCTGCTAAGAATCTCTGCATGTCCTGGCAATATGTCCCCTTTCCCCTCCTCTCTTCATAACGTACAAAGAATTCATGTAATGTAATTTTAAGACTCGAAACAGTCTGCTTAAGTTTCAAGGAACAAATATGCTTAACCGAGTGGTATTCTTGCCATTTTCGATGAACTCATGAAGCCCAGTTGGTGTCGTAGGCTCGATGGCATCTCTCAAGGCCCCATCCACTGTAAGACATCTGTTTCGGCAGGAGGGTTCAGCTGCCCACCTCCTCCCTCCACTTAACAGATCTAGAGAAACCACCAATTATTGCTCGACTGCCTTGCGCGGAGCAGCCTGGGGGTCAGAGGATGCCATCCTGCAGGGCCATTGGCAATGATTATGTAATTAATACCGCCATGATGTATAATGGCATGTAATGGTTTCCATAGACAGAGACCTTTTCGTCCTGGGCTATTCTTCAAAGCAAGACAGTTTCTTGTTCTCCCTGCACCCTTTGGAACATTGCTGGTGGCTTTTCTGGTACATCGTTCAGTCCTTTCTTTGAAACCCATGAGCCTGGGAAATTTTTGAACTAGGTTTGGTGGCCCTGCATCCCCTTTGCCGTTTTTAAAGGCATCAGTTTACACAAATGCCCCGTTGACTCCTCCCAAAGTCAACACTTAGATTTATTGACTGAGAGCGACGTAACGGGCCAAAACGTCGCCCAGCTCAATATTTGCCTGGAGACAATAAATCTCAGCACCGACCCAAACCGAAAGTCGATGGCTCTGTATTGTTACATACTCTCTTTTGGCAAGAGCAATCAATCGGGTATGGATTTTGAAATAATTTCGTTTTGATTGGAGTGTGGGACTAGCTTGACAGGGCAGGCCGGGAACAAAGGGTGGGAAGTCGGAGAGGAACAGTTGCTCCTTGTAATCCCATAGTCAGATGTGGCGCTGTGAGCAGCACTTAAAAAAGAAAAAGGACCCTGTCATCTCTCCAGCCTGCAGAAGGGCTGCTTTCTGGGGTGATGTCATCATAATGGCAGGGCGTGTTAAGGCCTCTGCGAATCCCCACCGGGCATTTGTCCTGCATGAGAATCAATTACACAAAAGATAAACGGTGCATTAGACGTGTCTTTTGGCGTATATTTCACTTCTGATATATGTTGTTCTGCTGAGCAACAAACGATTTAGATAAACCTCAAGGTCATGTTTGGACCAGAGAGATGTTTTTCATTAGCCAGAGAGTGACCATCCTGATAACAGACACAGCAGCTTGTGGCAAATTATAAAACGCCGCCTCCTCGGTGGCAGCCCGAGCAGCCTACCTGGCCCCCCCGGATCCAGGCAAAGGCCCCGGATGCTCACAGAAAGCCACATCGGCATCCCAAACGAGGGAGAGGGATGTCTTTGCCGTGACCTCCCGACGACAGCCCCTCTGAGTCCACTAGGCGATTATTGCTGTGAACTGTAGTTACCCTTCAAGGATGGACCCTGGAGAGTGATTCTCCCGGCTAAACCTTTTGTCAATCACAAATCTAAACACCAGCCGAGTTCTGATGTTTTCCCCTTCGGAGCCTGTGGTCGGTGTTATCAGTTGATTTCCTATCTCGGCCAAGCCTCTTGCTTTTCCTGAGATTTCACAACTCCATGTGTAAAAGGGGAGTTCGTGCCCCCCTTGGGTCACCTCGGTGTCCATGCTCTTGTCACTGGGTCCTCAGACCTGTTGCACTGGGGCTTTTGTCCTGCCCATCACCACCTCCAGCAGGTGCTGCCACAGCCCGGTCATTCAACCCAGTGCCTGCAACAGGCTCCACCTTCGGGCCCTGTCCTCCCTGGACCCCCTCGCAGCCGCGGAGTCCTGTGAGCTTCGTGTCTTTATTCTAGTGCTTTTAGGGCACTCAGTTGCCTTCCCTGTGAATAACTGTCTTCCGTGTTTTCATAAATAAAATTCAAGTCTTTCCTCAGAGTCTTAACACTAAGACGCCTACTAACCACTCCAGGCTGAGGTGTCTTCTCTGATCTTGCACCACCCACGGTGGATACAGGCAGCCCACATCACAGTCCCCTGGGTGTCATCTCTGGAGCCTTAAACAGTAAGCACTGTGAGACACCATTTCCATCTTGTGCATCATTTTATTCCCAATTATAGGCATGGCTCTTGGCAAATAGTATGCACTCAGCAAGGATTTTAGGAATAAATGAAAAAGTCTTACAACCTAAAATGTCTATGCCCCCCTTGTTTTTCCTTCCAGGGTCTATTACATGTGAACTAAGGACTTCAGAGATTGGCTTCCCTTTTCTCCATTTCTCAGAGTGTGAGCAACAGAGACTCAGCAAAAAGTCAGGACACTTCCGGGGCCCAGAGGCTCGGGCCTGAGCACTGTCTCTGGAGTATGCAGGGTGTGAATGTGGGCTCGCCAAATAGAAGGGAGCGGGCCGTAAGGGCCACTGGTTCCAGGCCGGCAACACTGCATTCCTGCTGGTGACTTTTCCCTTCTCTCCATGGAGAACGCGGACCTGACCAAGGAGAACAGTGAGCTCAGCAAGAAGGGAGGCTGATCCTCTCCACATTAGCACTCCTGGTTATTTCTCTGCTCCTTGCTTTCACCCATGTGTACCCAGCCAATGTCCTAACCCTAGGTTATTTGTAGTAGCTTTGTTGAATTATAACTGACATACAATATTTCATATATTTGAAGTGTACAATTTCAAACATAATATACACACACACACACACACACAACCATCACCACAATCAAGACAACAAACATATTCATCATCATCCCCAAGTTTCCTCGTGGCGTGTTAGCCCTCCCCCCTCCCAGCTTCTCCATCTCTCAGACAACCACTGTTACTGCAGATAAGTTTACAGTTTCTAGACTTTTGAACAAATGAAACACTACTGTATGTACTCATGTTGACTGATTTCTTTCACTCGGCATATTTATTTTGAACTGCATCTATGCCATTTTATGCACTAATAGTTTATTTAAGGCAAAGGTTTTTATGAAACTATTCTGAAAGCTTGGGGCGTCCTGAAAATAGGAAACAGTTGGGTTCTTGGGCTACCTTTTAGCAGACTGTCTAGATTTGTTCTAGAATTAGCAATCCCGATATCAGCAGAAAACCGGCAATAAGGAAAGACTCCGAGCAGGAAAGAGGCAAATGACGAGTGGCGGTAGCTAGGAGAGCAGAGAGGAGCTGGAAGTGCCTCCTGAATTCCCTCCATCTGTAACTCTCCCCGCAGTGCCTCCCCGGGATCCACTGCCACCAACTCATCCTAACCTTTCCCTGATCGTATCTCCACTTCCCTCTTCTTCCAACTCTCCCACCTCCGCCATAAATAGAACCCTTTGTTTTCATCACCTACCGTGAGCTGAGCAAAGGAAAGAGTGAAATTACCTCCCACTCACACCTCTCACGGGACAACCCACTGATTCCATGTTTAGAATATGGAATCCACTGTGATGAATGTTTCCTTTTCAAATTCCCATGAAAGGAGGCACCAGAGCCTGGCTCCATCCGCTTTCCCTACCGCATCTCAGAGAGGTCAACCCAAACAGGGAACGCTACCCATTGGTCAAAAATCGAGCAGATGTCACTCTGCTGTCCGGGTAGCCAAGGACTGGTGTCTTTTCAAGGAGAAGGCTCTCTTGAGTCTGCTTCTACAATGACAGGCCCGCACAGGTACACGTCACTGTTTGAACAACCCAGCTCTGGGCGCAAGCACCACATCACCTTGGAGGCTGCTGTTTTTCCAGCCTTGAGCCTTTCAGCCTAGAATAGCTTGCTCTCCGGGCCCCAGCTGCCTTCCCCGAACCGTTCAATGTGTAAATCCCTCCCTCCTGACTCCAGCGTGTGCCGGCGCCTAAATCCCGGAAGATTGACTGCGGTGAGAATTCCAACTCTCCACAAGCTGCGTGAGACACTGGGTTTGCTGTTTGCCTGGTAGAGTGTCCATTTCTCCTGCGTGTTTGCTCCAGGCCTGCTGGCATAACTGACCTAGTTAACGGGCATGCTTTAATGCATTGAATAGCACAGATTCCCAAGCTATGGTTGAAGTCTGGGCAAAATGATTCCCTTGCAGATAGAGAAGGCGCCACTCCGATTACTGTAAAACCTGGCCACACATTGCCAGGCCCGAAGCAATACCTCATCCCGACTTGTGGTGAGTGTCGGGCCATTCCTTCACCCGACACTTCACAGGGGAGGACTCTTTTCCCTCCCACTCCTCCAAGCAGCCCGAGCCAAGAATGTGCTCATGCTGTCTAGGGGGAGGTTTAATTACCTGTGACTTAATTGGTGGTACTGAAGCTGTGCACGGCTGCAAATATTTCGAGGAGCCTCAAGGACTCTTCTCTACCAGGTCCTGACCTGTCGTACCTGCTTGGTCTACTGTGTCCCTCAAGGCCTCCTTCCATGAAAACATCCTGGGGTTTTCTTCACTGCTCCTTTTGCTACACAAACTCCCGTACCTGGATTGTCTGCCTGGTCCCCACCTCACTGGCTTGGCCTCCAGAAAACCTGTCCATCCTCAAAGTCTAGCTCTGAATGCCCCTCATCCTATGTTTCCATAAATCCTCCCGCCAACGTGAGTTATGTCCCTTTCGTCTTACAGCACTTAGATATGGAAGCTGTCTGATTCTGCCTTATGGTCGCTGGAGCAGCCTGAATAGCCATCGCTGGATGGCTGACATTGTAGAGGACTTCTGGGCAGGTTCTGGCCTTTCACAGGGATCAGTGCACTTAATCCTCAAAGAGCTGTCTAAGTCCCAAAGAAGCCATTGAACTTGTCTAAGATCACAGAGCTAGTAAGTCACAGATTTGAACCTAAGGCAGTCTGACCCTTGCACTGAACCAATGTACTGGACTATAAGCTCTTAAGAAGAACAAACCTACAATCCTCGCAATACATCTTCCCTATTAGTAACAGCCACATACACAACAAACACACAAAACCTATCTGTTGTTTATATTTAGTTTATATTTTATTTATATTTCTATCTAGGTAGATGGATATAGACATAGCTCACATAAATAAAACGAATGAATAGAACACATATTAATTTCCCATGGCTGCTGTAATAAATTGCCACACGCTTGGTGGCTTAAAACAACAGAAATGTATTCTCTTACAGTTCTGGTGGCCAGAAGTCTAAAATCATCACTGAGCCAAAACCGAGGTGTTTGGCAGGGCCACACTCCCTTTGGGGGCTCCGTTCTTTGCCACTTCCAGCTTCCGGTGGCCCCTGGCAGTCCTTGGTTTGTGGCCATGTCACTGCAATCTCTGCCTCCATGGTTACATTGCCTTCCCCTCTTCTGTTTGCCTCTCTCATCTAAGGATGCTTGTGATTGCACCCACATAACCCAGGGTGTCACCACCTCAAGATCCTTCACTTAATCATATCTGCAAAGACCCTTTTTCCAAAAACGTTGGCATTTACAGGTTCCAGGGATGAGAACCAGCTATCTTTGGGAGCCATTGTTCAGCCAACTACAACACCTAACCTTGGTTCTTGTTCCTAAATTGCAGGTGTCCGCTACTAACTGATCTTACAAATTAACATGTTCCAAGCAGTAAAATTAGACTTTGTAGGAACCACCACCTCCTCAGTCCCTGAAAAGACTAAAAAGCACTAAACACAACCAGAATTTCACAGATGGCTTTCTTTAGGGGAAACGGGGTTCAGGTGATGAAAACTATATTCTTCAATAGAAAAAAAGAAGCAGAGCCCATTCTCCTCAACAAACATGGTGGAGGTCCCACTCTTATGGCTGAATCGACAAAAGGCTCTTCATAGGCTACAATTTCGTGCGACACACACTTCAGAGACACTCCTGCTGCCAAGATGAGCCGTGGATGTGGCTCGTTCCTACCCTGGGTCCTGGACATTCTTTCCCACGTATCTCGAGGTCGCTGGTGCTAACAGCAGGGACAGTGGATCATCCTCCAGCGACCAGCCAGCTCCGGCCATCAGGGGCCCGGGGAGTCTCGGGCACAGAGCCTGAAACGCTTCAAGGTTCTGCGATAGAAACCCCAGAGAGCTGTTGTCGAGGGGTTACCTAGGCATCTAACCAGGGCCGATATGAAACCACACCCTTACGTGGCGCCCCCAGGACTCTGGCAACTTCGATGCGTGAGTCTTTGTTCACGAACCCTCCATTAGGAAAACAAGTTCACTGAAGATATTCACACACGGAGAATGCCCAGTAGGCCTCCGGTCAATATGATTTTATGGTTTGTTTAAAAATGGTTCAACAGCTATTGAGCTCTCCCCTCCTGGGCTGCATCCCTGCCTCTATGTAAGTTATGCATACACTCGCTCCCTCCTCTAAAACTCTCACACACACACACACACACACACACACACACACACACGCTCTGTAGGCTGACTGCTCCATTACAGGCAGGAAACATCATGATTTTCCACCTCTGTTGAACGTTAAGAATTCAGTCCCAACCACGAACGTGAGCTCACCAGCCTCCAGGGACAGGCTTGGTCCCTTGTGGGGACCTGAGCGCTCTCTGCCCTGAGATGCAGCCAAGGAAGGATTTGGGGGGGAGGGGAGGTTAGGGGCAGTGGGGAGTCCTTTCTGATTCATTCCCTATTTCAAACAGCTCAATAAAGTTGATAGAATGAGAAAGCTTTCTTTTCTTGGTGAGAGTTCCACCTACTCCTTTTTCTTTCTGCTGGGCTGGCACTGACTCGCCAGCCAGGTTGTTAACCACGTGCATTACTCACAGTCCAGGAAGCGTAAGTAAACGCAGCCAGAGCAGGCGCCCCGCGCCCCCCACCCCCACGCTCCCGCAGGACCCTCCGGGTCAGGCAGGAAGTCCCCTCCCGCAGCGGCTGCCAGCTGGAGGGCCATTTTGATCCGGAGCCAAGCCCAGCTTCTCTTCCAATGTCACTCTTGGGGGAGGCTCAGCCGCTGTGAACCCTCTCCTGGGACGCTGCCGTCCAACTGTTACACAGACGTGGATTTGCCTGACAAGCCTGAAACAGCCCAGGGTATTTCTCCCAAATCCTTTATCTCTGCGTCCCACGGAGGTCTCGGTTAGGATAGAGCTATATTTCATACCATTCCGCCTGTTGGCAGCTCTCTCCTTCTCCAACATGTGATTTGGAATAACAGTATGTAAGGACCTGGAGTCAACACAATAAGGAAATTCAATTTCAGCGTGAACAAGAGAGAAAGCAGACAGTTACACAGTCCACCCTGTTGAAACTTGCAAATTCAGGGAGGCCAGCTTTTTAGCATTTGATTCATAGGACAAACCTCCCATAGCTGAGCAGATCATGAGAACGAAGGTGATGTCCTCAGCAGTTTAACAATATGATCTGAAACTCAGAATTCTATCCTTTGACACTGTTTACTTCACTCCCTGAAACTGGGGGAAATAGGGGGCCTCATCCACCTCTTGGAGAACCTGAAACTCTTTCGTTCCTTCGTGGTCACATCTATTCATTGTGGACATAAAGGAGCCTTCCGTTTCACGGAGAGTGGAGGAGGGCAGGCCCCGCCTGCACGCAATATTCCTGCAGGGACTCGCAGGAACGAGGAGAAAGGAGAGACATGGAAGAGCAACGGGAGGAATTGGAAGAAGGAAGATCCCAAGTCACAGGGAAGCTACTGACTCAATGCATTGGCCTTTGTTAGCCAATTCTTCTCACCCTGGGTTTTTGTGCATTTATACGGAAAACACACCTTTTCAAGTCCAGCAGACAGACAGACCTGGTTTTCCATAATCCAGTGGTATAAAGAGAATGCAGAACAGAAAGATCTGCCCCTCCGAGAAAAAACCACCCCCTTGATGCCCGATGACCCCCCCCCCCGCCACACACACACACACACACACACACACACACAGACCCCGCCATCACCAATTGACTTCTGTGTATTGAGAATGGCCTTCTCCCAGGCATAATACACACTCCTCCTAGGAGAGGTCTAAGTCAAACCCCTTGCTCATTAGCATGCATGATATTTCAGATTTTCCAGCCAAGGAGAAACCAAGAAGATGAAGGTCGTGAGGTGGGCTAAGGACGACAGGAGTGGAGGTCAGGAGCCGGCTCCCCTGGCCTGTGTGGGAGCTTTTCCCAAGTGTGGGCATCTGCTCAGGACAGTGCAGCGAGCGAGGCTGACAGAGTAGAAGGTGCTGTTGTGGGTGGGGAGAGGTACCCCTTCCTCCTGGCAGACTCAGCCCACAGCAGGGCACACAGCTTGGTGATCAGTCTCTACTTTTCTCCTCAGTCAGGCCTCCTCCAGGTTTAGGTTCTGTCTTTCAGACGTGGCCTCTGATTTCTTGGCTCTAATTTTTTTTTTCTCTCTGCAACCAGTAACCTCTCTTCCAAGTGGAGATCATGCCTGTGAGCAACCAGGCAGACTCGAGTCCAGGTAATAAGCCCTGGTACGGTAAGAGTAGCCCCTGCCATTCAACCAGGACCAAATGTTACAGAACAAATAGGCTTAAATAGAGCCAACCTGGTCAACCAGAGGCTCCCTCCGGCCTGGCTTCACACTTCATGGCCAAAAGGATAAGTCCCAGGCCAAGGAGGACAAATGTAAGCAGCTTACTGAGTTGCCTGCTAACCATGACAACCACAGACTGGGAGAAGGGACCAGAAATGTCTTATTCCTTCTCCATTGTCAGTAGGTGTGACCTGGTAAATATTTTCTGCTGATCAAAGCCATGGAAATTAAACTTCAGATCATCATTGCTGTGCTTGGAAATGTTGTTCATGTATAAGAAAGCCTAGGAGCCCTGACCAGTTTGGCTCAGTGGATAGAGCGTCGGCCTGCGGACTCAAGGGTCCAGGGTTCAATTCTGGTCAAGGGCATGTACCTTGGTTGCAGGCACGTGCCCAGTGGGGAGTGTGCAGGAGGCAGCTGATCGATGTTTCTCTCTCATCGATGTTTCTAACTCTCTATCCCTCTCCCTTCCTCTCTGTAAAAAATCAAGAAAATATATTTTTTTAAAAAAAGAAAGCCTAGGAAAATCCTTACAGATTTAAAGAAGTTTCTCTCAACGCTCAGCTCAGTCGCTAACTAAAGAAGCAGATCACTGGAATGACCCACGTATTTCCTCTCCAAGTTGTGGTCTGGTATTTTATTTCCCTCTTGCACATCATTAAATGAATACCCCAAATTTTTATTATATTGTTTAAATAGTTCTAAGGATATATTTTCCAGTATAGTAAATGCATACTTTAAATATGTTTTTATCATAATCTCAGAGCTGAGGATTTAGCTCCAATTTGTGGAAAATGTCTCCCATATAATCTATTTGGAAAACAAAGATTGGAAAAGCCTATCAAACCAATCACCAAATCAAACTTCCTTGAAGTCAGAAGAAGCCTGATGTTAACTTGTGAACTTAGACAAGTGTGCAAAAGCAAGTGCTCATGTGAAAACTTTATTTGTTCTGTATTCTAATTCTAAAATGGGTGGGTGGATGGATGGGGGTGTTGTCATAACTTTGTCCCCTGGATGAATCAAGGTGTTATCTCCTTTAATATTTTTTTTGTTGTGGCAAAAAAAAAAAAAAAACACATTACATAACCTTTACCATTTTATGTAGACAGTTCAGTAGTGCTAACTACATCGTATTGTTATGCAACAGATCTCTAGAAATGTTTCATCTTGCAGAATTGAAACTCGGTAACACTGAATAACAACTCCTCACTTCTCCTCCCCTCTTCCCCCACCCCAGCCTCTGGCAACCATAATTTCCCTTTCTGTACCTATAAGTTTGGCTACTTTAGATAGCTCAGGTAAGTGGAATCACACAGTATTTGTCTGTTTGTGGCTGGCTTATTTCACTTAGTGCTATATCTTCACAGTCTCTCCAGGCTGCAGCATGTGACAGGATTTTCTTCCTTTTTAAGGCTCAGTCACATTCCTTTGCATGTACTTATCACATTTTCTTTGTCCATCCTTCCATCGATGGACATTTGAGTTGCTTCCCCCTCTTGGCAATTGTAAATGATGTTGCCGTGAACGTGAGTAGGCAACTACTTCTTCAATTTTTTTTTCATTTTTTTCTTTTTCCTTTTTTATTGAATTAATTGGGGTAATACTGGTTCACAAAATTTCAGATGCACAATTCTACAACACATCATCTGTACACTGTATTGTGTGTTCACCACCCCTCTTCAGTATTTCTTAAGGAAGCTCTTTTTTGCATTGGTCTCATGGGCTCTCACCTCAACAGTGATGCATTATTTTAAACTGTCTCTTTTAAGGGTGCCCTGGGGGTACACTCTGCCCCAAGAAGTACACCATAGTAAAATCCAAGATGGGCGAGAGGAATTCTTCTCTTTCGTAATGTGGAAATGGGTGATTAGGAAAAGAGAGTCAGGAATAACCTGGCAAACCACAGACAGACACTGGACAGTCAGTTAGCACAGAGCACCTGTGGAAATTGAGGTTCAGAAATCTATTTCTCAGATACAGAGGCAGAGCTGCCTCGAACAGACTGTCAAACTACAGCGGGAAGGCCGGGGAGGGTGGGGGGGCAGGGGGGGGGGTAAGAGATCAACCGAAGGACTTGTATGCATGCATATAAGCATAGCCAATGTACATAAGACACTGGGGGGTAGGGGAGGCCAGGGGATTGTCAAGGGCAGGGGGGAAAAGGAGTCATATGTAATACCCTTTGTAAGACTTTAAGCAATAAAAAAATAAAAGAAAGAAAGAAAGAAAGAAAGAAAGAAAGAAAGAAAGAAAGAAAGAAAGAAAGAAAGAAAGAAAGAAAGAAATCTATTTCTCAGAGCTGTCCACACCCCGGGACAGTTCCCACACACTCCCAGAGGCGTACATACCCTGGTTGAAAGATATGTCCACCAGCTTATCACTCCACACAGCCCCTGGTACCAAGCACAAACCCCACCGATGTTCGATTTTAGTGTGATCTATTCCCTGGGAATGCATTACGACATATATGCCTACATTCTCATTCCACTCCCCCCCCCACACACACACACACACAAAGTAAGAAGACTAGCACGTGGTCAGGTAACAGGTGCAATGAAAAATTAAAATCGACTGAGCCGAAGGAAAGGAATGCATTTTCAGCCCCAGCAGGGAAGGTGCTCCGTCCCTGCTCCCTGCACGCCTTATTAATGATGATGACCGTTTAATCATGGCCCCTGGGGGTGGGGGAAACATCTTGTTCCCATTCATTAGGTCACAATAACTTTTTTGTTCGCCCAAAGTGCTTGGGATAAGGTTCAGTGCATAATGTCACTAGCAACACTGCTAATTGAAATCCCATCTGAAGCATTGCACCTACACAATGGAGACCCGCCAAACCATTCCAGGCCCTTCGGAATGTCTTCTCCCTGCTCCGGGCCTGAGCTCCGCTACCTCACTCACCATCACGCCCATTTTCTGAAAGGTTTCGACTACTCAGCCATTGAGTGGCACAGCGACCCAAGGTTTGCAGTGGAAAAGTAAATGTTTGTTGAATGACTGCATAAAGCATGCATGAGTGAGTAGATGAGGAAACAAATGCATAAAGAATGTAAGGCCACAAAGGGCTTGATTCCCTGAAGCCAAAGAAAGTCAGAATGAGAATAGCCCTCGAGTGCTTTCATCTTTCTTGTTAAGCACAGCCACGACTTGGTGGACACTAATTAAGTCCTCAACAATAGCTAATGGACTGTTTAATGAAACTAACCAAGCTTACATCCTGACCTCAGAAAAGGTCAAGTGATTCAATGACTAGCTCCACAGCCAGGTAGGAAAGTCCTTCCTGAGAGCTTCCCCTTAGATGTCCAGAGGGGACGGCTCTGCCTCACAGCGCCCTCTAGCCTCCAGGCTTGGCAATCACTTGGATTCATGGCTTTCCCGCCCTGGAGATGGGTCCACACATCCATTCTCCCTAGTGAGTCTGATCTGCCGAGCCTTCACTGAGAGTCCCATCACTCTTCCAGCTTCCTTCTCTCTGCCCAAAGAAACACCCAATAATAACCCCACATTCAGACCTCTGGACACGATGATTCCCTGGCTTTGACAATCACATTCTTCAAAATAAAGAGATACTGAGCTGACCAATGAGAAATAAACAGGGCAACACGTCTATGAATTGTAGGGGACCACAGTGTTCTTAGAAAGAAGGTGTTGTCTCTGCCACGTCTGTCCCTGGGTGTAAAAATACATCATTTATTGCCTTTATCTTGGGATCCAACCTAAGCAAGCAAGTCGCTTTGCAGTCAGCCAGATTTCCACGGACTTTGCAAGTTGATTGTGCCTGTAGATTGCACGAGTTTAGTTATTTTGTAGCACTTGGGCCTGTCAGGAAAACATTTTCTCAAGCCCCGGTACTTCACCTCCACTCGCATAATAAGTTCGAAATGTATTATCCCTGAGAAACTCCATTCTCTCTGCCAACAAGTCCCCCGAGGGAGGCTCTCGCAGAAGAAAAGAAGTTTTTACAGTCACTTCGTGAGAGAAACTCACTCAGCCACTGGACCTAATCAAGTTTTCCGAGACACGGCCCACGGCTGACACCCAGGGCTACCCTCTGTACACTGGCGCCTTTTCTTCCCCTTCTCTTTAAGAAGAAGTGGCGAAAAACCTACCCTCTTTCTTCCACAGCAACACATAGCAGGCAAAAACGAGCGACGACAATTGCAGGAGTGCTAATAGACACGCTAGCCTGTAAGTAAAGAGACTTACTGGGGCCAGAGGACTCATTAACAGGTCAGCTGGATAATGCATGAACGCAGGAGGGGATGTGTGTTTAAAAAACCCGGCTCACTGTGTTTGCAGGCTACTGCGGACTTCACAGCCGCTCCGATGGCCCCAAGGAAAAGCATCAGCATGGGGTGGCCCCGGTTCCAGCCCCAATGAATGCCTCCTTTTCTCCCCCATAATCAAGGAAGATATATTAGAGCAGCGGTTCTCAACCTGTGGGTCGCGACCCCTTTGGCGGTCGAACGACCCTTTCACAGGGGTCTCCTAAGACCATCCTGCATATCAGATATTTACATTAGGATTCATAACAGTAGCAACATTACAGTTATGAAGTAGCAACGAAAATGATTTTATGATTGGGGGTCACAACATGAGGAACTGTATTTAAAGGGCCAGAAGGTTGAGAACCACTGTATTAGAGCAAGGCCCTTTCAGAGGCCTGTGACCTCCTTCTTGGTGGTTAGATGAACAACAGGTCCATAAGCGTATCTGCCACTTGGTAGTCTAGTCTAATAGACACAGAAGGTGATGGTCTTGCCTTCTCAGAGGAAAGAGGCCCAATGTCCCCCTTCTCTGTGTCTATACCTCCGGTGCGGGGGGGTTGAATCGGTGGCATGCCTATCAGTTCACCTGGCATCCTTACAAACAGAAACTTCTGGGAGTTGCAGGTTTGCCCACTGGCTTTCTGTGTTCTTAACGGAAATTCAGGGACATCTAAACCCGCCAATGTCTTCTAAATTGGCTCAGAAATATTACCTATGGGGTGTTTTAGTGTTGTGTGTTCCTTTAAAACACCTGGGTGCCCACCCCATATTTCAATGAAAGCAGTTAGGGCAGTGGTTATCAACCTTCTGGCCCTTTAAATACAGTTCCTCATGTTGTGGCCCAACCATAACATTATTTTCGTTGCTACTTCATAACTGTAATGTTGCTACTGTTATGAATCCTAATGTAAATATCTGATATGCAGGATGGTCTTAGGCGACCCCTGTGAAAGGGTCATTCAACCGCCAAAGGGGTCGCGACCCACAGGTTGAGAACCGCTGAGTTAGGGCTTTGCCGTGAGCCTGGGAATCAAGGATGTCACGTTCTTGGCGATGCCCTGAGCACAGTGGTGAAGGAGGACGCTGGCAGGGCTCAGGTAAACTGGGACCTCTAGCCAACCAGCAGCGAAACCTGGCCGTGTGACTTGAACTCACGGAGAAATGGACTCCTTTCCGGAGGCTCTAGGGCAATGGTTCTCAACCTTCCTAATGCCGCGACCCTTTAATACAGTTCCTCATGTGGTGGTGACCCCCAATTTCATGGTTACAAATTGAACATAATTAAAGCATAGTGATTAATCACAAAAACAATATGTAATTATATATGTGTTTTCCGATGGTCTTAGGCGACCCCTGTGAAAGGGTCGTTCAACCCCCAAAGGGGTCTCGACCCACAGGTTGGCGACCCACAGGTTGAGAACCGCTGCTCTAGGGGGTGACCCATTTCCTTACCTTTTCCAGTTGCTACAGGCCGCCTGCATTCCTTGGCTTCTGGCTGCTTCCTCCACCTGCGAAGCCAGCAGCATAGCACCTTCCAGTCCTCTCTTACCCTGAACTGCAGCCTCCCCCTCTCGCACTTAGAGGGTCTTGTGATTACCTGGGCCATCTGGATAACTGAGGCTAATCTCCCTGCAGTGAGGTCAGCTGATCTGCAACCTTAATTCCCCGTTGCCAGGCAACCTAAAATACGCACAGGTTCTTGGGATTAGGACACGGACATCTTCGAGGGGCCTTTATCTTAGCCAGGTTTGAGAAGTGACAGATATAAGGAGCGTGAATATGGAATGGAGACTCTCCTGCCTGCCTTCTACCTAACAGAGCCCACTTCCCCGGGAGTTCAACTCACATGTCAGGTTTCGCTTCTGGTTGGCTAGAGGTCCCAGTTTACCTGAGCCAAGCATCTTCCGTGGGAAAGGTCGTAGCTTCCTAAGACCTTCTTTCCCCACATGCCTTCACGGTGCTTACAACTCCCAAGGCTCTTCTGCCAAAACCCAGTAGTCAGGGTGTCCCAGGGGCGTGAGGCATGGCGGAGATGTCCAGGGGATGTTACTGCACAGCGGCCCAGGGTGTTTTCCCGCAGTAAACTGGCAATGGCCGCCGGCCCCCGGGTGCTGGTGAGGACCGGTGTGATGTTGTGTGAGGGGTGGTGCTGCTGTCGGCCTCTGTCTGGGGAAGAGGAGGGAGCAAATAGAGTTGAAAGAAGAACACCCACGCAGGTAGTCACAGCTCTTCCTTCGTCTGTGAAATGCAGGGCCCACTGAGTCCCAAGCCACCATCACCTGTTCCTTCGGACATTACCTCACTTCATCCTCACAACCACCGTTTTCTAGGAGACGGAATGAGGCTGGGGGAGGTCATGTGACGTGTCAGGATGGCGAGGAAAGGAAGGGGCAGAGTTGGGATTCCTGACTCTTACTTCTAAGGCTCTCTCCCCTTGAATAACATCAGCCCCGCCCCAGCCAGTTTGGCTCGGTGGATAGAGGGTCGGCCTGTGGACTGAAGGGTCCCAGGTTCGATTCTGGCCAAGGGCACGTGCCCGGGTTGCGGGCTTGATCCCCAGTAGGGGGCGTGCAGGAGGCAGCTGACCAATGATTCTCTCTCATCATTGATGTTTCTCTCTCTCCCTCTCCCTTACTCTCTGAAATCAATGAAAATATCTTTTAAAAAATAATAATAATAACATCAGCCCAGTCCCTGAACAGTGAGTAGACATCTCTGTGGGTCTGCCTATTGCTGCCATTTAGATACCAAGTAAACATTGAGGAGGAGTGCCCTTGCAACATGGCAAGCTTTCTGCTAAGCATGGTACATGCATTATCACATTTAATACTCACACCCGCCCAATGAATTAACATCAACCCCACATTGCAGAGGAAGAACTTGACTTCAGGGACGTG
This sequence comes from Myotis lucifugus, assembly GCF_000147115.1. Taxonomy (NCBI): domain Eukaryota; kingdom Metazoa; phylum Chordata; class Mammalia; order Chiroptera; family Vespertilionidae; genus Myotis; species Myotis lucifugus. The sequence continues at coordinate 9,852,340 of NW_005871051.1, forward strand.
AAGCAGGCATCCCAAGGTCACACAGCCATTTAAATTGACTCCTCACATTCGAACCCAGGTCAGTTTAATTGCAAGTAACTATACATTTAGATCATCTGGGGTAAAGATAAAAGGAACATGCCCCGTAGGTTGGTTCTGGCTCGATTCACTGCGGTTTAGCTGGTAAAAGATAAAGAAAAGCACTTTTAGAAAGAGACAATACAGAAGAAGACCCTGCGTCTAGAGGAGAATTCAGGCAAGAGACTCAAAAGGGTATGCTAATTAGGGATGAGCCAGTAGTTGTTCAGAGAAATTCAACTAATTTAATTTTTTAAAGGAAGAAAAAAAAAGAGAGAGAGGAGAAGTTGGGACCTTTTTGTTTTTGAAGAGCAAAAACCAGGGGCTGCTCTCACCCCACACAGCATCCATCATAGGACGCTGCAGATTTTCTAAAACCACCAGCTGTGCATGTGTGGAATTGTTCCTTCAAGGACAGCGGCTGAAACTCTGCTGCATGAGGCTCCTCTAACTGCTGGACAGAGATGAGGAAAGAGACTGCCTGGGGGGAGGGGAGACCAGATGACCCAAGAGCGCTGAGCCCTTCCGGCCTCGTGTCTCGAGTCCAGCACACAGCAGCATGGAGGAGAAGCATCTGACACCGCAGGTGCACACGGAAGAGCCTGAGTGGCCACAGACCCGGGGACTGGGCATCTCTATAAGCATCCCTGGCATCGCACCAACCCAGCAGGCCCAGCGGATGGGGGACTGGTGAGACAGCACAGGCTTCTGCCTGGCACCACCAAGCCCACCCTGGCCACCATGTGGCTCAGAGCCCTCCCCCTGGCAGGCTGCCCAAGCTGATGGATTACATCCTGTCAGGATATTGATCCTGGTGAACTGGGGACCCTGGGCTGTGATTAAAAGAACCTGAGCATAAAGCAAAGTCCTGAACTATAGACGATACTGTGCCCTTGAGAGACATTGCCAGAATTTCAGCTCCAAACCGTCTAGTCTAGTGGGATGTGGTGAGAGCTTAGGCTTCTAAGAGGTTGAGCAAGAGGAGGTTCTCCACAACAAGAATTTGCCAACCTCAGCCAGGAGGTCCTATCGGTTGTCCTACAAACACCGAATCCTTGTGCCTCTGCCCACCAGCCCTTCCCCACAATGACCTTGCATCACATCCCTTAAGCAAGAACAACCAGCCCCCACAGAGCCAAGCGTCCAAGATGGGCCCGTGGTCATCATGCAGCTCCTATCACACAGACTCCCAGCACCTCTTCCCCCCTGAGCTCATGGCTCAATAGAAGAGGCACCTGCAGGTCTGGGTCTCTCCAGGTTCCACGTCTCCACGGAGCTAATGACCTCCCTTCCCCTTCCTGGGCTCTCTTTTCCTACCAAACTCGCCTGCTAACCATGTTGGGTGTCCTGGAGCAGGCAGTCCGGGCTGTTTAAAGTAAGGGGAGGTGCTTGCTCATGTCCTTTGAGACCTGAGGCTGATGCATGAGAAACAGAAGGGCCCCCAGTGGCTTCCAGACATGAGGCAGACTTGAGCAGAGGTCAGCAGGAGAGCAGGTACCAGGACGCGGCTCTTCACCAGGATCCGGAAACCTGAACACAAGCCACACCAATGGCTGCTGCATCTGTGATGGTTTTCAAGATGTGTTCCCACTGAGGGCAGTTGTGTGTCTGATTCATCTTCCTGTCCCCACGCCAGGCGGGCAGCCCACCTAACAACAATGTGCTTCCATTGGCCGTGCATTTCACAGTTGGCAGGGTCCTTCCCCTTCACTCAGTTGTTGTTCCATCAGCCGACACCCGCTGAGCACCTAGTGTGTGCCACGCACTGCGCTGGGCACAGGAATGAAGGACAGCAGAGCCCCTGCCCTACCGAGCTCCCATGCTGGGAGGAAGAAAAATCAGGACGCAGCGTGATGGGCACAAAGACAGCAGAGCCCCCCTCCACGCCCAGGCACGGAGGGAGGTCCGTTGAGGAAGCTTCTTGGTGGCAGTGACTCAGAGCCCAGTCATGAGGACCAGCTGTGGTTCTAGACAGTGAGGAGAGCTCAGCTCACAGAAACCTCAACGGGATCTGCAGCAGAGGAATGGCTCGATCACATCCACTTGAGAGTCTCTCGCTGCAGTTGGGGAGGGGAGGGGTGGAAGTGAGGCAGGACTGAGCAGGCCGGAGGCCCGAGAAGCAGGGGGGGTGGGCGGGCGGGGAAGCTGCACCCAGTGGCTGTGGGAGGGTGGAGAAGGGACACAGATGGGGAGACAGGAAAATCAACAGCTCTCAGTGACCCATGGCCGTGGGAGTGAAGGAGAAGGAGGCCAGGATGACTCCCAGGGTCTGCCTTAGGAGCCGGGTAGAAAACGGTCTTATTTGTGAGGTAGGCAACTCGGGAGGAGGGTGAGGAGGTCAGAGAAGAAAGTGGACATCAAGTCAGGTTGGGGCGCGCATAACACTCTTGGGAGGTCTGCGCAGAAACCTGCAGCTGACCTGCGGCTGACCCCTGGCTTGCCTCTGGCTCTGAGTCCTGGCTGGGCTGGCCGTGGAGGTGGGAATCTGGGAACCTATGCAGCGGTTCTCAACCTGTGGGTCACGACCCCTTTGGCGGTCGAACGACCCTTTCACAGGGGTCGCCTAAGACCATCCTGCATATCAGACATTTACATTACGACTCATAACAGTAGCAACATTACAGTTATGAAGTAGCAACAAAAATAATTTTATGGTTGGGTCACAACATGAGGAACTGTATTTAAAGGGCCAGAGGTTGAGAACCGCTGCAGAGCAAGCTGAATTCTGGTGGGCAAGGCTGCCCAGGGAAAGCACCAGGATTGCTTATAGTGGTTCTCAACCTTCCTAATGCCGCGACCCTTTAATACAGTTCCTCATGTTGTGGTGACCCCAACCATAAAATTATTTCCGTTGCTACTTCATAACTGTAATTTTGCTACTGTTATGAATCGTAATGTAAATGTCTGATATGCTATATGTGTTTTTTGCGATGGTCGCAACCCACAGGTTGAGAACCGCTGCCACAACCAAAGAATAAACAGGTACCGATAGAACCCAGGAGACACAAATATTTAAGAATCTTATTAAAAGGACACTTTGTAGCCTTGGCCAGTTTGGCTCAGTGGATAGAGCATCAGCCTGGGGACTGAAGGGCCCCGGGTCCGATTCCAGTCAAGGGCACATGCCCAGGTTGCGGGCTCAATCCCCAGTGGGGGGCATGCAGGAGGTAGCCGATTGATGATTCTCTCTCAGCATCGATGTTTCTATCTCTCTCACCCTCTCTCTTCCTCTCTGAAATCAATAAAAACATATATATATATACATATATAGAGACATTTTGTAAAAACCTGAGAAAGAGAAGAGAAAATGAGGAGTTATGTCAATTATATCTCAATTTTTTTAATTTTAAGAAAATAAGAGAAAAAATCAGGAGAGGGTAGTGCCGTGGAAACAAAGGCAGGCCTGGGGGTGATTTGCTCTTCCCGGCAGCAGCATCATTCCCATTTTACAGAGGAAACTGAGGTCCAGAGAGTCAGGGAGGTGAAGCTACCTGCCCAAGATTCTGCGTTTTGACAAGAAGCTCCACTCCAAGTCTTCAAGGGTCGGCCCATCTCATGCCTCCTCCCACCACCGCTGCCTCCCACGGAGCCGGCTCCTAGGTTTGGTCATTCATTCACTCACTCACTCATCCAGAAAAACTGCAGCTGCTCCTCGTGGCCACGTGGAGTCACTGGGGGTGGGGGGAGTGTCCCGCACCAATACGTTGATAAACTAAGTGAAGAGGGCATCTTCAGGTGTGCAGGCGAGACCAGCACTGGTCAAAATGCTGCGGGCAGCTCCAAGCCCTGCCCTCCCCAGTCCTGCAGGGCCCCTGCCAGGTCTCCACGGGTGGGAGTCTGAGAAAAAGGGGTGGACGCCCGATAGCATCTGAGACATCCAGACACGGAGTGCAGGGCTCGCGGTGTGGGTGGAGGGGTCGGGCTGGGCGCTTTCCCGAGCCCCAGGGTCCCAGGCTCTGCGGCGGCTTCCCGAGCTGGCGGCCTCCCTCCCGTGTGCGAGCCTGCAGCGCCCCCTGGTGCACGGCCCCGGCATAAACTCCTTCCCGCGAGCGCAGCTGGCGGCGGTTTGGTGGATGGTGCTTGTGCTGGAGAGACCCTGGCGCATTCGCAAACCCTTGTTCCCTCAACTCCGCAGCCCCACGCGCCCAGTTCAGATGATCCGAAAGGTTTTCCTCAGACCCCGAGCACGTCCACGGGGAATGCGGATGACACCGAGCAAAAGAACGATGACAAGAATCGTCAAAGCCCTTACAGCGGTTCTCAACCTGTGGGTCGCGACCCCTTCGGGGGTCGAACCACCCTTTCACAGGGGTCGCCTAAGACCATCGGAAAACACATATGTAATTACATATTGTTTTTGTGATTAATTACTACGCTTTAATTATGTTCAATTTGTAACAATGAAATTGGGGGTCACTACAACATGAGGAACTGTATTAAAGGGTCGCGGCATTAGGAAGGTTGAGAACCACTGCGTAAGAGGATGAGGCAGGTGGGCAGCCTCAAGAGAAACCAGGAGTTTCAGGAAGAGCTAAATGAAGAACACACAGGGAGAAAAACTGAACCTGGAAACTTATTAATCCCAGCCACGCTGCATGATGAATCTGCGGAACAAAATTCTTTTCCCATGGGAGAGAAGAAAAAAAGGAGAAGGGGGAGGAAAGGAAAGAAAAAAGATACAGAATGTGCCTGTCAGAAGTGTTTTTTTTTTAAGGGAGATAACAATATGGGGAAGGAAAATGCAGGGGCCTTCGCAGACATGGGCAGGAGGCCCCGAGCTCGCCAATTCACTTGCTGTGGGAATGATGGAATTTCCCTCTGCACCCGGCTTAAGAGTAAATCAGTCTTGAAATGTACCAGAGAAACCAACAAACAAAACATTCTCTTCCCCGCATCTCTCATGCAAAGTGTCCCAAAGAGGCTCTGCAGAATGGAATTGAGCCGAGTTCTGCAATGAGCAAGCATAGGCGCTCTAAAGGAACGCTCTCTCCAGAAGCAATCAATCCAAGGTGATTCATGCAATCAGCCGGTCCAAGGTGTAAATCCCTCGGGGCGCATGAGGTATGCGGCTGGCCCGGCTGCCTATTTTCTGGGGGCTGTGAATGAGTGCATTTCTCCCTCCTTCCCCGGCTCCAATGCTTTTAGCAATTGGCACCGTGGCAGGATTTATACCACGGTTCTTGTAAATTGTACCTTCTCTCTCTCCTTTTCAAAGGTTTCTTTCAATAAAATGCAGATGGAATTGTTGGAGAGCTAGCTGCGTTTCATGTGTTTATAGGTTACTTCTGCTCCGCTGCTTATGCAGGTGCGTGTCTCTAGGCCTCTTTGTTTTTTATTTTCTCTGCCTATTAGGGAAATGGAAACATATGGATCCCTTGTTTGGACCCAGCGGACCTTAGAGAACGGTATCCCTGTTGCTTTCCTCACACATCTTCCTGGAATCACGTGGCTCTGAATTGGCCTCCTAATCCCCGTTGGAAAAGCCACAATACAAGGAAATTCAATAAAATGTATATGCGGTCCGAATGCCAAAGCACTTACAAAAATAGACAGGAATGCGGTCATTGGTACAGTGTCTCAGCTGGCGTCGGTGATGAGTCACAAGGTGGGTAAAGAAGCAGGCATTCGGGCAGTCGGGAGCCTGTGTCGGGGCGAGCGGGGGTCTTAAAGTCCAGTTGGGAAGGACAATAGTTCTCAAGCACAAAGAAGCCGGATTGGGATCTGAACCTCCAACCTGAACGTGCCCGGGTTAGAGAGCAGTTCAAGGCAGAGATCCCATCGTCCTTGGAATCAGAGGAAGAATGTTCCCAGAAGCCAATGCCAAAGCCCTGCTGTAGGTAATACTCCCACGTTACGGTGTTCGCTGTAAAGAAATCACCCGTTTACCGAAGGCTGCGTGGGTTTTACTAAAACACCCCACAACGCTCTTGTAGGAAGAGGAGGTCAGTACATGCTGACCCGGGAGACTGTCCACCATCCCAGCAGAGTACGTGTGAAGACTAATCGGAACACAGAGTGTCTACATCGCTCAGAATTTCAGAAAAAGAACATCCCTGGGGTGAAGGTCGTTGTTCCACTGTCCTTCCATGCCAGTCCAAGGACAGCTCAGGAAGGGGTGCAGCGCCCAGCATCCTTGCGGTTCACATCTCGACCCAAAAGCAAATGCATCCTTGCGAGGTATCGCGCTTGCAGCGTCATGCAGCCGGGCCCCTAAAATGAGTTGCTGAGATTCAGACCAAAATGTGGCCGGAATCCATGTGCTTTCCGCAGCCCTTTGGGAACACAGCCCAAGCGGCCGTTTAAGGGAAGGCACACTATGGAGTCCTGGCAACCAGGGCCTCTGACCGTCTTCCCGACACCCATGGGTGGGAAGCCTGCTCTTCTGGGTGGACAGATGCCACCGGGTGGGACTTTCCAACCCTCACAAGCCCTTGCCCTGCTAGGAGATGGGCAGCTGGAGGAAGGATGAGGCCAGAGGCTCCCCCTGGTGGAGAACCCTTGTGTGTAATGAATAGTATTGGCCATGGAGCCTTTTGCTGGAGAACAGAGTGCAAGCAGAAAGAGGAACCCCTGGTGAGGGTCTGCTTGGAAAACTCTTACAGTAACGAACCCTCATGACTTAGACTTGTTTCCCCCTGCAAATCCATGAGTCCAATCCTGTTCCAGCTTATTCTCCAAGGAGAGTGACACAGGACCATCGGTAGGATCCCCAAATCCCAGCTCTGCCTTCTCCATGAAGCCTCAGGCAGGTTGCGTGACATCCTAAGCCTCAGTTTCCCAACCTGCCAAGTGAGAAATGTGGACAGGGTGATTGCTAAAGTCCTTTCCAGCCTTACCATTCTAGGACCCCACGTATTAAGTGTTAAGTTTAACTGGAAGATGTGCGGTCCATACCGTGCAAATAGAATGCTGGTGACCTAGGGGCTTCCCCACAGGGCAAGACTGGTCCCTCCACCCTTGCGTGGACTCCTCTTCTGACCCAGCCCTCCCTCAAGAGATGGCTGGAGGAAAAGAAGGCTGCCCCCTGCGTTTTGTTATGGGAGCGCTCCTCCCTTGGTTTCCTGCTGCCGGTGGGAAGGTGTAATAAATACTAATTAAAATGACCTGATGCAGCATTTTTCCTCCTGACAAATAGCTCGTCCCCCTCTCTTTACATAAACAAATTAGACAAATCATATGAGGATAAATGGAGCTGGAGAGAGTAAAAGAGCCAGAGTTACATCATGCACGGGGTTTATGCCACCGTTATACTGTGAGCCTGGGATTGCATCTATTGCAAATGTAATTACCTCAGTCACCTCCCACCCCCAGGGGCAGGGACCCTTAAGATCTGCTCAGCGTCTAGTGCGTGGCTGGTGCTCCATAAATGACAAATGCAATTATAATAATTAATAATTCATATATTAATAATGAAATCCCTTTTTCTCCATGCTCAGTAATTGCCCGCCGACCCGCCACGCAGACACAGGAGCAGGGCTGCCCGGCGCCCGGGAATTTCTCCGCACTTCCATGGAGCTGTGTCTAAGGTCACCTTGAAGAGGCAGTCACAGCTACCGTTAGTCTAACAAAATGGCTGGCGTACGGGCCTCGTTCCCTTCTCTCTCCTTCCCTTGCAAGCATTTGGATCTGCCTTCGAGGGTCAGCCCTGAGGAGGTAAATGCTATACTGCACAGCCCACAGCTGTGTGGGACCCTCGCTGCCCTTCCCAGGGGCCCAGCAGTCATGACACCTCGCTCATCCCAGCACCTCCCTCCTTAGCCCAAAACTGCAAAGAGCTCAAGCAACTGGCGTATCCATCCGGACCCTCCCCAGGCAGCCTTGAGGCGAGCAGGGCCGTCTACCTGAGGTGGATTGCTGAACTCGGTTAGGCAAATCCTTAGCCCATACTGAACAGATTGCTCACTGAGGAGGCACCCCCCAAATCCCAAGCTCAAGCAGGTTCTTAACATCCTAGCGAGCCTTCCCAGAAGAGGACTGACGTTGATCTCTTTATCTCATCTGTGTTTTCTTTTTTCTGGCATTCTTTGATTTTCACAGCGCAAGTGATTCTGTATTTGATCAGAACTCACTCAAGTTGTCTAATGAATTTCAATTGCCAGTTTATTTAGTTTTTCAACTGGCCTTTCCTCCCTGGATACAGAAAGCGTTTTCCCCAAAGTGAGATTAAAACATCGTTTCTAACCCCCACCGACCCCCACCTCACCCTACCTCCCACCCTAACCTCCCGACCCCATCTGGTGGCTCCTCCCCCAGATCTTCCGGGTGTCTGTAATGATCAGGCCATGGTCCACAGGAAGCGGAGAGGCTGACATCATCAGACAGCAATCTGACCCTTCTGGAGCCCAGAATGACTGGCCTTTTGTTACGCAGAAAACCCACCCTACACCCCAACCTGAGGAACCTTTACACTGGCCATCCTGCTTCCTTCAAATGGCTTTCTCACGTTGTTTCTTTAGCTTTACTTGTTTTCAGGCTCCAAGGAAAACCAACTAAAATATAGCTTCTGGTTTCACCTTCCGAGGATAAAGTATATATGAAACTAACCTTCGGATTTCATTTTCTGGGTGTTGATTGGATCACATTCATCAGGATAATGTGTAGTTGGAGAGCTCTGGTGAGCATACCATTGGCACTGTCCCACCCCAAAGAGCCTCCGGCGGTGACCCCGTTCCCAGTTCCCACATCTGCCTCGCTTCTGTCTGCCGCCCTCCAGGCGGAAGTGCACTGTATGTGTGATTGGTACACTCATGCTCATAGGGGGCTGAGAATCAAACGCTTTGAATATGGGATTTTCTTTCTCTCATGCTTCTAGTTCAGAACCAACGTCAAACGTATCTGTCTCTGTTAACACTCTCCTTCCGGATCACTAAAAATATGTTTGCCTTCAGTTGAGGTCTTCGTCTCACTGAATTCAAGAGTTCTCATTAAACAAACACATTGCTCACTTATCTATAAATCCGTCCATAAGAGAAGCCCACTATAGCAAACTCATCATCTTGCCCTTTAAATCTGTTCCTCCTCTCATATTCTTGACTAACTCGAGGACACCGCTATTGCCCTAGTCCAAGGATTGGCAAACTCTTTCCGGACAAGGCCAGATAATAAGTATTTTAGGTCTTTGGGCTATACAGTCTTTGTCACAACTACTGAATGAATTCCACTGTTATAATGGGAAAGCAACTCTAGACAATACATAAATGAATGGGTGTGACAGTGCTACCAGGGAATCAAATTCTTCCATCACTCGTGGGAGTGGGGTCCTTACCATATCTTTAGAAAATGAACTTTCTAAGATTCACACAGGAGAATGAATACTTTCTATTGGTGTGGATTACATTTCTCAGGTTCCAGAATCCCAGTCCCTTAACCCAGTCCTGAAAGGGGGCAGCTGAGGCTCCAATGAAGCCAGAAGCAAGGCCAGGATCCAGAGCTTCTGTTCCATGCTCCAGCAGGTCCAGCTCAGCATCAAGCTAATGAAAGCCCATTAGTCCCCTGTGTGGGTCCCACAGGAGCCACGTGGAGTGTCCCCTGAAACAGGAGTCATAGGAGCACAGGCGAGCAGGAGAGCCAAGAGGGCAAAAGCCAAGAGAGTGTGCTCCCTTGTCCAGGAGTTTAAATATTCCAGGTTCACACCCGTGCAGTGGCCACGCCTATTCTGGCCACTGACTCGCTTCCAGGTGTGATTGACAGGTGAGCACCTTCCCACTCACTCAGACCTTACTGGGCATGCACCTAAACTGCCTTTGTCCAGTCCCTTCCCCCAGCAATCAGCAGGTACAGAGTTGGAGAGTGTTCACTACAGCTTCCTGGCAAAGCTGTATAAATCTTATGCCTATGCTATCTAGTCTTCCCTTTACTCCTTTCCTGATAAATAATAACCAGGTTATTACAATGGTATCAGCAGTGTTCCAATAAAACTTTATTTACAAAAACAGGTGGCTACCCAGATTTGTCCCTAGGGTCCTAATTTGTCAACTCTTTTGACCCAAAACCTGGAAATTACCTTGTTTCCTTCTCTCTTTACTCCATAAATCTGCCGGGATTCTTGTTCCAGCATCTAGAAGCGTTCAGCAATCTGGAGAAGGGCTGTGTATAACTTAATAAAGAGTCCAAAGATGAAACATAATTTTGAAAGGCATTATAGGGAGTCAGAGGAGCCTAGCTAAAGAAACTAAGATCTCTTAGTCTCAGGACCCCTTCTATTTATTAACACAAATTGTCCTAAGGCAAGGTGGAGATATACACTTCAAAGGGTAGGGTTAGGTACAGAATCCATTGTCAGATTGGAAGAATTTGCCTATGTCTGTCCAAGGGTTTTGGCCAGTAGGAGGCAATAGCATGCAGATTAAGATGCCCTTAGCTGTCTGGCAGCAAGCAATTTTCCTTTTCAGGTTTGGGGAAATGCCCTCAGCCATTCCCAACAGGTGACAACATAGGTAACTCAGCCCTTGTTCAGTCCCCAAGTTCCATCAACCTTTTGATGAAACTCTTGCAATTATGACATGCTGGAATTGGCTTCCGGCATAAATCCAAGTAGGTAGATAAACCTGCCAGTCTTACCTCCTAAATATTACTGAAATCCGCTCTTCTTCACCGTCTTTCAGTTTACTTCACTTTTAAAAAATTGCAACCAAAATTTATAGAAGATGCAAGAAAGACAAGCACACCAACTAATGATCAAAGAAAAATTGCTCATGCATCCAAAGATTGGAGAACAAATTTATGCTTACTGTACTGCATCAATCTAAGGTACCATTGATTTTAGGATGTGCATTATTTTATGCATGCCACTAAGAAAGAAGAAATACAGCCAAAACTATCATCAGAGCTTTTTTATCGCATAGAATTTTTATTTTATTCTTCTTGCACAAATTATGTTAGACATAGAAGGCATTGATTGTTGCCTACCAGTCTTGTGCACACATTAAATATACCTGTATATGCAAAATACACTGGTTAATGTATTCCTAAAACTTCTTGATATTCAGAGTCCCGCTCACATCACTTGCCTTCTAGAGTCATGGAAGTCTTTATCTTTCAACTCAATACTTTCCCCATGCCATGGGGGTGACGGTGACGCAGTATTTCTTAAAAGAATACTCCACAATTGTTTCCAAAAATTCTCCCCAGCCCCTGACATCCACTCAGCAAGTTTCAAAGCCCTCACTTTTTTTTTATCTTACTAGAAGATGTCAAAGGAATATTTGTCAACAATAGCCAAGACCTGCTTTTCTTCCTCAAAGTCCTTACATGATTTGTGGCTTAAAACACTGGGGACTGCGGCTGTCCAGCCATGCCACCAGGAAAGCAAACACCTGTGATCCTGCTGGCAATGGCAACTGCGTCTTGAATTTTGCGTGGCGGACAGTGTTGATCATAAAGCAGTCCCGATGTCAGAAGTGTTCATGTGAAAAAAATGTGCATCTTAGCACCCCTGAAAGAGGGTACAGGTTTCCAGTGACAACACATGCTTATGGCATGTATATAACTTTTTTAGGATTCCCCCACTTCAACCAGCTTTTTGATCCATGACCAGTCATTGTTACCTATTAATTAACAAGAGCACCTCTGCTGCCCAGGCCGACAGGAACTAGACAAGACCAGGCTCCATGGGAGGCGGGTGTGCAGTTTAAGTGCCTCTCTTCTCATGAACTTGACACTCTCAGTTAGACTGTCTCACTGGCACTACCTTTGGCAATTAAAAAAAAAAAAAGAAGTTGGTTTTTTTTCCCCCAAACTCCTCCCAACGGACTTGAACAATTCTTACCCCCTCACCCCCCTCAGCTTGAAAAGACTCAGCCATGGTGGCAGAATGAGCATTAAGGTTCTTCAGCCAAATTCTTCCAGATTAGACCTCAAGCGAGTGAAGTCTTGCAGGACCCACAGGACACAAAAGGAACGAGCCGAGTTTCACAGGAAAGGCCCTCTGACCCTGAGAGGGGGCACGTCCTGCTGGACTCAGCCTGGGAGGGAAGCATTCCAGCTTACACAGGACAGCTCCACGTCAGAGACTGCGGCTGCCTCCCACTTCCTCCTGGAATGAGTGGCCAGTTCAGCTACTGATTACAGAGGCAATGCCACTTATATCGGAGCTAGAAGGGGCCTCAGAGAGCCAACCCCCTAGAAAGACTGCAGGAAGGTGAAGAAAAGTGGATTTGCCTGTGGGACCAGCTTGGTCCAGGAAACAGTGTCCAGGTGATTTTGTCTTTAATTGATGTTAGATTGAGAGAGAGAGAGAGAGAGAGAGATGAGTTGCCTCCAGCACAGGCCCCCCCACCATGGATCAAACCCACCACCCTTCTACCCTTTGATGTACGGGATGATGCTCCAACCAACTGAGCCACCTGGCCAGCAGAGAGCCCAGATTCTTAATCCACCATCTCTCCCCACACTGGGGACCTTGGTAGCAATACCCTAAATCCTTCAGACAGATGCTACCCCATAAGACAACTCTTTTAATTATTAAAATAAAATGCCACCCACCTCAAACTCTAGAATGGGAAATCATCTTTAATTCCTTTTGAAATGGGAGTGAGCTTGGTGCTGCCAAAGATTTGGTAAAACCTCTTCTTTTAAGCTGAAAATGGCGCTCATGGAAGCATTTTTTTTAAAACTCTACTGTTTGGTTTTCTTTGTTTCTAATATCCGCTGCTGCGGTTTTCGAAGGAACAGCGGCCTCGCTGGGGGAATGAGCCCAGGATGAAGCAACAGAGCTTCCAATCCCAGCCCTCAGCTCCTGATGAGACCGACCAGTTAAGCATGAGCCCAGGCTCCCTTCCTCCGCAGGCTCCTCTGGAATCCTGAGCTGCAGGGCTGTGGGGAGCCCGGGAGACTTGCCGGTAGGTGTAAAGTGGTGGGGGAACCAGAGGGAAGAGGAGGGGGAGGGGGCGGCCTTTGCTCTGTCTTACCTCAGCTGTAAATTTTCCGGGCTCTACGACCATGAGAATTGATTTATTTTTCATTTAATACAGATTTATTCTGTGAAGCTTTGAACACTCACTGACTCAGAATGGCAGGTTTTCCGTTTAGCAAAGCAAACGCTCAATAACTCTGATTGGATATGAAATTTGTTAATCCGCACTTCCCGTGTTTGGAGATAACCATATTTTCTGCTGCCCCATTTGACAGATTTCCAACCTCTAGCATTTCACTGTTCATCTGAAATGATAAGCGATCAAGGCTCACAACCTATTTTCTTTCCAGATGAGACTGACATTTTTTTTTAATCACATTCTTAATATCGCCCAAAGTATCCTGGGAGATCTAATCAGATCTCTTATGCTAACTAGGGAGACACCCCTGCCCCCAAGCTCTCAAGAAAAGATCTTAAGGAAGTAGAAATTAAATTGCCACATCTAATGGATTCCCTGTGTGACTAAACCATTGTATTATTTCTCATGTTTGAGGAGATACACCAATTTCACGGGCAGGGCCACTCCGGCCCAGAGACTCCTGCTTTAACAGCTGTTGCCTCGCGTGCCCCCCCTCTCCCCCACTGTGTCTAAGGTCAGGTTCATCGATGATGGAATCCAGCAGTTCTTACTCTAGTGGGCTGAACGCATAAAAGGTTTTTCTGTTGACATTAATCTGATGCTTCCAGGAGAGCCCTCCCCACCCTGTCCCAGGGACACGCTGCCTCCTTTCCCTGATGGGAGGGAGGGGATTAAGATGGGGCAGATGAAAGGGCTTTCACCTGAGAGTCAAGAGCATAGGAGGGTCCGGGTCAACCAGCTGCACCAGACAGGCCTGCCCCTCATGGCTCCCAGCCTTCACCTTTATTCTCAACTATTGGCTGCTTCTTCGTCCCCATTTCTTATGCAAACTCCACAGAGAAAATGAAATTAACCATCTTCAATCTTTTTTGGGAAAGAGTGGCATAAACCAAGAATTCAACAAAGAATAATAATAAACCGCTAGCCATCCCTTTTTTTTTTTTCTGATTTTCTCACATTGATCATCTGAAACCTTGGGAGCAAAATCTGAACTAGCCCTCAAGGCTGTGGGCACAATGCATAGTTCTTTACCCTCAATTCCACTTACCACACTTTATATGGTTTAACTTACATGTATATAAAATTTACATTAGGTATCATTATATCTATTCAAAATTATATATTATAATTTAATATGTAATATATTAAAATATATAGTTTATATATTTAATGTATATTTCTAAACAAGAATGTATACATCTTCTTGTTTAGAATTTATCATTTAAAATCTATACTAATAAAATGGTAATATACTAATTAGACCGGACATCTTCTGGACGTCCTCCCGAATGTCCTTCCAGACAAAGCCATGGTGGTGGGGGCTGAGGCAGAGGTGGTTAGGGGCAATCAGGCCGACAGGGGAGAGCAGTTAGGGGCGATCAGGATGGCAGGGGAGAGCAATTAAGGGCATCAGGCAGGCAGGCAAGTGGTTAGGGGTGATCAGGCAGGCAGGCAGAGGGGTTAGGGTAGATCAGGCAGGTAGGCAGGTGAGTGGTTAGGAGCCAGTGGTCCCGGATTGGGAGAGGGATGTCCAACTGCCAGTTTAGGCACAGGGATCCAGCCTAAACCAGCAATCGGACATCCCCTGAGAGGTCCTGAATTGGAGAGGGTGCAGGCCAGGACCCACCCCCCAGCCCCATGCACGAATTTCATGCACCAGGCCTCTAGTATAATGAATAATGAAACAAATATAATTATTGTATAGTTTCATAATAGTACACATTCATATACCTAATCTGAATAGTACAATGTGGAATTTTATTTTTTAATCTGGGTTATAAATATGATTCATATATTTTTTAGTTCTATAGTGGACCTCTTTACCTGAACTCAGACTGGGGCCTTATCTTCTCTTTCCTTTTTATGAATCCTACACCTAGTGAACGCTGAAAATAATATGAAGCCTGGAGTTTAAAGTTAGCTTTCCAGGAAGTCCTTTGCTCCAATATTAATTTTAGTTATGTTTACATAGAAGCTTCACCCCCCCACACCACCCTCCAAAAAAAAAAAGTATATCTATTTATTGGCGAAAGAAACCAGAAAACACTGTGACTATGTCTCCCTCTCCCTTTTCCTATCAGGTTGTCATTTGACATGGGCAAAGGAAAGGACAAGATAGTTCTGAATTGCAGCAGCTTAGGAGGCTAATTCCACCGGCAGTGAGTGGGATTGTGGGAAGGCAGGAGCCCATCCTTGAGCAGGGGCCCTGGCCCGTGTGCACCCTCAGCCCAGCGCCCACGCACAAGGAGAGGGCACCAGTGAAGAAGCTGGAAGGAGAAGGGAAGCAAGAACGTCCAAACCTTCCTACACGCACCCATAAAAAGGAGTGGAGGGGGCAGCAGGAAATGCGGAAAGAGCTCCAGACTCAGTGAAGTTGCCTCAGACCTCAGCTCCATTCTCCCGTGGCATGGGTGTCCTACTGCTGCCAGTCCTAGTCGGCCCGGACTGCTGTAACAAAATACCACCAGGTGACGAGGACAGCAGACATGTGTTTTCTCCCGTTCTGGAGGCCGGGAGTCCAGGGTCAGGGTGCTGGTGTGGTTGGTTGCTGGGGAGAGCTCTCTTCCTGGGTTGTAGGTGGCCGCCTTCTCCGTGTCCTCATGTGGCCCCTCCATGGTGTATTAAAGGGAGGGAAAACAGGCAAGAGGGAGAGGGGAAGAGAGAGAGAAGGGCTTTGGTGTTTTTTCTTAAGAGGGCAGGATTTCCATTAGACCGGGGTCCAACCCTGATGACCTCATCTAACCTTAATTATCTCCCAAATGCTCCGTCTCCAAAGTTCATCACATTAGGGATTAGGGCTTCAACAAATGAGTTTGAGGGGGGGACACCAACGTTCAGTTTCTTACAGGACTACGCACCATAGACAGCCAACCACAGGGCCTCAGCACCACGCAACAACAAGTGTTTCTTTCTCAGGCATCTGTGAGATTCGCTGACTTCATCTGGACTTCCTTACGTATCTGGGGTCCAGCTGGGATTGGCTGATCTAGACTGGATCTCTGGGCACACTCTGTGGCCACATCTCTCCTCCACAGCCTGGCCTGGCCGTGTGCTCATGGTGGCAACTGAGGAGCAAGAGAGAGAACAAGCCTTTTCCATCACCTTGTTGTGTCACAGTTGTTACCACACATTGGCCAAAGCCAGATGACATGGCTGAGCCCGGAGGCAGCTTGGAGGGCACTGTTAAGTTACACTCCTTGTGGGGTGCAGAGAGGGGGGAAGACCTGGGGCCACCTTTCAATCCCCCACAGCCCCTCGATAGTTGTTCAGATCCCCTTACTTCTACTTTTTAACTGAATTTATCAGGGTAACATTGGTTAACAAAATTATATAGGTACCAGGTGTACAATTCTAGGATCCATCATCTGTACAGTACATTGTATTGTGTGTCCACCAAGTACCTTACTTCTCTGCGTGCGTTTCCATTTCCCTTCTGAGGGGACCAGAACATGTAGGACCCTTTCTGTTCTGTTATTCCATGATGTTCATCTCAATGTAATATTTCAGGTGTAATTTCATCCTACTGAAGATGAGAGAGTGAAACAGTAGTTTAAGCAATATTTTGACATATTGTGGGGGCGGAGGGGTGATGAGTTTAGGTTGATAGTGCTCGAATCAAAACTCGTTGAAAGAGTTGGCCAGAAATCTCTACTTTGTGGGCTGTGTCTGTCTCCTTGGCCATTCCTTGCAGAGCTTCGTTCCCGCAGGAGAACTGGGGGGTGGGGGTGGGGGGCTGGCTTAGGCAAAGGGCAGTATCCAGTGGGCCTATTCATAGCAAACTCCAAGTTGTGTGAGAAAGATAGCACCAATTACAAGGTGCAGGGAAAGAAAAAGACAAAAGAGCTATTGTACAGACATCCCGACGAATTAAAAAAAAAAAAAAACTAGATGGAGATTGAAACAGAAAATCTAGACCTGTGAGCTTGCGACTGTCAGGATAATTGAGAACAGTCAATTTCCTAAGTGATAATGAACTAATGTCGAAGAAATGTCTTTTTTCAGCACTGGAAACAGGTTGTACCAAAATACCCAATTTAGGGAGATCCCAGAGAGGGTTCACCGTGTGTGTTCTGGGAGTGAGAACCAGGCAGACTGCAGAGCAAGCACACGAAGGCCTCTGGTGTCTGCGGTCCCCTCCCCGAGGGAGGCGGGAGCCCACAGCCTGTCCAGTTGTCACTACCAGCCGCCCTTTCTGCAGGGGAGGCTGGAGTCAGCCCAGAAGGGACCCCGGTGGCATAGGGAAGGCCAGCCCTCGTCCAGAGCAGCTGAAGGTGTGCAGCTCTGTACCTGCCTGCTCCTTGCCCGGTCTCATGAGGTGTGGCTCCCCTGAGGCAGCCAGCAGAGGACCTATGACCTCATCTCTCCATCGGCAAACAGAGCCGTTCAGGTCAGCCCCGCTGTTTGGAGCAGACACCCTGTCTACCGTGCATCCTCCCAGGTCAGGCGCTGTGAGTCACCAGCTCCCCCAACTCAGACCAACCAGCTGGGGGCGCTCACAGGGCAGAAGCCCAGCGGAAGGGAAGGGGGTGGGGGAGTAATAAAGATGGGATGTGACCAGCGGGCAGTTTGGGGCTGTCTGGGAGGGATTGGGTGCCCTGCTGAGTCCTGGTCCCCGAGGCAAGGCGGGTGATCCTCGCCCATTCCCGCCAGCTCTGTCAGGAGAGGCACGGGGCCCTGCGTGGACGCGGACCTCCACCCTCAGCCCATGGAGGGACAGAGACGCCGTGAGCAGAGCTGTCACCGTCACTAACACTGAGTGACCGGAGAGTTCCTCTGGCCTCATAACCGTGGCTGTGACCGCCGTGCACAGGGCTCGGAGGAGGACGGTGAGAGACTCGAGGAGGCCCAGGGCCAGGAGGAAAGCAGCCGCTGTGAAGTCCTTTCCCATCCGACTAGGGCACGAAGGGAAACTTCAAGTAAGTCATCAGCTGACACCCAGTTGGTTCCACACCTGGGTTTCTGAGCACAACGATGAGGAAATGAGGGTTCGGTCCAAAAAGAAGGAAATAAAGCTGCTTGGTGTTTGGTCCAATCTGTGCCATTTTCATCATCTATTTGTAAACACAGGGAATTTTTTGTCATCTATTCATAAACACAGATTTTTTTTTAAGATGGAATTTAAGGGGGAAAAAGAAAAAAAAGGAATTTCAAGAACAACCTTCAACCGAATCAGAAAATCACCCTAGCCTACGGAAAGACACAAACACAGAAAGGAAACAAAACAGGACATGAAACCCTGGCCGGGGAGTTCAGTTGGTTAGAGCATCATCCAAGGTTGTGGGTTCCATCTTCAGTCAGGGCACATGCAAGAAGCAACTAATGAATGCATAAATACGTGGAACAACAAATCATTGTTTCTCTCTCTCTCTCTCTCTCTCTCTCTCTCTCTCTCTCTCTCTCTCTTTCTCTCTCTCTCTCTCACACACACACACACACACACACACACACACAAATCAATAAATATTTTTAAAAATAGGACATGAGAGATGCAGGGGCAGCCCTCGCTCAGAATGTCATGTCTGCCCTTCCTCCCACTCTGCGTCTTCCCCCCTCTGCCTCTGCCTCTCAGCTCTCACTCAGTATTTTCTATCTGTAGATGGACATTGAACAGAATGCTACAAAATAGGCTACTTTTATACTAAAAGGAATTCAATAAAAGTGAGATACATAAAAGCCAGCTCTTATAGATTTTTATTATGATTCTTTTCAGCCAGGCTTTAAAAAATGCTCTGAAATTGAGAGAAGTCTAACCAATGTTTCTTGCAGGAGGAGACAAGATGTCAAAAGAAAGCCAGCATGTTTATCACACACGTCCTAGCCAAATACAAAGCCCTGCCTGTCACAGGCACCAAGTTCAAGCTCATCCCTCCTCATTCCCACACACTTTGGGACAACTTTTTTTACGTTGCTCTTCCTGATAATCTCAGGTACCAAGGAGTGGTCCCCACAAATTGCATTTTTCTATGAATCTTTCATGAAAGCACTTTCTCCCCCCATACACAGTGGTGAGCTGATGTTCATAGAGATTGATGAGGGGCCCTGGGTATCAGACAGATGGCAATTGCGACAATAAATAATTGTAATGCTTTTCACTCCCTTGACCTCAACAAACCCAGGGTCTCAAAACACAGCAGACACTTAGAATTATTGAGAAGGAAGAGACCTTGGAGAAGGGTGTCTCATTCATTCTCCCGTTCTCAGCCCGGAGCTCGGACTAACCAGACTGTGTCCTCGGCAGGGGGCCCCTGACCACAATGGAAACTGGTGTTCCTGGGGAAGCAAGTGCAGCCCTGAATTAGGGGAATCGAAGCCTCCAGACTCATGGGCAGCAATCACAACAAGCTCCAGGGCCCTCCTACAGAGACTGAGATGCTAAAGAGCGGCTGGTGGCCAAGGGCTGGCCGGGGGGCGCAGCAGGCAGCCATGGGCCCTCAGAGGAGCGGATGCCGCGGACTCAGCCACGACACAAACCGCACTGCCACAGACCCGTCATGCCACGGAGAGCTTGGCCACCCTGTCCGTTCCTAACACACACAAGCACAATGACATGCTTCTTGGAACCCAAGCCAGGGTTTCCCCCGTGTGGACCCCTCTCCACGGGCTGTTGCTCAGATGCTAAGAAGAGACAGGGCATGAGATGGCAAATGCCACCCACCTCGCCTCCCCCTCCCCCGCCAGGACAGAGCACTCAGGACGGGCAGTGGCTGCTGTTTGCAGCTGCGCGTGGAGACACACTCTAGTTCCCAAACTTGCTGCCGGGCCCAGGACCGAGCAAGTGAAGAGAGTGACGTTTGCTTTCAGTTGCCCTCGTCCTTTCATTCCCACCCCCAAGAACCAGCCCGAGGTGAAAGCCTGGCAAACCAGTTGTAAACATGCCAATATCTCATGTTTCCACACTGCACGGGGTTCAAGGCCGCCTTCCTCGTCACGGGTTCCGTGATCCTAAGTCGCCAGCCCCACTGCTCAGGGGTCCGCCCTGTTTCTGTCCTGGGGTCTCTCCCTTCCCTCCGGGGCCCCATCCCTCCTGAATCTTAGGTGTATCTTAATTCTCATCCCCTTTGAAAAAGACGATGTTGTCTTTGACTAGAAAAGCAGAAATATTCTGCGCCCATAAAATCCTATTATAATAAAAGGCTAATATGCAAATCGACCAAACAGCAGAACAACTGGTCGCTATGACACGCACTGACCACCAGGTGCAGATGCTCAACGCAGGAGCTGCCCCCGGTGGTCAGTGCAATCCCACAGGGGGAGCCCCACTCAGCCAGAAGCCGGGCTCACCGCTGGTGAGCACAGTGGCAGTGACGGGAGCCTCTCCCACCCACCTCGGCGGCAGCGCTAAGGATGTCTGGCTGCCGGCTTAGGAGAGCAGGCCTCAGCCATCAGTCAGACATCCATGAGGGCTCCCAGACTGCGAGAGGGCACAGGCCGGGCTGAGGGCCTCCCCCCGCCCAGTGCACAAATCTCGTGCACCAGGCCTCTAGTCTATAATAATGACCTTGTTCCTAAGATCCAGATTAAAAAGAGAGAACTGTTTGGCTCGTTATTGTTTACAATGTCCAAAGTGAGCAGCCTGAAGGGAAGGCGTTTTAAAATTGGACACATCTACTAATTTTCTTTTCCCCAACTTTACAAAATGTGGTGGTTGTGCTATCAGAAAATTGTCCTTGAGACAACAAATGCCAGCAAGTAAACAGTGACAGCTGACATCATTAAGAAAACATGAAGCACTTTTTATGAGGGTCCTGTTTATGGCTCAGTTATCTTGTCCTAAGTATCAACATCGTCAGCAATAAATCCAAGCGTCGTTAAGACAGGATGGAGTCTGATGCCCAGAGGAATCCGAAAAGACCAGTCCTCACAGGCACACGTCCACAGCCACTGGCAGCGGCATAAGCCTTCCTCAGAGAACATCAAGGCTCATAGCACGAGAGCGCTCTGCCATCTGGTGGCCAAAAGGGAAATGACGCCGAGTGCTCTGCCAAGACAGAAAATAGATGTCGCCCACATTACAGTCATCATGAGCAGAACGGTTTTCTCAAGGCCACCACCAATAAGTAGTGAAAGTTAGGATCCTAAAAAAATAATAGTACTATTATTCAAAGACTCTCTTTCTGTGAGCCTCACAAGTATGAACGAAAGCCTCTTAAATTGCTTGCTTAGATGTGCCTAGTTACCAAACCGATGTCTAGAAAAGCAGCCATTATTAAGTCAGCAAACCCCTTTGGTCGTATGCATCCACTGACCATCCATCCGGCCAGGAACGTCTCTGTGGTGGTCCAGTGAAAATACGCAGCTCATTTTGGTGATACAACGACAGAAGGGCAAGGGGGCCTGGGACAGGCTGAGAGCCTCTGTGAATGTATTTAGATGGTTTGGGTCGTCATGATCACTTCCCACAGGCTGGTCTGTGAAACACCAGTCCCAGAGACAACTAAAAAAAAACAGTCACAGCCCTAACCGGTTTGGCTCAGCGGCTAGAGCCTCGGCCTGTGGATTGAAGGGTCCCAGGTTCGATTCCAGTTAAGGGCACGTGCCCGGTTGTGGGCTTGATCCCCAGTAGGGGTGTGCAAGAGGCGGCCAATCCATAATTCTCTCTCACCATGGTTGTTTCTATCTCTCCCTCTCCCTCTCCCTTCCTATCTGAAATCAATTATATATATATATATATATGAAAAGAATGTGAGCCTAAGCTCTTCCGATCGAGAGTGAGGGACAGATCACATGCATCAGGAAGCATCAGGCATAAATTCAAGCGGACTGCCCGCTCAGCTTGCGCGTGCAAAAAAAAAAAAAAAAACAGTCACAGAACTGGGAGGACTGACACCACCCTTTCCTCCTTTTCTCTAGCACCCCCTTCATCGCTCCTCCTTGGAGATCCACAAAGTCTTGCAACGTATACAAACTCAGAGCTGACCTGCAGCGAAGTCCTTTAACACTGCTTAACTCAGAACCTACTAAGCTTTTTTGGCTTCTGAATAGGGGTTTGTTTGTTTGTCAGTTAGGATTTGATCCTTGGGTCTTTTTTATAAATTGACTAGAGGCCCGGTGCATGAATTTGTGCACGGGTGGGATCCCTCAGCCTGGTCAGCAATCTGGGCCAATCAGGCTGCGGGAGGTTGGCTGTGGGAGCGCACTGACCACCAGGGGGCAGCTCCTGCATTGAGCGTCTGCCCCCTGGTGGTCAGTGTTCATCATAGCGACTGGTCGTAACAGTCACTTAGCCTTTATGTATATAGATGTTATTTTCACTATAACCCAGAGAATTTGAGGAACAATAGTCTAAGTGCAGGCTCCGCTCTGCTGCTAACAGCCATAATATGGAAAGTCACCTAAGCTCTGTGTACCTTCTTTTCCTCAGATGTAAACCAAGAGCAAAAAAGAGGGAGAGAAAAAATACATTATTTCAGCCATCACTTAGCTCTGCCATAGTTTCCCCACACGCAATCAACTTTCAACGGTCTACAGCAGGGGTCCTCAAACTTTTTAAACAGGGGGCCAGTTCACTGTCCCTCAGACCGTTGGAGGGCCGGACTATCGTTTAAAA
Source organism: Myotis lucifugus (assembly GCF_000147115.1). Classification (NCBI taxonomy): domain Eukaryota; kingdom Metazoa; phylum Chordata; class Mammalia; order Chiroptera; family Vespertilionidae; genus Myotis; species Myotis lucifugus. The sequence goes on from NW_005871051.1 coordinate 9,874,936, forward strand.
AAAAACTATGAACTAATTCCTGTGCACACTGCACATATCTTATTTTGAAGTAAAAAAACAAAACGGGAACAAATACAATATTTGTATTTGCATGTGGCCCGCGGGCCGTAGTTTGAGGACCCCTGCTCTACAGTATGGATTATCTAAGGCCAGGCATCCGTGACACCCTCAAAATAGCCAGCTGACAACATGCATTCATATCCTTCCCCTCCCCACACCCAAGTAGGCTGGGAAGGAATAGTAAAAGTGTATTAATGTATAAGAAAAAAAGAATAAAAGAGGGAATAGCCAGAGATTTGCAATTTTAAAAAAAAAATGAGAAATTGATTGGGAAATAGCAACTGGCTTAACAGAATGGACGGTGTTATAACATGCAATAGATTGTACTTCCTAAAGATGGCCACTTATCTCCCATCCTATATGTTCTTTTTCTTTAATTTCATTAAATTTATTGGAGCAACATTGGTTAATAAAATTATATAGGTTTCAGGCGAACATTTCTATAATACATCATCTATATATTGCATTGCGTGTTCACCACCCAAAGTCAAGTCTCCTTCTGTCACCATATATCTGACCCCCTTTACCCTTTTACCTCCCTTCCACCCCCCTTCCCCTCTGGTAACCACCATACTGTTGTCTGTATCTATGAGTTTTTGTTTGTCTGTTTCTCATTTGTTGTTTTCAGTTTATATCCCACATGTGAGTGAAATCTTATGGTTCTTATTCTTCTTACCACCCTTCCATCAAGAAGTGTGGTCTAGTTCCCCTCCCCTTTAATTTGGGCTGGCCTTGATGACTTCCCTGTAACGAAAGTCTTGAAGCTCTGCCTGGTCTCTTGGAAAGCTCACTCTCAGAACATTCCTTCTTGGCCCTCAGCCGCCATGCTGTGAGGGAGCCCAAGCCACACGAGGTGTTTGTGTGCAGGGACTCTGCTCCACCAGCCCCGCTGAGCCCAGCCTTTGAGGCAGGCCAGCCTGGAGCAGACAGGGGAGTAAAGAAGCCTTAAACAGAGAAGGTTTCCATGGCAAGTCTATCTAAACCGACACTTTCATCCTGCTTTGTTTTATTCATAGCCATAACGTAATTCATTTGTCTATTCTAATCTTCATAAGGTCAGGGGACTTTATCTTATTAATGACTATATCCCCAAGATCTAGAACAATACCTGGCATATAAAAGACACTCAATAAATATTTCATGAATAAGTAAATTAGTAGAACAGTCAGAAAAAAAGAAAAGAGGAAAAATGCAATCAATGCAATAAACAGAATAAAACTTCAAGGAGGTACTAATTAATATCTTCAGAGAGGTGTATAGCATCCACATAAAAAGAATTGGAAGCAGCTTCTGCACAGCAAAAGAAACCATCAACAAAACAACAAGAAAGCCCACTGCATGGGAGAACATATTCGCCAATGTTATCACTGATAAGGGTTTAATCTCCAACATTTACAGGGAACTCATACAACTTAACAAAAGGAAGATAAATAACCCAATCAAAAAAATGGGCAACAGACCTAAATAGATACTTTTCGAAAGAGGACATACGGAAGGCCAAGAGACATATGAAAACATGCTCAAAGTCACTGATCATCCGAGAGATGCAAATCAAAACGACAATGAGGTACCATCTCACACCTGTCAGAATGGCTATCATCAACAAATCAACCAATGACAAGTGCTGGCAAGGATGCGGAGAAAAAGGAACCCTTGTGCATTGCTGGTGGGAATGCAGACTGGTGCAGCCACTATGGAGAACAGTATGGAGTTTCCTCAAAAAACTAAAAATGGAACTCCCATTTGACCCAGTTATCCCACTTCTAGAAATATATCCAAAGAAAATAGAAACACCAATCAGGAAGGATATATGCACCCCTATGTTCATAGCAGCACAATTTACAATAGCTAAGATTTAGAAACAGCCTAAGTGCCCATTAGCAGATGAATGGATTAGAAAACTGTGGTACATCTACACAATGGAATACTAGGCTGCTGTAAAAAGGAAGGAACTCCTACCATTTGCAATAGCATGGTAGACCTGGAGAGCATTACACTAAGCGAAATAAGTCAGTCAGAGAAAGATAAATATCACATGATCTCACTCATTTGTGGAATATAATGAACAACATAAACTGATGAACAAAAACAGATCCAGAGACAGAGAAGCATCGATCAGTCCCTCAAACCTCAGAGGGAAGGTAGGAAAGGTGAGGGTAAGCGGGGGGAGATCAACCAAAGGACTTGTATGCATGCATATAAGCATAACCAATGGACACAGACACCAGAGGGTGAGGGCATGAGTGGCGGGGGAGTGGGCAAGGGAGGCATAAGGACACATATGTAATACCTTAATCCATAAAGAAAAAAAGGAAAAAGAAATTTAAAAAAGAATTGGAAGCTATTGTGGGAGTGGGACAGAAAACAATAAATAGAGAATAAGAGAGAGCTTTCACAAAGTAAAAATATGGTAGTCGAAATGAAAAATTCAATAGAAGGCTTATCTGATAAAGCTAACAAGATCTTCCAGGAAGCTGAACCAAAATAAAGTGAGATGAAAAATGGAGACGGGGGGATGAGGGGCACACCGAGGAGGAATCACATCTAATACACGCTCCAGAAAATAAGAACAGAGAAAATGGAACATGGCTGAACAGCAGAGGGAAACCACAGGAAGCCGTGCATGTGCGAAGCGAAACAGAGACCAGCCCCCCACCTGCAGCAGGTCACAGAGGGTGGGGACTCCCGGGTCACATGCGACTGATGGATTGTGGGATTTGTTTGAGCATTTGGAAAAACCTTCATATTGTTGGAAAAACTTGGTTGGGAAGGTCTGCTGTATTTAGGGGGGAAAAAACACATTTTGTATAGTATTTTATATTTTGTATAGATTCATAGAAAACTACAAAAATAGGAAATTAAGATAATTATTAGCTCCAGAAAAAGCAACATCAAGTAGGATTTAACCTGGCAGTAAAGAGACATGACCATTATTTAAGGCCCATTGGTGACATCACCGTGGTGGGACAATGGGGAAGAGAAAGGCAGACAGGAGCTGAGTAAGGGAGCGAAATGTGCAACTACCAGGATGCCAAGCGATCCTGTCCAAATTGGTCATGAATAGCTAACAACATCAGCGCACTTCTTAGAAATGAGGAGCAGATGCAGAAGACAGCAGCCGTAGAATTCTAAATGGGGCCTCCAGGAAACAGAGCGGAGAGGAGAGCGAAGTGGAGTAGGAAGGTAATGTTTGCCTTTAAAGAGCCCTTTGATATTCATTGATTTTTCCACGAGGTGCACATATGTCTTTGGTTTTAGAAAATAATAATAAATGTAAAAAGAAAAGGAAATAGGCCGGAATGGGAAGGTGTGGTGGCAGTCTTCAGTGGTGAGATCCTGGGCATTGTTTTGCCTTCTTTCTCCTTTTTCATATTTTCTGGAATAAGAATGTAATAAGTTTGTCATGGAAAAGCTTCAATAAACATTTTTTTAAAAAAAAATACTTACAACTATTTATGTAAAGGTGATGGTCTCAAGCTGTTGAAATGAATAAAAATGACTTGAGCGGGCCCTGGCCAGTGGGCTCAATGGTTAGAGTGTTGGCCTGGGCGCCGGTGGGTCGCAGATTCTATTCCTGGTCAAGGGCAAGTGGGTTTGGGGTTTGGGTTTCTCTCTTTCTCTCTCCCTCCCCGGGGGAAGGCCAAAGAGGGCTTCCCGCAGCCAGAAGTGGCTGGACCTTCAGATTCTTCATAACCCTACAGGGGTGGTTGCCTAGAGCAATTTTGTCCTCCTCCACACCCACCTTCACCCCTGCACCCCACTGCCACTCCCACCTCACCCCACCCCCAGGGACATTTAACAATGTTTAGAGACATTTCTGTTGGTCAGAGCTGAGCACGAGGGAGTGTTATGCCCCTGGCACCTAGTGGGTAGAAACCAGGGAGGCTGCTAAAGATCCTACAACACACAGGACAGCTTCCCCCCATACACACACTCCAATAAAGTATTACCTGACCCAAAATGTTAATGGTGCCCGTACCTACAAACTACACTCCAGAGCCTGTGATCCAACCATTCGACTGAGATCAAAAGATTAGCTGTCCTCTTCTTTTCCCACAAGAAAGTGCTATTATCTCTAAATACTTGGCTTGATAGAATGTGTTGCAAGCCTCTTGCAGAATTTGGGACCGACCATTTGTAGACAGGTGCATCGGCAAGAACACCAGTCACCCCTTCCCCAATAAGACCAAAACACACGCTGTTGCCACCTCTCCTTAGCGGGCACAGATGTCATGTCATAAAAGATGCTTTGCACGATATGCTTTTTTTTTTCCAAGTCTTTCCCAGGGGGAAGCTGGAGGTGGTAAAAAATAAAGCCTGAATACAAAGCTAGTGGGGAAAACAATTTAATGAGTGATGCCCAATGCTGAAAATAAAGCAAGAGGTGTTCGTTTCCTGGTGTGGAGAGAGTATAAGAGGCTGTGAGGCAAGTTCAAAATATCAGCCTGACACTGTTGGGATGAATAATGGATGTTGTGTACAATGGTGACATCACACCAGAAAGAAAAGATCCGGCGATGCGCTGGGGGAAGGTGTTCTGTTCGGTTTTATTCCTGGGCAGGTCTGGGCGAGGCCAACAGATGAGGAGACGACAGCCATTGGGGAGAGAATGTGTTACTCAGTGTTCTCAGGAGGAAGGGGTGCGCCATGCCACACCGGCCACATGGGGAAGCGCCAGAGCCACCTAGGACGTAGGAGGGGCGTGGGCAAGGGCCATTGTTTCCATTTTCATGGGAAGGAATGTGAGGCAGGGTAAGCAGGCTAAACAGGCGTGGGATTGGCTAGCTTGCAGAGTCTGGGCAGACTCAGGACATAGGTGGTGACCCTAGTTGTCCGTGCCTGGCCCCAGGGTGATTAGGGCAAGTGGATAGTTGTCCAGAGTGTGAGAGCCCAGTATAGGAGGTGGTGTGGTTGGGGCTCTGGATTGGCTGGTTTGCATTTGAAAAACAC
>NW_005871051.1:9880397-9885929 GCF_000147115.1 Myotis lucifugus
CCCCCCCCCCCCCCCCCCCCGGTACATGAATTTCATGTACCGGGTCTCTAGTCCTATCTAATAAAAGAGAAACATGGCCAAAACCGGTTTGGCTCAGTGGATAGAGCGTCGGCTGCGGACTGAAAGGTCCCGGGTTCGATTCCGGTCAAGGGCATGTACCTGGGTTGCCGGCACATCCCCGTGGGGGATGTGCAGGAGGCAGCTGGTCGATGTTTCTCTCCCATCGATGTTTCTGACTGTCTATCTCTCTCCCTTCCTCTCTGTAAAAAATCAATAAAATATATTTAAAAAAAAAAAAAAGAGAAACATAAGAAAAAGAAAACCCTCTAGACCAGCGGTTCTCAACCTGTGGGTCGGCACCCTTTGGGGGTCGAACGACCCTTTCACAGGGGTCGCCTAAGACCATCGGAAAACACATATATAATTACATATTGTTTTTGTGATTAATCACTATGCTTTAATTATGTTTAATTTGTAACAATGAAAATACATCCTGCATATCAGATATTTACATTACGATTCATAACAGTAGCAAAATTACAGTTATGAAGTAGCAATGAAAATAATTTATGGTTGGAGGTCACCACAACATGAGGAACTGTATTAAAGGGTCGCGGCATTAGAAAGGTTGAGAACCACTGCTCTAGACAATGAGCTGTTTACTCTCTCTAGGAACTGGCTAACCCTGAGAGGGTTAGCAAGGCCCCAGATGACAAAGCATCAGAATCCAGAAAATAAAACTCATGATTAATACACAAAAAAGTGTCAGATGAGTAACGAAATACATGAACTAGTAAACGAGTAAACTCGTTCTTGCTGAGTGTGCGGGGATCCATGAGAAGGAGCTACACATTCAAGAAAAGCGAATGGAGCCTGACAGAGCAGTGTTTTATTCAAATAGCTGGGTCATATGATGGGTGAACAAAACCAAACATACACTCAAAGCCCCTCAGTAGACGAATGGATAAACAAAATGTGCCATACCCACAGAATGGAATACTATCTGTATATAAAAAAGGTTAATATGCAAAGTGTCCCCTCGGGAGTTCAACCAGTTTGATCGCTCGCTATGACATGTGGTGACCACCAGGGGCAGCACGGAACATGGCAGGCAACCAGCTGTGAGGGCAGGGCGCTGAGGGAGTGAGGGAAGAAGGAGGCAAGGAGACAGGGAGGCGGGGAGGAGGGGAATCTGATCGGCCCTGATCTGATCGGCCCTGATCACTGGGCAGGCCTAGGGACCCTACCTGTGCACAAACGCCATGCACTAGTCCTCTAGTTGATTAATAAAAAGGAATGAAGGACTGATCCAGGCTACACCACAGAGGCACCTTGAAAACAGCATGTTATATGAAAGAAGCCAAACACAGAAGGTCACATAGCTGTACGATTCCATTTACAGAAAATGTCTAGAATAGGCAAATCTATAGAGACAGAAAGTAAATTGGTGGTTGCCAGGGGCTGAAGGGAAGGGGAGAGGGGGAGTGATGGCTGATGGGTACAAAGTTTCTTTGGGGGGCAATGAAACGCCCTTCCCCACAAAGGGAGCTTTCCCTTGTGCATGGAAACTTCTCTTACAAAAGGGTAACTTCCACTCCGTTTTCAGAGCTTTTCCTGTGCCTGCTGTTTCTTTAAAACAACCCTATGTATGCCAAAGAGACACATTTTAGGGTGGCAGAGTCTGCTCCCCGCCAGGGTCTGCCTGCCACAGGCTCTGAGCGCCTGGAGAGACTGGGACGTGGGCCCTGAACGGAGCGGGGGACAGTTACATCCACGGTGGAAAGAAAGCAGAGGAACCTCCTCCTCTGGTCCCTGCCAGAGAAAGACATTCTCCTTTTGCACTCAGTGGGGCAGCCTGAAATCAGAGCACCAGGCTGGGGACTGAGGCATAAGCAGTGTCACCGCCTCCTCCTTTGTGAGCAGCTGTTTTCCGACCAGCCTGGAGAAACGGCCTGCGAGAAGGGGAGAAGGCAGGCCCATGCAGAGAAGCTGCTGTTTGGAGAAATAGGAAAGCCATCCTGCACCCGCGGCTCTTCACCTTGGGCAAGCCCAGAATCACCTGTAGCAGATCGCTGGGCCCCATCCCCGCCCCCGCCCCCCCCCCTCCACTTCTGCTTCAATGAGTCTGGGGTGGAGCCTCAGCTTCCGCATTTCTAACCAGGCCCCAGGGGTACTGGCGCAGGTGCTGCCAAGCCCACAGCCAGATTTTTTAAGAGCCACCGTCCTAGATCAACTATCTCACCTGTTTCCCCAGCTCACCTGAGCAGAGGGGTGACATGAAGATAAACATGGGCAGAGATTCCTTTGAAAAACACAAATAGTAGGATGATAGTCGCAGCTAACGTTGGTTTATTGTGCTTTTCCTATACGCTAAGTGCTTTATGAGTTATCTCACCTACACCGCACAACAACCCTTTTGAGGTGTTGCTATTAGTCTCCCCTGTTTGAATGGAAGATAAGTTAACTAGCTAGTGCCAAGGTTCAAATCCAGCTCAAGTGCCCACACCCTGAACCGCTGTGCCCGCTGCTGGCAAAGGAAGCCAAAGCAACGGCAGACACAGAGAAGCGAGAACCTTCTTTCCCTCGTGGATCTGCCTGCCGGGCCTTCAGGAGAACATCTCAACTTTGCAAGCGAGTCTTCTGAGGAGAGGAGGAGATGAAAGGAAATTATATTCCTTTGCTAGAGCTACCAAAACAAAGCACCACAAACTGGGCGGCTTAAGCAACAGCAATGAATTGTTTCCCAGTTCTGGAGGCTACAAGTCCAAGGTCGGGGTGTTGGCAGGGCTTGTTTCGTCCGTTGGCCTTTAGAAAGACTGTTCCACGGGTCTTGCCTGGCTTCTGCTGGTGGGTGGCACGTCACCCGGTCTCTGCCTTCTTGTCCACATGATGGTCTCCACATTTCCCCTTTTTATAAGGAAACGGTCATATCGGATTAGAGGGTCTCATCTCAACTAATGCCATCTGCTATGACCCTAATTCCAAACAAGGCCACACTGTTGAAACCTTTGAATTTGATGGATGACCCAATTCAACCCAGAAGAGACGCAAAAATCTTCTGGGAACGAAATCCAAATTCCTAGATCCTAAAGACATCAAAATACTTCCCCCGGCTGGCCAACCTGCTATACTGTATACACAAAATAAAAAGCTCCACTTTCTTTCTCTTTTAGGATAAATATGTTCGCTGTAACCGGTTTGGCTCAGTGGATAGAGCGTTGGCCTGCGGACTGAAAGTTCCCAGGTTCGATTCCGGTCAGGGGCATGTGCCTGGGTTGCGGGCACATCTCCAGTAGGAGGTGTGCAGGAGGCAACTGATCGATGTTTCTCTCTCATCGATGTTTCTAACTCTCTATCTCTCTCCCTTCCTCTCTGTAAAAAATCAATAAAATATATATTTTTTTAAAAAGAAAAATATGTTCTATTGGTTTTTGAGAGAGAGAGGAAAGGAGAGGGAAAGAGAGAGACATATGGATATGAGAGAGAAGCACTGATCGGTTGCCGCCTATAGGTGCCCCTACTGGGGATCAAACCCACACCCTGGGAATGTACCCTGACTGGTGACCGAACCGGTGACCTTTCGTTGCTCGGGACAATGCTCACCCAACTGAGCCACAGCGGCCGGAGCAGGAAGCTCCACTTTTATCCAGGACTTTAAAAACTGTCACCTACGATGCAGAACGAGGAAAAAGTAGGAGTATGTTAAGAGAATGTTATAATGAGAATTCACTTTTTCCTAACACTTCAACTTTAATGTTTCTCTTTCAGACGCATCTACCATCCAAGTATAAGGCAGAAACGCAGCCAGTCGGGTGAAAATGATCTTTCGGCACCTGACACCTGCCAGTGTGTGAACTGCTCCTCTTTGAAGAGCATTTGAACAAAAGCTGCACTCGTTTTTGGACAGCAAGGTGGAATTAGAGAAGATGGATGTGCAGATTTCTCTGAACAAAGGTCTAAGAAGTAAAGCAAAGAGAGCTGCTGTTCTGTATCAAACTGCCTGGGAAAGACAGTCATCTACTGACTTCATTATTAGAGGTTTTCCCACTTCCTTCCACCACTCAGTGTGCGATGGCTCAAACCTAGAAAATGCAGTATCTGGATCCTATGAGCAGGTCCTATGACCAGGGGTGGGAAGAACACCCTTCCTTTGGGTATGGAATGCAACGTCTTAGTGAATTGCAGAGTACAGCGGGGACACTCTTGAGAATGTCACTTCACACCCAACACAGAATGCAGTTTGGTTGACTGTACCTCATCCTTGTTTAGAGAGGGGAAGACAAAAAGACTTGGGTTTCAGCCTTTGCTATGAATACCTCATCCATTCTTTCCCCTATTCTCTGTTTATTGGGCTCCTATGATGTGCCCGGCATTGTGAAAGCAATGAGTTAGAAAGTCACATTTAACCAGCTCCTCCTCTCACGGAGCTCAGCGACCTTCAACAAGTTCTTTTCTTCATGCACTAGTTTCTCGAGTAGCAAGATACAAATAGAAAATTGAATTTCCTAAGGAATTCAGTTCCATTCAACAAACATCTACCCACACCTTCATTTGGTGCCAGCCAGTGTGGTCAGGGACAGAAGCCTAGAGCCCAAGAAGGGGACGGGGTCTATGATGAGCTAGATGGGACCCCTGCCTTGGAGAAATGGAAATAAGCCAGGAAAGGCTCACGTGTAAATGCCTGAGATCAGCGCTCCACAGAGGCACGGACCGCAAGCGAAGAAGGGACTTACTTGGTCTGAGTGCTGAGGGAGAGCAGGAAAAGTCCCCAAGAAAATGACAGGCACCCTTTATGCTGGGCCTTGCAGGAAGGATGCCTTCTCTGGTAAAGAACTGAGGGAGGCCCTGGTCAGTGTTGCTAAGTGGTTAGAGCACTGGCCCAGGCACTAAAGGGCCAAGGGCATGTACTTGGGTTGTAGATTTGATCCCAGGCAGGAGGCAACCAATCGCTGTATCTCTCTCACATTGATGTTTTTCTCTCTCTCCTCCCCCCGCTTCCTTCCACTCTCCCTAAAAAAATCAATGGAAAAAAATATCCTTGCATGAGGATTAACAAAATAAATAAAAAATGCTTTTAAAAAAAATAAAAAGAAATGAGGAAGGACAGTCCTACCCCCAGCTGGTGAGAAAGGCCCACACAAAGGCTGTGCTCCCCAATAACATGGCTTCTAGCTCCTGGCCTTCCCATCCTGTACACAGGAACACAGAAACACAGTTCAGAAGGGAGTCAGAAACAGCTGGGCTCCAAGAGCCAACGGAGAAATTCAGGTAAGTCAATACCTGGAAATTAATACTGACAGGGGCAGGGGAGGTGACAAAGAGATGCCATCTACAGGGGACAGCCACTGTCCAGCTCAGCCCAACTGTTGCCACTCGGGAAAGTTGGAGCAGCCGGATTTGGGGGTCTTTCAGAGAAGCTAAATATACACATATTACAGGGGAGCTGAACAGGCCGCCCCAAAATGTGACTCTTCGGCATGTGAATATATTTTGAGCTGAAGGCAATCAAGACCCAGCAGACTCAAGAAAAGC
>NW_005871051.1:9886029-9952240 GCF_000147115.1 Myotis lucifugus
TTTTACCCCATTGACCACCCCCCTTCCCCAGAAATCTAATCCCTGCCTTTGACTGCATTAAATGTCTGTGTCCATGGATTATGCATATCTATCTACACTAATAAAAGACAAAGATGCTAATTTGACCATAACTTCGCTTCGCCCAAGCCACGCCCACCAGCCAATCAGAGCGACTATATGCAAAATTAACCCAATCAAGATGGCGGCCGGCAGCCACGGAGCTGGAGCAAGCAGGAGGCTTGGTTGCCCAGGCGATGGAGGAAGAAAAGCTTCCCGCCTGCTCTGTCCGGCTGTGGCCTCCACAAAAGGTAACAAAGTTTCAATTATAGAAGCTAAATAAAACCCAGATACCTGCTTCCAGCCAGCCTCCACTGGGAGCTTGGGTGGCTGGGGGCTGTAGCCAGCCAGCAAACAGCCATCAGCCCCTCACCCAGGCTGGTCAGGCACCCCAGAGGGGACCCCCACCCTGAAGGGGGTGTGGCCAGTCTGAAAACGGCCCTCAGCCCCTCACCCAGGCTGGCCAGGCACCCCAGTGGGACCCCCACCCTGATCCAGGACACCCTTCAGGGCAAACCAGCCGGACCCCACCCATGCACCAGGCCTCTATCCTATATAATAAAAGGGTAATATGCAAACTGACCCTAACAGCAGAACAACTGGGAATGACAGGTCACTATGACACACACTGACCACCAGGGGGCAGATGCTCAATGCAGGAGCTGCCCCTGGTGGTCAGTGCGCTCCCACAGGGGGAGCTCTGCTCAGCCACAAGCCAGGCTGACAGCTGCCAGTACAGTGGTGGCGGTGGGAGCCTCTCCTGCCTCCTCAGCAGCGTTAAAGATGTCCGACTGCAGCTTAGGCCTGCTCCCTGCTGGCAAGTGGACATCCCCCAAGGAATCCCGGGCTGCCAGAGGGATGTCTGACTGCCAGCTTAGGCCCGATCCTCCGGGGAGTGGGCCTAAGCCAGCAGGTGGTCATCCCCTGAGGGGTCCCAGACTGCGAGAGGGCACAGGCCGGGCTGAGGAACCCCCTCTCCCCCCCGAGTGCACAAATTTTTGTGCACCGGGCCTCTAGTATATATATATCTCCTCACCCGAGGATATTTTTCCATTGATTTTTAGAGAGAGTGGAAGGGAGGGGGAGAGACAGAGAGAAACATCAATGTGAGAGAGACACATTGATTATAAATTTTTTTCTTAATGTTAAATATCCTTAACACATTATGCAGGGCGAATAAAAGGCATCTGTGTCTGCGGGCCAAATTCAGACCCACAGGCCACCTTGGGATATGTCAAGGGGAAGCTGAGGTTCTGAGAGGACAAGCAACTTGCAGAGGCCACAACTAGTAAGTGCAGAGACTGGGGTTCAAATCTTGGGCTGTTGAACCCCAGAGTCAAGCTTGTGGAAGGGCTAGGTGAAGAAGGGGAAATCGTCCCAGGTGTGGAGCTGGGAGTTGTGGAGGGAAGAGGAAAGAAGCTGTGAAGGCACCAACAAGGAAAGGAGTTGGTAATCTTGGGGCCTGACAGTCTAGCAGAAGAATATTCTAGATGGTTATTTTTTCAGATGCACTCACATGGGAAGGGCGCCCAGAGGAAGTGGCAAGATTGAAACTACTACATCTTTGCTATTGGAAGAGACCAGTAAGTGACCAGGAAAAGGAATACTTGGAAATCATCAGCTGTGGGTACTAAATTCCAGGGGGCCAGGACTCAAGAGTGGCTTCAAATATTAAAATGAAAATGTTTTACCAGTGAAAGAAAAACACCAATCTGACCAAAATAAACCTAAAAAAACAAACAAACAACCCCCCCCCCTGAATTTTGGACCTCCACTCCCAGCCCTTCCTTCAAGCCACAATTTATTTCCATTAATAATTAAAAGAACATCCCCCAGGCATATTCATGACCACAGTCTAGCTCTGCCCTGTGGGGTTCCACAGTGAACATTTGCATGTGTCAGAGTAAGAGCATGTCCCTCGACCTCTCCATTCTCCAGAGAGAACCCAGGGCCTTGCAAAGGTGAGACCACAAACACCTGCACACCTCCACAGTGTGTGTGTGCATGTGTGTGTGCACGCGCATGTGTGTGCGTGTGAACTGATGGGTTTATGATGCTGGCAGTGAAGCAAGGTTGGGGAGGAGAGAAAAGTATTGAGAAGAAAGTAAAACAGATATTTAGATCTAATGTTCTCTTCCAATTACTTTCCTTTTGCTAAAGCCATTCCCATTCAACTACAGAATGACGCAGTGATTCTGGGATTGCACCTGAAGAGGACATTTTGATTGAAAATGTGTATCCTTTTCGGGAATGAGGGGAAAGCCACCTACTTAGATGCCTGGCATAGAGCCATGAGGGCTGAAGACCCGGCAGGGTGTGCCTTGTGGGTGAGAATGAAAGCCCGCCCTTACCAAGCCTTCACCTCAGTGCTGCACTGGGCACCCTTAGTGACTTCAGTGGAAATGAGGCTCTGAGGCTCTTGGGGGAAGAGTCACAAAAGCCACAAAGCAACGCTCTTCGCCTCAGACGGATAAACCTCAGGTGTAAGGGGCAGCCTCGGCTGACTCATGGGAAATAGGAGAATCGATCTTCAGCATTTGTGAAAGGCAAGGCCTAAAGATCTTCAAAGGCTCCACAGGCAATGCCTAACCTCTCTCCCAAGCCCCTCTGGTCTACAGATGGTCGGCTCCAAGGACAGCAACCCTCCCTCAGAGCAGCTCTGGGGGGGAGGGGGGCAGGAATGGTGCTTTGGACCACACGGCAAAATAAAGCCAGGATGGTGGGTGGCCCGCTCCCCCGGCCTTCCCACCCAGCCCAGGCCACCGTATCGAGTTCTCCCTTACGATTTCAAAGGGGTGTCCTTTCCTCCCACTTTTGTGATTTTTTTTCTACTTGATATCTACTTTTAAAGCTCCCCCTGGCCCCCAACAATACATGCCCAGGTCCGAAAGTTCATTCAGTTCTCTTTCAAAATACCCCCATGGCACACCTGACACAGGTGCCGGGCAGGCTCCAGGCGTGGGAAGGAAAAGCACCAACTTCCCACCAGAGAAGGACAGGAGGGAACCGGGCCCTCTTGCACCGCTGGTCCCAACAGCCCATGCAGGAGCCTGGCCCAGTGCAGACTTGATCCACCCGGAGTCACCGGAGGCTGGGCATCACTAACCTTGCATTTTCTCTTCTCTTTCTGCCTTATGGCTTGAGAGAGAGAAACACCCATGAAAAGTTTTATCAAAAAACAACGGGAAGGCAGCCCGGCCGGTGTGGTTCAGTGGTTGAGTGTCACACATGCACCAAAAGGTCTCTGGTTTGATTCCCGGCCAGGGCACATGCCCAGGTTTCAGGCTTGATCCCCAGCAGGGGCGTGGACTGGTGTTTATCTCTCTCTCTCTCCCTCTCCCTTTCTCCCTTTCTAACATCAATTGAAACATTTTTTTTTTTAAATGAAGAGCAGAACAAGACACTTTTTTCTAACCAAGTAAAGAGCTCACACAGATATATAGGCATGAAATGGGTGCTTATATCCTTCAAACATGAATTTCTCAATTATCTTCTAAAGAGGTTGAGGGTGGGAGATACGGTGCTAATATTCGAATTTCATTTTCAGCCTGAGAGCTCACTGGGCATGAACAAGGCTGGGTCTGCTATTCACGTGGTGCTTGCTACTCACTCCTCCATTACATCTCTGCTTTCCATTACATGTGTATTTATTTTCTTTATGAAAACCATCATTTCTTTCACAGCAAACTACCCATGTTTAGTTCTCCCTCAGGACTCTTCATTCTTTTTTCTAAATATTGAAAAATATCTTTATCAGAAAAGTTGATTAGATTTGTGTAAGGAAACAAATATGATGACTAAATCTAATACAAGAGAATGAGGAAAGTGCCATTACTTTTCTACTTAGTTATTTAAAAATCCTTCTCAAATTGCACACTTAAATGGGTGAATTTTAGGGCATGTAAATTACATCCCAGTGTTATGAACTAAATATCTGTCTAACCCCAAAGTTCACATGTTGAAATCCTACCCCTCAATTCAGTAATAGGATTAGATGAGGCCAGGAGGGTGGGGTCCTTACAAATGGGATTAGTGCCCTAATGGAGGAAGGAGAGGGCTGGCCCCACTCCCTGCTCTCTGCTCTCTGCCCTGTGAGTGTACAAGGAGAAGGTGGTCGCCTACAGGAGGGCCTTCCCCAGAACTGAGACTCGACCATGCTGGCACCCTGATCTCAAACCTCTAGCCTCCAGAACTGTGAGAAAATCTTTTGTTTAGAAACCATCCAACCTATGGCGCTCTGCTGAATGGGCTAAAACGTTCAATAAAGCTGTTATAGATTCTACTTGGGTCATTTACTCATGACTATTTTCAAAACACTAATCCATAATTTATAGGTGGGAGATCTTACTGAGGTTCCCTGAAGCTGAATGACTTTTCTGACTTATCCAGAGAAGGGCAGAAACCAGGCCACAATGAAAAGCTGAACATGCTCTTCTTGGCTCAATCCCCTAGCTCACAAGACGTGGGTATAAAAGGGCCCAATCCATTCCCAGGGTTTTCAGCTCTCCAAGATGGGAAGATAACTGAACCAAGGCCACAGAAGTTTGTAGAAAAGGAGCCAGAAACTAAAGTCCATGGTCCCCAGGGCTTCTTTCCCCCATGGTAAGTTAACCATTAACCTGAGGCCAAACAAGGACTTTGTCTTTTTCTCTGATGCTTCCCTCTTCTACTGAGACACAGCAGCTCCTCCCACCCCACCTCCTAGCCCACCCTGTTAACAATCAGACAGCACCCCGCCCCCGGGGCAATCCAGCTCAATCCAAACAGTGCCGACGGGGAGAAAAACAATAAACCAGCACTGAGAGCAACGAGATGAAAGCCTTCTACTGAGGTCCACCACAGCAGCAGGCAGCGGCCTGCTGAATGCGTTCCTGGAAGCAGATGATCCACCAAACCCGCTGGGAACCCTCTAAGAGGCTTCTCAGACTTGAACTCTCCCCCAGAACGCTTTAGGTCTGGGTGGGCTAGTGCAGGAACCACACTTGAAGTAGCAAGGTTTCAGAACAGCACTCGCTGTTCCATAGATATGTAAGGCAAGGCAGAAATGAGAGATACACCTACTTTTAAGTTTGCTGGTGGCTATATTAAAAAAGTCAAAAGGAACTTTTGTAAAGGAATGTGAATAATACATTCTTATTTAACCCAATAGTTCAAACGATCATTTGAGCCCTGGCCAGTGTGGCCCAGTTAGTGGGAGCATCATCCTGTACACCGAAAGGTCGCCGGTTCAATTCCAGGTCAGGGCACACACCCAGGTTGCAGGTTTGATCCCTGGTCATGGCATGTATGGGAGGCAACTGATCAATGTCTCTCTCTCTCTCTCTCTCTCTCTCCCTAAAATCAATAAAAACATATCCTAGGGTAAGGATTTTTAAAAAAGGACTGACTGCTTCAATCATATGTTCTACACCTTCCAGGTGCCCTGGTCCAATTACTACATGCAGGTCACCTTTTGACCAAGGAACTCCAAGCTGCTCACAAACAGTCGTTCTCATAACACTCTTCCAGGGGGAATAAAATCATTTCAATATGTAACTCATGTAAGATTTTATTTACAAGGTGTTTTACATTATTTTTTTCATACTAGGTATTTGAATCTGGTACGTATTTTACACTTATGCGCATCTCAGTTCCAACCAGCCATGTTTCAAGGGCTCAGTGGCCCCATGTGACCAGTGGTTGCTGTTCAAGACAGCCCAGCTCTAGCGGCCTCCCCAAGTGGCTCTGTAATGCCTAGCCAGGCACAGCACAAACAACAACACTAAGAGGAGTTATTCTCCTTCTACTCTGTTGTTTCTTTAAAAATATTTTTATTGATTTCAGAAAGGAAGGGAGATATAGAAACATCGATGATGAGAGAGAATCATTGATCGATTGGCTGCCTCCTGCACGCCCCACACTGGGGATTGAGCCTGCAACCCGGGCATGTGCCCTGACAGGGAATGGAATCGGGACCTCCTGGATCATACATAGGTCGATGCTCAATCACTGAGCCACACCGGCCAGGCACACTCTGTTCTTTCCTAGTGAGAGGTCTGCTAAGAGGTCATGGGGACTTGGAAAAGGAGAAATAAATGGCTTGTATTTTAAGGTCTACTTATCAACAGGGAGGGGCATGAATCCAATAGAGGAAGAAGGGCATTTGAAATTGGGAGCCTGACAGGGAGTCTAGCAAGCACACTGGGAAGTTAGGGGGTCATGCCGAGTCCATGGGTGACAGGCAGAGCATGGAAGAGGCCCCAGAGCTCTGTCGCTGCTTGCCATGCCTCACCCCTGACCCCTAGCCCCTCACCCCTCAATACCATCCCCTAGCCAGTGCTGCGTGGGTCCCTGCCCCACACCCTTAGGTCATAGCCAAACCCATCACTCCTGTGGCTTGAATTTAGAATAAAAATGAAGTTAAAGATGGAAAGAAATAAATTAAATTTTTAAAAAAAGAAAGTGAGACAAGTGGGACATGAGAGTACCTCAAAAAGAAAAAAAAACCTCTTTTAAATACTTAACCTCTATTTTCTTCCTCACTTCCTCACTCTGAGTTCCCAGACTACACAAGAGAAGATCCATTTTGGAGACAGTTTTCCTGCCTCAGCTGAAGACAGGAGGAGACTGGGAGCCACAACATGAAGCCGGCATGATTGGGTCACTCCTGGCTCTTCGACATGGACGTCATAGGACTGTAGGGCTGAGACTTCAAACACCCTTCAAGGCAGGAATCCTTTCAGAAACAAAGACAGCAATCACTGAGCCCCACCGGCCAGGCATTTCAAGATTTCCTTGAAATCTTCCAGAGAGTTCACTACTTCAGTAAGACATCCTTTTCCATGTTTAAGAAACATCACAAAGTTGAACTTATTTCTGTGAAGTTGAAATTTACCTTCGTTTAAAGTCCATCCACTCATCCAAGTCCTCTTTTCCAGAACTACATGAAATACAGGCCATCCCTGTTCTTTAAATAACTGAAGAGAGCTGTCAGGCATGGCTGTCCCAGAACTCTTCCCGTTTAAATCTGCCAACACCTGTACACCAATTAGAGACTAATATAGAAAGTGTTATAATTGTCCAGAAAGAGGAGTACTTATATAAATTATAGCACATCCATGCAATAGGTTATTATGCACCCATTGAAAAAATGATGGAGGTGTAGATTTATTGACATTGAAAGATTTTTACCATATGTTAAATGAATAAAAAGCAGGCTAGAAAAAAAAAACCTATGTATATAATAGGATCCCATTTTTCAAAAATATGTAAGTATAGATATCTAGTGAAAAAAGTCTACAATGTACACTAAAATGTCACAGAGGTTATTTATGGATGAAAGCATTCATAATATTTTAGCATTTTTGCTTAATTGCATTTTCTAATGCTTTTATAAGGACATGTTGTGCTTGTATAATACAGTTAAATAATGGTTTACCTAAATAAATCATAACCAGTCTTCATAGTAGATAAAGTCCAATGAATCATTCATTCAATGAGTAAGTGCCTGTTATATGCCAGGCACTGTTCTAGGTGTCGGGGTACAGTTGTGAGTAGGCAATGGCCCTACAGCATCTCCTCGCAAGCCTCTCATATTCGGAGGCAATCACAGAGCCTAAGTGGAGACATGCCCAGATTGCCAGGGTGCCAGGAGAGAGCCATTCCCTTACACATGGTGGGCTTAAAGAGTCTCTTGGGAAAGATTATGAAAGAGAGAGAGGAATGACATGCAGAAATCAGTAAAAACAGCCCAAAAGGCTCTAATCAGGAAGCTGAATCACTGATTAGGAAACTGAATCACTGATTTTAGCAAAGGAAAGGAGTCACACAAGCAATATTGGTTCATCAAGGTGGGATCTACCATGGACGAGAAGCTAATGGAAAACCCATGGGCACAACTTAATGGGAGAGTCCAGAGCATCCCCAAAGCATGGATCTCCAAATGCTGAGTTAGGTCAGCAAAACCAAAACCAGAAGGATTTCAGCTTTTCAGAACAAAGAATGTTTAAAATCTAACAAACAAAACAACCAAATACTCTGAGAAAACTGTTATGTTACTTGAATATGCATTTGAGGAGTTTCTGCACGATTGTGGCACAGGTAAGTGTAATACGCGAATTCTCCCACAACCATGTCAAAACTATCACTAAATACAGAACACCCATCATTCAGAATCGCCTGATTTCTAGCCAAACAGAGGTCCTACAACTAAGGATACAAAGAAGAAACCACATCAAGACTGGTAAGAGGGGTGAGATGCAAAATGGGCTGGTCCCACACCCATGTTTGGTAGATAAAAATTGAGAGGGATATCTAGGCTGTAGAGGTTCCCCTTGAGGAGTGAGGGGTCCCAGCCCCTCACCAGGCCACCCAGCCCAGGGTTCCAGTGCCAGGAAGAAACGACCCCATAACATCTGGCTGTAAAAACCAGCAGGGATTGAGGCTGAGGGAGACAGTGGGCAGTTGGAGTGCTAGGCGTTCCTCTTCAATATATATATATTAGAGGCCCAGTGCATGGATTGGGGTCCCTCGGCCTGGCCTGCGCCCTCTCGCAATCCAGGACCCCTCAGGGGATGTCGGACTGCTGGTTTCAGCCTAATCCCCGCAGGCCAGGCTGAGGGACCTCACCAGTGCACGAATCCATGCACAGGGCCTCTAGTATGCATATAAGATCTTTGGTTAATCTCTTCCCACCCTCTCTCCACCGCCTTCCCTCTGAGATTCATCAGTCTGTTTCATGTTTTCATGCCTGTGCATTGAGCGTCTGCCCCCTGATGGTCAGTGTGCATCATAGCTACCGGTCGAACAAATGGTCGAATGGTCGCTTAGGCTTTTATATATATTGGTTATTGCTTTCAGAGAGGAAAGAAGAGAGATAAAAAAAATCAATGATGAGAGAGAATCATTGATCACCTGCCTCCTGCACACCCCCCACTGGGGATCGAGCCCACAACCGGGGCATGTGCCCTGACAGGAAATTCAAACTGTGACCTATTAGTTCATAGGTCCATGCTCAACCACTGAGCCATGCCAGCAGGGCCTAGCTATTCCTCTTGAAGGGCCTGCACATGAACTTACTCGGACTCACTCCCTCTGAGCTAACCGGGAATCAAACGGGCAACCTTTTGGTGCATGAGAGGACACTCAACCAACTGACCCACACCAGCCAGGGTTCCTAAGCATTTCTTCAAATCACAGTACTGCTTCTAGTAAACTACTAATTTTTAAACCACTACACATGTTTTGGTTTACCAAAACAAACAAAAAATTGCACCAGTAAGAAATTGTTCAAAGCAAAACTGAGACTTTTAGAATTCTACTGTTCTGAGAATTAATTAGCTAATTAATTTAATTAGTGTAATTAAAATTATGCTTTTAAAAATCGCTTATTTTTTTCTCTCTACTGGATTAGTTCCATGGCATCAAAGAAAAGTTTACATTCTCAGTAATTTAAGCATTATTTTATCAGAACTTTAAGAATATGTGATTTTAATGTTCACTGCATTTTCTAGTAAGGTTTTTATTTAGTCTTAGACCCAAACTACTTCCCAGAGGAGAGCATCTCCAACTTAGTAATTTATGTCAACAAGAAAATATGACTAATTAATATAAATCAGATTTACTGCCAACTTTTCAGGAATACATTTATTTTGTCAAGTAGCCTGTTAAACAGGACTATGATAAGAGAAACAAATAATAATAATACAAATAAATTAGATTCCCCAAGTTTCTCATTATTTTCAGAGAGTAATGTTGTAACCACGAACAGAAAAACACGTTATGCTTTCAATACCAAAATTCAAATACAATTTTGGTACTGCTACTCCATCAGTACTTAGAATGTAAGTAAAACAAAAAAGGCACTGGATACACATTCTTAATAATTACTATTCTGCACATATGTTTAGTGAGACAAGACATGGATAAATGAAATGCTGACAAGTCAGCATATGCTGTGACAAATGAGTGTTGTCGCAAGATCACCAATTTTGGATATCAAGATATATTTGAAGGTTCCTTGTCTTCCCCCAACCCAAAAAGTCAGATATATTATTTGGCTTCTCCTAGCATTATAAGGGGCAATAATTTATTAAGGTTCTGCTATATGCATTGGGCCATCCTCTCAAGCAAGGATTTTAAAGACAGGTCCTTATCCTAATGTGGCTTGGTCTTCTTGAGGACATACAGGACATAGAAAGATAAATCAAAGTCAGGGAAGAATATTGTGCATCCAAGTAGTGTTACAGGCAATGAGTGCTGCCAAGGACAAGTGACTAAGGATTTCTCTGGAGAGGGAGTCTTCTTGAGGATAGGTTGGCTGGACGGCAGGCTTGAAAGAAGATATGGTAACAGATTTGACCTTGAATGGTGGGCACGCAATGCAATATACCGATCTTGTAACATAGAAAACCACACCTGAAATGTGTATGTTCATGTTGACCAATGTCACACCAATAAATTTAATAAGTAAATAAATGTAAAAAGAAAAAAGGAAGGAAGGAAGGAAGGAAGGAAGGAAGGAAGGAAGGAAGGAAGGAAGGAAGGAAGGAAGGAAGGAAGGAAAGAAGGAAGGAAGGAAGGAAGTTCTTAGATAAGCAAAAGGTCTTCACAGTACACACCATCACAGGTCCAGACAGGACTATGCGTGTCTGCACAGAAGTATGTACAGGGCAGGTAAATTTGGCTGGAAGAGAGGGACTATGAAGGAAAGAACATGTGCTGTTGATCATGATCAGACCATGATATTTAGTTCAAACAGGTTGTAAGAGACATTATAAGGAGCCCTGAAAACCAAACTGTGTTGGGATCTTCCAATGGGGGAATGGAAGGAAATTGGAGATTCAGATTCAAAATTGTAAATGACTCTTGTCTAGATTGAGAGTGTTTTGGGAAGATTTGTGGGGCAGGAGAGAATATACAGCATTGATCTGAGGGAGGAGAGATTAGAAGCAGGGACACTAGTCATGAAAAGTTGGGAGACCGGGAGGAGTCAAGGTGACTAAAGATTCCAGTGGCTGAGTGAATGTGTGAACAAATAAACAAGGACAAAAACTCCAAGAACTGGTTTAAAATGAAAGATGAGAAGTGTGGACTTTGATAAACTGAATGTACAGTCACGGTTGAAGATGACAGTAGAGGAAGCAGCAGCAGATGGAGACCCAAGTCTGGGAGCTATCAGAGCTGCAGACATAGGCATGGAGTTCCCCTCCTGGGAGGTCCATGGTTGAACCATGGCAGTGTAAGGGTCCTCCATGGGAGCTCAAACAGGGTCAGAACAACAGAGAAGGCTGAAGAATTAGTTTGAGACAGGTTCAAATTCAGAGAGAAGAAAGTTGAATTGGAACAGAGAATGGAGAAAAGACATAACCAAAGAATTAAGTGGAGAAAGAGGACGATGCAATGTCTTCGATGCTGACTGACTCAGAGGTTAAAGAGAATGACAGCAAAGGTCACCACTGGCCTTGGGAAGAATAGCTTCAGGAAAATAACAAGGTGAAAGCTGAATTGCAATGGCTTAAAGAGTGATAGTGGAAAGAGCAAGTACAATGTTTAACAATATAAAAACAACAACAACAAAAACCAAACAGCAATTGAAAGGAAAAGAGAGGGGAAATTTTAGTCTTAAAGAATCATCCCTGGTACAGAAGGTAAGTACTGTGGGGCCCCATATTTGGCCTCGATGGACTGTGGAGGTAGTACATGGTCTGGCTCTTTAAATTTGACTTCTACTTTTCTGTTTAGCAGGTGACATGCACATCTTTTAATCAAGAACTCTCACACCCTGGCTGCTGTGGCTGTTGGTTGGAGCATCGTCCCACTCACCCAAGCGTCCTGGGTTCAATTCCCTGTGTGGTGTTTGCAGGAGCAGAAACCAATCAATGTTTCTCTTCTCTCCCTCTCCCTCTAAAACAATAAACAGATAAAGTACAATAAAAATTAAAAGTAAACATGCTTGGATTAAAGACCAAGGAAAACAAATCCAAATGCCCACAAAAATAAAAGTAGTGAATCTTTACAAATGTATTGTGTGATTAGATTACTGATTTTTCTTTGCAAATTGTGTCCTAGCCTTACCACTACATCCTTCAGCAACAAAAACTGCACAGGAAATGAAAAGTTCAATCTACATATTTTTTTAAAGTAACAATTCAATTCTAAGGAGACACAAGGCGGGCACTTGACAATGCCTTTAAGCAGGGGTGGGGAACCTTTTCTCTGCCAAGGGCTATTTGGGTATTTATAACATTATTTGGGGACATCCAAAATTATCAACTTAAAATTAGCCTCCTATTTGGTCAAACATTTAATTAATTCACCCCTAATGCCTTGGCAGGGCCAGACCAAACGATTACGTGGGGTGGATGTTTCCCGCCCCTGCCTTAAAGGAAAAGTTTGGTTATACAGCATGAGATTGTTCTTATACTTGTGAAGCTATGAAAATGGAGAGAAGGGGTTTCTGATTAAATGAAATAGAAATTGCTTTGTAAAACCTCCACCGTAGCATTTAACAATTTCAAATGCAACTTCTGGTTGGATTTCAAGGTTGGATACACAGAAAAGTCACCTTAGATAGCGTTTAACTGATCCACAGCTGTTACAAATATTAATCATTGTCAGTCTAACCATAGAGAACCATAAATATATTTCCCTAGAGTTCTTGATAAAATATAAGATATAAGGAAAAATTTACCCTATTTAAATAACAAAGTGGGGAGAAATACCGACCCTGGGTTAGAACCTTCCATCAATATTCAGGCAAAGGAAAGTATACCAAATACAAGGATACTTCACAGCAAGATTTATTAATACATCCAAAAGAAAGAAAGAAAAATCATTTTGTCACACTATATACAGATAATACATACAATGTTTATACACATATTACATCAGTTTTTACACAAGAAAAATATACATAAAAATGTAAACTTTTGTATACAAAAACCCTTAAACAAATTAAACAAGGACCAGATAACAAAAGGAGACCAATCCATTATTATTTCATCAAATTTTTAAAACAGTAATACAGTACATTCATTGAGAGATATATGGAAAATGTGAGCCATCTCTTCTTGTTTAAAGGGAAACTACAAACCAAAAGCCCATCCCCTCCCAAAGTGTGGTCTCCCCCAGTAACATCACACCCAATGCCTTTCCTTCAGAACTGGGGGGCTCGCACCAAACCTGCCAATCTCCTCATCTCGCTCTACAGTCTGTGCAGAACCCCGTGGCTCCTAGCTTTTGTGCATATAACTAAGCTTCCAGCCACTATTATCACAAATGCAGAGAAGATTCTCAGTTTGTAAGTTCCCTTTAAGCAACTTTCCTTTTTGTAAATATTTTTAATGTATGGACTATTAAACATACTTGTGTGCCAAGGTGACTGAGAACACTGAAAAACATAGGCTTCGAGGATCGCTAGTCCTTGCTACCGTGCAGTTACATTAAGAGATTTTAAAACTGTGCAACTTGTCATTTATTGGTTTGAAACAAGCCACCTCACCTTTGATTTCCCACTGCAACTTGGTTTCAACTTACACTCTCAGTACTCTAGTTAGTACCATGCAATTGCCAAGAGGCTTTTTGTTAAAGGCTGCTTCTGATATCAAGTTCCAGCTAAGCTGCTCTGAAGTCACTGGCCCCCAACCTCTATTTTAGTTCTCAGGGGTACTCTTACTCCACTGTTTTTCGTAACATCTTACATTTAGATTGTCCGCCTACATTCCTCTCTGTAACACCTTAAAACCTAATCAGCTGCCAACTCATCACAAAATAAAATATTTAACAGTTCTTCTTAATATCATTTCATTAGGTGTGTCAAATTGATATGCTAATGAAAAATACTTGAAGCTGTGGGGAATAAGAATTAAATCTATGTCAAGTGCATGCAAACTTGGAGTTCTTTTTTTTTTGGGGGGGGGGGGTAAAGGGAAGACCTTTAACTAAATAAATGCAAAACATGCTTAAGACAGCTTCATGAGAGTGCTGCCTTCCCTCAGAGTTGACTTTTGAACAAGGCAGAATAACAATTAGGTGATATAGTTCCCTGCAGCAAGAGTAGTTAACTTCCCCCAGGCAAAATGATCTGGACGATCATTATTTATTAATGAAAGGAAGAGGCAAATTGGTGAATTAAGTTGATCCAGGAGGTGGTGGATGACATACACTAATGGAAATATTAGGACTGCTTTATAACTGAAATAAACAGGCTGGTTTGTGGTACATCAGAGAGTGGAAAACACACACGGTCCCTCAAGTGAATTTCCAGCTCTCCTCCTGTGAGACAGATGGCATTTTAAAAATGACAGCCTCCCTTTCGATTAAAAAATAAAATAAAAAAAGGAAAAGGAAGATAAATAAATAATGTGTGGATATCTTTAGATGAGAATTTTAAATGTTCTTTAAATAATTTTTGATAATGTATTTAAATCATTACATACAACTGCCATTGCAGTGACAATATTCCAGTAGGGGCAGCATTTTGCTAAATGTAAAAGATTGCCATTTAAAACTCATACATATACATGTGTATATACAGTATATCAACACTATTTATATACATATATATCTAGAGAGCAACATTTCATTGCCTTGGGATATCTATATATCCACTCCCACAATATACACTAAAGACATACTGTGTGAGTATATAGGAAAGTATATGTACACATGCTCCAACATGTATAAATATACTTTTGTCTGTGTGTGCATAAGAGCTTGAAAGGCACAATATATAGGGATGCAAGTTTTCTAGAGAGCTGCAGCAAAATTAAAACAATGACACCAATGTGAGAAAAGTCAAAAGGAAATATAGCAGAATGCATTCCACAAGAATTCATCAAAGCAGTTTCATCATGAGTAAAATGAGTTGGTTATAGAATTCAAGAGGCTAACATGTGAGTCTGTGCGCTTTCCATTAAAATTAAAATGGTAAATTTTTTATCAAAGTCAAATTAAATTTTAAATGACAATAAAGGAGGAAATGAACCTAGCACTAATATCAATCATAAAATCAAATTCTTTTTTCAATTTAATAAAATGTTCCAAAATTATCTAGGTAAAATTTTTCAGTTTTGTTTGAATGCTGATTTTTGTCTGTGTGTTTCTGAAACAAAGATGAACACCTGATTCTCAAAATTACTATAGAAAATATTACCAAAACTTGTACCTTCTGGGAAATTTCAGAGATAAAAATCTTTAAAAGAAACAACCAAGACGTTAATGTAATACATTTAAGACAATGCTTCTGAAAGGACACTAAAGGAGGAAAAGCACAATGAAGTGTTGTAAATGTTGAAAGATGGACTTAGAAGGTAGAGATGAAGAACAGTGGAACTGGTAAGAATGGTTCTAACAGAAGTTCAGTTACAATCACCATAAACGAGACTATAATCCAAAGGACTTCCTCAGTCTTAGTCTGCTCTGATGATGGACTCGACTGTCACCTCCTCCCGCTTACAGCAGAATCCAGAATTTTCCATAGATGTATAATCTTGCTTAACAAAGGCTGTTTCTCTATTATACACACACATTTTTAGGGAAACATATGTATATAGCTTTATCTATACACACACATATACATACGTGTATATATAGATTTATACAAATGTATAAATAAACATAATACTTCTCAATCTTCCCATTGACAAGGCAAGTTCACATTCAGCAAAGTGCCGCCACATTCCATATACACATCTCTATACAGATATACACAAAGGGTCGATTTTCACCCTTCAATTAGGGGGACTTTAGGGAATCCCATTAATCAGTAACTGAAGGGAGAAATGGCACCAATACAAACTCCCTTCTTTCAGTTGCATGCATATGTACAAGAAATATGCAGGTTTCTTTAAATCCATAAAGCAAGAGTGAATGGAACTGGGAGATGCTGCAAAAATACCACTGTAAAAAGAACATATAAAGCTTTCGGTCTTGACTATATATAAGATGAACGAGGCTTCAAAGAGAACTACAAATTCAGGTGTACTTTCAGAAGCTGTTTTGACATATTTCAAAGTACATGACTTTTTATTATTAAAAATAAATGTGGCTGGAGCATTTAATAACAACTCTAGTTTTGACTACTTTAGACCACCATATAATCCAGTAATGAATGTATAACAGCAAAATGGCAAACCTCAAAATATAGGAATGTGTAATTCCATATGGATCAAGTCAAGGGTAGCATATTTTCCCTATAGCCAAAATATAGGTGGAGGAGGGCAGGCTAACTTCATGAATAATAGCACAAGTAAGTAATTTTTTTTCTTCATTTTTGAAAATAACTGAAATCATCTGTTTTGAAATATACACGGTGAAATGATCCCACCAATTCATTAAACAAAGCAGCTCCTTGAAAAATTGGCATTTTTTTTTAATCAAAGGCCTATAATTTTCTTAATTTCACCAAGAAAAGATGATCAACAATATTTTCTAACTCAGAATATAAACAAATCGTAAAAAAAAAAAAAAAGAAGAATAAGAATAAGAAGAAGAAGAAGGCTCAATTGATCTCTGGTCCCAGCACCCCAACAGATAAACACAGCCCTGTCGTCTCTCTCCTATCTTTATGTTCAGAAGCCAGAGGCTGGTCTTAGAACCTGCTGTTTCTCATGTCACTTTAAAAACATAGCATAATATAAGTGAAAACATTAGAATAAAATGCACATGATATCAGAGTTAGCCTTTTAACATAACATGATGAACAATTTGGTGTATTTATACAACAGAGACACTGAGAAAGCAATTCCAATACCCTCAACTAAATGAATCATATTTCTATAATACATTATTACCTTTCTCTATTTTTACTGAAGCTCACACTCATCTCTCTCACACGTGCCCCCCAATGGATATTTTTGCATGTGTGTAAAAACAGACATATACATGCACACAAGTAATTTAATTCTATTTTAAAGTCACAGTGGGAATTCCTTAGTGAGGAGGGATAAAAAAGGTTCCTGAATAAGACACTGAGAACATCTAGATTTATTTTCTCTATTTTACTTCCCAACTTACAAAATCAACTGTAAATTAAAGAATAAATCCATAGGAAATAAAGGAGGTCTTAAAAACTTCGTTTACAAATTCCAGCTACAGTAGTTGGGAATTTTACTTGATCTATGTATTTCTATTTACCCTGTAACTAAGTTTCTAGCCATCTTAAGTGTAAACCACAGATCACTGACTGAAGAAACATGATTCTCAACAGTTCTATGAGCGTAATTAATGGTCTAAAGGTGTTCTACATTTTGAGGCGCCAGGATATCCTTTTATTTTATATATCTGCAAGGTAGCAAAGGACAGCTATACACCTTGACACAGCGGAGATCCAGTGTAAAAAGGTGCTTCACTAGTTTGTTTTGTAAAAAAAAAGAAAAAAAAAAGGCTCTTATATAATTTTTTAGCTATTAAACACATAGGCAACATAACTCATTACACTCAATACAGCTTTAGTATAAAACTTATAATTTATGAGGTGATGTTAATAGCATAAATTAATATACCTTTTCTCTTAAAATCTACAATAAGTATTCTGAAAGCTCATTGGGGAAGGAGATTTTTAAATAAAAGTTTTAAAGCTGTGCATGATGGGAAAAGATTCTGTATGCTGAAGCTGAGATGAGAGGCTGAAGGAGAAAGGAAAAGTCCTATGCAAGACACGGTGGGCTATGAAACCAAATGTTTTCTCTTTCTTGCACTCTCTTCAATGATGAGTCACCTTTAGTTTTTTGAAAACTATTTTCTTATTTTAAAATCTGCCCTAATTTCCACAAGGAATCCCTGAGACATACTCAACACTGTACAGTGAAAAAGAACTATCACTGTTGAGAGGAACTGATTCAACCCTTGCAAGCAGATGAAGGCAACGCCTATCACTTCCACACTCATCTGCTGGAGCCTGTGGGACCTTAAGGAGGTGAAGTCATTTCAGGGCCAATCAGTCTATCCCCAACTAAAAGCAATGGTGTGGCATTTCGCTGCACTGGAGCCTTCTGCACTGCATGTTGAAAAATTTTCCAAGGGGAACTTTGGGTGCATACAGAGCTTACGTCAGTGGTCCCCAGCTTAAAAAAATTAACAAAAACAACACAAGTGAAAGATGAGGGTCCTGTTACTCTTAGGCCAGGATCAGGATCAGCACAGACCGTGTGTGTATGCGTGTGTGTGTGTGTGTGTGTGTGTGTGTGTGTGTGTACACTGCAGGACTGGGGTGGGCTGAGCAAGCAGGCAGAAAGGGACAGGAAGAAGGCTGTGCTGTGCTGCCCTACAGAGCTCACTAAGGGTTAGACAGGTTTTCTCTTACAAAACTAAACTTCAGGTCACCAAAAACTCTGCCACTGAAAGGAGCCAAACATTCCCAGGATCCAGGGATGTAGGTAAAGAAAGTCATGCCAAAGTGGCTCTCCCGCTCTGACTCCACATTCCCTTTGATTAGCTCTGTGCCCCAGTGCAGAGAGGAACGCTAACAAACAGTAAGAGCTGGAGTGAAAGGAGAATTTTTGCCATTTGGAAATAAGGCTCTAAATCTGACCACAATCTTAGCATTAATGATACTGGTTATTAGGAGAGATGTAGTCATTCATTTATATTTTATGTTTTCTTTCCCAACTCGCTGGTCAGGGGAAAATGAATATGTTCTTCACTGGTATTTTATTATGAATCTTTTGAATGATAGTGTTTAAAATGTCAATCTCCTAAACATGGATTCAGGATCCCTCCCGAATATACGGGGAAACTTGTAAAGTTCAAGATATTAGGAAGTCATTAAATTGTTTTACCTTTCTGTAGAATGCCAGTGAAGATTCAATTATTTTCAATGTATTGAGAGAGTGAAAAAATCTATGTTCTATCATATATATATTCCCACCCCCCACCCCAAGAAACATATATTTTTGTCAGGAAAAAATCCTTGGCACAACGTAGGCGTTGGTGATGAAAGAGATACAAATGAAGACTGTTTGGGAGGACTTACATTTTCTTTCTGAAATTCTCAAAAGGGAGTTCTGTTGACCATTTAGAAGACCATTAAACATTAATTTACTCTATATATGCCAGGTTAAAAATAGAATTTAATTGAATGTTAAAAGAAGTTTAAAAAGAAAGATGAAGAAAATGCAAACTAGACACCTAAAAGTTTTTGAATGAATTTCAAACCTATTAAATAGTTTAGTGTTATTAATAGCATCATCTTTTTACAATACTAATCCACAACCTTTTGAACTAGCCTGGAGTAAGGGTGATGCCTCACACAGACGTTGCTGATGAAGCTATCAACCATCACCACCCACAATGCACCCGCACAGGAGGGACTGCAGGCAAGTGGGCGAACTGACCGCATGGGACCCCCTGCGCATGCTCAAGCTCTAGTGCCAATTTGTGAAAACTGAAAGGAACGGGTCAACAGAAATATAAATCCTTTCACATAAGAAGAGAATTGTACCGATAGGGTATCTGTGTGCATCACAGATAACCTTTCTTTCCAAATCAGAGAACTATCTTTGCTTCTCTGGGCTGTGATCACGGATTGAGAACGCTAACAAATACTTTAGTGTTAGTCACAGAAAAAATGGGATTTCTAACTTGCAGTTGAGAGATTGGGCTTATTTAAGAAATGATTCTTGAATAATTATGTGGCAAAGATAAAGTATTAGCTTTCTTTAGCCTGAAGCCACTCAAGATGTAACTACAATTTGAAGGGCGGAATTCCAACTTTACTTCCATACTTACTATTTGCTTCTCATTAAATTACAGTTTTCTCGTGGAGGGACACTGGACTCACCACACTGCCCACCAGCATGACATTGCTCAGGAAGTCATTTGCAAAGAGTCATCTCTCACATGGCAGGCTACCAGAGAAAATAATCCTCCACAGTATAAGCTACGTGACGAGAATTAGAGAACTTTTTCATTGCATAGTCCGTCACTTGGTGGGACAAGTGTAATTGCTATTAACTATTATGAATTGTTTACTAGATATATAACCTACCCAGCTGTGCAAATTGCTAAGTATTTTTAATAGAGAGAAAAATCAATGTCTTAAGCACTTTAATTAAAATAATATTAACAATTATGTAGAGAGAGTAAAGGAGAGAAAACACATCTTTTCTTCGGACACTAGATCACAGCCAATGAGTATCATACATTAGAATGGAATCCTGGTTTTCAGAACACAGAATGTATCCATTAACTGCAGCAACTTTGTAAATAAAATCACATTAACACAATCTAACTGGCCTTTATAAATGGTCCCGAAGAACTGCAGAAACAGAGTGAACTGAACCTTCTTTGCCACTCCTTCTCGAGTTTAACACCAGAATAAAAGCTAGCTTCCACCTAATTAGGACCTTAAATAAAATTTGTTTTTGATTCCAGTATTGCCTTATTATAGATAGCATAAGTGCTACTTCAAAAGACACTAATTTTCATATTTCTGGAGTAAAAGACACTTCATTCCTTTCTTTACATATTAATAGCAAGCCTACTACTAATAGACTAGAATTGCTCCATTAGCTACCAGAAAAACATAACGGATATCTCTGGGTTCACAGATGTTCTTCTCTCTTCCAAAAGGGGACTCAAGAAACAGCAAGAGCAAAGCCAACCATAAGCTCGGGTATTTGTTTTGAAGTAGATGAAATGAGAGGAAAAATTCGTTTGTTTTTTACTAATTCCTCACGCCTACACTGGGTACTTTCTACGTGCCCTTTCTTCAGCTATCACCGTGGGCATCTAAACAAAAATGAATTTTCTCCAAGTTTTTGGTGTGAAGCTGTAACTGGCAACATTCCTGATCATTTCCTGCCTCCTTACTAGGAAGCAGAAAAGGGCTTTTAAATGCACATAAAACAGAAAATTGCAAACAATAAAATGTGCAACTTACTGCAAACTCAGTTTTGATAACTGAAGAATTTTAAGCAGCTACCACGAGGGACAAATAGCCAGAAAAGTTCCAATGGACTCCCCGTGACTTTCCCTTTGCTGTCAGAGAAGGGCGGATAAGAACGCAACGCTGCTCCCTGCAACCTCTCATTAGCACACAATGCAGACTAAGCCCAATCGCTGGGAAGGGACAGTTACTGTAATGGGGTGTGAAAAGAGTTCAGCAAACTAAATGACACTTTTGAGTAGAGGTAACTACTCATAATCATTTCATTACAGTACATGAACATAAAAACGTTTACTCACATAGGTCCACAGGTGAGACATAGTCAAATGATCTGTTCTCACCATTCAGAATAGAAATTTATGGTGATACCGAATATAACTTTGCTTTGTGAAATAATTTATAATTTAGAAATTTCTCAATCTGCAAAAAAGGCAAAGCTATTAAAAATAAATCTTCTAATCAATTATCATGATTTTAAAAAGAAACTAAATATATTACAAATGTATTTTTGGCCCATAAAAAGAAACTTCAATAAATATAAAATAGGGCATATAATGATTTCTTACAGTCATGTGACTTCCCCTCTGTAATCTCAGTCACATGGCACCTGCATAATGCCTGCTGATCACCATCATTCCTTTAAAAGGCAGAGAAAGAAAAGCTTTCAAAAGAAGGGACTGGTTACAAGTAGCATGGCATAAAGAGAATACATATTGGAAGTAGGAAAATACATCCCAATCTTTACCTATTGAAAAGAAATTAAGATCAAATATTCCCTGACAAATGAAGCATTATATCACATCATTAATAGATATGCTCTCTCTACTCATCTTTTAAAATATATATATGTTAAATTAGACTAGACTCAGGTATAAATAGCCAATGGTACCTCAGGGGACAGTAAAATGTCTCAGCAAAAGCAGAGGACAGATGCCTTTAAAACCTAGTTCCACCCTTGGGGGGAGGGGCGAGGGCAGGGGAGAAGGCAGGTAAAAAGAAAACTCACATAGTCGTTTCATAGTCACCAATTTACTAACCTACCCAATATGATTTTTAAGTGTAAAATCCTGGTACTTGCAGACAACTTCCCAAAACTTAAACCTAAGCACTTAAATTATTTTAAAAGTACCAAAGAGTGGGTAAAATTTATGTCTCATTTCCATAATCTGCTTTGAAACTTTAAAATGTGTATCCTTCAGATATTACATATCACTTCACCACTGGTACACTGATTCTACAAGTGTCTTCAACATTTTACAAACCTTACCAAAGAATCACTACTGTAAACATGAAAAATTCAAAAGCAAAAGACGGACCAAGAAGTTTACAGATGCCATCTTCCCACATCTACCTGACCTACCCCGCTTTCCACATCGAAATATCTCCTTTAATTACATCTCGCGAATGCGTCGGGGCAGAGGGACCTAGGAACAAATGCATGTCCAACACGGCGACACGAGCAGCAGACAGTCTCTCAGCAACCCTGCAGCATCGGGCGAGCGTCTCACCACTTCCCACAGCACCGATGGGAATTCAGCTTTGGGTTTCGGGCTAACTTAGCAGAAAGGGTTGTGCCATTCACGTGACCAGATCACCACCCTCTCTATTGAGGGAACTTCGTTAACTCAGTGGGAGAGAATGACCAACATGAGTAGGGGTGTGAGGTGTGGGGAAGAAGTCAGAGTCTTATATGCTCATTAGGAACAAAAGAGAATAACAATAGGACAGCTGCTCCGGCCCTGCACAGAAACACACGTGTGGGCGCACACATACACACAGGCAGTCCAAAGACTACTCTTTTTCTTTTTAATTAAATGTGATCACGATTAGGAATGGAATCCTGGCCTCACTGGTTTTTAGCAGTTGCTGCTAAGTCAGAGTCTTGATCGGCCTCCACACACCATTTGCTATGTCTTACACACAGGGACTCGATGAATGGGACCATTCTATCTAGAACCACCTATGTAAGACCTGGTAATAAAATGGAAAGCATTGATCTGAATACTAGGAAATAGTAAAGGGCACTGGTAATCTGAGGTATCTTCCACTTCTAGGACTTGCTGCTGAGTCAATTCTATCCAGTCACTGTGCTGAGCCACTAAGGGAACCACGGGGGGAGTGAACCTGCCAGGAGGGAATGAGCACCAGTGCGAAGGAGCACGCGTGAACACTGCAGCACGGTCCACCGCAGGGGAACTTGTCTAACCGGAAAAGGGAGTTCCCCCCAGCCCCCATCTGTTATTTTTAAAATCTTCTTTAGGAAAAGGGGAAGGGGTGATAAAAGAGGAAACAAAGATAGAAAACACCAGGCTCCCCACCTGCCTGCAGACACACAGACACGCTCAGTTAGGGGAGGTAAAAGGAGAAGATGCATTATTGGTACTTGTAGCTGTGGCACCTGTTACTGTGAAGCCTGTAGGAGGCGCTATAGAGCTGTGGCTGGGCTGCAGGTCCTTGGGAATGCCACTGTGAGAACTCAGCTGGTGGCCGAAGGCTGCGCTGAACTGAGGGAGCTGCTGCTTGGGAGAGGTGGAGGCCATTAGCTCAGCGGAGGGCCCCATGCCACTGAAGCTGGTCTGCGGCAACCCCGGAAGCACGCTGGAGCTGCTGGGGGTCGCGGTGGCGAAGGCAGGCTGTGTGGTCTCTGAGTTCGAAGTGGTGGGTGGCGTGGACAGGGAAGTGGAAAGAAGATGTCCATCTGCGTCGAGAAGGTTGCTAAATGGAGAGTGATCCCCAAGGTTGACAGGGAGATTGCCCCAGTGAGTTCTGGGGTTCACGACTCCTCCAAGTGGCACCTCAAGTTGGGTTGGGAGCAAGTGCTGTGCCATGATGGGCATCTCTGCTGAAAAGGTAGCTGCCATATTATCACCAGAGAAAGATGTTGTGTGGGGAGAGGTGATATGGTCACTGTAGGGAGACGGCACGTGCTCACTGTCATAATGGCTTCCGTGGGGCGAGGAGTGTGAATGATCACTGCTGTATTGCTGTCGTGAGGTGATTAGGTCATCTGCCTTGCTCAGCAGCTGGGCAGGGTGTGGCCTCTGGGAGGCATGGCTGCCATCGTGAAGTCCATGGAACTGTCCTGGGAAGGCTCTCTCCCCAAGTGCACTCTGGCTGATCAGAGTGGCAGAAGTAAGGCCAACGCTGGCTGGGGCAGAGAACTGCCCCTGGATCTGCCCTGCCAGGGGTGTAGGTGGGTTAGACAAGGTAGCAGAGCGGAGCAGGTTCTCATCCAGCTCTAGACTAGGAAAATTATCATGGACTATGCGCCCATTCAACAGCTCCCCCAGGTCCGTGTTCACTTCTCGGCTCAAGGACTGAATTCCTGGCGCTCCAGTACCTGCGGCGAACACCCCTATTCCTCTATCCGACAACTCCTGGCCGGGCACACCGTCTGACTGGGTGAGCACCCCAATGGTACTCAGGCACTCGAGAGAAGTTACAGCCTGCAAGGCCCGTTCAAGCTCCTCAGCCTCTTCGGTCGTTGGGAGGAGGTCTCCATTCTTTCCTAAGCAAACAAAAGTCATGGTGCATCAGCAGAGCTTTCACAGGTCCCACACTCCAAACACCATCCATCTGAATTACCCCTGACAGTGGCTATCCAAGAGAGGCCCTGCTGAGAAGAGAAATTTGCAAGGACTAGGCTAGAAGGAAAAATGAAATGTCAAGCTCCCCTGGGGCTGGTAGCGCGCCTTCAGTTTATTTATAAATAAACCCTCTTATCAGAGTGTTAGGAAGGAGCTCTACTGTGGACTCTTCCTGCTGGAGGGGCAGCTGTGGAAGACCAGGACACAGAAATTCCCTGCGAGGTTTAGCACAGCACTGGGCACTCGACTCATTTCACAAGCTAACTTTTATAAGGCTTCTGCACTGCTTTCTACTACTTCCCTCTCAATCTTCATTCTTTTTCCATTTGTAAGTAATGTTTGTAATATGGAAGCTGATGGGCCTACCCTGATTTTATTATCAATATTTATAAAAAAATCTATGGTTAGAAGCTTGATTAATTCACCACAAAAATATCCAGCTTTTAATAGTGAAAGAAACAGTCGAAGAGTGTAAAAGATTCCCCATGAAAACACCAGATAATTGGTGGGATTAAGCCAGTGGTTCTCAGCCTTCTGGCCCTTTAAATACAGTTCCTCATGTTGTGACCCAACCATAAAATTATTTTTGTTGCTACTTCATAACTGTGATGTTGCTACTGTTATGAATCGTAATGTAAATATCTGATATGCAGGATGGTCTTAGGCGACCCCTGTGAAAGGGTCGTTTGACCATCAGGTTGAGAACCACTGGATTAAGCAAACTGCTTTGGAAAAGTATATTTCAACTAAAGTACAGGGTAGAGTATTAAAATCAGAACAAGTTCTAAATGCCTTCAATAAACTCAAGTTTGAAATGTCTTTGCTCAAAAGGAAACTCAAGCCTGGTCAGTGTGGCTCAGTGGTTGAGTGTCGACCTATGAACCAGGTCACAGTTCAATTCCTGGTCAGGGCACATGCCTGGGTTGCAGGGTTAATCCAATCAATTGCAAGTGGCATCCGATCAATGATTCTCTCTCATCATTGATGTTTCTATCTCTCTCTCCCCCTCCCTTCCACTCTCTGAAATCAATAAAAACATATTTAAAATAAATTAACTCGAGTATAATTACTCATTTTAAAGGAGTGAAGTTTTAACATGGCTACTGAACTATCCACCTACTAAGTCTATATGGGGTTGAACAAATTGCACAATCCTTACTTTCTGGAAAGGAGAAACTAGCTCATGCAGCTTCATATTCTCTATCTACAGTGGAAGACATTCTATGTGATAATGAATATTTCAAACACATCTCAAAAAACTATTTCCCTTTTTATGAACTCATTTTAAAACTCACTTTTTAAAATATATTTTTTATTGATTTTAGAGAAGAAGGGATAGGGGGAGAGAGATAGAAACATCAATGATGAGAGAGAATCATTGATCGGCTGCCTCCTGCACGCCCCCTACTGGGGATGGAGCCTGCAACCCAGGCATGTGCCCTTAACCGGAATCGAACCTGGGACCCTTCAGTGCACAGGCTGACTGACGCTCTATCCCGAGCCAAACCAGTTAGGGCTAAAACTCACTTTTCTTGACTAACAATATTGACAATACCTTCAAAAAAATCAAAATCCTGTAAGTCATCAGGCAGCCGTGGCAGGACGTCCGAGAAGTCCTCCTGGTTCAATTCCAAGTCGTGTGGAATGTCAGTGATCTCATTGGCAATGTCATCCGGCAACTCATCAGCACTCAGCTCTGGCGTGGATGGGCTCCTGGGGAAGAGGACATGGTTGCCCCACCGCTCCCCTTGACCTTCACACCATGCCCCCCAGACAGGGTCCTCAAGCAAGAAATCGGGAAAACCTAACTCAAAATGCCTCCTTCCTACTTTAAAAGAAGGAAATTTGAAAGCAAACCGACCTCACCACATATAGTCACATATTTCTACAACCTTTACTCATGTATTGAGACAACCATTTCAAAATAATATTTTATACTTCAAATTAGAATAAATTACAGTTTGGTATATCAAGTGTCTCAATACTTTTTATAGGATTTCAAATCTGGTCAACATAATAATATTTAAAAATGAAATAAACAGATAAAACTAAAATGCTTAGCTGAAACAGAAGCCTCATTCATCTGGTCAAATGCATACCCCTGCCAAAACTAATAATGCATCAAATTTCTGATGGACATATATGGAATTTCTGTAGAATAGAAAAGTCTGAGAGTAGACAATTAAATCCTCAATTTCAACATCTGCTCTCTTTGTTTTAAACAAAAGCTTTATTTCAGATATATCCCAATCAGATATTTGGTAAAAATTGTGCTGAAAACTAAAAAGTTTAGGCTGATGCACCAAATGGTGTATTGTAGCCTAGCTCCAGCACTAGAGAAGTGAATGAACCGAGGTGTCCTGAGAACAATCGGAACCCGTGGACTCGGGCGTCACTGACCGGATCTGAGAGGCCTCCACTGGCAGTGAGACGCTGGTGGGCATGCTGAGGTTCCCTTGGGGTACTGCAGGGGGAATGGGCTTTTGGGGTCGACGAGGTCCACGCCTTCGCTTCTTCTTGTGTTTTTTGGTAAGGGCAGGAGGCTTGGTTTTTTTCCTGGGTTTCCTCTGTTGCTGGTGCTGAACTTTCCGGGAGCTATCTCCTCTCAAGAAATTATCCTTTGAAATAAATAAAGGGGTATTTTTAAACTGAGATTATTTGGGGAAAATCTAACAGCTACCTAAAAAAAAAAATACCTATATCTTTTAATATTTTACATAATGCCTAAATACACTAAATACCTAAAATTATATATAATAAACAAATGAATTAAAAACCCCATTTTTTATATAATGCAAATCAATTCAACATATACATATCACTCTCCCACATTTAAAGACATTGTGATGGGTGCTGTAGCATAAAATATTTTAAAATTTAATTTGCAGTTTCAAAGGATTTACTCTG
This sequence comes from Myotis lucifugus, assembly GCF_000147115.1. Classification (NCBI taxonomy): domain Eukaryota; kingdom Metazoa; phylum Chordata; class Mammalia; order Chiroptera; family Vespertilionidae; genus Myotis; species Myotis lucifugus. The sequence continues at coordinate 9,913,447 of NW_005871051.1, forward strand.
CCATGGCAAAAACATGAATACATATATAAATACAGTAGAGAAAATTGGGCAATAGTGACATAAACACCTCTGGGAAAACGAAAGAAAAATCAATTACTTTTAGTTTTGTGGGATTAAAAGACAAGTAAAATTTTTAAGTCCTTGGGGTTGAGGGGAAGACCTTTCTAGGCTAAAGAAAATAGCAGAAACCAGTCAAAAAGAACAGTAAATAATTGTGTTTGACTGGTACTTGGGGCATAATGGAGGATGAAGTACAGAAGTAAGCTATAAAGAAGTTTGATACCAGATCATGTATGACTTTGAATACCCTACTAAAGATTTTAAACTTATTTTATAGGCAACGGGGAATCATTTTTGATGAGAGGAGTAGCACACATGTGCAAAGTTGGTCACAGCTTTTTGTATCGTCACTGTTTGAATTAACGTAAATGCATTGCTGGTTTTACATGTAGAGGAAAAACTATTGTGTAAGCAGAAAAACAAAGAGCAGCAGGGTATAAAATTATTATTAGTGAAGCAAAAACATTCAGTATTGAAGAACTGATCACAATTCCTTTTTTTTTTTTGCAAAGCAAAATCCCAATGAGAAGGGAAAATAACCACAAAGGAGAGGAAGCTGGATTATAGTTGATGTAAGTAGAAAATACTACCTTCCACAGGTCAAATAATTCAGCTGAAAGCAAGAATGATATAGAATCTATGTCTAACAAACCTATAAATGGTAAGAAATGCACTGTGTAGAACTTTTTCTTCCTTGGTGGTACATACAAAAAGTGGTTTTTACAACCAATGTCACCTTCGATTTGATGAGTTCAGCAATAACACAGCTAAATAAATAAACAAAGAATAGACAATAGTATCGAAAGAATAGTAACTGCGTTGGCCGGTGTGGCTCAGTTGGTTGAGCAGCGTCCCGAGCACCAAAAGATCACTGGCTCTGTTCTCAATCAGGGACCCCTGAAACTGTAGCGTGCCTACAGTGGGCAAGAACTGTTCCCTCAGCATTGTAGTACATATGCTTTAACAATACCTTGCACATAGCAGAAGAACTCATTAAGTGTCTGATGGGTGAAAACAATAAAAGTGCATGTATTTGAAATGATTGCGTAATCAGATAGGTCACTAATTCAGACTCATCTTTCCTCTAAACTATTCTCAATTAATTAAGACTTATAACATTAACATTAACAAAAATAATGATTGTTCAATACAAACACAGCAAGGTTTGGCTTTTGGCCAAAATTTTAACAAATAGCCAAAACATTCAGAGAACTGTATCTAAAAACAACAAAAACCTAGAGAAATAGGGCAAAAAGGAGCATGGGAAATCTGCTAGGTCTAAGAAAATATAACTTAAGGAGAAGAGAAGTATAGAATAGGGATAGATAGTAAATAAAATACCCATATTTAAGAAACTGCTAAAACACTGCTGCTGTTTATAAAGGAGGGTATGAAATCAATTCAATGAGTCAAGACCAGCAATGTTTTTTTAGTAAAATAGAACAGCCTAGCAAGTATCAGGTACTAAAAGTATTGTTTCATAAAACTTATTTCAGTGATTCATATACATAGTTTGTACTAAGTCACAAAATACTTCCTTTTATGGAAAGCTATCAAAAGTTTGAAAGCCTCTGCTGCAGAAAATAAAATCTGGACTTACCATTTTTTTGGCATGTTCTTCACACAGAGGTGTCTGGTGTGTGATGTCAAAAACAGGCACAGAGCACTGCTGTCCATCTGCAAACTTGGCCGTGCAGCTTGAGAAGAGCTGCTGAGAGCGGTTCAAGAGGATGTCTGGGGTTTTTTAAGTTAGGAATCAAACACACTGCAACTCTACTTAACGTTTCAATTTTTACGTAAAATTTTCTTCTTTCCTCACTTGTGCTTAGTAAGTATAAATTTTATTATTTATAAACGCTAAAGAACCAACCCAACTCCTGAGATGGGAAAACAATGATAGTTTTATCATTATTTATCAGGAGATACGCCTGAAGGAGTCTATTTTGCAACGGGCACCTAAATACTCGTCTCCTTTATGGTCATTCTGATTTCTGTTATTGGGGAAGCAAGGTCATTTCCTTTTTAGCACGCTACCTCCCAGAAGTTCCACTATAATGGTTAAAAATAACAATACTTTCTTATAAGGAAAACTTCCTCATATATGATACTCACCACGAAGAATAAAAACATCTGAAACTAATACAAAATATTTAATATATACTGTTATTGAAAAAATAAAGAATACAACATAATTAGTTAGCTATAGATATAATTCTAAAAAAAGTCTCATCTACCCAAATTTGGATTTTTCACCTCATATTTCCAACACTAAACTCAAACTTACAACTTAAGAAAAATTCCTTTTAAATCAAAACTGTACTACTAAAATTGGAACATCAGCTCTACAGCACCAACCTTTTTTTTAAATTTTTTAAAAAATATATTTTATTGATTTTTTACAGAGAGGAAGGGATAGAGAGTTAGAAACATCGATGAGAGAGAAACATCGATCAGTTGCCTCCTGCACACCCCACACAGGGGATGTGCCCGCAACCAAGGTACATGCCCTTGACTGGAATCAAACCTGGGACCTTTCAGTCCGCAGGCCAATGCTCTATCCACTGAGCCAAACCAGTCAGGGCCAACATTTTTAAGCATCCATACTTTTAGCCTCTAACTACATTTCCCCGAAATTTAGTTTATATCTATTAAGGAAGTATCTTATTTCCCTTATGCTTTTATAGTTAAGACTCTTCATAAGCCTTTACTGCACAGAAACTGCTGCTAAAAAAGTTGTGAAAATACAACCCCAAGAATAGAAAGGAGGGCAAAAGTCAGGTAGTACATTAAGTAACTGTTACCATATAAATTTTTTAAGTGCTACTCTTTTTAAATGTTTAATAAAAGTGAGAGCAATAAGATTTCATAACCAGCCTGAAGCCCTTACTATAAGTTTTCTTCAAGTATTTTCTGTCTGAAGGTATTTTCTTTCTTAGCGATGTTTATATTTTATTCATTTCAAATCAGCGCTGTACTCAATACAAGTAGCAAATTAAAACCACAGCAAAAGGCACACTGTAAAACTGTATGTTTCTAGAAGATTAAAAACAGTTTCTTAATAATATGATTTGATTTTTCCATCAATCAATGTTACAGCTACTTGTTACAAATTATCTAGAACCATTGGATGGATTGAAATTCTGTTAACAAAATTTAATCAAGTGACAGCCACTGGAAGAACCCGCTAGTTGCTGTCAATTTTGCTTATTGCAATGTGATTCTAGAATGAACAACTGCAATGATATAAACAGAAAAAATTACCCAGAGGACATCATGGAAATTAGAAGTTATATAAAAATTATTTTAAATATTAAATAGAGATGATTACAAAAGTCATTCACTTGGCTTAAGAAACACTCAGCCCTAGCCAGTTTGGCTCAGTGGATAGAGCGTCGGCCTGCGGACTGAAGGGTCCCAGGTTCCGTTCTGGTCAAGGGCACATGCCCGGGTTGCAGGCTCGATCCCCAGTAGGGGATGTGTAGGAGGAGCTGATCAATGATTCCCTCTCATCACTGATGTTTCTATCTCTCTCTCCCTCTCCCTTCCTCTCTGAAATCAATAATATATTTAAAAAAAAAAAAAAAAGAATGAAACACTCAGCCCTGAATGAGTCAAGACTTGAACACACACTCAATTTAGTTTGTAGGATACGTTGGAAACAATGTCTCGTGAATGGAAGGGCTTTGTTAGTGCACTGTTCACCCTTCACCATGCCACTGCATGCTGCTGGTTCCACCTCCCTCCACTTGGTCCGGCTTATGCTAAGGAAGGAAAAAAAAATAATTTTTAAAAAATGCTTTAAGAATGCAGGACAATATTTCAACACTATGTTACTATAAAGTAATACCAACATTTTACCTCTCTACATTCACTAAATAAATGTAAATATGGGTTACAATGACCAGTTCCACAGTTTCCCTAATCTACTAACAAAAGAAAAAAATCAGTTTTAACTATGCCTATCTGTTTTCTTCTTATTAAAGTGATATTTTGATTCCTTTTACTTCACAAAGAAGATTGTAGAGAAAAGTGATGAAGAACATGAGACTAGATGAATCAGACCTGGTTCTGAAAATCAGCTCTCCCTCTTACTAGCTGTGTGACCGTGGCAAGTTACTTAGCCTTACTTAAGTCTCAACTGCCTCACCTGTAAAGTAGAGATAAGAAAAGATAACACATCTAAAATACCATCAAATACAGTATGATACCTAATAAACAGTCAAGCCTACTATCTGGAGACAACCACTACTAAAATTTAGATATAAATTCCTAAAATGTTCACATACTATATATATTCAAGGTTACCTGAAAATGTAATAACTAAAAAGTGTGAAATAATACTCAATACAGAACGAAGCCTTCTAAATGTGAAAATTATTTCGCTAGTTAAATAAGATGTTTTCATCAATAAAATATTATATAAACATTATAAATCATATTTTCAAAACAATCTAAGGACATTGGGGAATGGCTATATTTTTAAGGGGGAAAAATGGACACATAACTCTTAAGACAATATAGATCTAATTTTGCTTAATTACATACATAAAAATGAAAAAATGTAAAGACTGACATTCATATTATGAAACCATTAAAAGTCATGTTTTAAAGTAAAAAGGAGGTCATAATTCAGTGTTAAGTGGGAAAAAAGCAAAGAATAAAATACATATAGCATGATCTCAATTTTGCTTTTTAATACAAATACATGGCTCACTGGAGATTCACACACACACACACACACACAGAGAGAGAGAGAGAGGAGGGGGGGAGAGAGAGAGAGAGAGAGAGAGAGAGAGAGAGAGAAAGAGAAAGAGAGACTAGAAGGAAATAGAATAAAAATGTTCACAGTGCTCGTTCTGTTTTGTGAATGATGATATTATTATTTATGGAGATTCCCCGCTTAAAAAATATTTATTTATTTTATTTTTAAATATATTTTTACTGATTTCAGAGAGGAAGGGAGAGGGAGAGAGATAGAAACATCAATGATGAGAGAGAATCATTGATTGGTTGCCTCCTGTATGGCCACTACTGGGGATTGAGCCCACAAACCAGATATGTGCCCTGACCTGGAATCTAACTGGTGACCCCTTGGTTCATGCGTCGACACTCAACTAACTGAGTCACACTGGCCAGGCACTGCCCTTTTTATATATTTTTCACAGTAAGACAAGTATCTGCACTATAAACAGTGACTTTCCCCCCCAAAGACATCCAGTGTTAATAAAGTATTTAAACATACAATGTAGATATTAACAGAAACACATTTCAAATAAAAAATTTTTAAAAATAAAAAATGTAAAATGCCACTTTCATAGTAAAAACTATGAATATTACTTTTAAATAACATACAAAATTTCTAGGCATTGTATTTTTTTTTAAAGATAGGTAACATTCTCTTATCCTTTACTGAATAAATTCTAATCAAACTCTAGAAAAATACAGTAATGCTTTAAATTTTTTTAAAATTCTCACAGGAGAGCATGCTTAGAGAGAGGAAGGGGGAGAGAGAGGAAGAGAGAGACAGAAAGAGACAGACAGGCATCAAAGTGAGAGAGACATCGATCAGCTACCTTCTGATCTGTGCCCTGACAGGGTTCGACTGAACCTACAACCCCCAGCTGGGCAGTAATGCTTTAATTTTAATGTCGGCTCATGCAGTATTATTTTGCCATCCATGTAGAACCTTATTTGAGCAACAAAACCAAAATACAATGCATAAATATTTCAGACTTAAGTGCCCGCAGCCCACCGTGTCTCAGCTATCTTCTCAGAAAGTACAAAAAAAGAGAGGACAGGTTCCTTAGAAGTGGGCGCTGCGCACGGCTCTGACCTGGTTCGGTGGCACGCAGCTCTCTGCAGTTCTTGGATTAACTGGCCAGCGCACTCTGGTTCTCGACTGGCCGCCTGCAGCAAGGCTTTCCTAAACGTGTGCCGGCATTTCTTTTGACGGGATTCTGCCCGCTCCAGGCGGCAGAGGTGCTTATATTTCTGCTGAAAGTAAGTGCAAAGTTGGGTCACCCTGGAGCTCCTACTCTCCGTGTCATCGTCATCTGACCTGGAAGGTGCAAAGAGAGAAGTGAAAACCTGATTACCTGTGAGGCTCCTTCTAGAAAAGGGAAACGCGGGGAGGAAGGGTAGCTGGATGCACAGGGTTAAAATCTGTGCCCTGTGAACACATACTTAACAAAATTAGTGGAAGAGAATTCCAGCAGAGCTGAAAATAAGCACAATATTTCAACAATAAGGCAGGCAACAGAGGCAACCCAATGCTTTAAGCTTAACCTTCTCAGCACATCAGAGTTAGACAGTAGTGCTCTGTGTCTTCTAAACTCTTAGGAAGAATATATTACTTACCTTTACTTAATAAAAAGTCTCAGTAAGTGACATGACAGCTATGAGGAAACAGCATAATTTCGTAAGATAGGTCATACCAGAAATAGAGCCGTGAATTCTAACAGTACATTACCAAAGAGCTGCCCGTTTAGACACACTGGCTTTTCTTGCTAAACACACACAAAAATTTATTGTAGGGATCACAATCATTCTACAGAATTTTTTTTAACCACAGGAGATGTCCTACACATTTCATACACCAGGTTTTCTTCTGTCTTTATGCTAATGTCACTGATTGGGAGCACTGCATTGAAAAGGATGCTAAGGGCACATCCAGACTCCATGAGAAAGAGCGGTCAGTCAGCAATGTCCACTACCCACCAGGTTAGAAAGGGCACCTTTCTATCTCACTTTTTACTGTTGGAAATAAGGCACACTAGGCTTGGATACAGACCATGTTAATTATTTTCTCTTTTTCTCTTCAATTGTAACATAAACAAATAGCACCCATGTGACCCTACAAACAAAATGTTATCTTACTCATCTTCTGTAAATCATTGCTTGGTTTCTCTTCTCGAGCGGCATCCCTCCCTTTTCCTTCAGAATAGCCCATTAACAGGCTGTCGGCCAAATTCCATTTAGTGTATGTCCTAAGAAACATGTTCCCTTCAGTGTACACTCTCTACAGGTATACCAATTGAAGGCTTTTACTTCAACCTTTTCATTTATTCAACATTCAACAGTTACTGTATGTCTACTACGCTAAGTACCATAGAGGAGAAACAAAACATTAAGGAGTTTGCAATGTAATTTAGACAAGATAAATGCATCCCAAAAGTTAAACAATTCAAGAGGATAGACTCAGTACCTGAAACTGTGGGGCAGTCAGAACAATGATTCAAACATCTGACCTCAAATTTGAAAAGTTTAGCTGCTCTTTAAAATGTCAGATTCCCAAGACCTTCCTGAGACCTAAACCAGAGTTTCCATGGGATGGGGCCCAGGAATCTTTATTATGAACTAGAGGCCCGATGCATGAAAATTCATGTACTGGAGGGGGGTCCCTCAGCCCGGCCTGCCCCCTCTCACAGTCTGGGAGTCCTCAGGGGCAGGAGGTGACCCGGCAATCAGGGGAAGGCAATGCCCCATCACACCTCTGCTGCTGCCACTGCTGGCAGCGCAAGCCTCGGCCGGCCCTGGTTACCTGAGCCTCGGGCGGCCCTGGGCAGCTGGGGGGCTGAAAGGACTGGGGAACTCTGGAAGCAGGCGCGTGGCAGGGCTGAGGGGACTGGGTGCCGCCATCTTTGAGGGCGGGGCAGTCAATTAGCATATTCCCTCCTTATTGGCTGTGGGCATCACCATCTTTGCGATGGTGTGAGGGTCAATTAGCATATCCATCTTTATTAGATAGATTGTTGCCCCAAGTCCCACAGCAAGTGTCAATTTGGGAGTTGTATCAGAGCCCTAAGGGCTGTATCGTTAATGCAAAGTCAAAACAGTAAGTAACATGAGAGAGGCATAGATAAAGTGCTATTAATGTTCACTAGAAAGATTGCTGGATAAGAGAAAGGCTTTGCAGAGGAGATGACAACAGAACCGAAGCTTGAAGAAAAGGCAGAATTTGAAGATCAGACACAAAAGGTACCTCACAAGGATAAAACAATATAGGCCAAGATACAGAGATGGACAGGATGGAGAACAGCAAGTAGCTTGGTTTGGCTAAAGTGTGGGGTTTGTAGGAGAGTGATGGTAGGTAAGGTAAACTTTCTACACCTGAACGCCAGACTAAAGAGTTGAACCTTTTATTCCAAGGCAGTGAAGAACCGTGTAGATTTTTAAGAAAATAGGTCACAGTAAGAGCTGTGCATGAGCAGGATTACACCATCAGCAGATGTGAGTGGAGGAACAGACAGAAGAAGAGAACAGTGAGGAAATGATTATAAAACTCCAGGTAAGAGATAACAGGGAGCCACACCATAGTGGCAACAGCAGAACTGGAGAGGATGAGGGGTAACAACTGGGCAAGGGAAATGGAAGGGACAATAATCACTCAGCAGTTTCCACCAGCAATGACCAGGGAACAGGAGCAAGAGCAGATTTGGGGCAAAAAATAAATTCCATTTCAGACCCAGCGAATTTCAAGTAGAGCTGAGGTATGAGAGGGAGCGGTGGCAAAACCGTTGGAAATGATAAACTGGAGCGCACTTGGGGATGAGATACAGATTTCAGAGTCAACAACTAACAACTGAAAGACATGGGAGTGACTAAAGTAAAAAGCCAGAGATAACAGAACGAAAAAGACATATAAGGGCCATTATCATCAAAGAATTAACTCAATTTGGTGACTGGATATGAAGGATAAGAAAGTCACTAAGGACTCAGTGACTTTGAATCCGTATAACTAGGAGGACGGATGTGCCATTAATAGAAAAAGAAAAGAGAGGAGAAACAGCAAGTCCTAGGGAAAGTAAAGCCAGTGGGTAAGCACTTGCCAAAACTGTTGTTTGAAAAGACTATTACTGCAGGGAGGACTGGCCTAGATCAGTGGTTCTCAGGTGATGGCGGAAAGATGCACCGGCTGCCACATCTTCACAGAAGTGTTTAGAGCTTACTCATAATTTCCACACTGCCCTTGCTGTGGACCAGTAACAAGTTTGCAGACCAGAGTAGGTCCACACATCATCCCTAACATGGTCCTAAACTAGAAATCTCCAACTTGCTTCCCACTTCTAAGATGCTATGACATTAATATCGCACACTGGGGTTTGCTAATGAAGAGTAGCAAACTGGGAAGGGAGGGGCCAGTTCCCATCGTTTACCAGCAGTGGAAAGGCCTGGCACCTAGAGGATTCTCAAGGTGTGCTACTTTCCTTCCTGCAAGGAAATGAGAGATATAGCTGGCTGGCTTGCCTATCCCTGAGGTTAAAAGGATGAAAAGACATGACATATGTAAGATCAAATGTAAGTACAGGCATTACAATTATTTAAATGCTAATAACTCCAAATACAGAGCAGTAAATTCCAAACCTGGTTTCCTAAGACTTCCGGCTTATCTATAATCTCAAGGCATGGCATGAAATTCCCCAAGTAAAATTCTTTTTACTTTACTTTTTAAAAACAACAAAAGAGCAAAAAGGTAACATCTGATAAAAATAGGGGAGTCAAAAAAAGGCACTACATATTGAGGAAAATAACGAGTTTAATTTTAGAAATCCTGAATTTAGGGTATGGCAGAATATTTAATAAGAAATATCTGATCAGCAGTTCTAACTCAAAAGAAAGGTCAGACCTGAGAAAAAAATCTGGGAGTTGTTCACATACAGGTAACAGTTGAAACAAAAAAAGGAGTAAAAGACGTATGGCAATATGGCAACTGAGATATTCTAAGGGACCCAAAGCAACTATATACAGGATAAGATAGGCTTATGGATGCATTTTTGGTCTCAAAGGAAGTAGATGAAATCTTTTTCTGAACTGCCTGGTCAAAAAACAAACCTGAAGACAGCAACAGAAACTTTCTAAAATGAAACAGAGAGAGGGAAAAATACTGGGGGAGAATGAGCAGGACATCAATAAGTTAGGGATAATTTCCAGCAGCCTAAAATATGTGTAACTAGAGTTTCTCAAATAGAAGGGGGAAGAAAAATAATTGAAGAAAACTTGGCCAAAAGTTTTCCAAATCTGATAAGACTTCTAAAACTACAGATCCAAAAGCTCAGTTGTACTTCTATCTGGAAGAAAGAATATGCTAATGGTAAGGAAACAGTTTTGAATGACATCTAAAATGGAACATGAAGAGAGGGAGAAGAAATACAGCATTTTCCAATAGTGTGTAGGAGATAGGGAGGGCAAGGACAAATAAGTGGAAGTCCCAGGACTGCAGAGGGATACCTCAGACTCTAAGTTAAGGACACTGACCATTAATAAACCTAACGAACTCTCTTTGCTCTCATTCCATGCCCAAGTAAGCGTCTGATTGCATTTTGCTTCTCATGTAGTTCTGCTTAGAGAACATCTGTACTACTTAAAGATTATATGTCTCACTGTAAACTGGTTATTTTGGTTTAGATGTCAGTGTCTAGTGAATCAGTTCCCTAAGCTTCATCTCCTCTGGGTGTACTTAGAAATCACATTTTGAAGTCTATATGTATGTCCACTCAATGAAACTGCAAAATTCTACGAGTTGACCTGAGGCAGATAGCTGCTTTCCTCTCCATCTCGCTGAATATCTAGTCAAACCACAGTTCTCTTCAAAAAAAATTATTAGCTGAGCTTGTGAGTGATCCTTTGGCCCTATAAATAAGGATGTATCTCAGTACCATCACACTGCACCAGGTGAATTCCTCTGACTCTAAGGCAGTCCCCTAGAAAACAACAACACTGGCTTCCTCACTATCACTGAAGGAGCTGCGCATTAATCTACAGCTTTCCAGTAAGGTAGATAACAAGAACCTTTCATGAGATTATCTTGAAAAACATGGTGGCACATTAGAAATATTCAGTGCATTAAATATTAAAGAATAGGTAAATCTTTCAGAAGACAGAGGTGACGTCAAAAACACTATTTCCAGCCCTGCCAGTGTTGCTTAGTGGTTGAGCATCGACTCAGGAACCAAGAAGTCACTGGTTAGATTCCCAGTAAAGGCACATGCCCGGGTTGCAGGCTTGATCCCCAGTAAGGGGCGTGCAGGAGGCAGCTGACAGCTGATTGAGGTTTCTCTCTCAATGTTTCTATCTCTCCCTCTCAAAAAAAAAAAAAAAAAAAAAAAAAAGTAAATAAAAACTTTCTTTTTTAAAGCACTATTTCCAGATACTATGGGGATAGGGCCAACAAAGATAAGGAGAACTCAAAGAATGGGACTTCCAAGTAGCCTTGGGACCACAGGCAAGTTCCTTAACCTAGCTGGGTCCTGATTTCCTCTTCTGTAAAATGAGGAAACGGGCTCAGATAATCACGAAGGTCCCTTTCAATTCAAAATTCTATTACGATTATTTCCCTCAGTGATAACTGGGAAAGGTACAGAAACAAGTTAACTAAGAAAACTTAAGAGTAACTTTCCTCAAACAATATAGTATATTTCTTTCCAGGTAGAATCTATTTTATCTCTCTTACAATAAAACTAGATCCAATAAGTTTTTCAAAAATTGCACACATAGGAAAGAATCGATCGGCTACAGTGGTAACTGGAGAATAAAAACGAAAAGGAAGACTTACGTGTGTCTTTCATATCTGAGGGTTTCTCGGATGGACCATGCAACCTGGTATGGCGAGGCCTGCTCCGAGTCCTCCAGTTCCTCTCCACTCTCTTCAGACCAGTCCAACCCTGGACAGGAAAGATTATTGCAAGTGAGAAAAAATTTACTTTTATTTAAAATTTAGATAAAAAGAAACCTGAAATATGTGACCTAACATCAATAGCAAGTGCTACCACAGTATGAATAAGTGCCTCTGGTGAGTGTCATCGCTATCTGACAAAGACATTAATAATGAATGTATGACATACATTCGGGCCTAAAACAATGACATTATAGCAAAAAGGCTATAGTCCAAGGATGGACTTTTTTTGTTTTTGTGTTTTTTCCCCCCCAATTTGTTTACATTCAATATTATTTTGTATTAGTTTCAGGTGTATAGCATAGTGGTTAGATAATCATATACTTTACAAAGTGTTTCCCTCAATATTTCCTGTACCCACATGACACCATACATTATTATTAATTACATTATTAGCTATATTCCCTATGCTGTACTTTATATCTCTGTGACTATTCTGTAACTACCAATTTGTATTTCTTAATTCCTTCACCCAGTCCCCCAACCGCCCTCCCCTCTGCCTACCATCAGTCTCTTGTCTGTGTTTATGAGTCTGTTTCAATTTTGTTCTTTAGATTCCACCTATAAGTGAAATCATATGGTATTTGTCTTTCTCTGGCTGACTTATTTCACTTAGCATAATAACCTCTAAGTCTACCCATACTGTTAGATTTCATTATTTTTTATGGATGAACTTCTTTTATCAGACATTTCACAAATGGAGCAGAACAACACAAGCAAAGAAAGTTCAAGTAAAAAAAAAAAGGGTAGACTTTCATAAGTATCAAAATATTATACACCTAAAATGTCAGAAAAGCAAAACATATTCCAAACGGTGAGAAAAGAAGTTCAGGCAAGAAAAAAGTCAAAAGGCGCCAGTGAAGTCACTCTAACGTCAACAAGGACCCTAGAAAGAATTGTCAAAGGTCAAGACATTCCATCCCCTTCCCAACACGAGTGGAGGAAAGGATTCATCCAGCAGGCGGGTCCATTCCCTGGCTCCTGCCTTCCATAGGATGAGGAAAGAGCAGGGTGGCTTGGGTTTCTTTGATTTTTTTTAAAAAATATATTTTATTGATTTTTTACAGAGTGGAAGGGAGAGAGAGAGTTAGAAACATTGATGAGAGAGAAACATCGATCAGCTGCCTCTTGCACACCCCCTACTGGGGATGCGCCCGCAACCCAGGTACATGCCCTTGACCAGAATCGAACCTGGGACCCTTCAGTCCGCAGGCCGACGCTCTATCCACTGAGCCAAACCGGTTTCGGCTCTTTTAATTTTTTAAACAACAGCTGCCCCATTTAGTGTTCTATTTTGAAAAACAAATTTATAGGGAAAAGTATAGAAATAGAGTATGAACAATGCTTACTTATTTTGTTAAATGCTATTGTTTTTAATGATTGGATAATTGTTAGCTTCCAAAAGAAAGGTTTTACTTGTTTAAAAGTTGTATAAATACTGACAATGATGAGCCTAAAATATGCCAGCATGTGAGACTACATTACTTTTTTTTTTTTTTTTTAAATATATTTTATTGATTTTTTTACAGAGAGGAAGGGAGAGAGATAGATAGTTAGAAACATCGATGGGAGAGAAACATCGACCAGCTGCCTCCTGCACATCTCCCACGGGGGATGTGCCCGCAACCAAGGTACATGCCCTTGACCGGAATCGAACCCGGGACCTAAAAGTTGTATAAATACTGACAATGATGAGCCTAAAATATGCCAGCATGTGAGACTACATTACTTTAATATACTCATGCTGCTGTTAAACTTTAATTAGATAACCAGTATTCTACATCTTCCTTCTTGAGACCGTCAAAAATCATTAAAGTTATATTTAAAAGGACTTCACAGATTTCTTCCATAATTTAAATCTTTTTTAAAAATTGATTTAGAGAGAGAAAGATGAAGGGAGGAGAGAGAGAGAAAAACATAGATCGGCTGCCTCCTGCATACCCACTACTGGGGTTTGAGCGTGCAACCCAGGAATATGCCTTGACCAGGAATTCAATCAGCAATCCTTAGGTGCATAGGACCACACTCAGTCAACTGAGCCACACCAGTCAGGGCTTCTTACATAATTTAAATAAGTTTACATGTGATAAATAGAGAAATTAAGATAAAGTTAACGGAAATGCAAACTTTAAATCAGTGGTTCTCATCAACCTTCCTAATGCTGTGACCCTTTAATACAGTTCCTCATGTTGTGGTGACCCCCAACCATAAAATTATTTTCGTTGCTACTTCATAACTGTAATTTTCCTACTGTTATGAATCATAATGTAAATATCTGATATGCAGGATATGTTTTCATTGTTCCAAATTGAACGTAATTAAAGCATAGTGATTAATCACAAAAACAATATGTAATTATATATGTGTTTTCCGATGGTCTTAGGTGACCCCTGTGAAAGGGTCGTTCGACCCTCAAAGGGGTCGTGACCCACAGGTTGAGAACCGCTGCTTTAAACGCTTAAAATTAAAGAACACATTGCCACTGGCATAAGAAACCTCAAATCTAGTTTCAAGATTTCAGGTCATTTTCAAAAGTAAGTTACTTTCTCTCAACTAAAATAATTAGTAATTTGTTTTGTTTTTTTTAAAGTAAAAAACAAGTGATCACAACAGCATCAGCCTCATGATGTTGAATGGTGCGTTCTTTCTTTCAAACACAAAGTGACATTTAGGCATCTTTGAAAAATTAGAACAGGAGTTATCTGTAGAAGTTATAATAATTTCTACTAAGACACCTATACTTTCTCTGAAAATGTCACAATCTAAATCATAAGAACATAAAGTATAAGTGTTTCTCCTATTATAAAAACAACTGTCCAATAAAGCAAACCTTTGATCTTGGCTTCATTATCACTGGTTTTAATGTAACTTACTGAGATAACCAGCCGAGACAGGAGTTCTAAAGCCAATTACAAGACTTCATTTTTTAAAAATATATTTTATTGATTTTTTTTACAGAGAGGAAGGGAGAGGGACAGAGAGCCAGAAACATCGATGAGAGAGAAACATCGATCAGCTGCCTCCTGCACACCTCCTACTGGGGATGTGCCCGCAACCAAGGTACATGCCCTTGACTGGAATCGAACCTGGGACCTTCCAGTCTGCAGACCGACGCTCTATCCACTGAGCCAAACCAGCCAGGGCAAGACTGCATTTTTAAAAAGTATTTTTTGCTGACATTAATGCAGATAATGTTTGGTCGTAACAGTGCATTACAATTTCTGGTTTCTCCAAAATAATCTTTGTTTTGAAAACTTGGGCTCCTAATATGTTTGAGTTAAAAAAGAAAAAGACAATGCTTTTCTTCAAGTTTTGTTCCATTCAACATGATAGAAATCATCCCTCAACATGACATTCAAAATCAAAGCTAAAAAATTATCAGCATCCAGAAGTATGAGTAAAAACTCTAGTAGATGATATAGGTAAGTGACAGAATAAGAGGCAAAAATTCAGCGGGGAAAAGTTAGATCTCTGCCTCAAAACTAATACCTCGTGAGTTCCAAATAGATGACTAAAATCCCTTATACTAAACCCTAATCTGCAAATCGACCGACCTGTGGCCAGTTGCTATGATGCGCACTGATCACCAGGGGGCAGACGTTCAACGCAGCTCCTGCGTTGAGCGTCTGCCCCCACCCCCAGAGGCAAAACCCCTCCATCACCCTGCCTGCCGGTTGCCCCACAGATGGCCCTGATCGCTGGCCAGGCCTAGGGACCATACCCTATATATTGGGAACAGTCTCTTAGATTTAAAAATTAAAACCTGGCAAGGCTACTCTAACACTGAAAAAACAGGATGATGCAGTGATGACATGCATGGACTCTGACTTGCACATTTGGTGGTCAACCCTGATTCTGACACTTATAACTGTGTGACAAAGCCAATTAACTTCTCTCTGCTTCAGTTTTTCCACCCATAAGATGGGAAAAATGGTACTACTGCCTCAGAAGGATCATGTTATGTACTACTTTTTATAATCAGGGCAAAAAATGTAGCTGCCCATACAACAGCAAGATGCCTTTCACCTGTATGAAAAGTATGGTCACTGGTGCATGCAGCGTCCTGGATTGCAAGAGGGATGTCCGACTGCCGGTTTAGGCCCGACATACCCCAAGGGGTCCCAGATTGCGAGAGACTGCAGGCCGGGCTGAGGGACGGCCACCCCACTCCCACCCCACTCCCACCCCACCCCCATGTACTGGGCCTCTAGAGCAGTGGTTCTCAACCTTCTGGCCCTTTAAATACACTTCCTCATGTTGTGACCCAACCATAAAATTATTTTCGTTGCTACTTCATAACTGTAATGTTGCTACTGTTATGAATCGTAATGTAAATATCTGATATGCAGGATGGTCTTAGGCAACCCCTGTGAACGGGTCGTTCGACCGTCAAAGGGGTCGCGACCCACAGGTTGAGAACCACTGCTCTAGAGTAAATAATAAAAGGACTAAAAAAAATATATAGGTGAAATACTGATGGGATGAAGAGCACCCAAAGACTGGCGGGAGGGGAGCGGAGGAGTGGGGGGGGGAGGGGGGTGTCACACACGGACACGACGACTGACTGAAAAGGAAGAAATCCTTAAAAAAAGAGAATACATTAAAAATTTTAACTTTTCCTTTTTTTCTGCCTCCGTGGCCGCCATGGCTCCCATGAAAAAACTCGTGGCGAAGGGGAGCAAAAAAAAGAAGCAGGTTCTGAAGCTCCCCTTGACTGCACCACCCCGTAGAAGATGAAACCATGGACGCTGCCAACTTTGAGCAGTTTCTTCAGGAGAGAATCAAAGTGAATGGAAAAGCTGGAATCTTGGCGGAGAGGTTGTAACCATTGAAAGAAGCAAGATGTCTGAGGTGCCTTTTTCCAAAAGGTATTTGAAATATCTCACCAAAAAATATTTGAAGAAGAATACTCCACGTGACTGGTTGTGTGTAGTTGCTAACAGCAAAGAGTTACGAATTGCGTTACTTCCAGATAAACCAGGATGAAGAGGAGGAGGAAGATGAGGATTAAAGCTAATTTATCTGGCACATTTTGTATGAGTTCTTGAATAAAACTTAGGAACCAAAAAAAAAAATTTAACTTTTCCATTCCAAAATCATAATAGATATTTAAAAGCAAATAACAAATGGGAGGGAGAAGTATTGTAACAAACATGAAGTATGCATAAAAAGCTCTTACTAATAAAGAAACCCAGAAACACATCATTAAAAATGAATGAAAAATTGAAAAGGCGAAATAAGAAATACAAATGTCCAAAAAAACCCATATGGACAAATATTCACAATTATATTAATAATCTAAAATAACAGTTCTCACTCAAAGTGTGGTCCAAAGATTCCCAGGGGTCCCTGAAACTCACAAGGGAGTTCCTTAAGTCAACCCTGTCTTTAAAATAAAACTAAGAAATTACTTGTCTTTTTCACTGCGTTGACAGTTACACTGATGATACAACAACAACTATGATGGGTAAAACTGCTGGCATAAGTCAAAGCAGTGGCTACAAACTGTACTAGAAGTCAGTATGTTTCACACCAGGACTTGCAGTTAAATAAAAGCAATAAAGTTTTAAGGATGTTCTTGATAAAGCACTTGTTTATTAAAAATTGTTTATTTCATTAAATCTCGATTCTTTAGTATATGTCAGTGATGGTGAACCTATGACACGCGTGTCAGAGGTGACACGCGAACTCATTTTTTTGGTTGATTTTTCTTTGTTAAATGGCATTTAAATATATAAAATAAATATCAAAAATATAAATCTTTGTTTTACTATGGTTGCAAATATCAAAAAATTTCTATATGTGACACAGCACCAGAGTTAAGTTAGGGTTTTTCAAAATGCTGACACGCCGAGCTCAAAAGGTTCGCCATCACTGGTATATGTCTTTATAACATTCTGTGTGACTAAATGTGAAGTATATATAAAGCACCTCTCTTGCATACAAAAAAAGTATGATGGCTGTCTTGAGGAAAAGTACTTGCATGACTGTTTTAACTGTGACCTAAACTTGCTTTTTCCCCCCCTTCAATACCATTTTTATTTGAAAGAGTAATGACAATGGACATTATTTGTTGCCAATATCTTTCAAAGTTTTACCTGAGAGCTTGATTTTCTTTTGAAAATTTGAATTCATCACTGAGAGTATGACAACTACCTAACAGACTTTTCTGATGAAATTGGTGGTAATTTTAAATCTATAATAATAAAAGGATAACATGCTATTTAGACCAGACGTCCTTCCAGACGAAGCTGGGGCTGCGAGGGAAGCCCGGGTCCTGGGTGCCAGAGGGAAGCTGGTGCCAGCAGCCAGGGGAAGGAAGGTCTACTTTTGCACGGATTTTGTGCATCAGGCCTCTAGTTTTTACATAATGAGCTGGGTAGAGCATAGTACCCATATGCCAAGGTTTTGGATTCAATCCCTAGTCAGGGCACAACAAGAATCAACCAATGGGTGCTCGGATAAGTGGAGCAACAAATCAGTATTTTTTCTCTCCCCCTCCCTCTCTCTCTCTTAAATCAATCAATAAATAAAAAATATATTTTTTTAAATGATCCATTCAAGTACAAGGTAAATCAATGGATTTTAATGTAACGGTATGTAAAATTCCTTGACCTGATAGCAGATTCCACATTATAACTACTTTTAAAGAAATTAACACTTACCAAGTTTTGGTGTAGAATCAAATAAGAATATGCACAATTATTTGAAGAAAAAAAAACTATTAAAGTATTCCTCCCTTTTCCAAATGTGTAAGGACACATTTTCATCTACTAACCAAAACTGCATATAACGACAGACTAAATACAGAAGGAAATATGAGAATCTAACTGTCTTCTAGTAAATCAGATAGTCGGATTTGTAAAACAATGCTGCTCTTCACATGATATTTGTTTTGGAAAGCACAGTTATTTTTCATAAAAAGAACATGTTAACATCTGGTGAGTTTATTTTTAAATGAGTTATTTTTAAACTTCTGTATCAACTTCTAATTCAGTAAATAATAGATATAACTCACACAAAGCTCTATGTTGTCCTCAATAATTTTTAAGAGTGTAAAGGGATTCTAAGGCCCAAAGTTTGAGAAACACTGATCTAAGTTATGCAAATTAAAGTAAAATTTCTATAAAAATTGCAAACATAAAATAATTATAATAGTATTAATAATAATATTATCTAATACCCATGCCTATAAAGATATAGAGAAGGTGTCATTCTCATTCATTGCCAAATGGGTAAACTGACAAAATAATTCTGAAGGAAAATTTGGCAGCACCTATCAAAAACCTCTTTAAGAATGCAAAAGCTTGGAATCAGCAATTCTGCTTCTAGGAACTTATTTGAAGGAAAAATTAAAGATTTGACTAATTGTTTTACTGCAAGGCTATACAGCTACAACAATTTATAATGGATGTTACTTAAATTAGAAAAGGTATTCAGCTGTGACAAATTATGTTGTGTAAGAAAAATTACTAATTGGTAATACATTACCAAAATTTTTAAAAATTACAAAACTGTACGTATAGCAGGAACCCAATTTAATGATATTTGGGGCATTTTATTATTTTTGTTTATATATTTTAAGTTTTGTTTGTTTTTTTAATAAACAAAAGTCAAACATGGTTTAGTAATAGGAGAAACAACTCCCAGCTACTTAAAAACACACCCTGTCCACTCCATCTGCTTGTGGCAGCCAATGTTAACAGCTCAGCAGTGTATATCCACTCGCACTTTACCTATACTCACACCTAATAGGCAAACAACTATCCATATACTCAAGCAACAGATACATTGATGTCCCTTGTTTATTTATTTTTACAAAAATAAGATACTATACAATGCCTCTTGATTTTTTTCTACTTGTTAATACATATCATGGGCACAGTCAGGTAAAAATATAGATTTCATTCTTTCTTTTTATGAGCTGCATAATACTTCAAAAACATAGATGCATCATAATTTACTCAAGGTTTCCTATTGGTTATAAAGATTGTTTGCAGATTTTTAATATTACAAGCAATGCTGTAATAAACATCTTTGAACACAGATCCTTACATTCTGATTACTGTTATCCATAAGACAGAATCCCTAAAGCGAGTTTGCTGGCTGTACATATACTTTGATTTAGCAAATACTGTAATACTACTTACCAGCAATGTCTGAGATCCCATATCCTCATCAACACTGAGTATAATTTTTGCCAATCTGATGAGAATTCATTATTACTTTAATTTGCATTTCCTGCCTGCTTTGGGGTTTGAGATTTATTTGTTTATTGACCACTTATATTTCTTCTTCCTCTATTCCCATCCTTTCCCCATTTTTCTATTGCTGTCATCTCATGCAAATAATTTTTCCTCCGGTCAGAATCACAGCTCATACCACATTCAAAAATAAATTCCAAATGAGTTAAAGATTTAAATGATCAAAAATAATCAAACTATTAATATAAA
The DNA here is from genome assembly GCF_000147115.1 of Myotis lucifugus. NCBI lineage: Eukaryota > Metazoa > Chordata > Mammalia > Chiroptera > Vespertilionidae > Myotis > Myotis lucifugus. Next base: position 9,933,631 of record NW_005871051.1, read on the forward strand.
ATATAGAATATCTTTATAAACTTGGAAGCAAAGAGATTTTCTTAAGCATAAACACTAATTGCTTTGGGAATTTTTTCAAGTTTTCTTTTAAACTGTTGGCAGATATTAACAATGCTCTCATTATTCCAAAGTCCTACGATAAGACATGTCGAGAACTTCACTGGACACACAGGTACTGAGACCACAGAGGCATACAATCAAACACAACTGCCTTTTACTATTGCTGCTGCTGCTGGTGGTGCCACTACTACTATTACAAGCTATGACTGGGATTCTAAACTCCCAACTCCTTTCTCTGTATCCTGTTCACCAAGTATTACCCTCTCCAGCAGCGTATTTCCTTTAAGGTGGTCTACCTCAAATACAGAATCTCCCATGGGACACTCTATCCAAGTGTTCTTCCACCCCATCACGTATGTGGTAGTTATAAAATAAAGCCTCGTGCAAAAGGGCACATTTTGTTGTCTTACACAGATAGGATACGGTAAAACAGATAACTCACCCAAATGGGGAAACAGATCAGTGTCCAACTGATGCTTCTGAGTGCAGAGTTTCACCAGTCTCTGCAGTCGACTTATACAAGAGAAGTGTGGAGAGAAGGCTGTGGCTTTCATAAGGACCCGGTCAGTCCTGGGCGGGTCCACGACAGGAGCCCTACTGGATGGCAGGAGGGGCAGAGGCCTCTTGTGAGACAACTGCCTCGCTTGTGCTATAGTGTGTGTGGTGGGGGCCACTCCCTGCAGTGGTAGGCTGGTGTTCGGAGGCTGAGGTGACTTGCAGACTAAGCCCTGCGGTGGCGCTGGAGGTTTGACAGGCGCGGGTAAAGGTGACAGGCTGGAGTGCTGCTGCGGAGGCTGCTGCTGGGAAGGTGCAGGAGGGGGACTAAAGTGCTCTTGCCGAACTTTTAAAATCTCTGTCTCTCTCTGGCGCTGACGATTCTGGGCCAACTTGCTCTGCAACTTCTTTCTCACAGTTGCCCCTTTCTTTAGGTCATCATCTTCCTCATTGAAAGCGAACGGGTCTTCCAACTCGGTTTCCAGGTAGTGGAGAGGGACCCTTGCCCCCGGTGGAGAGAGGGACATGCCGTCCAGTCCATTGGGCATCTTCAAGGCCAACGTGGGCACCGCCAGGCTAAAGGCCATGGTATCCATCTGGTGCCTGACCTTTACCTCATCTATAGGATCATTCTTTTTCTTCCTCTCTTTTTTCGGGATAAAGCCAAGTACCTGCAAGTGGCTGTTGCAGTACCTTTAAAAACACAAATATACATGGGAAAATGTTCATGATATATATTAAGAAAAGCAAAATATAAAACTACATTTTATAAAATATGAATCCTAATATGTTAAAAATGCATGATTAGAGTAACTCTTGACATTCATGAATTTCATACAAGCAACTTCCACTCCTCTGAAGCAATTCTCAAAGTCTGGCAATTTTGCTGAAGCAAATATGTGACTGTACACATGCAGAGGCCGCCAGACAGAAGTCACTCAAATACTGAGTGGCCCAGCTATTGCTTCTCAGACCGCTTTGTTATCCTGTATTCATAGCAAACCGAGTAACTCATAAGAGTCACTTAAAATTCTCTTACGGAGAAAAAATATGTGTTCTAAAGCCATTCAAGTATTTAGAAATTCATAAAGATCTTATGGGCCCCAGCCCGTTGGTTAGAGAGTCCTCCTGATACTCCAAGGTTTCGGGTTTGATCCCTCGTCAGGGCACATACACGAATCAACCAATGAAAGCATAAGTAAGTGGAACAACAAATTTCTCTCTCTCTCAAATAAATAAATCAATTTTTTCAACAAATTTCTGTCTCTCAAATTAACAAATCAATTTTTTAAAAAAGATCTTATGATGTAACCCTTAAGAATGTCAAGTGTGCATTGTATGTTCTACACACACAGAGAACAGATTCACAAAGCTGGCCAACAAGAGGAAGGGTTTCAGTGACAACTGTAGTAACTGTAGATCTTCCCAATCTCTCTATATAAAAGCCTAATATGCAAATTGTCTCCTCAGGAGTTCGACCGAGAGACCGGGAGTTCACTCTCTCCACTTTCCTCCACTCTCTCTAAAAAAAATCAATCGAAAAAATATCCTTGGGTAAGGAGATTATATATATATATATATATATATATATATATATATATATATTCATATGTTCTTGGACCAATTTTGAAAAAAGAAGTAGCTTCTCTTGACAGAGCAACAGAAAAATCCTTTCCCTTATCTTGTTCTAAAAAGAGGAAATTTCTTAGTATATAAAGGTGAAGGCATATGCTTCACAGAATATTTTGGACAAATTCGAAGTGACTCACTTTACTGCTTGCTGTAAGCTATAACACTTGCTTCAGCTGAATTAAAAAAAAAATCCAAGGTTAACAATCATAACTGTGAAAAATGGAATTTAAGACAAAATTATAGAAATATATTTATAATGGAGCTCGAAGTAAAAAATTAATCCAAGTTCTTCCATTCTGTAAGTTTAAAAAGGGCAGGGGTAAGAAATTATCATTTTCAGTCTGCTAAAACTAATGGACAGATATGTTTACCCTAATACAGTGGTCCCTTTCTCACCTGAGATTAAAATTTTATTCCTTGCCTCACTAAGCAGCTGTTTCTAACTTTCGGGTATTGTAATTTGACGCCTTAAGTGCTCATTAGAAATTCTAACAGAGTATTCCCAAATCACCACATTATACTATATTCATTTTGGTGGGATCTCTATCAACACAAATTATTTATTTCACCCTAAAAGGGTAAAAATTGCTCACTCTGAATATAAAATACATATTCCTTTTCAACCCTTTTATGCAGGTAACATTTGCTTATGTATGGGAACAAGGATGAACTTTTTACCTCTAAAAGAAAAGTAAAAAGTTCAAAGTTTCTACCTAAAGATAATAAATATTTGAAACTTTCTTATAAAATAAGCATGCACCCCTCATTGTAATAACCTACAATGATCAATACTGTTTCTGTAGAACTGAAGAAAAAGAGATCATATGTGAAATCTAGTGTGAATTTTCCTAAAAATATGAAAGATGAATAACCAGCATAAGACTTCTTTAAAACACCTTCCTGTATTACTATTTTTAATTCAGCAAAGCATAAATTCATAATTCTAGTGATAACAGCTACTCATACTATGAAAATACAGTTTCTAATTTATAGCAAACATACTCTATATGGAATTCTTTTTAACCAAAAAGAAGTCTGATAAAAAGTACATCTGAGTGATTCAAGTAATCATTCTTTTGAATAACTCTTTTTCAATAAATACTTACCCTTTTCTACCTTTCAAGCACAGATTTTAAAGTTCCAAAATTACTATCATTACTTACAACACCTAAGTAGTTACTATAATTTTTCTCATTTAGGCAGATGACAAGTCAGAAACACTTTATAAGGCTGCAAACTAAATACATCAGTACTAAGACTTCAAGCAACAGTTTTGTAATCCTAGCAAGTCTATTAAATCAATATAAAAAGAAAATACTGAAACATACTTTTCAAATGATTCCCCAAATTTACTATCCCCTTTTTTTAAATTACCAATCTCTCATCTTTAGAAGCATTTCAAAGTTTAGTTAGAATACTCCAGGAAAGCATCCTTTACATTCACTGTATCAAAAGAAAAAGGACAAGAAAAAGAAAAATCCCAGCCTAATTAAATCAAAGGTTGAGTCCCATTACCAGCTCTTACCTACGATCCTCTGATTTGGGGATGGGGTTGGTGCAGCGTTGGCTGTTATACTTGGCCACATATTCACATTGCTTGAAGGGGGCAGTCTTGTCCTCCAGAACGTGTCTGATACAGAAAGCGTAGCCGTTGAGTCGCCGCTGCTTGCACAGTTTGGGGCTATATGAGCACAAGGGCTTATTGTCAACCTCAGAGAAGTGTATATGTTTCCCTTCATACATCACGTGACTCTATTCCTTGTGAACATCAGCTAAAAGACCACCACAAAAAAAGAAACCCAAATGATAAATCAGAGAGTATAAGGCAGATTTAAGTTGAGAATTTCACTGAGCGACTTCTGGCCCCATAGCCATACCTGATTTTAAATCTTCTGCACCATAGCAATGTTAAGAGAACCCCAAGGATACCACACTTTGGAATGCTGCAGAATCAAGATGAAGCAGATTGTCTATAAAAATATCAAAAGGCCTAGTTAACAAAGTGAAATAAACGAAGTTTGCTCACCTCAGAAGTAAAATACTACGTTATCACCCTTCTAATGGGATGGATTCATCATTGTAATCCAACGTCCCAATACTGAATTAAAGTAATAAGAGGCATAAAATATTAAGTTCCCTTACCCCTCCAAACTGAACTAAATAACTTCTCCTCTGGTTAAGTTTTGGAAATACCTCAAAACAGGTAGGGGTTTTCCACCAAACAAATGCCATAAGGTCTTTTCATCTCATTACTGGTGCTTACTGGCTATACCTATTTTCAGAACCCGAATCTCTTTACAATGCCGATGGACCTCAAACTTCCCTCAGAAAGTCTACATTTTTTAATAGGTTGACAAGTGTTTGGCAATTTGTAACAAATGTTTTTTATGAAATTAAAAAAAGAGCAAATTCCTGTTTTAAAAAAAGTAATTTTCCCTCTAATCTTCCCCCTCACTTAGCCCATCTAAACTATAAACTTCTTGAGCCCAAAGACTAGTCACCCAACCACATTTCCGCCACTCAGTTCAGTGCTTGGTACTACATGGCACTCCCAATTAAAATAAATAGAATAATAATCATGGTTTATGAGTCTTTGGAGGTTTAGTAAGAAATGGAAGAAAGGACACAATACTCATACCTCTCTAAACACAAAGTTCCAGCAGTAGCATTTATATATTACTAGAGGCCTGGTGCACGAAATTCGTGCACTGGGGGAGGTGGGGAGGGTCCCTCAGCCCGGCCTGTGCCCTCTCGCAGTTCCGGAGCCCTCGGGGGATGTCCGACTGACGACCCCTGGGGACTGGGCCTAAGCCAGTGGTCGGCAAACTGCGGCCCCTTGAGTGTGGCTCTTCCATAAAATACCACGTGCGGGTGCGCACGTACAGTGTGATTGAAACTTCGTGGCCACACTCAAGGGGCCAAAGAGCTGCATGTGGCTCGCGAGCCGCAGTTTGCTGACCACTGGCTTAAGCCGTCAGTCGAACATCCTTAGTGCTGCTGTGGAGGTGGGAGAGGCTCCCGCCGCCACCACTGCACTCGCCAGCTGTGAGCCTGGCTTCTGGCTGAGTGGCACTCCCCTTGTGGGAACGCACTGACCACCAGGGGCAGCTCCTGCATTGAGCATCTGCCCCCTGGTGGTCAGTGTGTGTCGTAGCGACCGGTCATTCTGTGGTTCGATTTGCATATTAGCCTTTTATTATATAGGATAAGACCACATAGTCTACAATGAAATTGAATCAACTAATCTGTCAAGTAGGATTGCAGTGGGCTGATGTGGTCTGACACCCTTTCTCTACACTCTGAAAGTCACCCACATAGCTGATAGAACAGCTTAGATACCAGCTCAGAAAGTCTCAAAAAATACTCTCTCCTTTACTAAATTCAATATGAAATTCCTTATACGAGTCAATGGCAAGACACATAAATGCTTGAGGAGTTGGAAGATATATTTGCTCAAGTTCAGAATCTGGACTTACTTTGTTATCCTGAACAAGTCATTTAACCTCAGTTTTCTCATCTGTAAAATAGGGATAATAACAGTAGCTATGTTATCACCAAGCTGCTCCAAGGATCAAATGATAGAGCATGCAACACACCAAGTACTGTGCTTCATACATGTTAAACAATGAACAAATGAAAATTACAGATTTTGAGAGAGAAGGGAGAGAGAAAAAGATCAAGAGCAAAACATAATCAGCTGCCTCCCCCACACACCCTATCAGGGATCTAGCCCACAATCTGAGCATGTGCCCCAACTGGGTACTGAACCGGCAACCTTACGGTGCACTGCATGACACCCAACCAACTGAACCACACCGCCAAGGTAATAATGCTGACTTTTAACATGATTTCCTATTATGTTAAGAAAGTTATCAATTAATTCCTATTTTAGTAAGTTGTCCTATTTTTTAAAAAACCTCAGAATTAATGATTAATGTTACCAAATTCTTTTTCAGCTTCTGGGGAAGATGATCATTTTTCTCTTTCGTACTTTTAAAAATATGGTGTTTATTATTTTCTGACACTGAACTCTTCTTACAGTCCTGGGATGAAAGCACCTTGGTCATTATGTATTATTATCTTAATGTGTTGTTGAATTATACTTGCTAATATTTAAGATTTCTGTAGTAGGAGAAAGGTCTAAATTTTCTGTTTGTGTGCTTTGCCAGAATTTGGTATCAATAAATATTTCAAAAAATAATTTAGAAAATCTTTCTCTTTTTCTATGTTCTTGAGCAAGTTAAAAAACACTGCAGTTATGATGTTCCTTAGAACTGCTGGGCTTAGTACTGCTTTTTCATAGTAAATCAGGTTTTCACATTTATCCCCATACACTTTAGCAATATGACCTCTTACATTTAATTTCCTATATATGATTTTTTCTCATATTCAGTGTATTCATTAATTCACATATGTGATATTTGTGATTTCTCCCTTTGTTCATGACAGGTTCAATAGGAGGTTGTTTCATGTTTGTTTGTTTGTTTGTTTGTTTGTTTTCCAGTATCCTCTAAAATAAAAACACAACCAAAATTTCTTGGGAGTTATTAGTATCTCCATGTATGTTTTCTAATTCATCAATTGCTGCTTTTATCTTTGATAATACGTTCTCTTATTGATTTTTAGAAAGAGAGAAAGGGAGGAGGGGGAGAGAAACATCGATGTATGAGCGAACTATCGATCAGCTGCTACCTGCACACCCCCTACCAGGGATCAAGCTGCAACCTGGGCATGGAATCAATCTGGCAACCTTCTGGTGCGTGGGATGACACCCAACCAAGCCACAATGGCCAGAGCTGATAAACTTTCTGTTTGCTTTTCATTTATTATTTTTTGTAACTTCTTTGGGCTGAATTATTCTATTTTCATTTTTTCTTGCTTAGTAATTTATTAATCTTCCGGAGTACTGCTTTAGCCATATCCCAAAGGTACTATTACACAGAATTTTGAAAATCAGCAGTTTTTAGTTGATTTGGATTTGATATTTTAATTTCTCCTTTGACCCAAGAGTTATTTAGTTTTAGATGGTAGAGTTTTATGTTTTCCTTGTTTCAGTTGTAGTTAAGAATAAGGAGCATGCCTGCATATATTTGGGGTTTTTTGTTTGACTGAGATTGTCTTTGGGGCCTCATAAGGATTCTTGAAGAACCGCATTCATTGTACCCAGGGTATGTTGTTATACCATATATCATGGTATTAACATCCACTATATTATTACACATTTTGTCTGGTTCCTCTATCAAGAGCTCAAAGAGATCAGTCAAAACCCCCTATTATGATCTGATTTGTCTGTTTCTCTGTATATTTTTTGTTTTATAAATTTTAAAGCTGTATTATTTGATATATAAAATTCATAACCACTAGATTATCATTCTTTATCATTAGGAAATGCAACTCAAGTGATGAATTTTGTCTTAAATTCAACCTTGTCTGACAAAAATATTTGAACTCTCATTTTTGTTGTTGTTTCAATTTGCCAGTTAAGTATTTACCCATCCTTCTACTCTAAAGTTTTGTGAGGCACTGTTTTTAAATCATGGGTCAGAAAACTCTGGCTTACAGGACAAATCTGGCCCAATGACTATTTTTTTAAATAAAGTTTTACTGGAACACTATCCTGTTAATTCATTTACATGTTGTCTATAGCTGCTTTCATGCTATAACAGTAGAACTGAACAGTTGCAACAGAGATTGTATGACTGAAAAGCCTAAACTATGTATTAAAATATTATCTGCTGGTCCCATTTAGATGACATCTCTTAATTGGTTTGACTTTTTTGCTCTAATCTGAGTGTCACTTTCTTTTAATAAATGGGTTTATCCAATTTATAATTTTATATTTATTTATTTGGAAAATATTTCATCTTAATTTTATTATTTTACTAGAGGCCCAGTGCACAAAATTGTGCACAGGTAAGGTCCTTAGGCCTGGCCAGTGATCAGGGCCAATCAGGGCCTTCCTTCATTCCACGCTGCTCCCTGGTAGTCAGCACACATCATAGCGAGCAGTCAAACTCCCAGTTGGTCAAACTCCCGAGGGGACAATTTGCATATTAGCCTTTTATCATATAAGGATTTTTTGCATTGCTTTTAGCTCTTGATTCTTTTTATTTCATGTTTCATTATATAGCCTATTTTCTTGGTAGATTTAGTCTATGTCCTTAAGATAACATTTTTTACTGCACACTAAGAAAATTAGTCTACTTAGCATTATCATGATTGACCTCATGTTATGAGAAAAATTTCCTAAACCACACATCCCAAAGCAGTATTTTTTCCTTGTATTATGATTTCTACATTGCCATAGTTTATAACTTTTTTTTCTTTTTTTCAATATATCCTTTATTGATTTCAGAGAGGAAGGAAGAGGGAGAGAGAAAGAAACCTCAATGATGAGAGAGAATCATTGATCAGCTGCCTCCTGCACACCCCAACTGGGGATCGAGCTTGCAAGCCAAACCCACAACCTGGGCATGTGCCCTGACCAGGAACCAAACCATGACCTCCTGGTTCATAGGTTCATGCTCAACCACTGAGCAACACCAGCCAGGAAGTTTATAACATTTTAATGCTGGTTCTACATTTAAATTTATTCCATGCTACTCACTAATCCATTTCATTTTTAATTCATCTCTGATTCAATGGTTTATACAGGGGTCCTCAAACTTTTTAAACAGGGGGCCAGTTCACTGTCCCTCAGATCGTTGGAGGGCCGGACTATCGTTAAAAAAAAAAACTATGGCCGAAACCGGTTTGGCTCGGTGGATAGAGCGTCGGCCTATGGACTGAAGGGTCCCAGGTTCGATTCCGGTCAAGGGCATGTACCTGGGTTGCGGGCACATCCCCAGTAGGAGATGTGCAGGAGGCAGCTGATCGATGTTTCTCTCTCATCGATGTTTCTAACTCTCTATCTCTCTCCCTTCCTCTCTATAAAAAATCAATAAAATATATTAAAAAATAAAATAAATAAAAAAAACTATGAACAAATTCCTATGCACACTGCACATATCTTATTTTGAAGTAAAAAAACAAAACGGGAACAAATACAATATTTGTATTTGCATGCGGCCCGCGGGCCGTAGTTTGAGGACCCCTGGTTTATAACATAGTCACTTCTCTTCTCTATCTCCCCTTCCCCTCCCATCCTCATCCCCACCCAAGGCTAATTTATGGAATCTCAGCCATGGTTTTTCTGTCTGGAAATATATGTCAATTAAACAATATACTTAAACTATACCTTATCTGGACATAAAATTCTGGGGTCAGATACTTTTTTGTCTACGAAATTTGTATATTTTTTTCCATATCTTCTAGAATGAAAATGCCTAAGGCCAGCCTCTTTATTTTATACAGGGCTTGATTTTTCCCCCCCATTTTGACTTAATAATGTCTTTATATTTAAGGACTAGAAACTATTTTAGAGGCCAGCCAGCACGGCTCAGTGGTTGAGTGTTGACCTATGAACCAGAAGGTCACAGTTCAATTCCAGTCAGAATACATGCCTGGGGTGGGGACTTGATCTCCAATAGGGGGCATGCAGGAGGCAGCTGATTGATGTTTCTCTCTCATCATTGATGTTTCTAGCTCTCTCTCCCTTTCCCTTCCTCTAAAATAAATAAAAACATATTTTAAAAATGTATTTTTAAAACAAAAATATATATAAGAATGTATTAAAATCTGCCAAGTCAATGTCCTCCTAATGCTAAGAATTCAGTAATCTATCCAACTGCCCCTTTTCAGCATTTGCCACTAGGTGGGAAAGGAAGCTCTCGCTAATCATCCCTATGCCATTACAAAAAGGTATTTAATTTCAACCTCTTATAAACAACTCCTCTGCCATCTTAATATTTTTACATCTGTGGTTAATTTTTTCTTCCCATGTGTTTGATTTTTAATGTTTTTAATTTCTTTTAATTTTTTCTCTGATTTTTAATGTTTTAAAGTCCTACTAAAAGCCAACTTTTTATCATTCTTTGCATCTTACTTTTGAACAATCAACTGGTTTCTCCATTTTCAAATCCCTCTTTTAAAAGCTCAACTTAATCTTTATACTTAAACTTTCAATTCCCTTATGAATTCACTCACTTTAAATACCATAAAGGGAAAGAATGTTTGGGGAAAATGGCCCTCTGCTTGGAAATCTAACTTTTCTAAGTATTATTTAATATCAAAATCACTTTGTCTATAAACTGGAAACAACTAGTCCTCTAATAGGTTTTTCCTTTTTTAATTAAAGAAGACATTATGACAAAATCACTAAGGCAGCTCTCAGGGAAAAGACCCTACATTTTTTTCATTCTTTACATCCAGCCTCCCACAACTCAAGTTCTTTACCATTACTCCACCAAAGGTGAAGTTCACATGGCCTTCACTCTTTGACACTCCTTGTAAAATATAAAGAGAGGAGAAACATTATAAATGATCTTAATCAAATGTCTTATAGATCCTAATATTTAAATACTATTGTATCTCTAATCCATAAAGAAATGCTATAGCTAAGCTCTACCTTTTAACACATGCTAACTATCACTTAAAAGAGGAAGGAAAAATATCCTAACCAGACAACTATAAGTAGATATTTTCTCCAACCATGGAAATAATTTGCTTAGAATATAACAGATTTATGCTCCCTTAAGGAGAAGAATGCAGATAATTAAGCACTTTAGAGTGGCAGCAGAATAGAAACCCTTATTAAATTATTATCAAAAGCAAAAACAACTATATTGAGAATAGTCTCACAGAAAGAATACCTCCATGTTAAACATACCCTATGTTTAACTGGTGCGTGTACATTTGCATATTAGTATGGAAATGTTACCAAAATTAAAGAGTAGAAAATATGGTTAGGTGTTAAATATTAAAAACAAACAAACAAACAAACAAAAAACCCCACAATCCTCCTTGATATTAGATGCTGAGTTTAACTGGAAAATGAAACAATTCGTTTCTATAATTTCTTTCATCTTGCAAATACAGAGACATTAGCAGGGGACAAAAGTAAGAAATGTAAGCTTATAACAAAAGCACCTACAGCCCTTTCAGTCTTCCAACAGCAACCATACACCAATTTGACAAAAAATATGAACATTACTCTCTTTGGGACCGCTGCTGCACCACCTCCATGTGGGATCTCTATACGTCATGACTGTTCTTTTGAGTCTCGGGTTTCAGAAGCATGTTCATTTCACCGCCACAGCATTTTTCCCTAATTGCCATCTGTAATTTTATATTCTACCCCCTTTTAACAGCCTAGACCTCCAACACACCTTACAACTTTTTTAATCCAGCATGGACCTAAATTCTCAGAATGTTAGTTTTTTAAATATATTTAATAGAAATGAATAGTTACTTACCCCAGAGTCACTTTCAAGTCTTTAAAAAAGCTTCCCTACCTCCCGCATTTTAAGCTTTTTATAAAAACTTTTAATTCAACTTTGTAGAGCAAAAAAATGTAATAAAATACTAAACAGATAAGTATATTAATTTTTTTTAAAAAAACTAACATCCCACATACTAATGTGAAAAGCAGTAAAATTAGAAATAATGAAAATCAACTGATGGGAAGAAAAACATCCTATCACCCAAAAATATGAACAATATTCAGTATAAAGTTCAAACTAAATATTTTTATTTAATTTATTTTTTAAAAATATATTTTATTGATTTTTTTTTACAGAGAGGAAGGAAGAGAGATATAGCGAGATAGAAACATCGATGAGAGAGAAACATTGATCAGCTGCCTACTGCACACCCCCTACTGGGGATGTGCCCGCAACCAAGGTACATGCCCTTGACCAGAATCGAACCTGGGACCCTCCAGTCTGCAGGCCGACGCTCTATCCACGGAGCCAAACCAGCTAGGGCCAAACTAAATATTTTTAAATAAATCAAATAAATGCTTATTGAATGTCTATTATATGCCAAACTGCACTGGACAAATAAGTTTGCATTATGAACTTAAATTTAAATGGCCTTTACAGTAGTTGAGTTCCTTACCTGATTTATCAGAAAGGTAAAGGAGAGTTTTTGCAGAGGCTGAGAGCACTTATTGGCTCTAGTGGGTATCAGAGATGGCACTCAGTCCTGGTTCTCCTAATTACTAGTCTACGACTTTGGGCAAGTAATTTAGGTTTCAGTTTTCTCATATGTAAAGCGAGATTACAATAGTCATTGAGTTGTTTAGAATTAAATTAGGCATTTCATGAACCATACTTAGCATGGTACCAAGCACACAGTAATCACTTAATGTTAACTATTAGAAGCTGTAAACAGTAGTTTATTAGTATTATCATTTTAATCTACAATCTGCAGAGCTAAAATGCCTTCTCCAGCTGCTAGTGGTTTTCTGAATGGTACAGTGTAACTCTCCATTAAGTCAGGCCCTCCCACACTTTCGGGGCTATGTTAACAGAATCCACTGAGAATTCTTCCCTATAATCATATTAAAAATCTAATATTAAAAATAATGTCTATCTTCTATATAGCATCTATATACTGTTGTTCTTGTGATGGAAATAACTAGTAGAGCAGTGCTTGACTTGGTTACAGCATTATTAGTTCCAGTAAATAAATCATCCTTTACAACAAATGCCTTCTGAGTTCCTGTCCATGCCAGTCACTCTCAATTGTTATGGAAACTCTATATTGCAGGACAAGAAGAAAAAGTTGTAGCTATAATCCTCAAAGTTCTCTTGTTCTACAAATCTGAAACTAATGGCCTCTTTGTTGCTACACTCCACATACACAGTTCCATCCTCTTACTTGATCTCTCTGGAGCATTTGACTCTGCTGACCACTTTCCTTTTCTTGAAAATCTTTCTGGCTGCTCAGTCAGTGACTTAGTTTCTCTTGCCCCCACACTCAAGCATCAATGTTGCCCAGGATCCTCTTTACCTTGTTTTATATAGGGATGCAAGATGAAATACCTTACATGGGCCACCAGGGTGGGCCAGGGGCAGACTGTGGCAAACTTTGCTCATCTCAAGGGGACTGACTCAAACCAGTTCCAATAAACGGATGCAATTAAAAAAAAAAGCAGGCCCGGAGTTTCTAGATCTTCCAATTTCCAAAAGAAGATAAAATTCCAAATAGTCCCACAAAATATTCTAATCTTTTTCATGTCAGCAGCTCATTAAAACCGTTAAAATACAAGATGTATTGTGGTAGGCAGTTAGACAGACCTGAGCAGAGCAAGGACCATGGGCCATGTCACCAGGGTGGAAAGCCCTGGGTGCCTAGCCAGGACAAACTGTAGGGTGGGACCTTGCCCTCAGGGTGACCTTTCCTCCCCTAGCAAATTGCTGGTCATGCGGGTTTGGACCCCCTGACCTTTCCTCCCTATTAAAGATAACACCTAGGCCTCAGGTGTATTTCAGCTCCAGGCCCAGAAAAGCAACAAAACCAGCCACAGCTGATATCAGGGCCAGCTGCACTGACTGAGCCCCTGCCCTGGTGCCGTGGAGACCACATCCCTGAAAGGACACACCTGGAAAGCTGCTGAATATTCTATTGAGATCTCCTCCTGGGACTTCGCCTAAAATCTCCACCCTTAAGCTCCAAGGGCCCTTCCTTTACCTCTATAACCTGTTTCCTAAGCCCATTTCTTCTAGGGATCATTTTTCTACATCTGTGATGTCTTGGCTTTTTGTTGCTAAGAACTCAAGTACCAAGGTTGCTGAACCCAGGTCCAGTCTGACCCCATAGGTCAACACCCTGTGCCATTCCTGCCACCTACAACAGTATTACCTTGAGAAATTTATTTTATAAATCTGTCCCCTCATCTATGAAATGGCAGTGATAAAGTCACACAAACACACAAGAAGTGTGAGTCAAACAAGACACTTGTACAAGCTTTCATTTTCATTTCTACTCTACATCTACCAAGATTACATTATTATCCCAGATTTCAAACCAAATATACAAAACTGTTAATTCGAATAAATGCATTTTTCTGGACAAGAGTCTGTAAAGTTCATCAGATTCTCAGAAAAGACTATGAACCACTGACTAAGCCAAATTTTTCTACTTCTACACTCCAGCTGTTATCTATACAAGGGTGATTCCCAAATCTACATCCGGTTCAACCTAGGCAGCCACTTTACCTTGGTAACCTCTTCACTTCTCTCCATCTCTGGTGCCATTGCCACCGCCATAGTTCAAACCTTCAATCTCTTCTCAGCAGCGCTGGGTCTAATTCCAGTCTTGCCCTCATTTATTCCACCCTTTGTACAACTCAAATCCTCTAAGACGCGAATAACTTACTTAGCCAAAGGCTTCAAGGTCTGCTTATAATTGTAAAAGGAATTCAAACATCAACTCCTTAGGATCCGGCCAGGCTGACTTCTCCCTCTTGCACTATTTATTGCTCTTCCTACAATTTGCAACACTGAATACTTTTGTGTCCTCCGGCATTTATTCATACTTTCAGGTCCCACCCTCAGAAGTGCCTTCCTAAAACTTCCCATTTGCTTAGCACAGAAACACCCCTGGAAAGTCCTTACTTTAAGGGTTGCCCCAGGGCAGCCAGAATAAATAGCTTTCCTGCCTCCAGGCCTCCGGGAGAACCTATCCCTTATCATCCAAGGTTGTATAAGTCAGCGTTTTTTTCCTTCTCCACTAGACTAAAAACTCCTCAAGGGCAGAGAATGTGTCTTTGTATTACAGGGCCCACTATCACAGTTAAATGAATGAAACAGCGGGGGCTCCAACAACCCCTACCACCACCTCAACACCCCACCCTCCCAAGGTGAGGCCACACACACCCAGACAGCAGGCAGATAACTTCAAGAATTTTAGAGGAAGAGCTGGAAGTAAAAGTAAACCCACCTTCTTGGCAACTCTTAGAATTCAAAAGCAGACTACGCTAACATCAAGCTGCGGAAAGTTTCTATGAATATACTGCTAATTTTCTCCTGGCACAAAAACATTTATTTGCCCCATGAAGGTAATGATAACATTCCATCTGCACTCAATACGCACTAGTATTATTAGTATATATACTGAATCAAGAACTCACTCAGATTGAAAAAAAAATCACATGGAAAGTATTGAAACTCTTTAGAGGAAAACACTAGCTAAAGGTCCTGCACCAGGCACCACTCGAAGGGCTTTCTGTGCAATTCCTCATTTCATCATCACAGCAACCCCACGAAGAAGGTATTATCATCACCTTCTCTCACAGATGAAAAAACTGAGAATGAGATTAAGTCATTTGTCCAAATCACAAAGGTAGGATTCAAGGCCAGTTTAACTCCAGAGCCCAAGCTTTAACCAACAAAAAACTACACAACACTGTTAAATGGAAAATCCTAAGATTATGTTTATGTTGTATGCACACACAATGACACAAAACAAAACACAACATGTTAACAATGGTTATCTCCTGGGCTAAATCTGAGTGGAATGAATATGAGAATTTACTACTTTTAGCCATAAAAGAAGCAAACAAATAAGAGAAACGGTTTTTAGATGGCGCTAACAGAAAGGTAAGGTGGGCTCAGGGAATTAATATTTAAGGAGCACCAGCTAAGAGCCAAGCACATGGCCTATCTCATCTAATCCTTACCTCAAAAAAAGGTATTTCTATTTTACAGATGAACAAACCAAAGATGAAGAAACCCAATCACTGGAAGAGCTGCGATGAGAACCCAAGGCCCAGTCCAAATTTCTGTCTGACTGTAGGAAGTCATGCTACAAATAAAAATGAACTGAAGAAACATTTTTTGAACTGAAGAGCTGTCTTAAAAACCATCAGAACCTAGTAGCCTGGCATCTTTAGTGCAACGAGGGAAAAGAGAGGCTGTAGAATTTAATTTGAAGTTTTAGTGCAGAGTATCTTTACACGTGTCTCAAAATAGCCAGAAGTATTGTCTAAAATCAGCATTACAGTCAGAGCTCTGGGACAAACAGAGTTACATTAGCATAAATTAAATGGGCTTGGATGTGACTCCATTGTATATGCAGTGGAGTATCTGCTTTTGGGGACAATTTGCTGCTTCCAAACCATTCTCACCTCTCTACCTATTGCTTACAAGTTACCAAGTGTGTGGGGGGAGACTGGGTTACAAGACCAAGGGACTGTTAATTGTATCCAGAAATAAATGGCCTCTCAATATCCATAACTATTGTTCCAAGCCTGGATAGTGAAAGCTGCTCACCCTGGGGGAACATCTCAGATAAGAATGAATGGATCAGCATTTTTTTTTCTTAATGACTTGTTTAATTCTGGGTGCTCTGACTTAGAAGTTTTAAAATCCATCAAAATCAAAATTTCATTTCTCTAAGAACAGCAGTGACATGATTTGCTGAGAAAAAATAGTTGGGGGTGTGGTATTCAAATTTCCTTCTACAATCTTTCAGAGGAAAGACAAATTGATCCTTTCAGATTTATAAATCAAAATAAATATTTATTTTTGGAACTAAATATTTAAGAGTAAAAAAGTATCTCACCTTAGCAATTTAAAATTAATTTCGTATTTGCCCTGAAGTCTCTTATTCGTTTCAAATAAAATGTAGCTTTTGAAAATAAAACCCCACCATTTCTTCAGGAATAAAATAGTCCTTGAGGCAATTAAGAAATTAACATATTTTGGAACAGGGTAGAAAAAGTACAAAACTTTTGGGATTTGTCCATATAGTTTTTTTAAAGCTTAGGAATGTGAAGTTAAACCTATATCTTTCAAACACTGAATTAGGAGGCAAAGGGGCTTTTTTTTAAACCTTAAAATGTTGTGCAAAGAGACTCATTGAGTGATTTCTTCCAACCAATATGCTCTAAAAATGCCAAACTACAACAGAAGTAACCATTTTGGGTACACAAGTACATAAAAACGTCCAAGTCAATAAGCAATTTCAATTAATCAATAAAGTTAAACAACCATTAAATGTAATTTGCATGTCTTGTACGCAATCCATATCATCTCAAATATCACGCCTTTCTTAAGAACAATGCTAAATGGCTGGATATGTATCGCTGTGGAGAAAACAGAAGTAGTTTTATTCTAGGCAGACAAAAGGAAAAGACACAGTAGGACTCACAGGAGGAGCCTCACACTTCCATCCTGACAGGAGTCCGCCTGCCCAGGTCCTGGGTCATCCATCCCCTGCTCCGCACGGCCCCCCTCTCCCAGGTACCAGTGCTCTGGGGGCGGGTGGTCAGAAGGTGGCACACCCCTGCCAGCCAACTCCAGCCGGCCACCCGGCAGGACGCACACGCACACCCACCCAGCATCCTGCCCTGGGTCCACCACAAAGGGCAGGAGGTGGGGACGGAGGGGGGTGGGGGGGTAGGAACAAACGAAAAGAGAAAAAGCACCTCTCCCCACCTGCCCATCCCGGAGGCGGGCCGAGGGGGGCAGGGGCATTAGCATCCCAACTTCCATACCAAAGAACCCCCAGAAGGAGGCTAAGTGCAGCCACAGGAAGCATCCCATCCCTGAAAACCGGGACATCTCGATTTGGGAATTTAAGTTTTCAACTAAAAAGCAAAACAACAAACAAACAACAACAACAAAAAACCCTTGCAAAGCTCAGGGCACCAAAATACAGCTAACACCGAACCTGTTTAAACAGAAAGAAAGAAGAGAAAACCCGGTATCGGCGAGGCTCCGTTCCCCGAGGGCTCTCCCGCAGACCCCTGTGAGCCGCAGCGATCGCAAATGCCCTTAAAAACCCCCACTTTCCTATCGCTGGGGTCGAACAGAAGGGATCCCCTGAATGCACATAGTTCTCCGAATAAACCCCCTGCGGATCCCCGCGCCGGGCTGCAGGAGGTGCCCTGCCCACCTCCCCTACCTCCCCATTCCTCCTGCTCCCACGCGCGCTGACAACCAGGGTCCCCCCCCCCCCCCCGGGGCTGTTCACGTGTTCGGCTCCCCGGACAGTGACCACACAGGACGGGAAACTCCCACCTCCGGGGGCGGCGGCAGAAACCCAGCCCCGCTCCCCGACGGGGTCCTCGCCGCCCACGCCCTCCCGCGGGGCCGCAGACCCGCAGGAATCCGGGGTGCAAGGGGGTGTGTGTGCGGGGAGGGGGGAGCTGCCAGATCGCCAAGTACCCGCCCGGGTGTCCGGGGTCACGCCCGCGCTCACAGCAAGCCCACCTGAACTCACCGCCTCCCGCCCCGGCGCCCCGGCCCCGGCGCTCACGACGGAGCCGGAAAAATCCTCGGGAAACTTTTCCAAACGGGGCGGCGAGGCCCTCACGCGCCGGGCGCCCGGGGCTGGGC
Organism: Myotis lucifugus; assembly: GCF_000147115.1. Taxonomy (NCBI): domain Eukaryota; kingdom Metazoa; phylum Chordata; class Mammalia; order Chiroptera; family Vespertilionidae; genus Myotis; species Myotis lucifugus. The sequence goes on from NW_005871051.1 coordinate 9,952,044, forward strand.
TGGAGGCGGCCGCCCGGAAGGCACCTGGGGCGTCTGGAGGGTCCCGGGTCTTAGAACTTTCTCGATAGGACTGGCTGGAGTTTGCAAGCCCCCGGGGTTCTCCCGCCCCCGGGAGGTCCTAAGACTTACCACTAGGCTCCTGCGGTAGAGCTCTCTCTTTTCTGTATATAAGAGATTTGCGGGCAGAAGCGCGCTGA
>NW_005871051.1:9953564-9991328 GCF_000147115.1 Myotis lucifugus
TCTTCTGGTGGAGAGAGATCTTGGGGGAGAGAGATCTTGACAGGATGATTGTGTTCTGTTTTCCGTGTGTTCTGTTTTCCGTGTCAGTGACATTTTTTTATTTTATTTTATTTTGTTTTTCAGGCTCATCATGATTTTTTTTTCTTCCCCCTCCGTTACAGATCTAAGGTCAGTGTCTGGTGGTCCGTCGATACATGGGTACTTCAAGGGACTTCGTGACACTAGTCTCTATTTGTCTGTCTGTGTATTTATATGTTTTTATGGAGAGAGAGTTGTTTCTCGGTGTGATATGGAAAATGTTGTGTTGTCTATAGCTCCCTCCAAAACTGGGATTGCCGAAAAGGCGATTGCAAAGGGGTGTCTTTTGTCTCCTTTTCCCAAAGCCAACCTGACGGATGGTCCAGGAAGGCAGGATCCAGATGTGCAAACCCCACGTGCACGCCAAGGCAGAGATCACCAGCGGTCAGATGCAGCTGTGGTGTAACTGACCACGTTCCTGGAAACCTCATTCTGTTATGGTCTTGCCGGGAAGAAAGGTGACTGTAAAACTGGAAATAGATTTTGATGACCAGCTTTAGGTTTTAAGTAGAATGACTTAAGAATTCATTATCGCCAGGCATTTAAAAAAATTTTTAATTTATTTAGATTTTTTTTTATTTTTATTTTTGTAAGGCGTAAGTCTTCGGTGCATGACACATGTTGCTGTCCACTTTCTGTTGTGTCACAGAAGCGAGCGGTGTCTTTTTGTTGGAGTTGAAATGTTGTCTGCTCAGGACTTCCAGTGTGCTGCCGGGCTGTATAAATTACTTTTAATGTGTTGCGGTGGATGGTGGATGTCATCAATCTTTTTTTTAATTAGCAAAGCTTAGTAGATAAATGGCATCCGAGTTTCCGACCGGGAGCCGAGGTATAGCTAGCGCAGTGGTGAGAGAGGAAGGTGAAGCCCACTTGCAACACTTCCCATAGAACTCTGACCAGGGAGAGTGAATTGCAGAGATACTTTGCTATGTTTGTGAGAAAGAGGAGAATCTTAGAAAATAACCAGAGGATCATTTTGTTTGTTCTACAGGTCATGGGGAGTCTTATACTTAGTTATTTTTCTGACACATGTTGGCTAACCTAATGGGAATTGATTTGTAATCTGACTGCCTTGAATCTCTTGCATTTTAAATTTATTACAGTGCATTAAGAAATAACTGACGACTCCACTTCAACATGTTTATGTTTTGAGCTCACAAATTTAGAATTTTAAAGTAAGTTCAGGTAATGCATGTATCGTGGTATATTCATGCTGAACCCCATCTTTGTCATCTAAGTTTTCCCCCCAAATGCCAGTGTAGCTGAATAGCTGAGGTGTTCTTCTGTGGGGGTTTTTCTTTCTCTGGTAGAAAAATCTAAAGTAATTAAAATTAACTGATTTTTATCATCTTGGAAACTTGGGTTGTGAAGTTCTGTTCAACTTACAAATCTTTTAAGCATTTGGAGATCAAACACATTTGTCATAACAAGGAAATTACTTCTCTTAACGTAGAACTCTAAGGGACTTGAAAAACGTGTTTTGAACAACTTGTTCCTTGAACATGACGTGGCTTTATAGATAATGCTTTGAATTTTTTAAGGAATTAACATGTGTTTGTGCTGGCTGCACCCATTTATGCAATCCGTCTAGTGACCAATAAACTTGTTTATATGATGTGTATCTGGGGATAGGGATATGGTGCATAATCTTAGCTTTTCAGTGTCTTTCTCTTTATAAAGCTTGACTTGTACATGGTTGTAGTCCATAATGTTTATCCACCAGCTGAGCTAAGTAGCCCAGACTTGAGGAATTATAACCCAACCGAGAAAGAAATCCCACTTCATTTGCAATACTAGAGGCCCAATGCACGAAATTCGTGCAAGGGGCTCAGCCCTCCTAGCGGCTCCAGCTGCTGCAGGCCCCTCCTCCCCCCACTGGTCAGAAGGTCATTAGCCTACCAGTCTAATTAGCATATTAGCTCTTTATTATATAGGATTGGTGAATTTGATTGGTCAGTGTATATTTCAGTTGGTAATTGAACTCATTGCAGGTACGATGTCTCTATAATTCCTAGAAGCTGCAGGTGCTAACAAAACTACTGACATAACTGAGCTTAAATAATCCTGTTTGCCCAATAAAATTCCCAGTACTCACATTTGGCTAACATTATTGAGGAGCTAATGCATCTTGGTAACCTCACTGGGCACTTTTATGCATGCGCTCTCATTTGATTCCCCCAAGAGTATTATTTTTTCTTTCTTTCCTTCTCCTTTCTCTTTCTCCTTTTAAATACAGTTGAAATAACTGTCTTCACTTTCAAGTAGCGTAGACCTACTTGGCTCTAAATCTTTCCAGTAAGATTTCAAAACTTCCTCCTGCTCTAGACTTTCCAAGGTGCCTGGAAATGCTAACTTCCTGCCATGTGTTCTTTGCCAAAAACAAACTTTGAGCACCCAGCAGCTGGAGCCCTCTTCGTTCCTTAGTCCCAACCAATGGCCTATTTCATCTTTGTGAAGTCTAATATCTAAGTCTATCCATTGTTTTGAGGATGCAAAAAAAAATGTATTTTTCAATTGAAATGCACTGTCTTTATGGCAAATGTTTACTGACACATCACCAAGTGTTTAAAAAAGACACTGACAGCAGACATGGTTATACAAATTCAGTGGGGGTTTTGCTTGTCTTTTGGAGGACTAGGGTTGTAAATATAAACCTTCCCCAGTTATACAAATGCTTTTTCTGACATTTCTAAAGGCAGACTCAAAAGTCATGCAAAGAATCCCTTGCTAGTGTAAAAAAAATCCCGAGGTACAAAAGGTAGAAGTGAAATGTGTAGAAGCTAAAGTTTTTAAAAACCACACTGTTATGATGGCCATAGACACAAATTTTTTTTCACTTTAAGTATTTCTGTTTTGGAAACATTTGCCGGTAATGTTTCTATCTAAAACAAAGATTTTGGTTTTATTGTGGTTACTGTGCCCTGCAAGGAAATGCTTCTGAGACAAGCGTATTTGGGAGATATCCACATCATAGCTTCAGATTATTTAAGTGTGAATTTTCTGTAATATAGATTCAACTATAGTCAAAACACACATGATCGGGTAATCTCCCAAGTTCTAACATGGGGCAGGCACTAAAACCTGGGGACTATTACCTGATGCCAAGTTAGAAACCAAGAAAGTCTTTTATTTTTAAATCCCCACATGGACCAAAAGATACCCCTAGGAACCAGATGGTCACGGGCAGCAGCAGGGGCCAGACATGTCCCTGGTGCCATTTCACTGCCTTCTCCTCCTGGTGCAGGCAGAGAAGGTGATGTCATAGCCTAGGCCAGTGGTCGGCAAACTGCGGCTCGCGAGCCACATGCGGCTCTTTGACCCCTTGAGTGTGGCTCTTCCACAAAATACCGACTTCTGCGTATGGGCCACGAAGTTTCAATCGCACTGTACATTCGCGCCCGCACGTGGTATTTTGTGGAAGAGCCACACTCAAGGGGCGAAAGAGCCGCATGTGGCTCTCGAGCTGCAGTTTGCCTACCACTGGCTAGGCTATGAGCATTCTTGGGCCACTCTTCTGACTCCTGACCGTCGGCTAAGGAAAACAACTGTCCACCTGAAGTCATGTTTTAAGTAATGATTAGTGGAAAGAAACACCCGAAGCAGTATTAAAGATTGGATCTGGGTAGAATTATAAGTGATAGCTTTTTCCATAATTTATAATGAAAAAATCTGTCTCCCAAGAGGTGGTTAGCTAACACATTGTAGTAAGAAGAGAAATCCATAGAGCCCCAGAATAATAGGCAGAGTTCAACACAAAGGTGACAGCGTTCATTTCTGTCACATTCCTGGTGAAGCAAGCTTTTATAGGTCCTCTGGGAACTTAACCACTATTTCCATGGGAAAATAAATTCCAGTTTCCAAACAACTAATTTACTGGAACACAGCCCATTAATAAGTTTGGACTTCCTGTACTATAACGTATTTGCCATATATTCGTTACAGACTTCCAGAATTCAATAGTAAGGTTGGGAAAAGGAGGAGAAAATCTTCTCATTCAATCAAAATAAGGAGTAACTATTAACACAATTCAAACAGTTTGATTTAAATTCAGGTAAGGAAAATTATCAGATATAAAATGGGGAGGCCAGTTATAGTACACCAGGAAGGAGAAAAAGACCTCAGTCAGTAACTAAAAATTGTATTATTTACCTTAATTGAATACATTGGTGTTTCTATTTTATGCATATCTGGTTGCTATATTATATTACAGTTGGTATTTGCATTTTGTTTAATCTTTTTTAAAAATATATTTTTATTGATTTCAGAGAAGAAGGAAGAGAAAGAGAGATAGAAACATCAGTGATGAGAGAGAATCATTAATTGGCTGCCTCCTGCACACCCCCTACTGGGGATGGAGCCCACAACCTCGGCCTTTGTCCTGACTGGGAATTGAACGGTGACCTGGTTCATAGGTCGATGCTCAACCATTGAGCCACACTGGCCAGGCTGTTTTATTCTTAAGAAAAACCAGAAGGAAATGAGGAGACTGAAGTAGATAAGAATCTATTAAAAATTACCCACCCTTGTCCATTAGGCTGATGCTGTTTCTTACCCACTCAACAAGCCCTGGCCATTCTTGTCTATCATGATGCCCCAGCTCTCAGCTGGGCCAATTAAATCCCACCCTGCTTTGATGCCTTGCTCAAAATCTTGTCCCCGAAGCGTTCTGATGCCAACCTGATTCTAGTGACCTTATTCTTACTTTAATACCTTGCGTTGTTTTGTGGGGCCGGGGGCATTGCTTCCCTGTGTTCCTCTTATGCAAGAGAGGCACAGTGGTTAAGAGCTCAATCTCCAGTCAAGGCCATCTGGTTTAGAAACTTGTCTCCACCATTTTTCTTGGTACCATGATCCTGGGCCAGCTACTTAACCTCTTAGTTTCCTCATTTGTAAAAACAGGAATAATAATAGTACAGATCTCATTGGGTTGTTGTGAGGATTAAACAGCATAGTGCATTTAAGGCACAAGGCAGGATCTCCAGCTGCTCTCTTTGGTTGACTGCCAATAAATACCTTACAGGCAGTATGGCTCAAGGTCAGGGAGTATTGTTTTGTTTTGTTTTTAAACAGTACCAAGACAGTGGACTAAGTATTAGTCACAAGTTGAATTCAACATAGAAAAAGGTGAAAGACTATGATTATGGCATAACAAATATTTTCATTAAAACAGAAACAGGCTACTGATTTTCCCCCCAGATATTTTTTAATATCCAGATAATTGAAAGTCTGCAACAAAGAATTTTAAGTGTAGCTGAGCTTTTGATATCCTGATTCAGATTCAATCACAGTCTTAAAAAATATAAAGTGAAGGTACAGGAAGAGTACATACAGAACACACAACAGGAGAATATTGGGACCAGTTAAGGCCTCCTCCATTAGCCATTCTAAAGAAGGAAATGCATTTAAATTTCAATATGAGGTATTAAAGAAGAATTTTTTTGACCAGGCATATAAAGAGTTATCAAAAATCTCCAAAAAGAGTCGTCCCACAAAGGGAATAGATTATTGACATGTGTAATACTTCCAACTAACATTATAGGACAGGTACTAGTTTATTGTTTTAAAATGCAGTGTCAGGTAGTAAACAAAGTGTGGGGCTTAGATCAGGAAACCACATGTATATCTCAGAGCTAATATTTATTTACTAGCTGTACAAACGGGCAAGTTCCCCAGCCTTCTCAAACCTCATTGCCCCCATTCTTAATACAATTGCTTGAATAAGATGATTTATAGGACCATATGTAGTATAATATCTGATATATAACAGTCACTCCATAACTGTCAATTTCTATTTCTTTCTTCACTGAATTCAAAGAATGCTTGGGATCAAAGTAGGACTTTAATTAGAAAACTGAAAAGGGCCTTGCTATAGGATCAATTACTAAAGTATTGAAGAACACATATCAAATTAATTAGAACTCTACCTACATATTTACTATTTTCTTGCATGATTTATGTGATATTTCTCTTTTTGATTAAAGTTATTGGTGCTCTTGAGTACATGAAAACGTAACTTTTAAAAATACAATTGAACTACATATTTTCACAGTAAGAACAGGCTCAGCTAACAAAACCACAAGCATTTATTCACTGACATGTGTGCCAGACTGCTAGGCATTTCCCTAGCACTTGGCTCTAACAAAATGATTACAGGTGTCTTCTTATCCAGGGTACTAGGTGATACAATAGCAAAAGACCTTACCTGAACTCTGTGTCATAGTGTGTTTGAAACAGGGAACTTAAGAAATCAATTTAGCAGCTTATGACCTAGTAAAAAGAATAGGGCCCTGGCCAGGTAGTTCAGTTGGTTGGAGCATAGTCCCAACAGCCAAGGTTGCAGGTTTGATCCCTGGCCAGAGCACATACAAGAATCAACCATTGAATGCATAAGTAAGTGGAACAACAAATCAGTGTTTCCCTCAAATCAATAAAAAATTTAAAAGAATAGAATGATGTAGAATAGAAAATATCCAAAGTTGTTGTCAAAGCATTATTTCATGAAACAGCTCTTCCCAGTTCCGTATGTGTATATGTATATTTTGGTGGGTTGGGACAAAAAATGTGAATGCTTCACTATATGTTATAAGGCTGAAATTTGTAGCATCTTGCGGTGGTTAAGTAGTCAATAAGACATTCCCTGTCCTCATTGGATTTCCAGTCTAGGCATAAGATAAAGGTCTGAACCGGCCTGGCTGATGACCATAAAAATGATGGGGGCAGAGAGGAACTTGAGAGCATTGGGCTTAAAAATATTGTTTCCTTTTTTTCTTTTCTTTTTTTTAATTGCTAGCCAAACTAAACATGTCTGTAGCATATTTGTTGGCTGATGAGAACATGTGACACTGGATAGGTTATCTCATCAAAATGCAGCTTGTCCATGCAGTTTAGCTTGCCAAATCTCAGACACGAAGGAGCCATTGTGTGGTCAAAAGAATGAAAGAAAACATAGGACTTCTCTGCTTGGAAAAATAAAATCAACGGGGTTGTGATTAAAGTCAACTAAGGAAGTAGATCAGCTGAACATGAATTAAATTGACCTGTAAGTCAAAGATAACTTGAATCTCAAGTGAGGTATTTAAGACTAAAAGAAAGTATTTTTTCACACAACAAGTTCTGACCATATAGAACTTAATTCAAAGACAGAATTATGTTGCAAAGTTGAAAATAGGAGACTCGGCCCAAAGTGGTTAGCCTTCTCTCAGTGAAGTATTTCTTGAGTGCTCCCTGGGCACAGTATTGAGTTAGGCTCTGTGGGGTAGGGAAGTAAAAATATATACATATAATACACAGTTGTGCACAGGGAGCTTACATATATATATATATTATACACAGTTGTGCACAGGGAGCTTACCATCTAGTTGCAAAGATAAATAACATCAGGAAGCCCTTGAAGAAGAAGCAAGGGATCATAGTAGGGAAAAGAAGGGCAGAGAGAGGATAGAAGGTTGCTGTGGGTTGGAGGAGACCAAGGCCCCACCCAACTTGTTAACCGAGTGACTATGGGTTGCTCTCAGAGCTCTGAGTTTCTTTTGCTCTTAAAAACCGGTGAGAGTGCTTGTGTAGATTCAAGAAAATGCATGAAAATCTCTAGTATAGTCTTGGCACATAGGAGATACTATGCCAGTATCTAAATGGGGAGGACTTTTATTTATCTGGGTAGAGGATATACCATAAGGTAAAGCAGGAGTGAGCATGCCTTCTCTACAGTACAACAGGGGTTTGTTCAGAAATGGTAGGAACTAAGGAAGTAGGGTAAGGACCAATTAAGAGGACTTTGAAAGCCAAGCCAAAAAGTTCAAACAGATATAACAGCAATAAAGAACCATTATTTGTACTTAAGCAAAAAGGATCTTCTGCTATTTAATTATTCAAAAAGCATCCTCTCCTATTTAATTATCCCCCCCATTTTGTTGGACATGATCAATTATACCATCTGCTCTTCAAGGTAACTTGGCAGCTGTTAATTGACTAACATTGTTCCCTGAGTTTTGCTGTCATTGTAGTTGGTTCTAGAACATAGAACATAAGATGTGCAGGAATAGCTTTCATAGTACAAGTTCTTTCAGTTATAGAGGTGGGGGGAGGGAGAATCAATATTGACCAACTGGGAAGAACTAAGTAAGTATTTAAATAGTCATCAATCATTTCTGTTTTCTCAGAGATTACTACAATGGTGTTTTATATATTTAAATGTTTAAATGTATAAAGCAAGAGCAATTAAGTAATTTAATACCAACAGAATTTCTACTTTAAATGGGGAAAGAATGGACCATCTCGGTTTGTGGTAAGCTACACAGATGCTTCCTGTTGCTCTGTCCAGAATGATGTTAACATTAACCTCAAAGGAGGCCGTTATGCCAGCCTTGCGCTGGATGGCAAACACTGTGTTTCTCTATGGTACAAGGAGAGAAGAATTGTTACCCAAATGTATGAGTAGCAAGTCAGAGTATCTCATACAATAATCACTGATGATGTGATATATTATTATTCAATCCCTATGGTATGTGTCTATTTCTCTGAAATGAAGCTAAGAAAATAATTATAGTGAAAGAGACTTATGATACCACTAGAGGCCCGGTGCACGAATTCGTGCACAGGTGGGGTCACTCGTGGTGGCCTGCGGTGATTGGGCCCCAGCTTGTGCCCCCAGGTTCGCAGCCCCAGCTCATGCCCCAGCCTTGGAGCCCCGCAGCCCTGCCTGGCACTCCGCTGTGGCCTGACACCACCTGCTCACCTGCTCAGCCATCCTGCTGTGGTCCTGCTCTGTCGGGGCCCATCGGGGCCAGCAGTGCCTCCACTGCCTCCCACTGCCAGCGCCACGTTGCGGATGCCCGTCATGTTCCACACCACCCCCTGGTGATCAGCACATGTCATAGCAAGCAGTTGAACTCCTGGTCACATGACCACCTGAGGGGACAATTTGCATGTTAGGCTTTTATTATATAGGATTCTTAGCTCATGTAAATCCAGGCAGGCCCTTTATCCTTTTTACCTAATGGAAGGGAGTTTGTCTTGTCTGAATCAATCTGTTCAAATAGTGTGTTACTGAGTTTATTTTTGCTTCTATCTTAACTTCAGAAAACTTCTGAAATGTTTATTCTTTCAAGCTGTTGATTTTGTATATTTATAGTTTCACATGCTAACTCCTAAATCCTATATAATAAAAGCCTAATATGCAAATTGTCCCCTTGACCGAGAGTTCGACTAGGAGTCTGACCAGGGCGTGGGGCTGGCCGGGCAACCGCCCACAGCCCCTCCCCCCTGCCCCCAATTGGTCCCCCCGACCCCAATCGGGGGCAGAGCCGGCCAACTTCCTGCATCCCCTCCCCCCAGCTGGCCTGGCCTGATTGGCCCCGATTGGGGCAGGCTGGCCGGACCCCACCCGTGCACGGATTCGTGCACCGGGCCTCTAGTTTTAAATAAAAGTAAAAAGCAAACATCTGCATTGGCTGGGTGGCTCAGTTGGTTGAAGCATCATCCTGTACACCAGAAAGTTTCAGGTTTTATTCCCAGTCAGGGGACATACCTGGGTTTCGGATTCCATCTGCTATCAGGGTGCATACCAAAGGCAAATAATCCATGTTTCTCTCTCACACTGATCTTTCTCTCTCCCTTCCCTCTCTCTAAAAAAACAATAAAACACATCCTCGAATGAGGATTTTTTTAAAAAATGCAAACATCAAAGCAACAACCACAAAAAGTTCCCAGAATGTAGTAAATTGTCCAAATTTTCATTTTTGGATTGCATCCATCAATAGTATTTATTTTCATTAATTTATACTATTGCATCAAAATGATTACAATTGTGAAGCAACCAAGTCTTCTAAAATACTCCACCTCTTCCAAAATTAAGCTATCTTAAAGGGAAAAAAAATTGGAATTAAAAGACAAACAGTAAGCAGCGTAACTTACTATTTCAGCAAAGACTCTTAAAACATATTACATACTTTTCGTGTTACCTAACAATTGGAAAAACAAGTTCTAGCAAGTGAATTGCTCAAGATTACATAGACGAGCCCAATTTTAGAGAGAAGTAACTTGAGGTGTGTTTTGTTGTAATTTTTGTTCTTGTTAACTCAACTACAGACTCAGGTTTCACCAGCTTACCACTAATGTTCCTTTTCTGCTCCAGGCACTGTCTTTCCTGTCTGTATGACCTCCATCCCTTTGAAGAGTTCTGGTCAGTTATTTTATAGACTGTCTCTCAATTCAGATTTGGCTGATATTTTCTCATGATTAGGTGAGGTGCTCTATTTTTGGCAAGGAAATTTCAGATGTGATGTGTCCTTTTCAGAGCACCCTATCAGGGAGGACGTGATGTAGATGTGTTATGACGAGTTGAGTAGTTTTCTACTTCTGCCGTAACAAACCACTACAGACCCGGCACCATAAATACCCACTTACAGTTTCTGGAGGTGAGAAGTCCAGGCAAAGTATGGCTGGGCTATCTGTTCAGGGTCTCACAAGGCCAAAATCAAGGTGTCGGACGGCTGCACCTTATCTGGTCTTCCTCTCCCCAGCTCATTCAGGTTGTTGGCAAAGTGCAGTTTCTTGGTTATAAGACCAAACAGTTTTGCTGGTTGGCAGCTGGAGATCACTCTCAGTTCCTAGAGCCACTCTCCAGGTCTTGCCCTGTGGCCCCTTCATCTCCAAGGGCAGCGGGAGAATTCTGTATAATCCTCTCACAGTTTTAATCTCTGACTTCTAGACCCAGATTTTAAAAGGCTCGTTGATTAGGTCAGCCCAAACCAGTTATCTTTCTCAAAGTCAGCTGTGTCACCTAATGTACCTAATCACAGGCTTGAAATCCATCATGCTCACTGGATGGTTATGAAAGGCACATATAGCAAAGGTGGGGACAAAATGGGGAGGGAGCAGTCATCATGGAGCTCTGCCTTCCACACTAGTGATACTAACCTGATTGGTTAAGCTGGTGTCTTCTGGGTTTACCCTCAGTAAAGTTGTGGTTTTCCATTTATAATTTTAAAATATATTGGGGCAGAGCCCTGGCTGGTGTGTCTTGGTTGGTTGAAGCATCATCCTGTGCACCGAAAGGTGGCAGGTTCAATTCCCAGGTTTTGGGTTTGATCCCCAGTTGGGGTCCGAGACAAACAGTCAATGTTTCTCTCTCATATATTTCTCTCTCTCCTTCCCTCTCTCCCTTTTCCTTCCTTTCTCTAAAAAACAAACAAAAAACAGTACATATATGGAGAGATACATATGTGGAGATAATTTGAACTATGCAAATGTTCTATTTCTCCTCAAACTTTCCTATACTAATTTTAACTTTCATCAATGGAACTGTCCACTGTCCACTTATTTATTGTTTGATTAATTCATTGCAAACTCATAGGTATACAGTATATTTTATTTGGGAAGTTACAATCCAATGCTATCATTAGCTCTGGCCAGTGTGAGTTCTTTCAGGTTAGCTTCTGTGCCCTTTTGACATGCCCCATCCTTTTTGAGCACTTCACTTTCTGACATCATAAGATGCTCTAGATTCACTCGTGTGTTGTTTGTTTTCAGAGGTATAAGGTTCATGCTTTCTGTTCCTTAGGTTAAATTGTACTTCCCCAGTTGAGCTCATGCTGCTATTTATTTTGTGTGTTTACGTGATTTACAAACCCAGCCCTTGCATTTATTTCCCTTTTCCTATTCCTCAAATCTTTTCCTTCCTGTTGGTTTCCATTATTGTTGTGGCACCTGAGCTCTCTTTAATCTGCCTCTAAGTATAGTTCTTCCCAAGTACCCTTTTCCCCTTTTTTTTGTTCTTGCATGCATTCTTTGAGCATCTCAGCAGTTCCATCATGTTGAACCTACCTCCCTCTTGTGCTCCAGGTGCCATCCTCATGCCTGGACATTAATGACCTGTGAGTACACTACATGCCTTTTCCCAAACTGAACTGTTGGAGGTGGTGGAACAGCACTGGGTGTTAGAATTAGGACAAATGGTCCGGGTGGAAGGAAAAAATTTTAGTTCTTAAAAATTCCAAGTCAAAGGACGGGGGAAAAATGAAACATTAGTTTGGAGGGTTGTAGCCAAATATTTAGGAAAAGTCGATAAATTCAGGATCCAGTTCAATGTATAGGTGAAAAATAAAACTTTGAAGACAATTAATTAGAGTCTAATATTCACAATTGTGTATTATAGAGTCTATTGAAACACAATTACCCCCCTAAAATCACCCTCAAGTTTTATTAAAGAGCCAAATTAAGGTCAATTTATTTGCTGTATTAAGTCCAGTTTCAATTTGGCCTGGTTATTTGCATTGCTCTAGAGCAGTGGTTCTCAACCTTGGCTGCACATTAGAATCACCTGGGAATCTTTTTAAAATCCTGATTTCTGGGCTTCATCTCCGGAAATTCTGTTTCTTTGTTACTAATATTGTGGCCCCACCCCATAACAAAGAAACAGATTTTCCAGAGAATGGGGCCCAGAAATCAGGATTTTAAAAAGATTCCCAGGTGATTCTAATGTGCAGCCAAGGTTGAGAACCACTGCTCTAGAGTCATTTGTATTTTTTCCTGACCCAAACCCAAACTAAATCACTTTTCCAAGGATAACTCGTTTTAATCCCAGAAAACTAGAAGTAAATTTCAGTTTGTATTGGCTACAAATTCGTGTCTCTGTAGGTTAGGTACAGATTAATGAATGTATTCATTTCGACTTGTTGTCCTACCAAGTACCACAAATTTAGTGGCCTAAAACACAAATTTATTATCTTGTAGTTCTGCAGATAAGTCTGAAATGGGTTTTGCTGGACTGAAATTAAGGTATCAGCAGGTCTGCTTTCCTACTGGAGGCTCCAGGGCATAATCTGTTTCTAGTCTTTTCCAGCTTTTAGAAGTTACCTGCCTTTTTGACTCATGATCCCTTCCTACTCTCTTTAAAGCAAGCAGCTAATTTCCTCTGACTCTTGTCCTGACTCGGTCTTATTAGAATCTTCCTGATTACATTGTACCACACAGATAATCCAGAATAATCTCCTTATCTCAAGATCATTAACTTAATTGTGTCTACAAAATCCTTTTGCCTTGTGAAGTAACATATTCACAGGTTCAAGGGATTAGGACATGGACATGTTTCGGGGCCATTATTCTACCTACCATGTGAATATATTTGGAAATAGTCCGTTAATAGTGGGTCTCTTTACTTTTTCTTAGCCCAGTAAGTCACTTTTTAAAAAATTGCAATCTATTTGCACATTTGTCTAAATCCTTCATAAAAGTAAATGTCAGTAGTCATGTCTTAGTAGAACATTGATTTTGATTGTCCTCCAGAAACAGTGAAGAACTTCTGTTGATCCATCTGTCTGTCCTCCTCCTTCATTTTGTTTGTCACCAACAGCACATATTTTACAGGATCATGCCCAGTTATAAAAGCAATGATTGTAATTTCCCATGATGCATTACTTTGCTGTCCAAACAGCTCAGTTTATATAACCTGTATTCACTTTGCTGGTTGGGAATTACATTGCCAAAGCCAATATATATAAAATGTTCTTTCTCTTGGCTATAATTGTACATGTACTTTTTATTCATTTATTTATTGAGCAAATGTTTATTGAGTATCTGTGCAAGACACTGCAATAGGTAGTGGTGATGATCAGTAAGATATATAATAAGTCATGATTCAAAATATGGGAATATTGCTTTTAGTAGCTTAACTTCAGGGAGTAATTCAAGTATCTAATATTAAATACTTACTTTCTGTCTGGGAGGTTGTTTCTAAAACCAAGGTCTCCCCATTCTTATTACTTTTAACTAACTAGAAATAAAATTGTGATGTAAAGTATTAAAAGCTAACGCTTTCTATTCTAGTACTAACCTATAGATTGGTTGCGCAGTAAATAATGGGCTTCTAAGTCTGTATTTTCACTCTTTCTTTTTGAAGGATGAAATAACAACACATATTAAGCAGTTACTACATGCCCAGTGCTTTACACAAGTTAATTTACTCTACTAGGGGCCCAGTGCACAAATTGGTGCACCTTGAAAGGAACCATGGGCCACGAGGCTGCGGTGGCACAGGGGTGGATCTCAGCCCATCCTCTGTGCTCCTGCCCAGCCCCTTCTGCAGTGGCCCCCAGTCCCCTCTCTGCCAGCAGCCCTGCTCCCGCTGCTGCCGCTCCTACGCGCTGACGGTGCCAGCCCCACTTGCACCCACTGACAGTGCGGAGCGATTGGGGCCGGCACCATCAGCGGGTGCAAGCGGCAGCTGCTGCCCCGATTGCCCCTCAGGAGCAGGGGGAAGCAGAGAAGCCCTCAGGGGTGATCAGGGCTGGCAGCCACCGCTCGCACCCGCTGATGGCGCCGAGTGATCGGGACTGGCGCCGGGTGCCAGCAGTGGGTGTGAGCAGCGGCTCCGGCACCAGCAGGGCCAGTACCGGCAGCAGATGCGAGCACCAGGTGAGACTGCGGTGCACAGGAGCAGAGAATTTTCAGTAACCACCAGAGGCTTGCCCCAATGACAGCGACTGGCGCCCCGCCTTGGTCTGGCGCCCCCGCTCACCTGCTCCACCATCCCGCTGCACCCAGACACCTGCCATGTTCCGCGCACGCCCCTTGGTGGTCAGAGCATGTCATAGCAATTGGTTGTTTGGGTTGTTCCGCTGTTAGGTCTATTTGCATATTAGCCTTTTATTATATAGGATGAGGCAGGTGTTACTATCATCATCATCCCCATTTCAATAGGTAACAGTAATAGAGATGATATAGTTGGTAAGTGGTAGTCAGGATTTAAGTCTGGAGAACTGATTCCAGAGCTTTCTCCCTTAACACACAAATCAGTGTGTACAATGTCACACAGTGTTGACACTCAGTAAATAGTGTGGGATATAATGATTGCCCCAAATTTTTCCCAACTTTGGAATATAGCTGAAAAACTACAGTCTCAATGGATTGATACATACAGTGAACAGAACTTTTACAAACAGCCTAAATACTGCACAGATTAGTAAATAAAAGTCCTTTTTAAAAAAAATTCTCACCCGAGGGTATGTTTTTATTGATTTTCTTTTTTAAAGAGAGGAAGGGAGATAGTGAGAGAGAAACATCCATTGGTTGCCTTCCGTATGCACCTTAATTGGAGATCAAACCTGCAACCTAGGTATGTGCCCTGACAGGGAATTGAACCTGCAACCATGTGATGTATAGGACAACTATCCAACCATCTGAGCCATCTAGCCACGGTTCGGAGTCCTTTTGATTGCACATAACAATAACTAGAGCCCAAGACATTGCAGTCTCAAGTTCACCATTGCCATTGTTGAAATCAGCTCTTTAATTTTGATGGCACAACTTGGCGAATATAGCTCTCAGCAAAATTATTCAGAACAAGTTTGAACTATTTTACTCGTATCTGTTTTGCCATGGACAATTATTTTCTCATAATTGAAGACTGCTGTCAATTTAGGTATTTGCTATGATTTGAAAGTTTGTGTCCTGTCAAAATTCATACATTGAAGTCCTAATGTCCAATATGATTGTATTAAGAGGTAGGGTCTCTGGGAGGTGCTTAAGTCATGAGGGTGGAGCTGTCATGAATGGGATTAGTATTTTTATGAAAGAGATCCTAGAGATCCCTGGTCCTTCCACCAAGTGAAGACACACAAAAAGATGGCCGTCTACAATCCAGAAGAGGGCCTTCACCGGAACTGAACTATGCTGGCACCACGAGCTTGAAATCCCATAACTGTGAAAATAGAATTTTTTAAAAAAAAAAGGATTTTTATTTACTAATCTGTGCAGTATTTAGGCTGTTTGTAAAAGTTCTGTTCACTGTATGTATAAATTTCTGCAGTTTATAAGCCAACTGGCATTTTGTTATAGCAGCCCAAACAGACTAAAACGGTATTATTTTTCCAGTTCTTAGAAAAATTCTGGAAGGAAACTCTTGGGTAAATAAATTTAGGCTGCCTGGTGACAAATTCTTGAAAATACATTTACTCATAACTAATCTCAAAAAATGTTTTTTATGTTTGCTTTATTTGTACATTTGAGTGCTTAGATGTTTCATTCATGTAAATGAGTGAGTTGCCTGGCTGGTGTGCTCAGTGGTACCTATGAACCAGGAGGTCACGGTTTGATTCCCGGTCCAGGCACATGCTCGGGTTGCGGGCTCAATCCACAGTAGGGGGCATACAGGAGGCAGCCAATTGATGATTCACTCTCATCTTTGATGCTTCCATCTCTCCCTCTCCTTTCCTCTCTGAAATCAATAAAAAAATATGTTTTAAAAAAAGGAAAAATAACTTTTTCTATTCTAGGACACCCAAGTCTAAGTTATTTTCATGTTGAAGTTCGTAGATATTTCCCAACTCAGTTTAAAAAGTTTATGAATCTAGGTAAGTTAGAAAGAGGAAAAATGAATTCAATTTATGTCCACATTTGTACAGGTCTGAAATATGGCCGTCAACAAGAAGGAGCATTATTCAGGGTAATTGAAAGTTGGGGATAAAATAGAAATGTGATTTATATAGTCCAATAAAATACAAGTATATTCAAAATAAGTTTATATTATAATTTGAAAGTAAGTTTTGTCAGCACACATATGACTACATGTGACTGATTTCTACTGAATTGTTCATCACTTAGATATTATTTTCATAAATAAGGCTGTTTATCAATAACTTCAAAGAAATAGGAGATAAATGTCCTGAATGACCAATAAATTATATAGGATTTGGCAAAAGTTGGTTTACAGTTATGAGTATGGGAAACAGTTAATAAAACTATTATAATAATCATAACCTGCATGACTTTTTCTATATGAACTGTAAACCTACTTTTGCCAAGCCCCTATAGTATTAGAAAAGGTTTTCTAGTCAATAAATAGATTATTTTTCTACATTTCTGTATTTTCCAAATTTATAGGGAAGCAGTTACTCAACATTTGACAAACTAAATAACCTTACATTCTTTGCTCTGGATGATTTAGTTATGAACTTGTCTGAGATCAAATTTTAAGACCTTTAAACTGTGGTATAAACATAGTTCGAAAGATAATACACTAATAAATATCCTATATAATAAAAGGCTAATATGCAAATAGATCGAACGGCAGAACAACTGGTCACTATGATGTGCACTGACCACCAGGGGGCATGCGCCAATCATGGCGGGCATTGGCAGCAGGCGGAAGAGCGCAGAACATGGCAGGCTCACAGTTCCTTTCTAGGTGCATGAATTCGTGCACTGGGCCCCTAGTATAAATAATAAATATTTAGGGATAAGACAAAGTGCTAAAAATTATTTTCCTTTTTTCAGAGAGAACAATAGTCTTAGCTTTGTAAAATTAATGAGTGGCCTTGAAAACTTTGTTCATTAATTTATTTATAAAATATTTACTATAATGAGCCTACCTGCTGAAAGTGCACTAAGACTAGAGAGAGAGGGAAAGAGAGAAACATTGATGTGAGAAACATTGATTGGTTGCCTCCTATACACACCCTAACTAGGAATCAAACCCACAACCTGGGTATGTGCCCTGACCAGTAATTGAACCTACAACCTTTTGGTGCATGGAGTAACACTCAACCACTGCGCCACACCAGTCAGGGCCATGTAAGTGTTCTTAATGATACATATGAATAATGTATATACATTCATATTTGTGCCTATAAAGCCACTGGTGGTAAATAAAGTAGATAGTATTTAAAATCTGTACTTTGCTGATGAAAAAAAACACAATTATTTAAATCAATCACTGGACTATCATGACCCAGGTCCCTTTTGCTTCCAGTTTACCTGTCTAATCCTAATCAAATAACAGAAATGACACGAGGAAAGGGCACTTAGATAATTATTCATCTGGTAAAGGACTAAGATGGCTTTCTAGTAGTTTTGCTAGTAAAATTTTAAATATGTCAAAATATAGTTTGTTGCCTCTGATAAAATGCTACCTCCTCAAAACAAATGATAAATTAGAAGAAACTTTTCTGTCCCAAGAAAAATGTGCTGCTCTCTGACCCTACAATGTCATTTCAAGGAATTTGTCCTTACAGATATACTTAGAAAAATATGCAAATATTTATGTACAAGGATATTTATTATTGCATTATCTGTAAGAGTAAAAAAAAATCTAGAGAAAGCCCTAAATATCCCACCAATAGGGAAGCGGTATATAGCACAGTGGTTAAGAATTGCCTGGATTAAAATCCCATCTCTACAGTTCACTAGACGTGTGATTATGGACAAATTATCTCACTGTGCTTTTAGTGGAGTTAAAAACAGGGTCTACTTCATTGGCTTGTGATAGTATTTTGAACAGTGCCTAATCCATTGTATATGTTCAATACATTTTGGTAATCATTATTTTTTAGGGGGATTAGGACACATTTTGGTAGAGGCACACAATAGAATACTAGGCAACTATTTTAAAAAGAGAGCTCTATGTACTCTACTTTACCAGATGCTACCTCAGTTTATCTCTCTCCAATGCCCAAGAAAAAACTTAGCTAGAGAGGAGCTAAATACACACACACACCTTTTTTGAGCTCTGGAGCAACATGAACTGTGAGGAGAGAAAAGAGTAGCCAATACTTTTGATGTATGTTTGGTGGTGGGTTCAGGGGAGAAAAGGGACCAGGGAAAGAATTATGGGCCCGATAGGAAATTGAGATCTGGCATCTTTTTGGTCACTAACTGCATAGATAGCCTTACTACACCAGAAACTCTAGCAGAGACTAATTTCTCCACCTCATATTGTGTGCAATCATGCTGAGTCAGAGGGTGAGTCAGCCCTGCTCTCTGGGAGGGAAAAGGAATGACCTCTTCCTGGGCAGCCAGGCCAATTTAGGAAAATTCCTTGCCCTGCGCCCTAATCAGTAGCTTGGTGCCTGAGAAAAATTAACTTATTCCCAGGGTGAGCAGTTGGCTTGCTCTACTCAACCTTGAGGATCAGGCCTAATTCCAGTTAACATCAGAATGTTCAAATTTAAGAGCACGTTGGGCACTGCCCAGGGAGAATAGACTAGGCACAGCCCTCAATTTGTAGCCTTAATTGTAACGCGTTAAGGAAAATAACAGGTCACTGTATTGGAAGCATGGAAGCTCCTAATAGTCTGTTTGGTGGCTCGCTTAGCAGAAAGTTTTCTGCCCCCCTTTAGGGTGGTTTTTCATTTTCCTTCTGAAAATTGCTTTTCTTGCACAGGGACTTAATGAATTAAACCACAAAACATGAACAGAAGAAACAATTCCAATAAAAAAGATCACAGTGGAATAAGATATGGACTCTCAGGACTCAAATATATTATTAAAAATGGTTAGGTATCTTTTCTGGCAATCAATAGATTTCTACAGGGTAGCACACTTTCCTAAAATCACTCCCTTTCAAGTTACTTGTCCTAATATTCTAGATTTGGATGAAAATAACTCGTTTTATCAAAGGGCAATATATTTTATAAACTGAGTCACAATGAAGGAGAGATGCAGAATATGAGATGACAATGACAAACTTGAACCTGTTGAGAATGTACCTTATGTATACATGGGAATGATGTGAAAGGAAAATGACAGAACATTAGAGGCAAACCATAGAGATATAGAGCGGAAGGAGTAAGGAACACATCCCATCAAAAGGAACAAAAGGTTTGAAGACAGATGGACACACACAGGTGGCTAGTGAAGTGTAGGATAAACAAGGAGAGGTCATAGGTTAGAGTATGGCTACACACAGGAGTTTTGCAAATAATTCTAATTTCCCAAGGGAATGCTATTGCCCAGGGATACACCTCCTCACTCTCTCCAGGTTTGCAAGTACAAAACAAGCCCCATCCCATGAAAGGGTGTGGCTGTTTGGTTCCTTCTACTAAGCAAACAGTAAACATCCACTTCATGCTTTATGGGAATTGAAGTTTGGGTTTTGGGAACTACGGGGAGGCATCTATTCTATTCTTAACTTTACACCTGCAACACTACACCTCAGATAAAAACCTGGTTGCACCCTAGCCAGTTTGACTCAGTGGATAGAGCATGGGCCTGCAGACCAAAGGTTCCCGGATTCGATTCCGGTCAAGGGCATGTACTTCGGTTGCAGGCTCCTGGTCAGGGCACATACAGGAGGCAACCAATCGATGTGTTTCTCTCACACTAATATTTCTCTCACACTAATATTTCTGCCTATCTTTCCCTCTCTTCCACTCTCTCTGAAAATCAATGAAAATATATCCTTGGGTGAGGTTTAAAAACCTGGTTGCTTCCAGTCTTAGAAGAAAAAAAAAAAGGCAAAAAATGTTGGCCTTTATTCTTCTTGGCAGGGGAAGTTGAGGTTAATGGAATTTAGTCATGCTTTACTGCTCCTTTTAGACTTCCAAAGTTATCCCAGGATTTCCCAGCAGCAAAGTAGATGCTTCTGTTCTAGAACAATGGGCCAAGGTCACCTTACCCCTAGGAACATGAGGAAAAGCCGAGTCTTGGAGAATGTAAAGACCTCAGTAGGTTCAGTTTCCTGTCCTACTTTGATCTTGTGGCTTATCACATTCTTTTTTTAATTTAGAAAATAATTTATATTAATAATGTATAGTACACTATCTGGCAGGGAGGTTATTTGTCCTGCTGAAGAAGATGGTAAATCCTGTAAAGTGGAAGTGGAATAGAAGACATTGGGCTCCACTACTGTAATCAAACTGTGATACTAAATATGTTACATGAAGAAGACTACTTCATTTGGACCTGGTACTTAACCCACCTACAACAACCTAAGATGGATAATCTATAAGCAACCTAACAAAGACTAATTTAATTTCCTCCTATATATAGCCTTAATGCCATGAAGAGCATTTCAGTTCCAATGTGCCAAGGTTCTTGAGCTATATTTAGAAGCTTAAAGAATTTGAGACAAAGTGAAGGGCCTCAAAGCTTGTTTTTGTTTTTTGGTTGTTTTTTTTAAGAGAGCGGAAAGGAGAGAAACATCAATTTGTTGTTCCACTTATTTATGCATTCATTGGTTGATTCTTGTATTAGCCCTGACTGGGGATTGAATCCATAAGCTTGGTGTATTGGACGATGGTCTAACTAACTGCACTACCTAGCCAGGGCCTAGCTCTATCTATGTATGATAGGGGAGTTACCAACTCTATATTGGATATAAAAGCAAGAGAGTTGGGTTATGTGGTAAGTAAATCAGAAAATAGTTATAGATTAACTATTAATTTCATTTTATAATTATGGTCTATTTTTTTTCCTCTGTATCTTCCTCTTCATTACTGCAGTACATATCACACAGGGCCTCTGGCAGGAAGTAATTGTCCCCCGATATCTACCCTTGTAGTGGTTTAATTCTTTGACCCTCCTCCCATCAAAAGATGGGATGTGTGTTTCCTCCCCTTGAATATGGGTGGGCTCTGACCAATAAAGTACAGAGGAAGTGATGCTATTTATGTAACTTCTGAGGTTCAGTCATAAAAAGCCTTTAGCATTCTCCTAGGTCTCTAGGAATCTCTTGTTCCTGAAGCCCTAAACCACCCTGTCAATACAACTATCCTGAGGTCACGAGTAAATGCTTTGGAAGATAATCCCATCTGAACCTGTCTTCCCAACATTCCAGCCCAGGAGCCAAACATGGGAGTGAAGATGCTATCTGGAGACCGAGTCCTCCACCCACAGTTGCTCCAGTTCTCAGCTATTACTCATCCCCAAACATCTCTGCTGTGCTTTCTGTATTTTGAACCCAGGGAACCTCATGAATATAATAAGACAGTTGTTGTTTTACACCACTAAGTTTTGGGGTGGTTTGTTACACAGCAAAAGGTAACTAAAACACCTTTAGAATCTCTGTGTGTTTTAGGTAGATGGCTGGCTAGTTAGAGGCTGTATTTCCTAGCCTCCTCTCGTGCAGGGGAATGTGGTTATAAGCCTTGCCTGTGAGATGTGAGTGGAAATGATGCAATAAAGTCAATAAAACATTAAGTGGCACACTTCCTCTCCCTCTTCCACTCCTTTTGGCTGAGACAGTGACAACTGGAGCAGCTACCTGGGATCCACAGACATTGCGTTTGGCTGTCACAGATTAGCTTCCCCAGGCAGCGGACTCAGCAGAGTTTAGAGTTTAGAATATTTAAAAGGAGTTTCCCAGGGATCAACTAAAGGGAGGGGAAGAAAGCAGGAGTGGCAAAGTTAAAAGCTGGGTTGCAATGCAGACCCAGTGACAGCCTCAGCCAACCCCCCAGAGAGCTCAGGAGCTAACAGCCCTTCAGAATTGTCCCCCATTGGGTCTAAATGGCCTTTATACTCCTACATGTATCAGTCATTGGATATGGGTCATCCTGTCCTATGCTTTTGTTAAGTTATAATTATAACATATTAGTTGTCTATTAGTGAATAACTAACCCAAAACATAGTGGCTAAAACCAACATTTATCATCTTACAGTTTGTGTGTGTAAAGAATTCAGAAATGTACAGGGTTGCAGTTAAGCTGTTGGCTGAGGCTTCAGTCATCTCAACTCAACTGGGGACCAAAGGACTCAGTTCACTCACTTGGTTGCTGACAGGGCTCTTCCTTACCATGGCCTTCCTCCTCAGGCTGCCTAAGTGTTCTCACAACATGCAGTTGGTGATCTGGGAGGAGAGAATCAGAGAGAGTCCAAGACAGAAGCCACAGTCAGACCAGCCCGTACTCAAGGAGAGGGGTTACATAAGGATGGAATCCCAGCCGCCAGGGACACGGGGGCAGGCTCAGAGGCTGCCTACCACGCACAGCACGCACACAATTTTGTATCCTGCCTTTTTCAGTTTTCATCAACTTAAATGTTTTGTTTTGCTACATGTTCTTCATTAAAAAAATGTTTTTAAAAATTATGAAAGGAATATTTAATCCCCCTCCCTGCTGAAAGCAATATTCTTGTAAAAAATTTCAAATGTGTAAATGATACATCTGTAAAACTTTTTTTTATGCTTTCCTATTAGTTGAAGAACCCAGAGGTATCCACAATTAAGTTTTATTAATCTGCTGAGAAATTTTACATATACACACACACAGTACTGTGTACTTAGTACTGTGCATTTAATGTTCTTAATATATCTTGGAGCTCTTTTCATATCACCATGTAAAGATCTGGGTCATTCTTTTTAACATTGGAATATTTCATTTCATGATTATATTAAAAATACGTTAAGCAGTCTCCTATTGATAGACATTTAAATTTTTTATTCATCTAGCAAAAGATGCAAATGTACATTCTTACCCATGTGCCTTTGCAAACTCATGCTGGTATAACTTTAGGATTAATTCCTGGGAAGTAGAATTCCTGGGCCTAAGAAATGCACATTTAAAATTCTTTTTAAAATATATTTTATTGATTTTTTACAGAGAGGAGGGGAGAGGGAGAGTTAGAAACATCGATGAGAGAGAAACATCGATCAGCTGCCTCCTGCACACTCCCTACTGGGGATGTGCCTGCAACTAAGGTATATGCCTTTGACCAGAATCGAACCTGGGACCCTTCAGTCCGCAGGTCGACACTCTATCCACTGAGCCAAACCGGTTAGGGCTGCACATTTAAAATTTTGATGGATATACAGTGTATGACTGTGTGTCTCTCTAAATAATGGCTAACACTGAGTATCAGTAAATTTAAAAATTTTGTCAGGTCCAGCCATGGCCAACACTGAATTATGTACATACCTGTATTAGACTGTTATGACATTAGTGTAATTGATGTTTACATTCCTTTTATTACAGGGTTAGCTCCTTGAAGCACAAACTTAACTGCATTTCTTTTTGTAGTCCTAGTACTTACTATCATACTTGCCACACAGTAGATACTCTGCAAATGTTTAATCAATGTCAGAGTTGAATTTAAGGCTTTGAGAAATCAGAGAAGCTGGTTCAAACCACAAAACCTGCCTCCAATTTGACCCTTATTCTCTCTGGCCTTCATTATCACAATTATAAAATACATGTATAAGACTAGATTTTTCTAGTCCTTTTCAGATCCAAAATTATATGCTTCTGAGAAGTAAATTAATGTTATCTTCTAATCTCTTTACATACCAATTTCAAATTAAATATTATAATCTAATCCTAGACCATACATTTGCCATATTTTTCTTTTTGTATTGTTTGTTTTTTGCCATATTTTTCAATACCAATGTATTGCTTTTCAGTTTATTTTGACAAATCAGTCATAGGTAGGTCTCTATCTTTAATCTTCAAAATTTTTCAGTGGTATAAAACCACAAGAAAACACATTAAGCAATGAGTATTTGGTTCTGAGATCCTTGTTTTCTTAAAATATGGACCCTAAGTATAGTCACAGTTTTCTAACATTTTTGTCTCTTGGGCTAGATTAAATAAGCAAACTGATTAGAGTACTATGCAATTGTTAAGATAGTTTGAAATACTGGTTATTAAAAATTATTAGGGAATTATCAGCTATCTTCATATTTTCATAAAATGTCACTATATATGTATATACACAATTTTTTGTTCCAACAGATCCTTATATCTTTTTCATATCTACTTGTTTCCAAAAGTTGTCAATCACAAACATAAGGTCTAGCCATGCTAAGAGAAGATAAGTCTTATAAAGTGACCTAAAAAATAGTGTGTCATATTTATGTATAGCATTAACTTCTGCATGAATCATAATTTTTAGCCACACCATTGGTAATGGGTGACTTTGCTAATGACATTTTAACAGTAGTCATGAATGACAATGTTAACATTTAAATACTAACTTTAGTTCCTCTGTCCTTGGGAGCTTGAATAGTGGTAGGGTAATTTGTTTGGGCAGCAGTAAGGCTGACAGTTTATATTAGCCAAAGCTTTACGTTGGCAAAAGAATCCACTCATCCACTTCCATGCACATCAACAGTTCTAATCTCCTTCACTACCTTTTCTATCACTAGCACATAGTCTTCCCTCTTCTGACAGCACCATTTTATGCTTTGCTCTTTTTTAAGGGTTAGAATCCAACAAACAGTAAATTTTACAATGACTGGTAAAAATTCCATCCATTATTAAAAATAAGCAGAATTCTGTACAATTAATTTTCACAACCCTGGTGAGATACTGTAGTAGCAGTATTTCACTGACTGGGTTGACCTTGACCAAGTTACTTAATTACTTTGAGCTTTAGTGAAGAAATGTTTTTCTTTTAAGAGATACAATCTGGAGCTTATATTAGACATGACTTTCCCTTACAATCAATGGAATTGAGTTTATATCAGAAAAGCAGAAAGGAATAATCAGGAAAGCAGAAAGGAATAATAAAACAAAAGGATTCTGAACGTGAATTTTGAAAAAATTTAATATAGCTTTAGATTACCTCCAAGATTCGCTGTAAAATTTTTCCTTTTTGTTTTGACAATTAAAAATTATGAAAGCTATTAGTTTATTTTCTATTACTGGAAATTTATCTGACTTAATATTATACATGGTACTAATATAATGAATATGAAACATCAATGAAGACCTACATTATAGATCTCTTCAGACCTCCCTCATTCCCGGTGGGTGTATGTATGTGTAATCTATTATCCAAAGAAAAATGTCACATAACCACCATGACATTATATAAACAGGTACAAGCGAATACAGAAAAATGTGTTACCCATTAAGCTCCTCAATACCAATTCTTAGACTATGCATCAATGGCAGGGAATTATGTGTAGCAGTTAACAACAATACATTTTGGAGTCAGACAGAACTCAGCTTAAGTCTGACTTTTTTGTTGTGGCCTTGAGCAAGCTACCTAATATACCTGGGCTTCAGGTTCTTCACCTGTAAAATGAAATACTACTACCTCATAGGGTCAGAGCAAGGACAAAACAAGTAATACATGTAAGCTTAGTGGTTACTTAGCACACAGAAAAAGTTGAATAACCATTAGCTATTGTTATAATTTTCCAGGATACATACAGTATATGATTATGTATTTTTTCTATGTACCCACCCTGACAGAATATTTAAATCTTTATTTTAACAATAAAAAAGGGGGTCCTGCCCTCGCCAGTGTGCTCAGTGGTTAGAGTTCAGCCTGCACACTGAAGGGTTACGAGTTTGATTCTCGGTCAAGGGCACAAACCTGGGTTACAAGTTCGATTCTGGCTCCAGTTGGGGCTCGTGCAAAGGCAACCAATTGATGTGTCTGTCTTACATCAATATTTCTCCCTCCCTCCCTCCCTCCCTCCTTCTCTTCCACTCTCTTTAAAAATAAATGGAAAAAACAGGTGAGGATTAACAAAAAAACAAAACAAATTAAAAAAGGGGTCCTAATGGAAGCTTTGCTTCTTTAACCCATTTACAAACATAAATGACCTATAAAGATAAACAAAAATTCATATTTTAAGGATTTTCTTTGTATTCATCACAAAGACTATTAATGCTTTTACATGAAAAAGCATCAGTGTACATGTTTATTAAACTATTTAATGTTTACACACAATACATAAACATTCTTGGAAGCTCCAAGTTCTTTGATGATTGCAATATTGTTTTCAAATAAGCATGATAGAACCTTAAATATTACATCATTCAGATTATTTTTTAAAGAGAGAAACCTCTAAGAGATCACTCCAACATAGTTGTCCATTAAGTATCTGTAGCAAAACTGGTAGATGTTTCAGCATATGGATGGTTCCTCTACTGCCTGGGCACCCTCTGTGACAGCTTTAACACATTTGGCCATTGTCTGTGAGGCTCTGCTAATTGAATCTGAAAGAGATTTTAAAAAGTTGGACTTTGATAATACAACTTTAAAAAAGCACATAGTAAAACTCTGTTTCACATATTCAGGAACAAAAAAAAAGGCTATATAAAATTATACAACTATGTGTAAATTTTGTGAGATCAACCAACAAATTCAGAGGATAAGCCCCTTATTAGCTAAATGCTTTTAATAAGTATTCCTAGGTGTGATTAAATAATTACATATAGCAAACAATGTGCCAGTATACAACAATTAAACATATTATAGAAAAGCATTAAAGACTGGAAAAATATGTGAATATATACTGTAATTGAAAAAAAGGTCACACAACAATGTGTATTAAAATGCATTCAATTGTACACTTTATGGGTAAATTTCATGGTATATGAATTACATTTCAACAGCTATAAAAAGCAAACAAAAAACTCATAGTAACTGAATAATCTGTTTTTGTTAGAATAATATATGTATATATCCCCAAGTGATTGGCCAAAATGTTAAAAATAAATATAGTTATTTCTGAGTAGTGGGGTCATAGTGAGTTTTTCTTGCTATTTTTAGCTTAGGCATATATTCTACAATGAATACAACTTTTATAACATAACTAAACATCCTATTAAAAATAATCTTAGATATAAATTGTACCAAAAAAATTAAAATATACTCCTACTTGCTTTTAGATATAAAAAAATGTTTAAATCATCTTATCAAGTACCTCATAACCTAGATGTTATATCAAGTGTTGTAAGATGTGCAGTAAACAAGTTTCAGTTAGTCTGCATTCCTTAAAAACATTCCTAACCCCTTCCATCAGAAGCACCATTTAACATGTTTCACCACTGAAGTATTTTGATTCTTCTACTGTAATTCTCAGGAAAACTTTCACAGAAAAACTCTCCCTAAATTGCTACACAGTGATACTAAATACAACAGTAAAATTTTATATTTAAAATCTGTTAACTTTTCCTGCATTTTCAAACTCTGCTTACATTTTAGAAAAGGGAATTACAGTAAAATCAGAAAATATGAATTATACCAGTTCTGATGTTTTAAAATCTTCAAAAATTAAAAATATTAAATACTAACAGGTTGTAATCACAATGCTGAATTATTCCTTACCACCTTTCATACTTGCCAGTCATGTTGACAATTGCATACCTGTCATATAGAAGTCTTTTATTGTTAGCTGAGGTGGAACAAGAGGATCAGCAAGTAGTTGCTGGTTCACTAGCTGCAAAAGAGGAGTAAGAAATCAATAATAGTATTAAAAAGTACTACTGTTACACTGAAGGATACACTATTATGAAAACAGCATATAGGTAAGTTTTTACCTTGGAGAGCTCACTTGATTGCTGGAAATAATTAGCTCCTTCAACATCATCATATCGAACAAGATTAGGAGAGACTTCTTCCAATCTGTTCCTTACTTGATCCAGAGTATCATATGGAAGAGTTATGCCTGCTATCTATAACATATCAGGACCCAAAAGTTGACATAAAGCTTTAATACTTAAAATTTTCAAATAATATATTGGTGGGCAAAAGTAGGTTCACAACTGTTTATATGAAAAATAATGAATAAATAATAATCTCTCTCTATATATAAGGCTAATATGCAAAGAGTCCCCTCGGGAGTTTGACTGGGAGTTCTATTGCTCACTATGATGTGTGCTGACCACCAGGGGGCGGCATGGAACAAAGGAAGGCCTCGCCGGCAGCTGGAAGGCCCCAATCAGCCCTGATCGCTGGCCAGGCCTAGAGACCCTACCCGTTCACGAATTTCATGCCCTGGGCCTAGAATAAATGCTGTGTTGCACATACAACTGTAAACCTATTTTTGCTCATCCCTGTATGTAACTGCGACTATGGTGAAATATACAGTACTACTGAAAATCTACTGGTGTCCATTAGTGTGTATATTAAGCAAGGGGGTAAGAGGGGAACACAATTGTAAAAAACACTGGTAATCCATAAATAGCTGTCAGTACATTAGTAATTTATCTTTAGAAAATAGACTGATTATGAAATAAATGATTGGAGATAATGCTATGCTAAAGGTGACTGCTTGTTATTGATCATATACAGCTTATAAACAACTGTACATTATTTTAAATCTCATGATTCTTTTTGTAGTAAAAAGAGTTAAAAGAAATATAAGTCAAAAATTAAAATACCAATTTCAAATTTCCATTTTTTAAACACATTTTCCCTGTAGAGATAATTCAAATCATCTTTGCATTACAGACTTGGGTCTTCCTTGACTTTGAAAACCATTCTGACAAACTAACATGTCAAGCAACCAAGAATAAATACCTCCGAGAGGGCTCTTAAAATTTTCCAGTCTTCTCTCGCCAAGCCAGGAGGGGTCACTGCTACTTTAGTCTGCTGAGCTCGGCCCTCAGTATTGACATAAGTAGCAGACTTCTCTGTGTAAGCTGCGCCTGGGAGAATAACATCAGCTATAGGAGCTCCAACATCACCGTGATGTCCTGTGAAAAGATGGAAAATGGCAAACAACATTTTAGTAAAAAACTGATTAGGTACTATTACATGAACATAGTAAACATTTTTAAAATTATAAAAGTGTTTTAAAAATAAAAACAATACAATACTGAAACACTGGAATAAAGATTAAAACCAACCTTGCCCACAATTCAACTTCCTTCCCAAAGAAAATTACTGTTAAAGTACCTGATATGTATCTTCCCAGATTATTGTTTGCAAATACACAAATATGTATCTCATACACATATATAGTGACAACTAGGTATATTATTTCTCTTGATGATTATAAAGTGAAAATGCTCGGATGAATTAGTGAAATTTGGTAAAGTAGACTGTGAAATGGTGGAGAAACAAAAAGTGTACAAGAATAAGACAGTAATAACACTGAAAAGGGTATATACAGAGAATTATAAAAAATAGTATAATGAATCACTAACAGTTTAACAAACTGTTGGGGGGGAAGAAATTAAATGAAGAATTATAGCACAACATATAAACTTTGATCTCATTTGTGTACATGCTTGTATGCATAGGAAAATGTATGAAGCATGCAGATCAAAACCACAATCACCCTGGCCGGGTAGCTCAGTTGGTTGGAGCGTCATTCCCATATGCCAAGGTTGTGGGTTTGAGCCTGGTCAGGGCAAATACAAGAATCAGCCAATGAATGCATAAATAAGTAGAGCAGCAAATCTCTCTCTCAAAATAATAAAAATTAAAAAATAAATTACTTAACAAACAACAACAAACCACAATCAATAATTATCTCTGGATAGAACTAGAATTTGAGTTTATGCATTTTGGTTTAACTTTATCAAACTAAAGATACAAACTACTTCCATGAAAAGCCTATTGTAAATTTATGGTGTTTATGTGTAAAATGAAGTGGAAAATTATGTAATACTTTTCTCTGTAAAATATCGAGAAAACTCTGGACTCCATTTATTCCAGGGAAACTTGATTTCATTTCATACAATGAATGAGAGTTCAAGAAAATGAGTCAAATATTAAAAAAAGCCCAAGGAGCACTATTAAATATGATGCATTAAAGTCCTGTAATACAGGACTCATGATTTTTAACGTTTTTAAATGGTTTCTTTGAAAAGCTGAATTTTAATGTTATATAATATCTCATTGTATAAATAAACCAGAATTTAACCATTCCTATTACTAGGAGCATTTAGGTTTAATTCTGTTATTAAATCACATCAAGTAATAATTCTTAATAGCAGTACCAACTATCTATACTAATAGAGGAATATGCAAATTTTCCAGGGCACCTTCACGTAACAACCAATCAGCACGTGGGCAGGGGCAGGGCCACTGTGGAGAGCTCTCAGCACGCCTGCGCTGGGGTTCTGAAGGGTGCGGAGAGGAAGGGAGAGCAGATAGGCAGTTAGGGGGATCAGGCCAGGAGGGGAGAGCAGTTAGGGCCATCAGGCTGGCAGAGGAGCAGTTAGGGGCAATAGGCAAGCAAGCAGGTGAGCAGTTAGGAGCCAGTGGTTCTGGATTACAAGAGGGATCCCGGATTGGAGAGGGTGCAGGCTGGGCTGAGGGACACCCCTTCTCCCTCCCCCCACCCCCGTGCACGAATTTCGTGCACCGGGCCTCTTAACAAATAAAACCTGTAACTTGGTTTTAAAAATACTGGGAGGGTGTGTGTGGGAAACTCCTGAATGGAAAATATTCAATCCACTGAATATATTGCCAAACAGTTTCTACAATACACAGTGTACTATTCTCTTCTGTTTCTGGTGTCACATGTTACTTACCTTGATAAATAATGAAACAATCCTTTGGCAAATCCTGTCGAGTGATACAACCTCCATCTGCTCCCAGGAGAAATAACACTTTGGGAGGGTTCTTTCGAATTGCTTCCACCCCAGGCTTATACCCAAGGTCTAAAGCAGCTACTTGGCTTGCAATCCTGTAGAATTAGGAATTTTTAGCATAAGTACCATGTTTCACTATAAAAAATTAAATGAGCCCTGGCCGGTGTGGCTCAGTTGGTAGGAGCACTGTTCCATACACTGAAAGGTCAAAGGTCAAGGCTTCCATTCCTAGGTTGCAGTTTCTATCCTCAGCTGGTCAGGGTGTTAACGGAAGACAACTGATCGATATTTCTTTCTCACATTGATGCTTTGCACTCTCTCTCCCCCTTCCTCTCTCTCTGAAAATCAATGAAAATATCCTCAGGTTTAAAAAAAAAATTTTAATGTGATACCTAAACCATCCCTCACCTTTTTTATCCATTTAAAACAGATGTCAAAAGCAGAAACAATAGTCTTTTACTTTTAAGAATGGCTAAAAAACAAACAAACAAGATGTCTAGGCCACTGTGTTTCTTCCTTAGCTAATATTTAATGAAATAATTTTGGAAGCTTTCTGCCAATTTCAATTGTTTTAAGTTGATTCTTATTCAATACAGTTAAGCCATAAAACACATGATAAGCCAAACACAGTAAATTAGAGAAAAATGGGTGATTTTGAAAGCCAAAAGGGATAAATTTAAACACACTCATAAAACTGTAATTCAGAGAAAACTATAATGAATACAATGGTGTATGTCTTTATGGAATTTTTTTCTGTGAACATATATAACTCTTATAAGCAGAAAATAATCTTTTAAAAAAGATAGATGTTTCTCTCTCACACTGATGTTTCTCTTTCTCCCTCTCCCAATTCTCTCTCCAATCTATGGAAACATATTCTCTGGTGAGGATTAAAAAAAATTCATAGCTGAATCCTTTGCAGAAACTGACCAACTGATCCTAAAATTCATAAGGACTGCAAAAGACCCAGAATAGCCAAACCGATCTTAAAAATGCAAGTTGTGCCCAGGCAGCGTGGCTCAGAGTGTTGACCTATGAACCAGGAGGTCACGGTTTGATTACTGATCAGGACACATGCCCAGGTGTGGGCTCAAACCCCAGTGTGAAGTGTGGAGGCAATCAATGATTCTCTCTAATCACTGATGTTTCTCTCTCTCTCTTCCTCTCTGAAATCAATAAAAATATATTTTTTAAATTATTTCTAATAACAGGAAGAAATTTTTATTTGGTAATAAGAATCTATCAAAATGAGGACACAAAATTGTATGCACAGTATGATTTCAACTATATTACTTTACACGGGAAATAAAAGACCAGACAAGAGTACACCAAAATAGCAATAGTAATTATCTACAGATAGTGGAATAAAGAAAACTTTTATTTCATACTCTTTTTTCTCTTTCGAAACTGTCTTAAACTTGCATTGTTAATATACTCACCAAAAAACTTCAGATATATTCTCAGTAAGTTAGCTTACACTTTCATCATTTAATCAGACATTGCAATTTTTGCAACAAGTTATACTGATTCAGATTTTCAAGATTTCTCAGCACTTAACTGCAAATTTGGATATTTTAAAGTATTTTTTATTATCTTGGGTTTTTCTCACAAAGAAAGTAAAGGTTTCTATTTCATACCAGCTAAGATAATGTTTTTAAATATTAAGTTGTTTGTAAATCTAAATGTGACAATGTAAGACACTTATACACAAAATTACGTGAATTTTATATTATGTAAAACAATACTCAACATACCTATGTAGGATATTCATAACTTTCCAATCACCAGCAACACCACTGCTCATCCGAATCTTTTGAGCAATGCTGGAAACAGCTGCAAGAATCGCTGCCCCATCATTTCTTTGGAGCGCAGAACTACCTAAAACCACCATAGGTTTTTTAGCTTCCTTTAAGACCTATTAAAAAAAATTTTTGTAACTTTTATGAAAAACACATGAAAACTAAACTTAACCAAATCTGAATCTACAATATGTTGTCCCCAAGTTTAGTCAACATATAGACATACATACAGCCACAATTAATCACATTGCCAATGCTATGTGAAATGATTAAACAAGTACCGTGAGATAAAACAGATTTTCTCAAAGTAAGCATTGGGAATCAAAATCCAAGCCAAACAACTTTGGTCAGGAAGACTGAGTCAGAGGGATTGGGGAATGTTCCCGACAGATTCCGATGGTACTGTGTAACAGGAGAAACCATGCTAAGGTACCATGTCTACTGTCTTCTGTCTACTCAGCAGGTCCCAGACAGGGAGGAGGTGGTAGGGAAAGCAATGATCGCTAGATCCCAATGCAGTTTGCTTTCAAACATAGCAACTTCCTGAATGCCAAGAGCAAAGGAAACTACAGCTTTGGTAGAAGATGAAAAAAATTAGAAGTAAAGCTGTAGACTACATAGCTCACTCTCCTGCCCATCCCTCTGTTTCATTCTTCAAAAGACAGCTAGCCCTAATCAAAGAATCAGCATGAGAATTATACCTAGATACTACAAAGAGGAGGATATTCATTGCAAGAAGAATTTCCCAAGGAAATGTGAAGAGTTCGGAGAAAGTTTCAATAGCCTCAAAAGATGAAAAACACACTTTTATCGCACTTAAAAAAATAAGATTTCAGCCTGTCCTGTGGTGTGTGGCTCAGTGGTTGAGCATCGATTGACCCATGCACCAAGAGGTCACTGGTTCCATTCTCAGTCAGGGTACATGCCCTGGTTTCTGGATCAATCCTCAGTGGAGACCATGCAGAAAGCAGTCAGTCAATGTTGATGTTTCTCTCTCATCAATGTTTCTATCTCTCCCTTTCCCTTCATATCCCTCCTCCCCCCAAAAAAAATCAGTAAAAACAAACAAAAAGAGTTCAAATAAGTGACATAACAGAGGGTATAATACAATAGATTTTCATATCAGAACTAAGGAGAGAACTGGAAGAGAAATTAGATATGAACACCATTCCAGAAACAATAAAATAAACAAAATAAAACATGACTGTAAATACAGGAACAAGAAAGGCTATAAAAAATTATATAAAACAAACTGAAAAAGAACAAAAGAACTAAGGAAAAAATGACAGAAAAGATAGAAAAGGAGATCCAATATTTGCATGGTTAAGAGTTCTTGATGAAGAAAACAGAATTGCCAGGCAGGTGTGGCAGGCTTGATTCCCAGTAAGGGGCATGCAGAGGCATCTGATCAATAATTCTCTCTCATCGCTGATGTTTCTTTTTTTAAAAAAAAAGAAAAATATATGTATATATATTTTTTAATTGATTTCAAAGAGGAAGGGAGAGGGAGAAAGAGATCTACACTAATAAAAGACAAAGATGCTAATTGCCCGTACCTTCGCTACACTCACCAGCCAATCAGAAGAGTATGCAAATTAACCCAACAAAGATGGCCGTTAAATTTGCATACTGCAGGCAGATCCCGCTGCTGCACCGCCCTGCGCAGGCGGCAGCGCGATCCCCAGCCACTGCCCGCCCCAGCGCAGGATCCGGGCCTGCCGTGAGCGACCGGGGAAGACGGGGCAGGCACCGCGGAACTGGGTGTGCCATCTGCCACCAGGGGAGCGGGCCTAAGCCAGCAGGTGGTTATCTCCCGAGGGGTCCCAGACTGTGAGAGGGCACAGGTTGGGCTGAGAGACCCACCCCCCCCACTGCCAGTGCACAAATTTTTGTGCACCGGGCTTCTAGTAGAAACATAAATGACAAGAAAGAATCACTGATTGGCTGCCTCCTGCACACCTGCTACTAAGGATGGATCGAGCCCACAACCCCGGCATGTGTCCTTGACTGGAATAGAACCCGAGACCCTTCAGTCTTCAGGCCAACACTCTATCCACTGAGCCAAATCAGCTAGGGCTCATCATTGATGTTCCTATCACTTCCTTTCCCTTCCTCTCTGAAATCAATAAAAAAATATTTTTTTAAAAGGCACACGTTTAAAAAAAAGAGAGAGAAAATAACTAATCCTATATAATAAAAGCCCAGAGACGAATGGCTGAACGACCAGAACAACCAGTCGACCAGTTGCTATGAAGTGCACTGACCACCAGGGGCAGACGCTCAACGCCGGAGCTGACCCTGGTGGTCAGTGCACTACCACAGTGGGAGCACTGCTTGGCTAACCAGGACAAGCAGCTGCTCCCACAGCGGGCCGATCCCTGCAGGCCACGCCCCCCCACCAATGCACAAATTTTGTGCACCAGGCCTCTAGTTATATAATAGAAAACATACATTGAAATCTATTATAGAAGCAAATTTTCCTGAAGAACACTGAATCATCTCCTGGGGCATAAGGATGAGAACTAGAGATAAAAGAGGGCTACTTAATATTTTTTAGTATTTTTGATCACTGTAATCATGGTAATGTTTTTCCTCCTTAAACAAATAGGGCTTGGCTGCTTTGTCCCTTTGACCCGACTGTCTTCTTATTTACATTTGAGGCTATAAATGAAGCAATCATCTTGGAACCATGAGAGGAGGCTCACACAAACACATGAGTGAGCAAATGCAGCGAGGATAGCAAAGCAAGAAGGCCCCTTCCTTGATGACATCTTGGGAAACCTGTATCATCTGTCAAACTACCTACCTCCAGAACCATTATGAGAAATAAAAACCCCTCCCACTTTTAAAATAATCACACACACACACAAATTCTGAAATAAAGAGAACCTTGAATCTTCAGACTGAAAAGCACACCTCCTCAGATAAAAAGTGACAGAGAACCACCATTAAGACACTTTCTGGTGAAGTTCTTAACTTTCAAGAAAAAAGTATCTAGACAGGAAAAAAAAAATAGGACAGGGCTGGGAGAAAACAGCTCATGTCAGACTTCTCCACAGTAACAAGTGTTTATGAAGTTTAGAGAAGAAAAAAAGTGTGACCCTAGAACTTTATATCCGCTAAGGCTCTCTTCAGGAATACTAGACATTTTCAAGCAAGCAAGAACTCAAGGGATAGTGCACCTATGAGACTCTCTTTAAAAAATAAGAAATGAACAACTATAATCTACAGACAGCAAGGAAATGAATATTTATGAGGACTCTAGTAATGAAAAAGGTCATGTAAAAGAACTGGTGAAATTTCTTTTTTTTTTTTTTTTTTTTTTTTTTTTATATATATTTTATTGATTTTTTACAGAGAGGAAGGGAGAGAGATAGAGAGTTAGAAACATCGATGAGAGAGAAACATCGATCAGCTGCCTCCTGCACACCTCCTACTGGGGATGTGCCCACAACCAAGGTACATGCCCTTGACCGGAATCGAACCTGGGACCTTTCAGTCCGCAGGCCGATGCTCTATCCACTGAGCCAAACCGTAAAAGAACTGGTGAAATTTCTTTTAGGAATAATAACTTGCAATAAAGAAAGACTTCATTGCCCTAGCCAGTTTGCTCAGTAGTTAGAGCATCAGCCTGCAGACCATGGGTTTGATTCCTGGTCAAGGGCACATACCTCCAGTCAGGGCGCATGTGGGAGGCAACCAGTCAATGTATCTCTCTGACATGGAAGTTTCTCTCTCTCTCCCCCCCTGCTTTCCCTCCCAATTTCTCTCTCTAAAGATCAATGGAGGCACCCTCTTAGCGCAGCAGGCAGCGCGTCAGTCTCATAAAGATCAATGGAAAGATATCTTTGGGTAAAGATTAAAACAAAAAAAGAATAAGAAAGAATTCATTGAAGGTTAAGGTTTAATCCTTTCAGTTTCACTTCAATGTCTTTTCTGATAATTTCAAATAAAATTAAACTCCAGTAAATAAAAACAGCACATATGATATCACTTCATTTTTGTTTGTTTGCCTGTTATTCATCTATCTTGCTCTATATATGAACAGAGAGATGATAATAATGTATTACCAATACTTGTTTGGGGTGGTAGGATTTTGAATTTTTTACTTTCTTCCATGATCTTGTCTATATCGCTATAATTTTTAACACTAATCACATAATATTACAAAAGCAAGAAATTTTAACAATACTTAAAAATCAGTAAGTGTAAATACATATAACTTGAGAGTACCTGGCTGAATGGATGGGTACCTGAAGCAATGTCTTGAAGAATTTTGGGAGAATCTCCCAGATGGTCATATCTGTAAGTGAGATCCACTTGGCTGCCTATAAGGGCCACTTTTAAGTCATTATGAAGCCAGCTGAAATAAAAACAGCAAAGTTTTTAGAGCTAAATTACTGAGCTATTGGTCTCATTAATGCTAGTGTTACATGTTATTTATATTACAAAATGTTAAAAGCACAAAAACACTAGCAGAACATTTAACCTTAACAGATATAATTTATTGTGTACCTTTCAAAAATAAAGTGTTGTAAAAATACACACAAAGGTAGTCAATTAATTTTCTGTGTCAGAATGCTATCTGTATAAACCAGCTATAAACAAAGACTAATTTTAGAATAAACGATCCGTAGTTTTTATTTTGCCATATTTACACAACAGAATTATCTCCTAATTATCCACTAAAGCTATTTAAATATAGTTCATGAAAGCCCTGCCGGGTGGCATCATCTGGTACACCTAAAAGGTTGCATGTTCAATTCCCAGTCAGGGCATATACCTAGGTTGCAGGTTTGATCTCCAGTTGGGACACATATGGGAGGCAACCAATCCATGTTTCTCTCTCACACCACTATTTCTCTCTCACTCTCTCTCCCTTTCTCTCTCTAAAA
>NW_005871051.1:9991428-9997668 GCF_000147115.1 Myotis lucifugus
ATATATATATATATATACATATATATATATATATATATATATTTATATTTCATGCAAACAAACTACCTCATTCATATTTACTCTCTCTGACATGAAAGTATGGATCCAGCTCCTCCAAAAATAGTTATAAACACGGTGAACACATATTTTGATTTGTCTGAGACAGTGCTGGCTGAAACCTGTTATCCTGGAGTAATTAACACCTCCCCATTTCACTCTCAACAGTGTCCCAGTTTAGAAAATAAATTATATGATTGACCTATCCACAGATCTCTAAGATACAAAAAGATGGACAGGCATTCTACAAAATAACTGCCCTGTGTTCTTCAAAAAAATGCCCCAAAAAAGGGACTGAGGAGTCATGACACTCATTACAATGTGTGACTCTAGACTAGATTCTGGCAGGAAAAAAATTACTCTAAAACAATTATGGGAAAATTGGTAAAATCTGAACATAAACTGTGGAATAAATAATACTGTATCAATACTAAATACTTGATTATTTAAGAGAATGTCCCTTGTTCTTAGGAAACCCACAAAGAAGTATTTAGGAGTAAAAGGGCATCATGTTTAAAATTTAATTTCAGAAAATTACATTCACACATATCTACATGGAACAAGAATAATAAAACAAATATGACAAAATGTTAACATTGGTTAATCTGGGGGAACAGTATTACAAAACAGTGTATACAAAGATCATTTCAAGCATCTTAAATTATTTAAAAATAAGATAAAGAAAACATCATTGGGAGGAGAGGGGGGTAGACCTGTTAGAAACTATCCTCCAATAGTATTTTGAAGTTTCCCTCCTACTAATACTTAGAAGTCAGCTAAAATAGTAATTTTTCATATATAAAACAAATTATCACATAAATAGATTTAAAACCTGAATACTATTACTAACCTCTTTCGAATTCTAGCATTAAATAGTGGTGCCTCAAAACGTGGATTTGTACCAACCAGAAGGACAACATCTGCCTCTTCCACACCAGCAATTGTAGTATTAAGAAGATAATTGGATCGCAAATCTGTGCTAGAAATACAAAATTAAAAATACAAGTTTACTTTAAAACTAATATACACTGACAATCCACGGAATATCTTCGTGTCAACAAACCCATGGCAATCCCAGACAAAGCATTTTTATGAAGTATTCCTAAATTACATCAAAGTTTCAGAAACTTATTTATAATTGGATTCTGCAATACCTCCTGATTTAATGCTGGTCTATATGTGAAAATAAATTGGTGGGCATGTTAGAGAATCCAAGTTGTCTCATTTCAGTCATAGATACTATAGATGTGTTGACTTATACACAGGAAGGAAAGGAGGGAAGGAGGAAAGTAGGGAGGGAGGTGGAGAGGGAAGGCAGGAATGAAGGAAGGAAACCTAGATCCTAGCTTTATAATTCTCACCCAGCTCCTGCAGTGGGGAAGACCTCTTCAGTGCATAGGGTGTCAGAGTCCACTCTATTAAGCAAATCTTTGAGAGCTACTAGGGCTTCAGCATCCACCAAGCCACCTGCAATTGCTGCCACATCTTTGCCTTGAAAACTCTGCAACTGGAAATGAACGCAAAAGGTATCACTAAGGAGTTTTCATTCAGCAAAGACCACAATGAACAGTTCAGAGAACAAAAGAATCATTTCCAACTGTAACTGAAAAATTAAAAAAAAAATCATTTTCAAGTAGGAAAAAAGCAACAAACTTCTAATAAAAAGTTTCACACCAATGATTAATTAATCTGTGAGATGCAGAGGTATATGTGGGGCCAACCCTAATAACACCAGCCTGGAAGGAAGCTGTTTGTTTTAAATTAGGAACAAAAGGGCCTCAAAATGAGGTCTGGAGGATGAAGACTAGGAGTTATAGTTAAATACAACTTTTTCTCAAGCATCTGTCATTCCCTCAAGCCCTGCATGTTGAAAGGCATTCCCTCTATATTTGCTTTGGCAAACTAGTATTCATTATTCTTAAATTTTGCCTAAGGAGTCACCTTATCTAGGAAGGCAGCCTTGATATGCTAGCCCTGGTTAGGCACCACTCATATATCATTTGTATGTCATATATCATTTCCTGCACAACTACCCATAGCAGCATATGATAATTGCCTAATTAGGTATCTTTCCCTACAAGACTGTGAGAGATGTGTTAGTGATTTCTATATCCCTGCATCTAGCATTACATCTGGCATACAGTTCTCAATAAATGTTTGTTAATAATCTTTGCAAAGGGAAAGAAGTGAAGAAATATATATCTCTTCTTCACTACAAAGATGTCACTGAAAAATCACAAATACTATTTATTTTATATGTCCATGTTTTACCATTCCAGCTACACGAGAGAGTGCATCCTCCCAGGAAGTATAGGTTAAAAGCCCTTTTTCATTTCTGACCATCGGCTGGGTAAGTCTTTGACGTTTTAGCCCATCATAGGCAAATCTAGATTAAACAGAAATTACACCATTTGTGGAATCTTGATAAAGAGGCAACTATAATTTCCAAATTTAAAATCTAAAAAAATGTTAAATTCATTATCAAGTAAGTTAATAAATACCTGACAAGTAATTATTCTAGGTTTTCTTAGAGGTAAACTAATAAATATTTTACGAATATCAGGTAAAAACTAAAATACCACCTATAAAGCTTGAATTCTTATAACTTATTTTCAGCTACCTGAATAATCTTAAAATTACACAAACAATATGACAGCTGAAAAAGCTAAATCATTTTTATTTATAAAACTTGAGTGCCTCTAGATATTTTATCAAAAAATTATGTTGCATAAACTCTGATATTTTGCTTATTTTCTCCAATAAACAAACTTACATATCTTCATCTACTTTAATTTCTCCGTTTAGACCAGTGGTTCTCAACCTCCTGGCCCTTTAAATACAGTTCCTCATGTTGTGACCCAACCATAAAATTATTTTCATTGCTACCTCATAACTGTAATGTTGCTACTGTTATGAATGAATCGTAATGTAAATATCTGATATGCAGGATGGTCTTAGGCGACCCCTGTGAAAGGGTCATTCGACCGCCAAAGGGGTCGCGACCCACAGGTTGAGAACCGTTGGTTTAGAAGGAAAAAAGATGTATCTCAAAGTTAATATGAAAACCAGTGACATATCTAAAACTATTGTTAGTTTTGTCCAATTCTCTATATTAATAGTACAGAATTTAATAGCCTATATTCATTAATTTGCAACTATACAAAAGATAGTTCTTTAAAATTATTATAAAATTTCCTTTAAATCAATTGCAAAAGGAGAGCAATATAGCATATACCTGGTTTTATCAGAGATCCACTCTTCATTAATGTCCTCATGCATTCTTGGCAAAATCCTCATCACCTCTCCAGTTCTTGTGCTTACCACAATATTACTTCCAACTGCATCCATTACATCAATGGATTCTGTCTTTCTGAGAAAATATATACATATATTTGCTATGTTGATTTTATGAATAAGAATAAAGTTTCTGCTATCTGGTTTACCCCAAACAAAAAACTGTGTAATTACTTTCCTTTATGAATTTCTAAAAATAATGGAACTCAGAGAAAATGCTTTAAGAAAATTTTAAAAACCCTCATATTTGAACATATCACATAAATTCCTAATGCAAAAATGAAGACTTTAAAATTGTTCTGATATAGAAGCCAACTGGAAGGGCTTTAAATGGGCAAATCTGAAACAATTTGAGTATCAAAATAACTAATAAGAAGGGAGAGATTTCTGGCTTGGTTATTTAAGAGCTTGACAATTCCTTCCCCCCCAAAAAACAAAAATAAAATTGAACAAAATTAAAAACAACCAATTCAACACTCTGGAACTCTACCGAAGGGAAACTCATAGAAACTCTTTTGCCTGGAAAAACAGCTTAACTTTAAGAAGAGTGGAAATCAGCGGTATTCTGGCTTAGGGCAGTTCTTAGCCCTCCTCCCACCACCTTGAACTGGAGGTTTGCCAGGATAGGGCAGGCTGTGAAGATGGGAGCTTCTTTCCTGCAGATGAACAATCACTCAATTTGGAGCAATGAGGAAAGTTGCCTGGGGAAGTGATATCATGGAGATCCTTGAGCTGAGGAGAGCCACATGTACTAGAGGTTGTAGTCATAGTTGGGGCAAGCACTCCTAGCAAAGGCTGTTCATATATGTGCAGCTGAGACCAGAGGGCCCCAAGCTATTCACACTCCTAGACGACACTGAGATTCAAAGTATCCAGTGGAAACACATTGGGCCAACTTGAAAACAGCCTGAACTTTGAACGTGCTCCTCTATCCACACACAGATCTACTGGCTGAGTATGGAAGCCTTATTGGCTGAGGAGAAGGGAACAAACTCTAATTAAACATCTGTTTTGTACTGTTCTCCACCTCCCAATCCTTTTGCACACATAAATACAATGTTTGATACCTGGAATTTTAAGAAACTCCATAAACTCTGGTGGAAGTTTAAAAGTGGAGGGGAATTTGATTATGTGTTTCTAAAACCTTAAAAATATTCAAATTTGTTGTACTACCAACTCCATTTCTTGGTTTAATCAGAAGAACCAGAGATATACAAGAAAATTTATGAATGTTTATCATAGATTTGTAATTATAAAAAATAGAAACAAAATGTCTAATCATAGGAATTGGTTAAAGTACGATATATTCACATAGTTAAAAACTTAATATACAATGAAAACAGACCATAAATTTTAAATTTGCAGTTTCATTCTATCCTACAATCTATAACTATTTATTTTCCAGCAAAAGGGTTTTATTTGCCCAGCTGGCATGGCTCAGTGGTTGAACGTCAACCAATAAACCAGGAGGTCATGGTTTGATTCCCAGTCAGGGCATATGCCTGGGTTGTGGGCTCGATCCCAATGTGGGGTGTGCTGGAGGCAGTCAATCAAAGATTCTCTCTCATCACTGATATTTATATCTCCCTCTCCCATCCTCTTTGAAATCAATATAAGATGATTTTACTTAATGCACACAAATAATAACTTAGCAGACCAAAGCACTTAGGACTCAGAAAGAAAATTCTTTAAAAAGTTTTTAATGGTAGCAAAGGGCAGAAATTATCTAAAAAATACAATGATGAGTACCTTGTTTCCCAAGGCCGGGCAGTGAAGGCA
Organism: Myotis lucifugus; assembly: GCF_000147115.1. Classification (NCBI taxonomy): domain Eukaryota; kingdom Metazoa; phylum Chordata; class Mammalia; order Chiroptera; family Vespertilionidae; genus Myotis; species Myotis lucifugus. Next base: position 9,996,559 of record NW_005871051.1, read on the forward strand.
TAGGGCTTAGAGGTCAGGGCACCTACAGGACAGATATCAATGACATTCCCAGACAGTTCAGACATAAACATCTTTTCAATGTATGTGCCAACTTGCATATCATTTCCTCTGCCTGTTGTTCCCAAATCATCTACTCCTGCAATCTCACTTGCAAACCTGCAAGACAAAAATATACCATAAAATGGTCAAATCCAGCAAACTTAATCTCCTTTCCTACAATGATTTTCAAGCACTAAAAAAGATGTGAGTATATTTTCAATGGTGAGCATACTCCCTAGATAAAAAGTAATTCTATAGCCCAGCTGATGTGGCTCAATGGTTGACTGTCGACCTGTAAACCAGGAAGTCACAGTTCGATTCCTGGTCAGGGCACATGCCTGGGTTGCAAGCTCAATCCCCAGTTCATGCAGAAGGCAAGTGATCAATGATTCTCTCTCATCACTGAGGTTTCTATCTCTGACCTCTCCCTTCCTCTCAGAAATCAATAAAAAAATATTTTTTTAAAAAAACCAAAATTCTATGTTTGCATTTGAGGCATAGCACACATACATAAAATTGCAAAAATTACATGTATATAAGCTCAGCAAATTACCACAGAGCTAATGCTTATAGATTTATTTTTAATGCTTATAGATTTGGTTTTTAAATCCAACTGACATTGATATTAACCAAAAGTAACCAACTTATTCATTTTATTGGCTGATGCAAAAAAAACATTTAAAAACATTTCTCTTCTCCCACCAAATGAAAGTGTTGTTATTCCACCAAATTTTATGAATATTAAAATAAGTATACAAATGATATTCCAGAAAGGGGGGGTGGGGGAATTACCTGATGCAGCGAGTACACTGTATACATCTAGTCATAATGGTCTTTACCAATGGCCCAATATTCTTGTCCTCCACAGCACGTTTCCCCTCTAAAAACCGGCTCCTATCACTTCCAAACATCATGGACTGGTCCTTAAATAGATCACAAGAGAGTTAATCTAATGCTGGTAATAAAATTAAAACTTGAGACAACCAAATAGATTCGTAAGATTAGCCTACATACCTGCAGATCACATTCGCCTCCCTGATCACAAATAGGGCAGTCCAATGGGTGATTTGC
>NW_005871051.1:9998034-10009671 GCF_000147115.1 Myotis lucifugus
ACAAGCAGCTACAACCTGAAATTTCAATAGAAACATCTGTAAGTATTTGTATTTATTTGTAATTATAAGTAACCAACATATAAAAACATTATACTTCTGAAAATAAGTAAAAAAGAGAGTATTTTTGAAGACTGAATTTTTTAACTTTCATATTCACAATATGATAATCGGACACTTTACATTTCTTTTAGAAACAAATAAGACATCCTACATCTTAATTTTATTCTACCAATGCGATTTTCTATAAGGGTCTGAAACAGAACATCACAAAGCTGCTTTTTGATTAGCGGGCACTACTGAATTAAAACTGCATAGGCCAAAATGAAATTAAACTCAAAGTGAAGCTCTTCGCTGCTACCCTTTTCTCTACTGAAAACGGCACAACATAAGCACTTCTGATGTACTGCTTAGCAACTCCACATCCCAGTTGTGTGTCATATAGCCATTTGGAAATACTGACAGCTGTAAAAAGACACCTTTAATTTCTAAATTTTTTAGAATTTTATAGCCCTTGTGTTTACAAAGCACTTTCATCAATGTGCTTCCACTTTTGAAGAGAATCAATCATCCACAAAATTAATTCATAGAAAGAAGTAAACAGGGCTAGATTCTCCACTATAATAGTGATTCTAAATACAGTTTGCTGTGAGATTTAAAGTTTTCTATCTTCCACAGCATGGAGTGGAATTTTAGGTATCAAGTACCTTAGGAGCTTTCTCAATTTCAACAAGGCACATCCTGCAGTTTCCAGCAATTGACAGCCTTTCATGGTAACAGAATCGAGGGATCTGCATGCCAACCTTCTCACAAGCCTAGAAGACAACAAATAAAAAAGTTTTGCATTAGAATAACCTGACCTCGTTCTAGTTGAGCCTAAAACACGGGAGGGAGGGTGAGGCCATCCTCCTACCTATCTTATTAGTCCTATTTATAAATATCTGTATTTTCATTCATTCTTTCTTCATCCCTGAAGAGATTTCCTTTCTTTGCTCTTGATTCCAACCTCAGTCTGCTCTGAAGCTGCCTCTTTAAGGATCCACAGCCATGTCTACACTTTACATGGAAGAAACTAAATGAAGCAGCTTCAGATTGAAGGCTTGATTCCCCATTTCCACTCTCAACCACTGTTCACGACTCCCATTCAAACTCTATCCCAGTGGTTTCATACATGGACATCTTCTTTGCCTCCTCCTTTAGATTAGAGACTCCACTTCACACAGCCTCGCTGGCTATGATCTGGTTCTAGCTTTGACTCCAAATACCCAACTCAGGACTGACACCCCCACTGTGACTGAAGCTCTTCCCAGTTCCTGTTTGCCTAGTAAGAGGGATTAGTTCTATCTACCAATTAGCACTCCTCCTTCTCTGAGCCTACAATAAGTATATTCAAATTTCCTCTAGAGTTAGCCTTCATTCTAAAGCAGTGGTTCTTAACCTTCCTAATGCCGTGACCCTTTAATACAGTTCCTCATGTTGTGGTGACGCCCAATTTCACTGTTACAAATTGAACATAATTAAAGCATAGTGATTAATCACAAAAATATGTAATTATATGTTTTCCGATGGTCTTAGGCGACCCCTGTGAAAGGGCCGTTTGAACCCTAAAGGGGTCGCAACCCACAGGTTGAGAACCTCTGCTCTAAAGCAATGTCCAATGTTTTAACTACTTAGCAAATGTAGTCTTCCTACTTGCTAGATGCAGTAAATGATATTATCGCAGCCTTTGTAATATCTCACATTCTTCATCTGCAGCCCAGAGTTCTCTCTTCTCCAAGCTTTAGACTTAAAAAGGCATTTATGCAAGTGTATGCTCCAAAGAGTTAAAATTCAACCTATTTCTGTCCCCTACTAATTCACCCCAAATAAGCCAACAAAGAATCCACAAAAATTCCTCTGCTCTTCATCTTCCTAAAGGCCTATCTACCCCTCTCTCTCCTTTAACTCTAACATCTTGTTTTCATTCCCATTGCTACCATCTATTTTAGGCCTTTTCATTTCCTCCTCCACTAATGCAAGATACTCTTTCCTTATCTCTCAGTCCAGTCTTGTTTTTCTCCCAAGCCATCATCCTACTGTCACTGACATATTGCTCAATAGCCACAAAAACTCCTGATGGGTGAAACTACAAGCTCTTTAACATGGCTTATATCTTCTTTCATGACTGGACCTTCCCTACAGAATAACTTGATTTCCTGTTATCTCATCTTCTACATATACCTTATGTTCCATCAATGCAAACCTTGTCTATATCCTTTCAAATCTCCTCAGGAATCACCCGAGATGCTCCTCACATCTCTTTCTACCACCTCCTATACCTGCCAAAATACTCTGCACTGTACCTTGAACATATTTTTGTTTTGTATTTATTGTTTACATGTCTATACCTGGCAGACAGTCCAGAAATGGTGGCTAAAATGAATACACAGCACTTGGCTCTGTGATAACTTGCAGATGCAACAATGCACCACTTCTGCATGAACAATTTTCTTAGTTCTGGAGAAATTTGGAGAAACTAAATATTCAAGAATGTACTGGCCTTCACTTACCTGTTTTGAAGGTTATATTCCTAGCAATATACTGAAAATAGAAAGGTTACATGAAAGTCAAAACATCAAGCAGGCTCACAACAAACAGAGGTTACTTTCCCCCCAAACTTACCTATATTAACTAATAATTTTAAGTAACTTCAAATTTCTTAATGAGCATTTCTTTGGAAGGCAGAAGTGAAACAAAAGAATTGCCATCGTTCACTAAGAAAGTGAGAATCAGCCCTGGCTGGGAAGCTCAGTTAGTAAGTGTCGATCTGATATGCCAAGGTTTCAGGTTCGATCCCCAGTCAGGGCACGTAAAAGAAATGAATGCATAAGTAAGTGGAACAACCAATCTATGTTTACCTCTTTAATCAATAACATAAATTTTAAATAAAAGAAAGTCAGAAACATAAATGACAGCTCACTTTGGAAGATTTCAAAGATTTCAAATCAAACTTATTTTCATGTACCTATAGTGCTTTTATGAGTATTTATCAAGGAATCTTAAAAATTTTAGAGATAAATAAACAGTATAAAGAAATAAACTGGTATTTTTCTAAAAAGCAGAACATACACAAAAGTAGAGAATTAGGACATATGCCTACTTGGAGGACGGTAGTTCCCGGTTCCACCATGACAGACTGGCCGTCAACAAATACTTCAATTAAGTTGCTTGCTGCTGTGGCTGTCGTTCGAACTGACCATCAAAAATATTGAAGTGAAAAATAGATTAATATAGTTGAATTCATTATAGCAGAGGATAATGGATTAACTAACTCTAACATACAAGCCTAAAATTTCTATAGATTCAGACTTTTAAATTAATGAATTACCCAAAAAGCTTTTTAATCTTGAATACCAAACAGAATATAGTTGTCTACTTTTAATAGCAATTTAAGTTAAAACTTTTAATACCACTAAAAATATGTTCATGGGAAGACCACTTTTCAAAAGCAGAATGACTGTTTCTTTTCATTTGCGGCACTGATGGGCAGTTCCAGTTACTTTATATTCCATGAAGATTTCTATAAACTGTTTAAGGTAAAGTTATAATTCCCAAATTATCCTACTTGACTTGGGCCATTTGTTTCTATTTTTATTTCAAACAAATTAAGAGTTTAGGGTCTTTCAATAAACATTCCACAGATCTATGAATTTATAAAAATAGAAAGTTGAGTACAAACAAATGCAAATTAAAAAAAAACAACTCACCATATTCTTTAGGAGACTTAGAAAGGCCTATTAAGGCCCTTCTCACAGGTATCCTTAACATATTGCTAAGAATGAAACAAAGAAGAGTTATATTATTGTAGGAAGAACCCTAATTATAAACTTTTTGGTAATATTTTATGGTTTTAAAACATTCCACATACATTATTTCTTTGAACATTGACAAATCCTGATATTTTCCCTCAAATTCTATAGATGAGAATATTCAGTCTCAAAGAGATTACTGACTTATACCATGTCAAGGAGCTAAGAAGCAGCAGCTGGTATGTAAATTTGGGCCTTCTAATTCTATGTAAAGGGCAAATTTGTTGTTTTTAACTATTAACAAATTATCACACTTAAAATACTATTATACAGTAAAACAAATTTCAAGAATAACAGCTTATCATTAATATCTATGTAAAGTAAAGCCTACCTTTCTACCTTCATTTCCTAACAATATGCCTTTTAATATTCTTAGCAATTACATACTAAATGCTCCTGAGATATTCTGAGCTAGCTCACAAGTGTCTGGAGTGCCATTTTCTGTGCTGAGTAGTACATTGAACTTACAGATTTGCAATTATCTGTTCTACTCCCACTGCATTATGAACTTATCTTCAATGCCTAGCCCCAAGGCTGACACAGTAGGATCTAAAACACTGGTTCTCAACCAGGAAGAATTTTGCTTCCCAGAGAACATTTGGCAATGCCTGGACACACTGTTGTCACAACTGGGGAAGGCTACAGGCATCGAGGGGCAAGGCCAGGGCACGCTAAACATCCTGCAATGCACAGGGCAGTCCCCTAAGAGTTATCCGAAGTGTCGAGTGCTGCAAGTTGAAAAACCCTGCTCTGAAAGGTTTGCCGAATTACTGAAATACACAGAAGTGGATTACGTAAACAACAATTAAAGACATATACATGAGCAAACAAAAGTTAGCTGAACTTTTAGAGGTTTTGGTCCATTCACTTGATCAGATGGGCTAAGCATCCAAATTATAATTTTTCACTTTGGAATTTTTAAAAATGCAAGTTATGTGATCAGAATATATCAACATAAAGAATTTCAAAGGTAAAGAGAGTGGAAAATAATGTACAGAGCATCCCGAAAAATGTATACACACTTTGAATATAATTTTAAAGGCAGTTTACTAAGACACATTTCATTTTCATTTAACAGCTACTTGCTGTTCAAGCGTGTATACGTATTTTGGGGCACCCTGTGTACCTAGTATACCTAAGTTTTAAGCATCAAGTTTCACACACCTGTTACAGATGATATATCATAGGGAATTTCAGTGAGTCAGATTTCAATAATTCATAAAATTCATTAGTTCTGAACCTGTGATACTGGATTTGCAGATATCAGGTCTGTCGCCTACTTGCGAGTGGCTTTTGGTGCATGAGTTTCTGCTGATCTAAAGAGCAGAAAACAGTACTTCCGAGGCTGTGCTAGCGGAAGTGCATTTAGGCAGGACTGGCCACCTACGAGCGGTTTTTAAAAGTGCTCTTTCGTGCTCTTGCTCACACTCTCGGCGCACACTGCACACACATCTTCATTCCACATAGTAAACTGCAGGTTAGCAACTAACTGTAGGCTCCTCCACAAGAAATAATGCCCTTTGGTCACTTCCTTCTTCTGAAGACTTAACACCAGGTCCCTGGGGTTAAAAAACCATCAAATAGGGCTAATCACCCATTTCCAGAATGAATAGCATCTGTCCCATTAAAACCTACGGATGTCGAGGTAAACCTGAATTGGCTGAATTCAGAGTAATGACAGATTCAAAAATCACACAGCAACGACGCACACACACATTGGGGGCAGGGGGGGGAGACCATTAAACAACAAAAAAACTCTTGATGTTGAGTCATCAGAAACAGTTCACTACACTGTCTACACTGTAGTTCTCATAGTGGTTCTCAACCTTCCTAATGCCGCGACCCTTGAATACAGTTCCTCATGTTGTGGTGACCCCCAACCATAAAATTATTTTCCTTGCTACTTCATAACTGTAATGTTGCTACCCTTATGAATCGTCATGTAAATATCTGATACGCAGGATGTGTTTTTCGTTTCGGAGCAGGGCTGTGTCCGACCCAGCACCTTGCAGTCAGGCCCGGGAGCCCAAGACCTTTCCAACAGGGCGGCTTTGCTGCTCGCAGCGCGACCTTGGGCTCTAACTTTTCATGTCTTCTCCTCCAGTTTCCCCACCGGCGAAAGGACCAAAAAGCGCTACCCAACGCGCACAATGGACAAAACCAAAAACAAACCAACAGTCAGAGGCGTGGACGGTTGCTAAGGCAATACCGTACGCACTGGACCAGCTAAGTATTGACTGGGGAGAAAATGCTCCGTCCGTAGGCTGAAGTCACTGGACACAAGTCCCCGTCCAGGGAACAAAACGGCCTCTCCTCCAGACAGGGGCACGTCCTGCATTTCCCCTGCGGAGCGAAGGTCACTCTAAGCCTGCGTTCGGGCCAGTGCTCCCCACGGCCTGCTTCTTTCCTGCTCCAGCAGACCAGAGACCAGGGCCGGCACACCTCACCGGCCGGCCCTCGGGGGCTCCCGGGGAGGCGGGGTGGGACGCAGCGCCCAGTCAAGGACAAGGGGGAAATGAGTCTCTTGGGCCAAAGCAAAGTTTTGTCAAGAAATAACCTCCTGAGGCCATGGCACCTCAACCTTCGCACCCAAACACGTCCTCACCTTCTGTCTGGAGCCGCCGAGGGCACTCGGCAGAACTGTCTGCACCGCACCGACCCCCTTAGACGCCCGGAGGCTTATTCAATATGGCGGCCTCGGCGACCTCCGTCAGCCGGGCCTGGAGAACGGGAAGCCAGGAGGGACTAGAAACCTCAGCTGCGCCAATTCCCGCCCCGCTCAGGTTCAGTTCGGCAATTTCCGTCGATTTGACAGAAAGCAGGGCGAAGGGCGTGGCCTGCCAGGAGGAGGTGGGGATTGGAGGCCTGGACCTGCAGTTCCGCCGGAAGTGCCCGGGAGGCTGAGGCCGACCCTCTTCGGTCATCTCCGGTGGTTCAAGGGGCGGTTCCTGTGATCTTCAGGGAGGGGGGGCCGCCGAGGGACTCATTAAAGAAATGCCCTTTCTATTAGTTTATATCCCAACACAAAGAAAGACCCCCGGTAAATTTGTGGGCCGTTTAAGCCAGAGCCCGGTTTTTATGTTGAGGAACGAGAAGGTTAACGTACTTTGACCTTTAACCTTGGCGGCGGAGGGAAACGCCTCCGTCTCTATATAAGGAGTTTTCCGGCTTTTGGCGGCCCTTTTTCCCCTCTTGGCGCTCGCTGGCTGTAGCCCGCGTCCCGCTTCCCTCTGCTGCCGCCCAGCTCCCGGGTCAGCTACGCCATGGGCTTTGGAGACCTCAGAAGCCCGTCCGGCCTCCAGGTGCTCAACAACTACCTGGCGGACAAGAGCTACATCGAGGGGTGAGCGGAGCGCGGGGCGGGCCGGGTGCGCCCGGGACCACGTGGCGCGGCCTCCCGGCCGCCGGGGACAGGCAGCCAGGCCGCGGCCCTCCTCGGGGAGGGGCTCAGGGGGAAGAGGGTCCAAAAGCTGCTTTTATTTTTTTATTTCCTAGCCCTTGCTGGATCTCACCCAGCTTTTTCCGCGTCCTTGCTCAGTAAATGGAAGCCCGTCGGTCTATCATAAAGACCGCAGCCTCTGAGGTCTAACAAGTGTCAGGCATTCCCCAGGCTCCAGCAGAACAGGTGGTTCCTTCCCTTAAAGAGCCCGTTTGCCTACAACTCGGACGCCGCTCAGGCGGCCCGGTGACGCGGGGAGATGCCCCGATGAGCTGGACGGGCTGGGCCCGGGGAGCTGTGTGTCATGTTCTGTGCCCTCCCAGGTATGTGCCGTCCCAGGCAGACGTGGCCGTGTTCGAAGCCGTGTCCGGCCCGCCGCCCGCCGACCTGTGCCATGCGCTGCGCTGGTACAACCACATCAAGTCCTACGAGAAGGAGAAGGCCAGGTAAATCCGCCGGTGTGTGTACCTGGAGCTTTAAGGTGTTCACGGGGCGGGACCGGACCCAGGCGCCTGGCCTTATGCTGGGGTGTTGTAAGCTCACTTCCTCTGCGACTTTAGGAAGAGGTTGCAGCCGTCGGTGTTCCCAGGTAGCCCGTGGACGGCAGCAGCTCACCTTACCCCCACGCTGCCCTGCCCAGGTGCCCCTGCCCAGCCCCGGGGGGACCCTCTCTGGGGTGAGAGGGTGGCTCCGGGGGTCGGGCCTGGGCCATTCTTGTGAAATTCTCCCATTCTCCCTTCCTGTCTGAATTCAAGAGGTTACATGTGAACCTCTGCCGGCCAGGGTGGACGTCTGGGGACGTGGGCTCCAGTTCACTCGCGAACTGAGCACACGTAATGGAATCTCAAAACAGAAACACTCGTCCTGAAAGCGTAAACCAGTGGTTCTCAACCTGTGGGTCGCGGCCCCCTCGGGGGTCCAATGACCCTTTCACAGGGGTCGCCTGAGACCGTCGGAAAACACATGTATAATTATATATTGTTTTTATGATTAATCACTATGCTTTAATTATGTTCAATATGTAACAATGAAAATACATCCTGCATATCAGATATTTACATGACGATTCATAAGGGTAGCAAAATTACAGTTATGAAGTAGCAACGAAAATAATTTTATGGTTGGGGGTCACCACAACATGAGGAACTGTATTCAAGGGTGGCGGCATCAGGAAGGTTGAGAACCACTGGGTAAACGCTAGTGAGTACGGGATGTGCGGCCTCACACGCTACCAGTGTTTGTTGGGCGAGGAGTTACAGCTCAGGGAAGCACTTACCTGGGAGCGTTCAGTGGGTCCTGCTGGTAAATAATGATGAAAACAAGGCCTCCTGCGTTTTCTGAAAAAAGTTGTATCCCCCATATAGTTACATTTAATTATTATTTTTTTTTTTTTTAAGCCTGCCCGGAGTGAAGAAAGCTTTGGGCAAGTATGGCCCTGCCAACGTGGAAGACACCACGGGAAGCGGAGCTGGCGACAGCAAAGACGACGACGACGACATTGACCTCTTTGGGTCTGACGACGAGGAGGTATGGCACCAGTAAGTGTGAGTGTGTCCTCGTGCTGAAGCGCAGGCTCTGTAGCCTCGTTGCCTGGGTTTGAATCCTGGCTTCACTGTATCGCTGGCTTTTACAAAATTCTCGGCTGGTTACGTGATGAATGAAATCAAATCACCATCTTTCGGCTGAACTTAAGCTCATGATGGATTTGCTTTTTTTTCTGATAAAGCTGGTATTTGTTGTGATGACCTCCCTATCTCTAACCTGAGGAACAACCAACTTTGTGAAATATATTACATTTTTTCTTTACAGGAAAGCGAAGAAGCAAAGAGGCTAAGAGAAGAACGCCTTGCACAGTATGAATCAAAGAAAGCCAAAAGTAGGTCATTTTATAACTGTCTTCATTTCATAATAGTGTGAATAAACTTCTTCAAAGATTAATCCCCAAAGTAATTTCCTCGTTTACTGACTAGGTCAGTATTTCAGAACTTTCTGTAGAACTTCCACAGCTACTGGTCTGCAGCTGTTCTCATGGTGGCAGTTGTGGCATTCCTCTGTGGGAAAGAAATTGTTACACGATTAAACACCTCTTTCTTAGCAAAACAGAAAGGGGGCATATGTGTGACAAACATGAGATGTATCCCATAGTTTTGTGTGGCTAAGATGATTTTGAAACTCAAGACTTATTGTGGTCCAGCCGGCGTGGCTCCGTGGTTGAGCATTTACCTCTGAACCAGGAGGTCATGATTTGATTCCCAGTCAGGGCATATGCCCGGGTTGCAGGCTCGATCCCCAGTGTGGGATGTCTCTCATTATGGATGTTTCTACCTCTCTCTCCCTCTCCCTTCCTCTGAAATAAATAAAAATATATTTAAAAAAGAGGTTTGTGTCTGGACTAGGGTAAAAAAGACATAATTAATGCTGTTTCTTATTTTTTTTAGAACCTGCACTTGTTGCCAAGTCTTCCATCTTATTAGATGTGAAACCTTGGGATGATGAGACAGACATGGCAAAACTAGAGGAATGTGTCAGGAGCATTCAAGCAGACGGCTTGGTCTGGGGCTCTTGTGAGTTCAACCTTTCTTAATTGAAATTGGCATCAGAAATTTACATAATTTCAATCTTTGCCGATGAACAGAACTTCTCTAAGATTTTTCTTAATGTTCTTTTCAGCTAAACTGGTTCCAGTGGGGTATGGAATTAAAAAGCTTCAAATTCAGTGTGTAGTGGAAGACGATAAAGTTGGAACAGACATGCTGGAGGAGCAGATCACTGCTTTTGAGGACTATGTGCAGTCCATGGACGTGGCTGCTTTCAACAAGATCTAAAATCCATCCTGAATCCGTGCCCTTAAATAAAAGCTTGAAAGAGAACCCTTGGTCTTGACTCTAATAGGAGGGTGGTACGGTTGTCCCTTACGAGTCTGGGGTGCTGAGCCCCCATGCCGCCAGAAGTTTGTGTTTAACTTTGTTCTTTTTTTTTTTCTTAAATTTTTTTCATTTTTATATGTATATATATGTTTTTGTTGATTTTAGAGAGAGAAACATCATGAAAGAGAAACATTGATCAGCTGCCCCACACTCTGATCGGATGGATCCCACTATCCAGGTATGTGCCCTGACCTGGAATCGAACAATGCTCAACTCACTAAGCCACACCGGCCAGGGCTAATGTTCTTAATACTTAAGTTCCTAGTATCCCTAGGGGATTGGTCCCAGGGCTCCCTTGAATACTTAAGTTCCTTATAAAATGGTGTGAGACAAGGCATGCTTTTGGCCTCCTGTATCCACAGATGCAAAACCCAGAGGTACAGAAGACTTTTTTAGATTCTGCACATAAGTGGACCCACACAGTTCAAGCTCATGTTTATGGGTCACTATATTCATTCCATTTTGAGAAATTCAGTGACTGTAATTCATAATATAAATTTGGGTCAGCATTAGTCCAAAAAAAAAGAGAAACTACCTGTTACATACACTATATAGGTAAGTGTTGCATAGATTTTTATAAACTGATTTAAATGGACTTAATCTCAGTATAATTTCTGTACTCATTAGTGATGGCTTAAGTTTTCATATTTGCTTTATTTTTAAGAGAAATCGGGAACTAAAAATTTCAGTTGTGGAAATTTTGGGTTAAGAAATTAGCCCCAGCCGGGTCGGCGTGGCTCAGTGGTTCAGCTATGAAAAATGAACCAGGAGGTCCTGGTTTGATGACGGTCAGGGCACATGCCCACGTTGCAGGCTCAATCCCCAGATGGGCGTGCAGGAGGCAGCCAATGAATGATTTTCTCTCATCATTGATCTCTCCTCCCTTCCTCTCTGAATTAAATATTTTTTTAAAAGAAGAAAAATTAGCCCCAGCCCTAGCCAATTTGGCTCAGTGGTGAGAATGTCGGCCCTTGTCCAGAGTCTGATTCTGGTCAAGGCACGAACCTCAGTTGCAGGCTAGATCCCCTTACCTCCAGGGTGAGTTCATCGAATCGATGTTTCTCTCGGTCTCTCCCTAGGCTATGGTTTGTTCAAAAGTCTGGCTTGGGGGTTGCGGTGGGTAGTAACTAAGGACGTTTATTTTTTGGAAATCTGATTGAACCTATTGGGCTAGGACTTCATACTCAGGTTAGTGCTGCAGGGAATGTACCGAGATGAAGGCATTATGTTAGGTGATTGTCCAATTCTGGTAACAGTTCCATCTTAGTTAATTTGGGATGTATGTAACATTTGATTTTTTTTTTCTTTTTACAGTTTTTAAAAGTAGAGCTTGGAAATTGCTGACCTCTAAAGTCCCTGTAGACCAGTGGTTCTCAACCTTGGCTGCACATTAGAATCACCGGGGAATTTTAAATCCTTGATTTCT
>NW_005871051.1:10009771-10023814 GCF_000147115.1 Myotis lucifugus
CCTTCCCCCCCCCCCCGGCCCCCTTTTAGGGAGAAGTTTCCAACATAACCCCTAAAAAAACACGCCTTGCCCCCCTACTCGCCACCACTATTCCTTCCTCCTTTAAATTTTGGAATCTTTCCCCACAATTGCGTTTTTTAACTTTATGAGTGGGCAAAACGATGTTTTATTGGTTCCCAGACCTTTCGCCCCTAAATTTCCCCTTAATCCCGTTTTTTCACTTGCCCACTTAAACTCCCCCAGATTTTTAAAATCCTATTTCGGCCTCCTCTCCGGAAATTCTGTTCTTTGTTACTAATGTTGTGGCCCCACCCCATAACAAAGAAACAGAATTTCCGGAGGATGAGGCCCAGAAATCAGGATTTTAAAAATTCCCTGGTGATTCTAATGTGCGGCCAAGGTTGAGAACCACTGTAGACCAGAGATTAAATGATTTGAGGTCTAAAGTTTCCTAGCAGACCCAGACAATACTGTTCTTTTCCTCCCTCTCCATCTGGTTTTATGTGTGACTAACTTTAGTGTGGAAAATTGTTTAAATTCTAGAGAAAAATTTAATTGGCCATGTACATACTGATGATTGAAATTATCTTCACTAAGCAATTAAGTCTAACAGACCCACTCTAAAATCACGGGGCAGGCAAGGGGACGGGAAGAGATTAACCAAAGAAACCATGGACACAGACAGTGAAGGCTTGGGGGGAGTAGGGGAGGGGATTAATGGGAGCAGAAGGGGGACATCTAATACTTTAAACAATAAAGATAAGAAGCTGAAGCCTAGATTGTATTCTCTTTTCACCCTTCCATTTTTTCTGCCCCAGTCCTTTTCCCTGCCTACCTCCAGTGCTCAAGAGTGAACTGCTTGTACCATTTTCTGGGGAATCTGATCATACCTGAGACGGTATTTGGGCTGGAGAATGGCACTGGGGTTTAGTTTAGTTTAATCTTGTGCTCTATTCTGCAGGTGTGGTGGGAGGTGCCTTTAGTGCAGTGATAAGCTATCTTCAAGGAGGTGGTGTGTGTGGAAAATTCCCAAGGCTGCAATTGCACAGAGCCCCAGGCTCCTGGGAGACCCCTGGGGGAGCCCGTTGGAGTTAGAACTGATGGAGCAGTGGGAGGGAGGATCATTTGGGGTCTATTTTGCACCTTTGGTGATGGGATTAGGAATCTATTTGGTGTAAGGAACTTAAACTTCCTTGCACATCTCCCTTTATCTAAGTTGGCAAAACCACACCCTGGTTAAATCCACTTTTCTGTCTCCTGCATACGTGCACTTATGCAGCTGAACTTGGGGAAGCACAGCCACGGACGCCACCAGAATCGCTCTCAATTCGTGAATTAAATTCCAAGTGGGTTTCAGTGCTGGTGGGGATCAAACCACCTCACATTCCCCGAGGCTTTGTCTTCAAACCTCCTCCACACGCTCCCTGAGTTTCCCCACAAACCAGCTCTTGCCTAGTCAATATTCGCACCCCTTTACCCAAGACAACCACTGGGTGAAGACAGACACATACTTCTGCTTGCTCTGTGTGAGCGGAATCAACCAGCATGCACTCAAGTCGGCTTCTTTTGTTCAACATAATGAACCTAATTCATAGTCCTGTATGTGTTAATAGTTTATTACTTTTTCTTTCTGAGTAGTAGTTCCTGTGTGACCATGTCACATGTATGTAACTTGCCTGTTAATGGACATTCAGATTATTTCCAATTGGGGGATTATGTATAGATTTAAAAAAATAAAATCACTGGACACATTTTCAGGTTGTCAGTATCATGAGAGCCAGCAGAGGGCAGTCTTTCATTTTCTGGAGACACATCCTATGGATCCTGGAAATGCTGCCATGGAGAGATGCATTAGTAACTAGTGAATAGCAGCCAAAAAACAATTTAGTCATTGACATATTCAAGGGATTGGTACTAAATAGCTTGACCAAAACATTAAGTTTTAACAAATATTAATGATAAACTAATGATGGAAAATTTGGTTAAAAGTAAAAGGAGTTTAAAAATTTAGAATAGTGAGTTGAAGCCACAGCTGTCTTGTAAATCTGAAAAAGATAACGGATGAAATGTGACCAAAATCTGACTCCACAGCCTTGAATGAGAAATATATTTAATAGTGTCTTTTAATTTCATGTTTTACAAAATAGATAATACATTAACATAGTTCAAAATTCAAGAGGTTAAATATGAAATCGCCCATCTTCTAGGCCTCCCGTTCACTTCCATAAAAGCAACCAACATCACCAGGTTCTTAGGTCTTTCCAGAGCTCGGCTAGGCAAACTCATGGACTAACTGCGGCGTACAACCCAAACCGTGTGTACTTTGCATTTTGTCCATAGAAATAGGTATTTTGGAGTTCATCTGTATCTTGGATATTCATGTCAGTACATAAAAATCATCTCCATTTTTAAGTTACATAACCCATTGTTTCATATCTTATGTAACCAGGCTATTTATTAGATTTTTAAATTGCTTTCCATTTTTTTGATATTTATGAGCAATGCTCACATTTGCATGTGAGCCAGGATACTGAATGAACTGTTTTTGAACCCATTATTTCAGAGGGCCTAAGTAAATGTAGACAAAGAGATTTTTTTTTTCCTGTTTGTCCTTGGAGTGGAAGACAGGAAAAATTAGAGGTCACCTCTTTTTGCATGCCCCATAGGTGATTACAATAACAAATCGTGTTATTGTGATCAGCATCCCCAGCGCAGGGCTGGGTACAGTGTGGGAGGGAATTAAACATGATTCACTCAGCATCACTGTTAAGCTGCTATAAAAATACAAAGAATTGAAGAAAATTACTATGGGGAGGTGGTTCAAACACATAACAATTTTAAAAAGTATAAAAGTCATTTTGTGATTTAAGCAAGCAATCCAAAAGTTCAGAAAGTCAGGGAAAGCTAGAATTAAGAAAACATTTTTAGAGAAATTGGGGCTTAAACTAGATAGACTTTGATCAGTTTGTGAAAAAAGAGGAAGAATGTTCCAGAGAGAGAGAATGTTCCAGGAGGGTGTGAAAGGCAGAATGATAGATAGACATCTGGGAGGCAATTCAACCAGTTTGGCTGTGTTTTGCAGTGTGTGGAATTATGTAGGGTGGGGCCAGGTTGTAGAGGCATTTGTATTAGACGCTGGCTCATTCACGGGGAGCCAGAGAATGACAGAATAAAGGCAGAGCTCTGATCTGGACAAGGTGTGGATGGAAGCAGATACATAAAAGGACTGTTATAATCCTAACATAAATGCAAATGACTGCATGTGGCATATATACTCAGTGAAATATTCTATAAGCTTAATAGAATTACTTTTAAAAATAATGGACACTATAGCAACATGGAAAATGCTGGATTTTTCATTGACTATTTTTATCAAAGATAAGCTTATAGACAAAGACCCAAATACAAAGAGTTGCATTTGTGTTTTGAGACATATGTATAATCTCCCCCCCCCCCCCGTCCCCCCGCCACCCCCGCAAAAAAAAAAAAAGACAAATACAATTTGGCAATGGCAATTATTGTCCTTAGGATAAAAAGGTTTAAAAAAAAATGCACGCCTCATATACATTGTCTAATTTGAACTTCATAATAAGCCGAGGAGATAAACAAGGCAGGCACCGTTATCACCATTTATAGGTTAGAGGGAGTACTGAGAGACGACTTGCCTGATTACTCATCTAGTGAGAGGTCTTCAGAGTCCACTAATGTGTTGGTAATAGAATGGGGAAAGTTCTTCATCCCTGCTTTTATACAATTTAATCCCATTTCATCAGTGTAACCCTTGCTTCATACCCTCAGGGAGAGTGAGGAGATATCACTTAAGGGTAAACTTAAATTGGGAATGGAGACTGGTAAACAGACATCCTCTCACTGCATGCCCTGTGTGATAATAGTTGCATTCAGGAAATATCCCAAATGAGTCTATCGTTTGGAATTTCATTGGCCCGAATAGTTTTCAGGAAAGTAAAAATCAAAGGAAGTGTCCATAGACTTATAAATATTCATTGCCCATATGTAAGCATAGTGAAGAACTATGGATTGCTCTTCACGCCTGACATCAATTCCGAATCTCCCATCTTCACTTTGTCCCTATAAAATGGGACTATTGTCTTTTCTGAACACAGCCCGTGTTTTCCAATCTCTGCACATTTGCTCTTGCTGTGCCATCCATCTAAAATAGCCTCTTTCCTCACCGCACTTTGTCAAATGGTAGTCATTTTTCAAAATGCACTTCAACTACCTCTTGCAAGAGGTCTTTTTTTAAAAAAAATTCTGTTCCTTCCTGCCCCTTGCAGCCTCCCAGCACATTATTCTTTTGCAGTACTTATAAACTGTCTTGTTTTAAAGTTGTCTGTGTAGTTACCTGATTCTTCCTATGAAATTTTGATGTTCATTCAAGAGGAGAGGAGGAAGGGATCTAACATTTCCTAAGCAGTTCCAATGTCAGAACATGCCAGGAATCTCACTGAGTAAGGATAATACTAGCTAATCTAGCTAATTTTTTATCAGGAATTTATAGGGCTAAATACCACTGTAAGTGCTTTTAGGTGACGCCCTGTAAATACCTGCATCAACTCATTTAATTTTCCCAATAGCCTTATGTGGCAGATACTATTGTTATACCCATTTCACAGATAGGGAAAACTGAGGTCTAGAAATATGAATTACTTTAGCCAAGCTCCCAGTGCTAGGATGTGTTGGAGCCATAATCCAAATCTAGATATTCAGCCTCCGGAGGCCTTGGGACTTGCCCTAGAGCTATTCCTAAGAGCTTCCTATCACTGAGGAGGAGGCAGGTCTGTCTCAATAAGTCTGTGCTCAAGTCCCTGAGCTGCCTGGGATTCTTTACCCTCCTGCCAACTAGGCACTGAGCTCCCTCGCTTCCTCCCCAAATTGCTGCAGTGCCTGTCCAGCCTCCCACTTCTGTCTTTTTAGTCATTCATCCTACTCTTGGCTATTAGACCCCTAGTAAGCCTCATTGACCAGATTCCAACCACCGGGGAGGAGGTTTGGAGTACCCAGTCCTCGGGCTAAGTGTGGGTCCTTCTATTTTCCTCCTTGGATCTTCCCTCAAACTGAGAACAAAAAATTATTCTGCTGGAAAGTACCTGTACTGGTTATTGCTTTCTCCTAGTGAGTCCCAATCAACATTCCCACTGGCAGCTATTTTAAAAGCTACTAAATAGGGGAATTCTTAGCCTGGGGCCTAAGGCCTCCCTGATATTTTCTTTAAAAGCATTTTTCTGTAGAAAGAACCCATAACTTTCATTAGATTCTTAAATGAATTCCTCTAAGACCTTTGTAAACCTTCCTTAAAGCATTTTTCTTTTTGGAAGCTCCACTCCTCACATCAAATATTGAAACATATTGAAATCCATGTAAAATATATTTTTAGATAATTATTAAATACTTCCTTTGACCAAGTGACATGAAGGTATATTTTATAGACATGTAATTAAGTATTCGTTTTTACTTTTTCAGTTTCCTTTTTGTATTCTAGATCCAATAATGTTTTTTAAGATCTCAAATATCGTCATAGGGCCCAGGGGTGGGCAAACTTTTTGACTCGAGGGCCACAATGGGTTCTTAAACTGGACCGAGGGACAAAAGATAGGAGCAGAATCTTTAGGGAACCTCAAAGGCAAGGTCATAGAATTCCAATGTTTCTTTACCTGGATGCCATTTCTTTTCCTGGCTCTCCTATGGCCCTTATTACTACCTGCCTTGTTCTGTGATTGTTTTTATGTAACTTAAATCTCACTCTCTAAACTGTAAGTACCTTATGATTCTTGGCATTCTCAATGTCTATATACCATGGTTCTGCGTATCTCTTCAATACCCACCTATTTGCTAAAGGAATAAATGAAAACAGGGCAGAATATTATTACAGTCTATAAGGCAACAGATTTCCATCTGACTTAAAGGTTGCTTTATTGGTGTCTATATAAAGATCATTATAGAAATAAAAGGCTTATATCTGCTTTGACCAATAAAATACTAGTACAAGGGAAGTGATACTGTGTTTGTGCAGGGCACAGCTTTTAGGAAGACTGGAAGTGTCCACCTTGGTTTCTCAGAGCTCTAAATTGCCATTTAAGAAGTCTGGCTACCCTGAGGTGCCATGCGGGAGCAGCTGTGTGAAGGGAGAGGGAGAAAAAAAAGGAGAGAGTGGGGGTAGGAGGGGAGAGAGGCTGAAGGGAGGGCAGGAATGGGGAGAGAAGAGGGAAGGGAAGAGAGCTGCTCAGCCAGCCTCCAGCTGTTGGAAACCTCAGCCGTTTGGGTATTCCCAGTCCAGCTGAGGCCCCAGACACTGTGAAGCAGAGAGGACCCTCTCTTCTGTGCTTTGTTTGAATTCCTGGCTCTGAATTGTGAGATGTAATACTACTAAAATGTTGTTTTAAGCAACTAGATTTGGGGGCAGTTTACGAAGCATTATTAACCCACTGGCTGGGTGGGGAGGGGACATCTGTAATACTTTCAACAATAAAGATAATTTATTAATAACCAACTGGAAGACTGTTTTAAACTACTATAACCAACTATTAGTTTAATTCATAAATGTATATACAAAGGTTACATGAAATAAAGAAGTACACGTTGCATTTTAAGAATTTGTCTAATAGGTTAAATTAAAGTGAACTTAAGCAAATTTAATTTTCCATTTTTTCAAATGAGTTGATCACAGATTTAATATTAAGATTTAGGACTTAGAGAAAGTTATTAAGATTTTTAAAATAATAACTGATCTCGCCTCCACAGTGGTCATTAATCCACTATGGTATAATTAGCAAGAATGACACATAATATAAGTTGCAGGCGAAAAAAAAATGGAGATCTTTCCTTCATTTTATATCCACACAAAAATGTGATGCTAACAAACTGACCAAAAACAACAACAAAAAGCTATGGTCAGCTCTGTATCTTGGAACCAAATAATCTGAAAGCATCTGTCAGGGGACCCACACGAAAGCCTTATGCTGATTTGTGGGAGAGAAGGATTTCACTGAGCCGTTTCCTGGAGACCCGACTTCTTGGTTTCAGAGCTCCTAAGCTGCTCGCCCACCGTGCCAGAGCAGCTGACTTCCCACAGCGTGTACTTCAGTATCTCAGCAACCGAGGCTCGAAAGCGCGCTTGGAACTTCTTACTAATTAGAACATAAAGGATGGGATTCAAGCAGCTATTGAGGAACGCCAAAGCGGTGGAGAGGGGGAGGCCAGCCCGCAGCACCTGGTGGTAGTAGCCACCGTGGTGTATCGTGAGCTCCCAAATGTTAAATATGTGATAAGGAGTCCAGCAAATCAAAAAGGCCAGGACCAAAGCGAGGATGGTCAAGGAATACCTATTAGAGACCAGGATGCTTTGCTTCTTCACCTTTAAGATGAGACACAAATAGCAAATGCTCATTGTGAGCAAAGGGGTAAGGTACCCATTAACAAATTTCACCCAGGTCAGAACATGGTGCCTCTTCAAAGCGAGGTCAGAATCATGCTCGTGGAAATTGTGATAGCAAAAAATGTGGTTATTCACCTCCATAGTCTCCCGGAAGTATAGGGAAGGACCACCGATTAGAGAAGCCAAAAGCCAAACGAGCACAGTAACTATCTGGGAGTTCCTTAGCGTTCGGTGCCGATGAGCTACGACAGGATGGACCAACTGGATGTAGCGGTCCAGGCTGATCACCGTCAGGAAAAAAACACTGGCAAACATGTTCAACTGGGCAATGAAGGAATTGGCCTTGCACAACCAGAGGCCAAAGGGCCAGTGGAAATTCATGGCCACATAGGAGATATAGAGGGGCAGGAAGAGAAGAAAAATGAAATCCGCCACAGCCAGATTGAGGAACCAGAAAGTGGTGACTGTCTTCTTCCACTTGAAACCCGTGAACCAAATGACAGTGGCATTTCCTGGAATGCCCAGAACAAATGCTAAGCAGTACAACACCAGGGAGACCCAGTGAGCAACCTCCAGGGGGGCTTTCTCTTCCAAAGGAGACGCTGGGGAGGAATAGTCCAAGGAATAGGAGTAGTTCTCCAGTTCTTCAAATGTTTCCTCCAGATCTTCCATGACCTCGAAAAGTGGAGAATGAGGAAATCAATAGCAGCAAATTAAAAGAAACACACACACACACAAAACAATTTTTAAAAGAACAAGACATGTTCAGTGAATAGGAACATAAGGATAAAAATATTTCATCTAAGAACTGGAGTGAGTGTATTTCTTAGCAGTATTTGTGATTATACTCTAGATGTCCAAGTGTTGGTGGACCTCAGCTTCACTCTGATTATTCTCAAAGCTGTGAGAGTTCGTTTTTTTATAAAGTATTCAGTAAGGACTAAGTTAAAATGACTGTACAGGTGCAAATCCTCTGTTCATAATGCTTGCAGGGCTGACATTCAAGACATTTATTAGGTTACTAGAGGCCCGGTGCACGAAATTCATGCACTGGGGGGCAGGGTGTCCTTCAGCCTGGCCTGTGCCCTCTCACAGTCTGGGAGCCCCGTGATTGATCACCCCACAGAGGGAGGCCCCACCCACCACCGCCGTCTGGGTAGCCTGGGCCTCCTTCTGCAGGGCAATGGCGGGGCAATCGCATTGCACCTGCCTTGGTGGCGGCAGTAGTGGTGGTAGTCAGTGCTGGATCACTGCGGCGCCTGTGGCAGCGGCTGGGACCCAAGACTGACTTCCGCTGCACGAGTTCAGTCATCCGTTTAGTCGTTTTGGATGTTACAGACCCTGGCTCTTTATATATTAGGATTCCTAGGCATGTATTATTTATGGAAGATGCAAAAAAAAAAAAAAATCCCCACCAAAAACTAGATTAATACTTATGTGGTGATGACTTCAAAATCCCTATTAGTAACATGACTTCTTAAGTTCTAGACAGAGTTTCAACTGCTTTCTCAACCCATCCATCCGGATGCATAAATAAGCACTGGAGACTTTTAACCACTATGTTGCACCCATGGATCTTATGTTTGTGGATGCAAACATGTTCATCAGTATCATATCAGTATGGAAAGCTTTTCAACCAAAAGGAGTCTTTTGGAGTAAACTTGTCTCTGGACATTTAATTTCTCCATTAATTGCCTATAGAGTACAATAAAGCCTTACTAAATTTTTATTTTACTAAAATTCCTTTGTTTTGAATGAATTCCAATTAATTTCTTTCTACATTTACAACAAAGATTTGATTTATTAATTGGTTTTATTTTGTTTCTTTTTGTCCATACCAAATTTTATCTATTGTAATTTTGCCCAAAGTAAAGGTGTTTTGCTTTTTTTTTCCTTGCAAGGCCCATTTTCCTGGGTTGAGACTTAAATGTCAACATTTCAATCAAAACAAAGTTTACTGGGTACAATTTTAGCATTATCCATTTTATTTTGTGTTATTTCTATTAGTATTCAAAATCAAATAGAAAAATAATTAATAGTTGTATTCATTTCATGGAGCTACAATCATTAATGAGGCAAATATGTACGATTATAACAGGGTTAGAAATGAAGAGTGAAAACATCTTGTGTTGCTTGCTCACTGGCATCTCTCTCAATGACTAACTCTGGATTCATCATCCTACCTAAAATCATTCGAGGAACTTAGCAGGGCACAATTAAAAAACAAATGCAATTCATTAGTGTCTTCCCAAACCAAGACCCAGCCAACTTCTCTTTATTTTTCAATATTCAGCTCACATGCCACATTTTCTTGGAAACATTTCTGATATTAGCTTCCCCCAGATAATTATAACTTTTATTACAAATAATAGTCAATGTTATTGTGAATTTACTAAGTACCAGGCAAAAAAACCTGATCATCAAAAGACTCTTATACAGTAGGTAAGTACTATTATTATTTGTGTTTATAAGAAAGGATACTAAAGCTAGGAGAAGCATAGTGACTTGCCCAGGATCATGCAACCTATAATTGGAGAATTGGCATCTAAACTCAGATCTGTTGAACCCAGAGCCCAAGCTCTTAACCACTACAACATTCCCTTCCCTGTCATCCTATTCTCAACATATTTGATACACTATTATCATTTATTTAACTTTAATTTTTGCCCTACCAAACTGTGAACCCCTTGGAAACAATATCATCTCTATAACCCCACAGTGCCTAATAAAAGTCTTCACATATCACAGGTGCTTAACATGTGCTTAAGACATAATTGGCTCTCTATAAATCCTGTTTAGAACCAATGGAATTTTAAAGACTCAGGTTAGAGTTTGTGAGTTCACCTCACAACGTTGCTGCCAGAATCTCTCTGGCTGTGATCCACAGCTCTATCCCCAGGATCTCGGCTGTTCCTTAACATTAAGTTCTTTCCTTCACGTGTCCTACCTACTCCAGTGAGCAAGACTTGGCTTCTTTCTTGCTGCCCTATTCTTTCAGGCCTGAGGTCTTACTCCACTCTCCCTGCTCCTTCTGATGGCTGGCCCTCCCCAGTGTCAAATCCTTTCTAGTCTAGTCTCCAACTACGTGTCCTGTTTTTCTGCCTGTATGTTAGGACACCCTTACCTTCTGGTGCTTAGGACCTGTATTTAGGCTATTAGCAATTCTACACCAAATGGCCCAGGTGGTGGGCTAAATCACCTTATCAAACCCCAAGCATGGAGTAGAAGAAACCTCATTCCCCAAGCATGGACAAGCCCGTGGAAAACCCCTAATTGCACACAACCACTATTCTCACCCATAATCCAGGAGCCTCCCACTTCCAATGTCATTACTGACCCAAATGATCACAGGGCCTGGTGAAGGACACCCTCACAATTCTCTTGTGGTGAGGCAGTACCTTGAGGATGAGGGATCTATCTGAACAGAATCTCTTCAAACAGAAAACTGTACGAGAAAGGTTTTTAATCTTCCAGAAGGCAGATAAGCTGACTAGGTGCCCAGACCAGTTTAGGCGAGGGGAAAGATCTTCAAGAGGAGCTGAGTGCTGCCCAGCTGAATTGTTCATGGGAAATATAAGCTTGGCGCTCCCCCACAACTTAGAGCAGATGTTTTTGTGTGGAGGTGATGCTAAAGGTAGGGGTGAGATGGAGAAAAGTGCAAAGTAAGGCAGAATTTAACACCTGTCCTACCCAGGTGAGGGAGCTAGTCATGTGGATATTTTCAGGCAAGTTTTCAAGGCAGAGGAAACAGCCAGTGCATTTCAGGAACACTCTTTTTTAACCAATGAGATGGAATATGGGAGTTTTTGCAATTGACTATGGTTGGCTGGTATGTCGCTTGCTGTATAAGAAAAGGAGGGGCAGATCTTGAGTTGTGATGATACTGGAGCTATGCTGTGTTGGCAGAGTTAAGGTCCTCTGCCCTTCATTTCATCATCTGAATGTCCCAGGAGCAGGTGGTGGCTGTAATGGGCGCAGCAGTCCAGATCCGGAGATAATGGGGTTTGGGTGAAGCGAAGAGCAGCGGACTTGCTTTCAGTGAACAGCAGCTTCTCAGTTCTAGCCAACTGTTTCCATGTGGAAAATGAGCATTTAGTGTTGCCAGAGTTTTTGAAGACTCGCTGAATATTTATATTTTTAATGTGAAAAGTTTCCAAATTCTAAATTACTGTTTTAAACAAAATAGCTATGGGCCACATTCAGTCCAGCTGCAAGTTTGTGACCCTTGGGGCAGGCACATTTGTAAAAGTTTTGAGCTTTGTGAAGGGGAAATCTACACATTAAAACAGAAGTAGCCCCACCGAGTAGCTCAGTTGGTTAGAGTGTCACTCTAATACACCAAGGTTACAGTTCGATGCCCGGTCAGGGCACATAGAAGAATCAACCAGTGATTGCATGAATAAATGTGACAGCAAATCAATGTCTCTCTCTCTCTCTCTCTCTCTCTCTCTCTCTCTCTCTCTCTCTCTCAAATAAAAATATCCTCTGGTGCCCTGACCGGATAGAGCATCAGCCTGCGGACTGAAGGGTCCCAGGTTCAATTCCAGTCAGGGGCATGTACCTTGGTTGCGGGCACATCCCCAGTGGAGGGTGTGCAGGAAGCAGCTGGTCTATGTTTCTCTCTCATCGATGTTTCTAACTCTCTATCCCTCTCCCCTCCTCTCTGTAAAAAATCAATAAAA
This sequence comes from Myotis lucifugus, assembly GCF_000147115.1. Taxonomy (NCBI): domain Eukaryota; kingdom Metazoa; phylum Chordata; class Mammalia; order Chiroptera; family Vespertilionidae; genus Myotis; species Myotis lucifugus. The sequence goes on from NW_005871051.1 coordinate 10,021,847, forward strand.
TATATTTTAAAAAAATAATATCCTCTGGTGAGGATTTAAAAAAATAACACAATACATATGAGAATGCAAATGGTGTGAAAATGCAATCTCAAAATAATATCTGCAACCTCAAAGTAAAAATATGATCTACAAAAAAACTTACTATCTTGTGCATTTCTGCCAATTTAAATTTAAAGCCTAAACTTAAAGAGATTTGTTTTCAAACTTTTAAAAATTGATATTTTGCTGTATCATCAATCATGTCATGTTATACTTACCTTTTCATTCTTGGTGAGATAAGAAAGGGCAAAAAGAGGTACAGAAAGAAAATATGGGGGAAATCTACTCGGTTTAACCATGTGGCACATGCATATGTGTTTTGGAGAAGTGGTGGGGAGATGGGAGTGCAGACTCAGGTGAAACTGGGGGGATTTCTGGGCGATGGGAAGGAGCCTTGTTGGGTAGTAACCGGAAGGAGGATGGATAGCAGCCAAAGTAGGTAGGTCTTTAAATGCAGACTTAAAGGAGACATTGTCATTTATTTATTTAAGATATTTATTTGAAATATCTTCTAAAAAGATTTTAGAAATAGAGGGAGAGGAATAGAGAGAGAGAGAGATCAATCAGCTGCTTCCTGCATGCCCCCTTCGGGGATTGAGCCTGCAATCCGGGCATAGGTCCTAACCGGGAATCGAACCTGCAAACTCTTGGCTCATGGGTTGACACTCAACCACTGACCCACACCAGCTAGGCCCATTGTCATTTATTAAACAGTCAAACCGTGTTGGCTGGCAGTGACTTTCCCTTGAGATAATGTATGGTTTTATCAATTTGGAAGCACGTGGAGAAACACAGTAACAATGCCAGGATGCAGTTTGTAGACTTGACTAAAAAGAGAAAATAGCTACCGTATTTGTCTTAAACCATATGTGCTGCTGAAAGGCAAATAAATAATTCTGACTGAAATAAAGACTAATAAAGGTCTACATGATCATAAAATCTTTTGAGTGGCCACTTCAGGAAGTGGCAGGCTGCAATGTGGACATGAATATAAGCAGATCCGCCCAAGACTGTTAGGAATGTGTAAGACATGCTTGGGGTGGAGCAAAGTTCAGAGAAGCGTCCCTGAAATCTGTGGTTTTGGCTTCCAAAGAATGCGAAGAGGCATATTTACTGCAGGGATTCGGCTGCAGTGAGGACCCAAGTTTTCACTTTCCTGGGCAGCATTTACCCAGATGCTCAAGTGGCAAATGTCTAGTTCTGGAGCACAGAATTGCTTATTGAATTAAACAAATTGGTTTCGGATCCATTCCGATTTACTGGACGGTAAAGCTGAAACTCTTTTCTGAGTAAATAGATTTCAGTGCAAGAGTTCTGGCAGAAAGTGTAGTGATAAATAGTCTAAGAAATCCAGATGACTTGGGGAAAGGACATCTGGTAGAAATGTGTATCATTAAACTTTTCGATGTGGTTTTAAACGAGGCTTGGCTTTAGAGGGAGGCATTTTGTTTATCTACCTTGACGAACACAAAGATGCCTTCTGGCAGAACATTTGGTGAGTGCAGAGAGGTTTAATTTAGTTCCATAATGTTGAGTCAGATAGGTTTCCAGGGACCATTGCTAAAATGTATACCTAACAGAATCTTAAGAAAATTTAGGCTTTAATCTACTTTGAACAGAGAAGGATTCAATGTGATTGACCTTTGGCTATGCGGATTGCCTGTGTAGGGTTCCCCCCAGACACCCTGGTTTAAAAAAAAAAAAAAGAACTCAAGAGCTGAATGTGTTTCCTGTGAAAACCATAAGGGTCCTTGAGGGAACATGTATTTTGCTTCTGATTGATGACAGGAATGAGTTGAATGAATCAGTGGACATGAGAGAGAAACTCTCTGGTGAAAACCACAGATCCATGACCCAGAAAACATATGTGGTAAGCAAACTTAATTTCTCAAGGGCTGTCTTCTTAGGGAAGAGACATTTTTTGAAAGG
>NW_005871051.1:10023914-10116342 GCF_000147115.1 Myotis lucifugus
TATATAGCATAAGGGTTATTTTTGAGGCATTGTTCAGTGTTTTCCACTAGCTATCAAATATAAACTGTATACCACACTCCAGATTGCACTCAGTATGTTTGGCACCAGTAGAATGTTTGGCGGTCCTCTGGGTGAACAATCTCAGCTTGGAAGGTGTTGAGGCATAGCAGTGTTTTATAAAGATGCCAAGGGAAGCCAAGGAGGTTTAAATGGAAACTGGAGGTTGGGTGTGATACTGACAGCTATTGCTGGTTCGTAAGAGGTAGAGAACAGTGATTATAGATTGTACCCTCTAACCCAGCCGTGGGCAAACTACGGCCCGCGGGCCAGATCCGGCCCGTTTGAAATGAATAAAACTAAAAAAAAAAAAAAAAAAAGACCGTACCCTTTTATGTAATGATGTTTACTTTGAATTTATATTAGTTCACACAAACACTCCATCCATGCTTTTGTTCCGGCCCTCCGGTCCAGTTTAAGAACCCATTGTGGCCCTGGAGTCAAAAAGTTTGCCCACCCCTGCTCTAACCCCAACCCAAGGCATAGCCTATTCTTTAATAGAGAAGTATGTTGCCTAACTGTAGCTCCCATGTCCTTTATTGCTTAATGTCAGACATTAAAACAAATGACAATATTCCTTGGCATATTAGGATGAATGGAAACTTTTTGGTTTGGCTGGCAAAGAGACAACAAGAAAGGGGAGTGTTCTGGTAAAGAATCCTTTGAATATCATGCTTCAGCATTTGGATTTTACTCCATTGCCAGTTGGGAGCAAATAAAAAGGTTTGTAGGAGGGAGTGACATCATCAATCTTTGTTTTTATAAATATCATCTGGTAGCAGTTTGGGAGGATGTTGTCACAACTGAAGTCAAAGATGGAAGGGCCCTAGGCAGTGAGAGTGAGAATGGAAATGAGGGATATTTGAGAGACATTCACTTAGGAAATTAACCGAAGTTTTCAGGAAGCTTAGCTGAACGAAGTATATCCTTCACAATGACTTCTTTATTGGGTTGGCATTGAAAATCAACCTCAAATAGAAAAGCTAATTAATTTTAGACATACAATTGTTTTATTCACTTTTAAAGGCAGCGAGGTTGGGAGTTTTTCCTTTATGAATAAAAAGTGAGAACAACTGAATCCAGTGGAAATGAAATGATACCTATTTTCACTCTACTGGGATCAAGGTCTTTTCATAAAAGGCACTTGAAGGCTGACCATGCTTCACTTGGACAGTTTAAGAAGACACAGCACGTATTTGAAGAGTCAACGCCTAGTTAAGTTCCAGCTGTACTAATGCTCCACCCAGATGTTAGTGTCCCCACTTGTACAACTGGGATGACTGTTGATTGCTGGGAGAACACAGAGTGAATGATTAACCTTGGGCCAGGGAGAAACTTTTAGGCTCTATTCCTTTTCAAGACTGTAAGATAATAAACACAGGTATAATTTAAATATCAGGGAATAAAGTGGTGTATGGACTCTGGAATCAGAATGCTTGCCTTCAAATCCCAGTCTTCTGCTCTTCCTGGCTGTAGAATCTTAGACAAACCACTTACTACCTCAAAATCTCCGTTTCCTGAAAATAGTAATAGTACTATTACTACTGTAATATGGGAATAGTAATAGTACTAAGTCATAGAGTTACTGTGATAATCACATAAGGAAATCCTCAAAAAGTGGTGGTCAGCTCAGTACCGGGTAAATAAAGTATGCTCAATAATTGCAGCTACTGCCCTGGTCGGTGTGGCTCAGTTGGTTAAGCATTGTCCCAGGCACTGAAAGGTCACGGGTTCAGTTCCCAGTCAGGGCACAGGCTGGTTCGATCCCCAGGAGGGGTGTACAGGAGGCAGCTAATTGATGTTTCTCTCAGATTGATGTTTCTCTTCCTCTCTCTTCCTCCCTCTCTCTAAAATCAATAATAATAAAAAAATGCCTGCCTTCTGAAGGTGTTTGAGTTGGGGGACCCCTGTGCCTAGCCCCCAAATGCCATTATTATTCCCATATCTGGCCAAGACTGGTGAGAAAAAAGAATACTGCATTATATTTCTCTTACTTCTCTCTTTTATTTATTTCCCCCCCCTCCCCTTGGGAATCTATAGCATCTTCCTATTTTTAAAAAATATATTTTCTATTGATTTCAGAGAGGAAAGGAGAGGGAGAGACATCAATGATGAGAAAGAATCATTAATTGGCTGCCTTCTGCATGCCCTCCACTGGGGATCAAACCCACAACCCAGGCATGTCCCCTTAGACTGGAATTGAACCGGGACCCTTCAGTCCACAGGCTGACGCTCTATCCACTGAGCCAAACTGGCTAGGACTAGTTCTCTCTTTTAAAAGAGCAATTTACTCACCTTTGACTAAAGGATATGGTCTAACCTTGTCCAGGTAGTTCAGTTGGTTGGAGCGTTGTCCCAATACACCAAGGTTGCGGGTTTAATCCTAGGTCAGGGCACATAAAGAATCAACCAATGAATGCATAAATAAGTGAAACAACAAATTGATCTCTCTCTCTCAAATCAATAAAGGAAAAGGTAATTTCATCTTTAAAAAAATAAATAAAGGATATAATCTAGGTCATTATCTCACTCCTCTCCAAAGTCTGGGGAAGAACCACCATCATTGACGATATATTTCAAAGCCTTGCTTATCGCAACAAGAAACCCCCAAATCAGTATTTCCTTGAAAAAGGATTTCTATGTGATGGGTGATTTTTTAGCAGGAAGAATGTGGGCACTGAATTTGAAAACCTTGATGGTACAGGACTTCTGGACCTTTATTTTTATTGGGCATGACTTGATAGCTACTGGAGATCTCAATTTATATTTTTGATCTTTTCATTCAGACAATCAAAATTAAAGAGTTAATCCTTTTCAATGGCCTCTGGGCAGTGTTATGACTCCTGAAGAGCTGATTTTGGAAGCAGCAGACACAACAGGGTCCCTAACAGTTCACAAAACATCTCATAGATAGATACCACCATGGCTTAAACATTGTTTTAAAAGTTGACCATGACTATGTTTGTGTAAGTCTCGAATCCTTACCATGACCTGAAATCTCTGCAGTCAGATAGGCTTCAGAAAAGTCAGGGGCACAGAGTGGAAGTTTGTGCCTCTATCACAATATACCTTTGTTTTCTATTTCATCATTACTTGGCACTAAAGATGTTTTGGTTCTCAATCACACATTGTCAGTGACATTTACAGAAGTCTCGGGGCAAGGTATTTCCTTTCCTAAAGAGAAGGCTCTTGTTCTAAAGGAAAAGGAACAATAGTCAAGGAACTTACAGATCATATTGAAGTTATAGGCACTTCACAAAACAATACTGTTCATCATTCAAAGAAGTAGTAAGTGAACTTGGTGAGGGGGCAGATGGGAAACTTGTTTTGATAGCAACAGTAATGTTTATTCAACAGGACAGCAAAAAAAAAAAAAAAGTGGAGGGAGGAGGGAAAAGCAACATTTCTAAAACTTCCTCCCATTCATACAAGATTGTGCCTGAAAATATCGTTGCCTTTTTTCTCCCCTAGGAGGAGATAGGAGGGAGTACAGGATGAAATGTAGACGTGAAAATAAAGTTAAACCAAGTCGAAAGGTAATAATCAAACAATTGGGCCCCAGAATTATCACTGTGATAGTTTAGAAGACAGTCATCATTAACACTTTTAGCAATTTTATGGTAATGAAAACAAAGCGAGCCACCTCAGCCCTCCACTTTGTCGTGGTCAGTCTATATTTGGACTAGCTTGTTGAGGTCTGCAAAACTGATTTTGAGAAGACCACTGGAAAACTAAAGCAGTGAAAAAGACAGGAGTAAAGAGACTGCAGGAACTTGAGATGATGGCTTTGTTGGAATGGTTGAAGAAATCAGTGAAAAAGGAAGACTTAAGGAGTCCGATAGCCATTTTCAGACACTTGAAGATAAGGAAAAAGTAGGGTGTTTATTCTGTGTTTTTCCAGTGTTGGAGCTAGGGCCAAAAATGTTGGCCTAATAGCCAGGAAAATGTTGGCTTATTAGAAGCAAGAACTGATCAAATTAGAGAATGTTAAAAACCTACAGCACAACAAACCAAACAGACAGATTGCATTGCGTGGGCTCTGTGGGGGTTCAGGCACTGAATGGTTGCTGAATGGGGATACTACAGAAGGCATCGATGCATGTGTGAACGGGACCTTTAACGTCATCCTTTAGGGACAAGAATCTGTGATAACAGATATTATTTTTGAGCCCTTATTCTCTACTGATTAGAAAACTGAAGGTGAGGAAAATTGAAGAACTTGCAAAGGCCACTTAGTTGGCAAGTTGACATGGTTAGAATTCTTATCCAAATTTCTAAATGCTCAGGTTCTTAACTGTTTTAAGCACCCAAAGCACAGAAATCCTCTCTGCTGCTGATTTAGAGAATATTTCTACTGTGTATTTTCCCCCTAGAGCTGTCCCTGTGGTTTAATGAAGAAAAACCTGAAACAAAAAAAATGAACCACTCTTCCCTGCAAATGAGGATGACTAGATAGGAGAAAGCTGAGAATCGTCTAAGAAAGAGAAAGCTACGTGGTTCTTTCTTTGACTCTTCCTCACCACTCCTCACCTCCAGGCCCAGTGGAGCCAGCGTTGGAGAACAGTTTTGGACGTTGTGCTCCTGTCACACCTGTGTCAGAGGCCCACACTCACCCGAATCTCTGCTATCCCTGGGGCTGGCTCTGACTCTCCTGCTAAAGTCACTGCAAAATGTGGGAAAGTGAAGAACCACATTGCCAGGCCAGGAACCTGAACCAACTTCCATCTTGCCCACAGCAGCTGGATGCTGAAGATGTTCAGGCGCATGCATAGTCTTTACTGCTTCTCAGCAGGTTAAACCCCAAGTCTCCTTTTGGTCTCTCATGATGAACTCGACCGAATATGAACCTCCAGGCCTGCATTTGCCCAAGCACCTCTCCTTTCCTCCCGGAACCCACTGTGACTTCTTCTTGGCCTTCGAAGGGCAAGGGTAGTTTCAAATAGTGTATATCAGGGGTGGGCAAACTTTTTGACTCGAGAGCCACAATGGGTTCTTAAACTGGACCGGAGGGCCGGAACAAAAGCATGGATGGAGTGTTTGTGTGAACTAATATAAATTCAAAGTAAACATCATTACATAAAAGGGTACGGCCTTTTTTTTTTTTAGTTTTATTCATTTATACACGGCTGGTGTATATCCAGGTCCTGGCTTAACACTTCAGGCACAGGACACGCATGAAAGTGAAGAAAATAAAAGAAGTGAAAGAAAACTTGTAACTCAGTTTCTAGTTTCGGTCAAAGCCCTCCAATCAAACCCCACTGTGAGGCCCTCAGGACTCTGGGTTCATTATGGGAAAAGTGTCCTTCAGTGGTTGGCATGACCCACTGTCACATCTTGAGATTTCCCCCATGCTCTTCAGTCTCAGTTTCTTATTAAAATAAAGTAAATGAGCCCTGGTCAGGTAGCCCAATTGCTAGAGCTTCGTCCCAATGTGCCAAGGTTGTGGGTTCAATCCCAGGTCAGGGCACATACAGGAGGCACCAATAAGTGCATAAATGGGTGGAACAACAAATTGATGCTTCTCTCTCTCTCTCTCTCTCTCTCTCTCTCTCTCTCCTCTTCTCTCTCTCCTTTTCTCTCTCTCAAATCAATAAATAAAAATTTAAGAACAAAACAAAATGAGCTATTTTATCTCAGGATACTACTGTGGCTCTGAAAATCTGAGCACCTCACTCTATACATTCAGGAATTCCTTTACAATTTTCCCAGCCGTGGGAATATTTTCTTGTTAGTTTCCCCTTTGGTCTACCCAAAAGTTCAGATTGCATGACATAGGACCAAGATTAGGGTGAGGCAAGTGAGGTTGGGTCATGCAAATAGTCTGATCCTGACTTCATTGAAGATTTTGATCTATTGTTCAGCATGGATTTCTTTTGCATTAAGTGTGATTACTAAGCGTTTGGGCACCTGTGAAAATTTTGCCTTGATCACCTCAACCTAGTTCTCGACCGGCCATGACACTTGACCCATTTAAGTCCATGGGTACTAGGTAGCCTGGTATGTTGAAAGGACATTGGACCTCAGGAGAGATGGTTCTAAGTTTTAGCTCTGAATGCCATTAGCTGCATGACTTTGGATGAGTCACCTTCCCACGTGGGACCCCGGGTGCCTCATCTGGAAAAGACAGATTGATGTGCAGTTTTAAGCATTTATGAGAAGCTCAAGTGTGACAGGTCAATGTATTCTAGCTCTTTTACTACTCTCTGTGCCTCCAAGTAGCACTAAATCCAGTACTTTGCACAGAGTGGACATTCAAAAAATGTCTTCTTGTATTATTATTATTTTTTGCACATTGGATCCAAAATATGGACCAAGGTCCAAAACAAAAGGCCTACACAGATTAAAAACATTCTGCAAATGAAAACAAAACCTCCCCAAACAAGAATATTGTCCCTCCCTCATTCCTCCCTGAGAAAGGAATGAATTTTAGGTCATTGCTCTATCTAATTCATTTAAGTATGGCTGCTCCCCACCCCCCCGCCCCCCGAATATATTCTATTCAAATACTTCAGGTTATGAGCGAACCGGACTTGTGTAATCACTCAGTCCTCTGGGATTTCTTTTCATTTAAAGATACCAGTACCACCCTAATGAGTCACATTTCATAAAATGTAACATCTGTGAGAAAAGGTTATAAACATGCAGCAGTGCCCAAAAAACAGCTGTAGAGCTGCAGAAGCAACAGAATCTCCACTTCTTAACTAGTTATTCTTACTGAAGTCTGCGTAACTAGAAAGTAGGGGGAGAGGACATTTGTGCATATAACTCAAACCCTTTTTATTTTCTCCTCTTCCTTTCTTGACTATCAAAGAAAGGGAGGGAGGGAGGAAGAGAGTAAAAGGAGGGAGAAAGAAAAGGAAGAAGGAAGGGAGGGAGCAAAAGATACTGGTTCCATGGTGAAACACATGACTGTATTTTAAGAGCTCTTTTCTTTATACTGTAAGCTCATTTTCACTTTTGCTGTCTTTTCCATTTACTTACTCTTTGACCAGAGGTAGAAATTCAAGGAAAGAACCACTTCTGAGACCCCTTAACTATATTATTTTGCAAATTGGTTCTGGACACAGTACATTTGCAGTAAATAATGTTAATTTATTTAATATCTCTGTTTCATATTTGATACCATGTGACCTTGTCTCAGAAATAGAGGTCTGGTACTTGAAGAAAAGAAAAGAGACTTCTAAAGGTCACTAAAGTGTGGTGGTTTATAAGACAGAATGGATGTAGGCATGTATCTGCACTGTCCCGATGGTCTCAGTATTTTTTATAAGTCAAAGCCAAGGGTTTCTCCAGGCATTCAAGTCCAAGAAAGTAATCAGAAAATATCTTGGCACCTGTACAAGTAATACAATATTCCTTCACTGAAGCACAGTTGCAAGCAGTCTCATTCCTGATAGGACACTTGGAAGGAACTCAGTGACAATCCACTCGATACAATAAAATTTCTTTTTAAAAATTCTACTTTTAAAGTTCCTATAGCTTTTCTGCTTTTCACAGATTTTTCTCTAACAAGGCAAAGTCAGACAAACCATTTTAATCTAAAGTCTGATTCCCCGAAACCGTGTTCAATAACTTCAGACTAGTTATTAAAAAGCAAAAAAGCTTGGCAATTCTAAGCTCATCTTTAAAACCACCTAAGAAGAGTCAGATTAATAGTAAACACAGACATCTTAAATTGAAGACACTTTAGTTTAGCTTGCTTTCAAGATAATGTTTTGAAGGTTCTGAAAAGAGAAATTCACAATGGCCAGTCTAAGACTTCTAAAAAAAATCCAATTTTCCCGTACTGACCTGGAGAATGGGATGGGAAGGCAGTGTCCAGAGGATTCTTCAGAAACTACCTGTCTTCGGCCACTTCAAAAGTCACTTGTTAAGCAACACTTGCACTGAACTCTATGCCAGTTACAGTACTAAGCACATCATCTTCTCCGACAGGTTTTCCTAGCTGATGATATGCTTAAGCAACAGCTACAGGCCCTGAATTATTTTGCTAAAATGGATTTGGTAGGCCTATATTAAAGAGATCCGTAATAAGGACTAATGGCTTATTCAGTGCCTTTTAACCATCCATGCATGAGAAGGAAGTCAATGTGATTTGCCCGGGAAGCGTGCCAATCAACCGCCTTCACTTGCATTTCCATGGGATGTACACGACTACTCATGGAAGGCAAAGATTAGTGTCTTTGGTGACCTGTTCTGCCATAAGACATGCTAAATTTCTGCCCAAATACAAGCTTTCTCCTTGACCATGAGTGAATTCAATGTGAGTCAAGAAAGAGATGTGACAGCTTAAACCATAATCATAATCAAAAGTAAATTTAGCCCTGGCTGGTTTTTCTCAGCCCGAGGATCGAAGGGTGGAGGGTTTGATTCCTGGTTAAGGGCAGGTACCCTGGGTGCAGGTTCGATCCCCAACCCAGTCAGGGCGCATATGAGAGGCAATCAATTGAATGCTTCTCTCTCTCCCCGTCCTCCCTCCATCCACTCTCTCTAAAAATCAATGGAAAAAATATCCTCGGGTGAGGATTTAAAGAAAAAAGTAAAGTTTCCTTGAGCTTTTAAATAGAAATGGGGGAGTATTTCTCCAACTCTACTGGAACTGGTAAGACTGCATCTGGGGGTATTGTATTCTTTTCTGGGAATTATAATGTGAGAGGAACAATGATAAACTGGAGCATGTCCAGAAGAGAGGGAACATGATGGAGAGAAAGCTTTAAACTATGTCATGTGGGGAGCGTTGAATGAACTGGTGGAAGCTATTTATCTTGGAAAAGAAAGGGCAGGGTCACTTCTTCAAATGTTTCAAGGGCTAGCATAGAGAAGAGGGTTTTATCTGCCAGAGTGTAAAACTAAAGAAACCTTTAGCTCAATGTAAGGCAAAACTTTCTAAAGATGATAGTTGTTTTAAATGGGCATTTATTCATTTAATAAATATTTACTGAGCATCTACTACGTGTTCTAGGCCCTAGGGATACAGTAGTGAAAAGAACCCATAGAATTTTCATTCTCAGACAAAACTGTGTCAGCTAATGGCACATTTCTTATAACTGGAGATGTTTAAAGAGGCAACTAGAAATTGAGGATTTTGTAACAGGAAATGAGGAATTAAACATGACTGGACTTGATGATGTCTAAAGTTCTGCCAACCCTGAAATTATGTTGTGGTTACTCTAATGTTATAGTGATAAAGTTTGATGGCTCTCCTGGCTATTGGTCAGGATGTACAGTTCTATTATGTGGCTTAGCCAGTCTTCTATCAATCAATGCATATACACAGTGATGCCTCAAGTTTCTTAGAGAGATTGGGTGGCATGGAGGGTAAAGAGAGGGACACCAGAAAATTTCTTCCATATGTAATGAACAGAGAAGGAAAACAATTTTCCTCATGTCCAATATTTATCCCCAAAGAGCTGGTTGCCATTTCTGTTACTGTTATCCTTTTTCTTTTCACTGTAACTCGTTTTCTAAAAATTTTATTTATTGATTTCTAGAAAGACAGAGGAAGAGAGAGAGAGAGAAACATCGATTTGTTGTTACACCTATTTATACATTCACTGGTTACTTCTTGCATGTGCCCTGATTGGTGGTCAACCCTTCAACCTTGGTACATTGGGATGACGCTCCAACCAACTGAGCCACCTGGCCAGAGTTGCTTTTATTCTTTTTCTTCAACTTGCCATTATTAGTTGTGGAATGCGAGTTCTTTCTTTGAAAGAGGGTGGACCCAGCATAGCTAAAGATCATAGATTCATAGCCTGTTTAACTGGATGAGATGTTGGAGATACATGAGAAAACAGAAAGTCAGCAAACACTTTAAAAGACCTGAATACTAAAGACAGAAGCACTAATAACAACTGGCATTTTAAGCAGAATACCTACTTTGGAACAGCAAACTTTTATACAGAATTAAGTAGAACTTTTAAAAATTGCAAAGTTAATATTGAAATTTAATTTAATGGATGTACAAAATAGTAGCTTAGACCCAGATGAAGAGAGAATGTATGCAGTGCCAGCACAGCCAAGGGTTCCCTGAGCCTGAGGAAGGGTGGTGAAGGATTAAAGAAAAGACAGACAAAGAGAATATAGCTGGGGCTCGGTGGATCTCCTGTGCCTAGATGAGGCCACAGAGAAGGATCCAGCTAGCAAGCTGAGGCTTTATTTTATAGTTAGAGAAAAACAAGGTAGTGGTCAACATAGTTAGATGTTCTTGTGAGTTTCACTTGTTTTGGCAGCACTTGCTGCACCTCCCACAGCCCATTAGTTACCTAGGAAGGAACTAGGGGGCAGCCATAAGGTCAAGCTTAATTATGCTAAGAGAGCTCTGCCCTCTAAGCTGGGACTTGTTTGTGACTCTGCCACAGGTCAGTCTGAGGCTTAACTCCAGAGCCGCTCCCTACAAGAATGTAAACTAGAAGATTTATCTGAAGAAGTTACCCAAAGTGTAACACAGAGAGACAATGATATAGAAAATATGAAAGAAAGTAAAAGCTAAAAATTGAGGAGTAGAAAATAAGAAAGTCTAACATATCAAATCAAACCAAAACTTCAAAAGGGGATAAAGCCTTGGTTACCAGGTGGTTAAAATGAGTTCACAATCAGAAGCTGGGCCTCTAGTTATAAAACAATGCCCATAATATTCCTGATCAAGACAGAGAACGACTGATTTGGGTTTCATTCAATCTGGTAATTCTCAGATGTGTCAAAATGTCCTCTGGAGTTCAGAAGGGCACACTGTTATGTCTCAATAGCACCCAGAGACTTGGTCACATCTTTCGTTTGGGAAGAACGGTCATCTTGAAAACAGGGTCCCTCTGGTCTTCACCTAAATATGGAGCAACTAACACCATAAAATAAAATTGGAAGACGGAACTCATCTTAGAATGAAATCATGACCATGATTATGAGACCTTGTGCAGAATTATGAAATGCTTGTAAATGTCTCATATTGATCATGTTTCTATTATTGACTCTTCCCTAATGATTTATAGTAAAGTCCTTAAGATAAAAATAAATATTTGTGGAGCAAAGAATATGGAAGTTGGACACTAGCCGGTTTGGCTAAGTGGATAGAGCGTCAACTTGTGGACTGAAGGGTCCCGGGTTCGATTCTGGTCAAGGGCATATACCTTAGTTGCAGGCTCCTAGCCCTGGTCGGGCCATGCAGCAGGCAACCAATCGCTTTGTCTCTCTCACATTGGCGTTTCTCTCTGTCTCTCCCTCTCCCTTCCACTCTCTCTAAAAATCAATGGAAAAAATATCCTCAGGTAAGGATTAAAAAAGAAAAAAAAGAATATGGAAGTCGGAGAGATTTGTGACCAGAGAAGTGGGTAGGAGAGTCAGCTTCTGAGGGGCAGGGAAGTGTCTTGAGTTCTTGGGTCCCCTCCAGGATAAGAAGACAATGGAAGCTGGTTGAAGCCTGTTCTGACTGTATAGAAAGAGGCAAGTGGGATTCTCCAACTATACAGTCACTGCAGTCTGCATAACTCCGCTCCTTATTATATTCAGGTATCAAATGAGAGTACAGGTAGATCCTTCCTAAAGACTAGGATAGGAAAGTAGTAGCTCAAAAGCTGGGTGGAGTTACATTTCTTACAATATGGTTATCTAGATATTCTCTAAAAACTCTAATAGCAGTGGAAAAGAGGTGAAAATCATCTTTTTAAATGTATACCTGACCTAGCAAGAAAGGAAGTAAAATCCTTAATGGCCTGAACTGAAATGGGAGCACGAATCCAGAGAAATATCAAAGCCATTGGCTGTCCTATGGCCCATGTGGCCTTTCCTTTGTTGTTACCACCATGCAAAGTGCAGAAGGTAAAATGTTGGACCTGGAAATTTCCTGAAATGCTTCAAACCAATAACTCTCCAGGTGTTTGGTGAAGGGCTCATGTGCATGTCAGGGTCCCAATTTCAACTCGGCCTTAGCCATCACTTTCTACTTGCACAGAGTCACAAGTTACCCAGAGATGAGAGGTTAGGGACTTTTCGGGTCTTAGCAATGCGCAGAGTCCTGGACGTGAGCACACCCCTATACATGAATGTGGCCTTCTTGATTCCAGGGTATATGTCAGAGCTTTTCAAAGCCCCTCTGTATGTCTCATTCTCCAATTTTTCTTTCAAAGCTTTTGGTTAGTTTAATGCCTTGCCCCAACTGGTATCCGTCACCTCAGGCAGCTGCAAAGTTAAGTAATTGCCTGTAATTATTTTTGACAAATGCTTATGGCTAAAAAGCTTTTCACACTGGTTAAGCTCTGAGTTAGGTCAAATATAGACAGCTTGCAAGTGAGGTTTTTCAGGGAGCCACCAGACAGGTCATATAATAATTCTCTGGAAATGAAGCTTTGATGGAGCTCTAGCTCCTTTCTGTTGTTTTCAGTGGCTGCCAGGCTGCTGGTTGTCACCTAGAATGCAGGCTGTTAGTTTTAAAGAATATCCCAAAGCAGCCCGGCCAGCATGGCTCAGTGCTTGATTGCTGACCTATGAACCAGGAGGTCACGGTTCGATTCCCGGCCAGGGCACATGCCTGGGTTGCAGGCTCGAACCCCATTGTGGGGCATGCAGGAGGCCCCACATCTCTCATCATTGATGTTTCTATCTCTCTCTCTTTCCTCTCTGAAATATATATATATATATTTCCTTCCTTCCTTCTTTCCTTCCTTCCTTCCTTCCTTCCTTCCTTCCTTCCTTCCTTCCTTCTCTCATTTTTTAAATTAACACTTCTCAATTGTTGCTAGCCTGTGGGTAATTTCCAGAGTTCTGAAAAAGCTGATTCTGATTGTTTTGCCAGTTTCTTGTTGCTTTTGTGGAGGAAAGATTTTTTTGAGGTCCTTACTTTGCTATTTTCACTAATGTCACCTCGATAGGGAGTTTGAATAGGCATACTTCATGCATCTGGAAACCACTCGGCCCAAATAGCATGGTGCTTTTTATTTTTAAATATTTTTATTGATTTCAGAGGGGAAGGGAGAGGGAAAGAGAGATAAAAACATCAATGATGAGAGAGAATCATTGATCAGCTTGCCTCCTGCATGCCCCACACTGAAGACCAAGCATGTGCCCTTGACCAGAATCGAACCTGGGACCCTTCAGTCTGCAAGCTAATGCTCTATCCACTGAGACAAACCTCCTAGGGCAGCATGGTATTCTTTAAAAAAATTAGGCTTATGAAATTTAAGAAGAGGAATAGAGCCTACCTAACAGTTAAACTCCTGTGGAAAATGTACATTGTTCTACCACTTCCTTCTCCTTCCTAAACTTGCTTTAAGTCTGGAGACTATAAAAATGAATGAATGAATGAACAAATGAATGCATGGGCCAATAAATCAACTGCATTTGTGGCTCACTAAAACGTCCAGTACAGGGATTTACAGAGAAAGGGCACTCAAGGAATGGTGCTGAATCAAAATAGATTGGCTCAAAATAGGCAAAAATTTTCTCTTCTCTATTATATCTTATCCTGCTCATAACATTAAATCTCCAGTTTTATATTTATCCCATATAAATTTGTATAATCTTTTATCATGAATGCTTCGCACTTAACACTTGGAGTGCGGGTGAATTTCCCGCCAAAATATAAGATGGCTCTGTCTTTTGGTTTTGTTCCATCCATCAAAAGGGTGGATTACAAACAAATATTTGGTAATACGCAGTTACAATCGGCCCGAGTTTACACGTTTCCCGCACTCCACCGCAAATCTATATGAACCGAGTTAAAGACGGCTCCCCCGGAGTACGCGCAATTCACGCGAGCCGACTTAACTCGTTTCCCGCACTCCAAGTGTTTTAATTTTTATGGGGTATATCTTAGTTTGGGTAGAAAATGAGTCCTGTAATATAGTTTTAACAGTAAATTTACAAGAAAGGAACAAAGGAACCAGGAGGGACAGAAGAAAGGAGGAAGGAAAGAAGATATTCTTGCCAATTGTCAAGGTGTTGGCCACTGGCAAATTGCAAAAGTATTTTGACTAATATGCAGCAGAGATATAATTATTTTCCATCAGAAAACTCTTAACTAGCTCAATTGAAGGACAGTAGTTAAAGAAGCCTATTTGGAAAGGATCCAAAAAGATTGTTGTGTCTTTCTTAATTTGTTATAATGAATGAGTCATAATATTTTAAGAGGATTAAAGCTGCTTATAATGAGAGTGCTACATTTAAAGGACTAAGGAAGCTTTAGGAACAATATAATATGATTGTAATACAATATAATATGATGGGATAAGATAACGTGATTCTTCCATTTCTTGTTCTTACAAGCAAATTACAAAACAAAATACTAAGTGGCTTTTAATTTTGTTTCATTCTTTGTCAGAAGATGTGAAGATGAAATAGAACCTGCTTACACACACACACACACACACACACTGAGTTAACTCAATTTTATGCAATAAATTGTTATAATAAATCATTTTATATCCTTATTTCTCTAATGATTCTATTTAATTAATAATGAATATAAAAGCAGGACTTCAATTAGTACTCTAGCAAACATAGCCTACATCTTTTAAAATTGGTTTATCTTCATTAAGTACTTAACATCATCTAAGAAAAGGCAAATGGTATTTCTCTCAGTTCTTATGACATCATTGTATAACTTTCCAATTTGGAAAACACTCGGAAAAGTAGGAAGGGTCTTTAAGACATAAGTCCTGGTCTCTTTAGAAAATCTTTGTCACAGAAAAACAAATATAGGGGTTATTCTGGATTAAAAGAGAAAAGATACAAAAACGAAATGTAATATGTAACCACTGATTAGACACTAATTTTAAAAGCTATAAAAGATATTTTGAGAATAATTGTGGAAATTTGATATGAGTTGGATATAATTAAGAACATATTTTCCAGCCCTGGCCAGGTGGCTCTGTTGGTTGGAGTGCTGTCCCCTACACCAAAAGGTTGCAAGTTTGATTCCTGGTCAGGGCACATACCTACGTTGCAGGTTCAATCACAGTCAGGGAGCATACAGGAGGCAACTGATCGATAAGTTTCTCTCTCACATCAATGTTTGTTTCTCTCTCTCTAAGAAAAAATGTATTTTTCAGCTCTGGCGAGGTAGCTCAGTTAAGAGTCTGATCTCTGGTTGTACATACAAGAAGAAAGCAATGAGCGGGACAAGAAAATTGGTGTTTCTCCCTTCCTCTCTCTCTGTTTCTCCCTTTCTCTCTCTCTCTCTCTCTCTCTCTCTCTCTCTCTCTCTCTCTCCCCCTCTCTCTCCCTCTCTCAAAAATCAATAAACAAAAAAATTTTAAGTATTTTCTTAGGAGTGTTAATGATATTGTTTTGTAGAACATTCTTTTTTGGAAAGTGTATGCTGAAGTTTTTAGGGCTGGGTCTACAACTTGCTTTCAAAAGATTCAGAAAAAATATACATATCATAGTTGTCAAGCTGGGAATGTATAACCTGATTTTTATCATGAAATGTGGTGAATAGTAATATATTTCCTCCTTCAAGGAAAAACTTATTGCCTTAGGTGCTGGGAGAGCAGTCAAGAGCAGCCTCTAGCTAGCAGATCTCATGGGACTGCTGCTACTACATATAGTGCCCCACCTTTGTCCAAGGTCATGACCTTCAATGATTATTGAAATGGAAATACAAAGGCCCGGCCATTTTTGCCCAATGGGAGACAATTCTGATGGGTCAATTTTAGCTTTAGAATTGGCTATGGCTGTCAATCCTACCCTGCAGCTCAATTTCTCCCCCTGCCCAGTTGTCCCCCACCCACCCACCCACCCACCTTCCTTTCACACATAGATATAGACCCTAAGGGCACAATCTAATAAATATTTGATCATTAAACTCTGTCCCAGAGTCTTCTAGGATAACTCAACCTGTAACACGGATGGACATCAAATAACCTCCAAATGAAGAATTTGTTTTTTAAAGTTTTGTTTCCCTAAAAAATGCCAATGTCACAAAGAAAGGCTGGGGAAATGTTCCAGATTAAAATAAACTAAAGAGACATGACAACTAAATGCAACATATGATGCTGGACTGCATCCTGTACTGGAGACAAATTAAATGCCCAAAGAGCATTATTGGATCAGTTGACAAAATTGGAATATGGATTGTAGTTTAGATAAAAAATATTGAATCAATTTTAAATTTCCTGTAATTGATAAGTGTACAGTGGTTATGTAAAAGAATGTCCTTGTTTTAACAAATAGACACTGAAATATACAGGGGAAAGGAGCATGATATTTTCAACTTCCTCTGGAATTGTTCTGAGAAACTACATACAGAGAGAATGTAAAAAAGCAAATGGGGCAAAATTTTAACAATTGGTGAGTCTAAGTAGAGGGGATATGAGAGAATTCTTTGTATTTTACTTGCAACTTTTCTGTCATCTTGAAATTATTTTCAAATAAGAAATGTATATTTATATATTACATATAAAGAATTACAGATCAACCAGATATAGCAAAATGTTAACAACTGATCTAGATGATAGGGAAATGGTTGTTCTCTGCACTATTCTTTCAACTTCTATGAATGTTTGAATTTGTTCATAAGAAAAGTTGGAGGGGGGAGGGAGGGGGGAATAGGGGCCAGGATGTTTGTTACGCAAGACTATACCTTCTGGAGCACTATGTCTTTATTTCAAGTTGCTGCCCCATGTTTAATGGTTACTCTGTCTGTGATTAACTGAGAGAACATAGATTAGCATATCAATTAGACTCTTAAAGTTTTCCCCTCTATAAAGTAGCCCTCTTTTAAGTCATTAATTATTTACTTCCTCATTATAAGAAACCCAATTAGATGTACAGTGTAAACTCTTAAGTTCCAAAACTTTCTTTTTTATTTTCTGCTGTATCCTTATTTGCTAGAACAATTCCTAGACCATGGAATTTGCTCAATAAATATCTATTAAAACAACAAGTGAGAAAATAAAGAACACGTGAGAAAGAGTTAAAATAAATATGATTTGGGTATAAGTTAATAATTTTACCTACTAAACATCAACGCCTACCATAATGACCAAAATTAAATTTGATTTGACTTTTTGCTGGCTCTCTCTTTCTTACCGCAAATTGGGAGAATATGAATTCTAGAATTATTTTAGCAATCAAGTTGTTAATTTGGATGGACCTGAGCCAGGAAGTAGTTGGAGATAGCACTGCTGGGCTCCAGGAGGGAGCGGCAGAGAGCTTTTGAATGCTAGCCCTTCAGGGCACTTAGGTATAGAGTGACCTTGAGGAAAGACATGCAGCTGCAGCTGAGGGCCTGGGAGGGGAGGTCTCACCACACAGGACCAAGCTAACTTGAAACCAGGAGAACCCAGGCTCTACCACACTTGAAGAAAAGAGATCGTAAGGCTGTATGAAGCCATGTGTCAGAAAGCATCGCATATTTATTAGCCAAGTGTCAATACTCACTCAAGGGGCCTGGAAATGAGTCCAGCTGCAGGAGACGATGAGCCAGGAGTCAGAATGCAGAAATCAGAATTGGAGCAAGAACCGAGAGGAACCTAAATAGATGTGGAAATAGGGTGCATTAGTTTCGACCTAATGGATGTGTGTGTTAACCACAAAACAGCAGCCTTCCCAGGATCCTGACCTCCTGGCAAACACTGGGGGCTTGCTGATGGTGCTGGTGGCTGATAGGTCTCAGTCCTAATGGCAAGTGTCATCCTAAGACACACTCTGCTGTCATTTCAGGCCATCCTTTATATTCTACCTTTCCACTCATTACTTCCACTTCCAGCTCAGAATCAGAGGAAGCTGAACAAAGCATAACCAAGAGGACTTCAATTTTTTAAAATATATTTTTATTCATTTCAGAGAGGAAGAGGGAGAGATAGAAACATTAATGATGAGAGAGCTGCCTCCTGCATGCCTCCCCCCCCCAACACACACACACTGGGGGATCGAGCCTGCAACCTGAGCATGTGCCCTAGACAGGAATCAAACCCAGAACCTTCAGGCCAATGCTCTATCCACTGAGCCAAACCGGCCAGGGCATGAGACCTTCAATTTTTCATGTTTATCCTCTTGTCTGGCCCTCGCCTCATTTTTTTTTAAAAAAAAATATTTTTATTGATTTCAGACAGGAAGAGAGGGAAAGAGAGATAGAAACACCAATGAGAGAGAATCATTGATCAGCTGCCTCCTGCACGCCCCACACTGGGGATTGAGCCCACAACCTGGACATGTGCCCTTGACCGGAATCGAACCCTGGACCCTTCAGTCTGCCTGCTGAAGCTCTATCCACTGAGCCAAACCGGCTAGGGCTCACCTCATTTTCAAATCTAGAGAGCTGCTTGCTCCCTAGGCAACTGTTATTTAAAATAATTTGTTTAGATTTATAATTAGTTATTTTGCATGGAATAATAACTATTATCTCTTTAACTAACACACCCAGCAAACATCTGAAGTGTTTTTAAGGTGGCATCTTAAACTGCTTAAAAAGGACCACATTGCCAAACTTTTTGACACATTGTAGTGAAATATTAGAACTAAAATCAGTACCGTGGTCTTACCCTGTAAGACATGATTTATGACATGCAGGTGCTCTGAGAAATATGATTAATGGTTGGGTTTTATTTCAGATATTTTCCCCATTTATAGTGCGAGTACTATATAATGTTTCTCCATTTTCTTCTTAGAATTATTTCATTAATACTCAGCTGTTGGCCTGTACTAAGGTTTGGCCTCTAAGAGAACTTTATTACAGATGTCACCAGTGTGGCCAACAGCTAAGTTGAGGGGTGGGGAGTAGTATTATTCCAAAAGCAGACTAAGTTAGTACAGTAAAGCAGAAGCAGTTAAACATTAGCTTCCAGGGATTCATCTAAAGTATGCAATAAGAAATTCTGGAAAGGAGCTATTTTTACTTTCATTATGAAATTTGTGAGTTTTGGTTTAGTATTTTTTTATACTGAATTACATATGCAGAAGGATAACTGTTTTTCCAGTATATGTAGGGTCTGTCAGTAAATACTGTAAAGGACTTCACAATGTGCAAAAAGCTCCCTGGGCACCCTAGCTGGTGTGTCTTTTCAGGTTCTCTCTGCCTGTCATTGTCTCTGAGGTATTTTATAGTTGTATAAGTTGATATTTCTGCAAATGATCTTTGTCCACAGAAATACAAATGAATTGTATCTAGTAGAACGCAATTGATTATTGCCTTGTGAGTATTGGCCAGTTTTGCAACTGTTTATAAATTCACTTCAACATTCTTGATGGCCTATGTATGTGTGATACTTTGAATTCTCCTTTTAATCCATGTAATAGTTTTACTGATTCTCTCATTTACTAATGAGTTAATTAAAACCTTTGAAACATATTAATTTCATATTTGTATGAGTCATGATTTACCTGTTTAAAATTATCTTTTGTCACTGGGGAAAAAGCTGAGGACCCATAAGCAAGATTAATGTAGTTGTTTTGCATAGTTAGAATATTTAACACAGCACTCAAATATATTCAGCTTTCGTCCTCTCTCTCTCTCTCTCTCTCTCTCTCTCTTTCTCTCTCTCTCTTCAGTTAGACTGAGGCCACTTTAATCCCTGCTGCAGCTTCTCAAACAGAGGAAGGGAGCTAAACCAATGTTCCAGCCAGCCCCAAACAACAAAATAATTGGTTAGATGTGCTGCTTTGCCTGAGTGCAATCTGAGAACACAGAATGCCTCCTTGGCCTGAGGACACTATCTGCCTCAGCACCGTGGGATACAGAGAATTCACAGCAGCCCCAAAGAATGTGCAGTTATATCTAATCTGTGACCGTCCTTGCCTCATCTCTCCCTTGGGGTATCTAAATATTTCCAGGGTGTTTATGTAGATATGTAGACTTGAGGCTTATTTCTACATAGCCCTCTGCAGTCGGTCTTCTTTTTTCTTCTGTCGCCTGGTCTCTCCAGTTGTTCGACCTCCCTCTTTCCCACCAGTCCCTTCTCACCAAAGTGTTTGGATGTGAACGACCACAAGCATTTCTGGGCAGTATTTTACAGCAGTTAGGAACTAGGGCCTGGAGTCACACAGACCTTGCTTTCTAATTGCAGTGCCATTTTTTTCACCTGTGTGGCCTCGGGAAATGAGTTAAAAGCTCCAAGCGTCAATTTCTCCATCTGTAAAATAGGGATAATACTATCTACTTTATTGGGCAGCTGCAACGATGAAATGAGGCAATTAAGTGAAGCTCCCGGCTTGATGCAGTCATCTGTTACGACTGCAATTTCCATCTCTGTCTCCTATTTCCTTTTTTACTCCTATTTGTAGTGTTCTTCTACTTCCCATTTTCTTACTTGTAGGTTCACAGCTTTCCCCTCCATCCGACATAGATACTACCAGGTTTCAGGTGCCCAAAATAAGGCACCTTGGCCTGTTAAGTATTTCATGCTGAAGGAATCTGAGAAAACAGTGGGTCAAGAGAGGCCTTTTGGATTTCCCCTGAAGCAGGTCATAAAACCCGCATGTGAGAGCTGCCTCTCCCATAGCCAGAGGAAAGGAGTGTCCTCATCTCAGAAGCCCAGGGACCAGGAATCTGAAAAAACAGGCCTTGCTACATTTCCCCCCCGCATACTACCCTCAGCTCATAACCCTTTGGTCCCAAAACATTTTTCCATGACTCTCAACTTTTCATCAAACACTCATGAAAACACTCACCTTTAACCGTTTCTTCGGGCCTTCATTATAAAGCCTTCTTTTGGAAGGCTCTCAGGTCATTTACCGCTAATATTAATTGTGTATGCTTTTCTGTCTTTTATGTAAAAATTAATATAAACTTTACATAGAATTATATTTGTATTCTGTAATTTGGATGCATTTAATGGTTTATAGTTAATATAAATAAATAAACATTAAATCTGTTAATCTGCCTTTTGTTACAGGAGCTCTGGCTGAGAATTCAGAAGGAGAGGAGGAAAAGCAAAGGCAGTGGTCACATGTACTGCATCATTTTTTAAAAATATATTTTATTGATTTTTTAGAGGAAGGGAAAGGGATAGAGAGTTAGAAACATCGATGAGAGAGAAACATTGATCAGCTGCCTCCTGCACACCCCCTACTGGGGATGTGACCGCAACTAAGGCAAATGCCCTTGACGGGAATCCAACCCGGGACCCTTCAGTCCGCAGGCCGACGCTCTATCCACTGAGCCAAACTGGTTAGGGCCTTTTTAAAATTATTATTACAATCGATTTAGTTTTTTCATCAATGATCTGGGGAGAAAATCCATCAGCAAACCATTGACAGTGCCCGGCTCAGACTAAGGCCTGAAGAAGTGTGAGATGCTGTTACTGTTACCTCACTTTATCAGTCTTTTTGTTAGGGTGGATTGTGAAATAACTCACATAACTAACATATGACTTTGTTGAAAGGTAGCAAATTCTTGGGTTTCTAGCTAATTTAATGACCAATGGCTCTAGTCAGAGAGTTCGTTTGATGATATTATTTGTGATTACTTCAGATAACATTTTGGATTTATGTTTCATCCTAAGAGAAAACATCAGCTGAAAAGACACCACGGTGAGCAGCAAACTAGTGGTTTCCTGCTGTTACGGTAAAGCTGAACTGTGCTCATTGCTTCCTGTCCAAACGTAGGACATTCTGATCCTGTGATAATGTTCTACTAAAGGAGTTTATTTGTTTTTGCATCAAATGATTTGTGTCGATGAGTTCATTTCTTGTGAGGAAGATCAGTACAACATGGCTGGGCTCCTTGCTGTCATCTCCCTGCCGGCTAACCCAGCTAGCCAGAGAACACATCAATTGTCTGCCTTAGCAAGAAAAACATCAGCTCTTCCAAAAAATTTTTCCGTTGGGGCATTCTCTTAAATTTGATAAATAAATTATTTACCGATGGCTTGAGAAAAACATAAAAAGAGGAAAATGGTCATTTTTAAAGAAATCACTGAAAGGCAGCCAGAGGTTTCAAGCAGGTTCCATTTGCCATGGCTAGAAAAGAGAGCTGATTTGTTTTCAACCGAACTTCTGTTTATTTAAGGTTGAAACAAATGACTGAATGTTTCTGTAAATAGCCCAATGTAAAATTAAAATGGAGAAATACTCTCTACAATCGCTTTTCCCCCTTTCTGTATTCTGGGAGATGTAATCCATTTCTGAGAAAATCCGAAAATACCACTTTCATAGAGTGGTGCATTATAACCTCTCAGACAAGCAATTTCATGTGTGTGCTGACATTCCCCTTCCCCATGCAGTCTCTCAGAACAAAAGGCAAACAATAGAGAAATGCCATATTTATACATGAAATACCGTTCCAGAGCTAGGCATCCCTCCCTGGCAAGGTAGGAAGAGCTTAGCCATTTTACCACATTTCCCCCATCTTCTTGGTCAGAGCATGTAAGCAACTGTAATTAAGTATATGTTTTGTGTGTTGATTATGTAAAATCATTCCAGAGGCGACTGGTTTTATTTTGAATAGAGTTAATGAAATGAAAGCTCGTAGGAGGGAGAATGACAATCAAGCAGAAGAGTCTTGTTTAATATTATCTTTGCACCTGGGCAACATAATGCGTAATTTATATCAACTTAGTATTTTCCATAAGGTAACCAAACAACTGATTTGACTAAGCTTTAATTTTCTGAATTTGCTAGTGGTTTTGGAATTAAGGAGAAAATCACCAACAATTCTAAAGGGTAAGCTGTGTTTTTACATGTTACTTTCCTAGCCTCCACAAGCCTATCCCCCATTTTAAATCTGGATCCCTATATTCTTCACTTATAATTTTTAGTTATATACTTAAATGCTTATTTGCTAAATGTCTCTCTCCCACTGATCCCATTGTAATGAGCTAGTTATTAATAAAAGGAAAGGAGCAACAGGAAGGCCAGACATGATAGCCATGTCATTTGGGCAGCTCCACCAGGAAGCTGCAATTTCACACTCCCAGGAGATCCTGGCCCATTTCCAGCAGATCATGGGAGGATGGGGGAGAAGGGGTCCAACAAAGGGAAGATAGACACATGCCCAGTAAAGTTGGGGTGATACAGGAAATGCACTTGCTTGCAAATCACACCTGGGGTCAGGGATGGTTGGCCAGAATGGGTAGCCACTGCAAGTGCTCAAACATTTGGGAATACATAATCCCCCAAACAAAGAAGTTGGGCTGTTGTTGCACATTACTCTTGGCTTGTGGGGTCCTTTTGCTCCTGCTTCTTTGCATTCACCCCTATGGCCCATAGCCCTGTGGACCCCGCATGCAACGGACTAATGGACTACAAATGGGAAACACAAGCTAAGCTAGCCTGGTGCTGGACTGGACCCGGCTCCAACATGGAAAGGAAACTCTGGATATTAGCTCTGGTTTTAGCTCTACTGAAGCCCTAGCTACATTTCTTCTATGACTGGACTAAGGGAAATGGGACTTGGAAACCGGGGGCATAATTCCGTGAAATAAAGCTTTCTACCATATCTCATCCTCCCGTGGGGGCCTCCAGAAATGCTTATCCAACGGTACCCCAATAACCCCACTTCCACATGCAACCAGGGAAGATGAGTCCCTCTTATGTCCTGTAACACCAGCAGGCTGCAGTTTAGCTTACTTCTATACTCCAGAGCCTACCACAGTTTCTGGCGAAGAGCGGACCTCAATAATATCCACTGACTGGTGGAAAGACAGTACAGTGGGTTTTGATAAAAGGCATTCATGCTGATGGGCATCTCAACAATAACCAATATTTCATTTTGTCTGAGAAGGCAAAGGTGAGTTTGAGAAGTTCGTAATTATCATCAACTCCATTCATTCCTGTGCTCAGAACCTCTTCTTATGAAAGGTGTTAAAAGAATGCTGATTACCTAGGAAAGCTAGTCTCACTCCTGAGAGGTGTTAAATTTGTTCAGCCACTTCATTAGACCAGGATTTTTGATTGACAGGGAAGATGATGGAGAATTTTCTTCAAATTGCTATTAAGGGCAAACTAGTTTCCTGTAAACCACATGGTTGTCTAATCATGTATTGCTTATAATTAAAACCAGTTCACCTATCTACGTTAAAAAGGAAGCAAATACCAAGCACACCTAATTACATAATATCATTTAACACATTATGGTAACACCTAACATTTCCTGAGGACTTGTTAAGTGTCTAAGCAACTTTACATGCATTTTTCACAGTTAATTCTCAAAACAATCCTGTGAGGTACTATTATTTACTATTATATTTCTATGAGGGTGAGAGTGGTTGGGCAATTAGCAAAAGTGGTAAAGTCCAGACATGGCTTCTGGGGCTGTCTGACTTCAGACACTTCTTTCTTAACCCTTGTTCGCAACCTCTCTGTTAATGTGTTTATCTCCCTTGCTAAACTGTGAAAGCCTCAAAGGCAGGGGCTATGTTTTACTCACCCTCATATCTCAACTACTTTATTGCAATAGATGCTCAATAAAATTGTAGTGCATGAAGGAGGAAGTGCTTTCTCAATATCAAAACTATATGCTTGCTATAGTTTAATGTTAAATATAGTTAACTATACAATGTGTACAAACAAAATACACACATCAAACAAATATTTACATGATAAAACAATTATATATGAACATATCTCACTACTTTTATTAAATTGGTAATCTATGTTTTATGTTAAAGCATAAGAAATTCCCATTCTATTAGCTTAAAAATGGTGAAGGTCAAATAATATCCGTTTTATATGGTACAAGCTAGTGAAAAAAAAATTTATGTCAACTCTTAGTGGTATAATTAGGCGGAATGTTCCACTACCAGATTTTTCCTACTCAAATAGAGGTATGTCATTATAAACCACCAAAGAAAACTTCTTTGTGAGAATTAAAGACGTCATATCTATAAGAACTTTCTTCTAGGTCCAATGGCCTAACTTTATATACGAATTATTTTTCATGTATTTATCACAGTGAGGATAATTTGGTCCTATGAAAATTCAACCCCACACATATTAGCCTTGGCTTGGATTCTCTTTTTCAGGCTGCCAAGTTGCATACAACTCCTTTAAAAGTCCTTCTCCACGAAGCCCTCCCTCTCCCAGCCTCACCCCGCCCCGTTAAAAAAATATATGTTCAGTAAAAAGTATTTCTGGAGCCTCTAGGACAGTGGTTCTCAACCTTCTTAATGCCGCGACCCTTTAATACAGTTCCTCATGTTGTGGTGACCCCCAATTTCATTGTTACAAATTGAACATAATTAAAGCATAGTGATTAATCACAAAAACAATATGTAATTATATATGTGTTTTCCAATGATCTTAGGCGACCCCTGTGAAAGGGTCATTCGACCCCCAAAGGGGTCGCGACCCACAGGTTGAGAACCGCTGCTCTAGGAGGTGAAGGTGAATTATAAGTTTGCTCCTCGTGGGCACCAAGACCATACGGTGTATGCCAGAGCACTGGCCACTTGCCTTGAAGCTGGGTAGAACTTTGGGATGAAGTGAGGATAGTGGGCTGGAGAACTCTCTTATTATGATTTTCTTTGTTATGGAAGACCCAAAATAAAGGGCTGCTTTTGCCCTGATGTTTTAGGGAAAGCAATGCTTTACATTTGCACTTGCATGCTGTTCTCACACCCTCTCTCCTAGCGGAGGTCAAAGGCTGTTCTGGGCTCCTCAGGCCAAGAAGGACTTCTTCTGGGTACACCCTATCAGTTGCTCAGTCAAGTCCAGATCTTTTCATCTTACTTGACTTATGATGGGACACCAACACCCACCTCTCTCACTGTCTCACCTCCTCCAGGAACTGTTAACTTGCACACTTCTGTCCTCCCTTTTCTGAACTCCATATCCTGTAGGAAATGCACGCTTTTAAATCTTTTTAGTGTAATAGCTTAATTCTGTCGTCCACACAGCACAACTCTAAGCTCACTTAGGACAAGAATCTCCCAATAAAACCCTCCCGTCTTCTTCCACTACACTGGCTGAGGGTTCAGTCAATATTTGCTTGACTGAATGTGACACATAAAGATGGCTTCTCTTAGTTAATGAGAAACAACCTCTCTTCCCTCCAAACATGGAAAAGAACAGACTTCCAAACAAGGAACCACATATCCCAGCGTCCCTCTTCCTTTGCTTAAACATGGAGGTGAACACTGAGATTTGTAAAACAGAACAAATCGAAATGTCAACCATACAAAAGCTCTAATATGCCTTATTTATTTGATTGCAGGAACCCCCTTACCACAAACCAAGTCTTTAGGTGCATTCGTCCTGCAGAAAATCGCTGGACGAATGCAGGGTTTCTCACATGCAGGTTTACATGGGCCAGTTGATTGTGTTTGCTGAACAAGGGGCCACTGTGACCAAGGCTGGATGTTGGCTCCTCCCGGGGTCAGTTTGCTTCACACAACAAGAAACCCTTCCACAGGCAAAGCCAGGCCTCATTTAACCCCTGCCCTTCCACCCTCAAATTAATCACTGACCAATAATATTCTCTTGCCTGAAAGGAAGACTGCATAATTTCCAGTAAAAAGTGGTGCCCGAATCATGTGCAGTTTGTTCCTACTGCACCATTTTCTTCAACAATGAAGAGATTTTTTTTTTCAGCAGCAGTGGCATAATCAGAGCATACTATGATAATTGGATATAAAAAAATAAAGTCTGAATAAAAGTGTATCTCACTAAACATGCATTAGGTACCTACTGTATTTGCTAAGTACCCACTATGTATTTCACATTGAGCAATGACTTAATAAGCAGCGATTAAAATAAGTGGTAGGGGGAATAAAAAGCTGGAAGAAACCTAACCTATCGGATTTCTTTTAGAGGAAAGGAAACTGAGGTCCCGAGAATTTGTTCTTCCTTAAGGCATGAAACAAGTTAGAGACAGAGTTGAATCAGAGCTCTGGAGACAGATAAAATCAAAACAGCAATTCTAAAATATTGTGCAACCTAGATTTGAGACATAGTTGGAAACTGTCCAGTATCAAAGAATGTTATGTTAGTAATCTTCATTTAACTAGTCTTTTTTTTTAACCTTTAAAATTTTTATACTATCAGCTTTTATTGTTGGCTTGGCTTTTATTAATTTCATTAGAAGTTTTATTTGAGGTAGAAACCTTTACTAATGTTAACATCACCAAAGAAACCAGGTAAATTAGAACTGGAGTCCAGACCAGATTGAAAGATTTAACTTTATGTGGTATATATGAAAACTGAGACCTGAAGAAAAATAATAGAAATTTTTAATATTAGAAAATTTCTAATTTATAAAAGTAATGGACTATTAGAGAAAGTTTGGGGGAGGAGGATGTATCACCCGAAGGGGTCCAGCATATACCACTGTGGCATTAAAATTATTTTGAGCAGAAAGCATTTGAGGTCCCAGAGGAACTCATCTGTCATAAATCTCTTCCCTGGGAGTAACCAGGGAAGAAGTTGGGCTCTGATCACCAGAGATAAGGCATACCTCACCTAAACAGGCATGTCACAAAAACTTGCCCACCTATTCCCCTAAGGATTCATTTAATTTTCATTAAAAAGTCAGAGCTCTGGAGTTTTGTTTCCCCATAAATACTCTTTCTCCCCCTCCCCTTTTCTTTTTAAGAAGTCACTTGTATTCCTGTAAGTGCCTTTTCCCCCTTTCTTTTCTGCTATTAAGATGGTTTATAAGCCCCGAATTCTAACCCTCCCTTTATAGTCACATTTTTATGTGAACTCATCTATGTACATTAATAAAACTATGCACCCCTATGTTCATAGCAGCACAATTTACAATAGCTAAGATTTGGAAACAGCCTGAGTGCCCATCAGCGGATGAGTGAATTAAAAAACTTTGGAACATCTACACAATGGAATACTATGCTGCTATAAAAAAGAAGGAACTTTTACTATTTGCAACAGCATGGATGGAACTGGAGAGCATTATGCTAAGTGAAATAAGCCAGTCGGAGAAAGATAAATATGACATGATCTCACTCATATGTGAGATATAATGATGAATATAATTTGATGAACAAGAATAGATCCAGAGACAAATGGCGGGGGGGGGGGGGGTCAATTGGGGAAAATGGAGACTTATGTAAAACTTTAGACAATAAAAATTAAAATAAATAAAAATATAAAACTATGTGATTAAATTTGTGTTTTCTCTTACAAATCTGTCTTTTGTCAGTTTAATTCACAAGACCTCAGGAACTGCACCTAAGAGGATAGAGGGAAAGTTTTCCTTCCTGACACAACATCAGTTCAACACAACTATTTTCAATTTTGCTTATTTCCTACAATTGTTTCAACTGTGTTTACTTTTTACATCATTATAATCATCGTTAACATTACAATATAAGCACCCGTCCACAATGCCACATAACCCTTCAAATTATGACTTCCTAATGACTGCAACATACTTCATTGAGATTATACATAAAAAGTTCCTTAACTAGCCTTCTACTGTTGGATATTTAGGTTGCTTCTAATTTTTTAAAGTTATAAACAACTTGGGGAAAAAATTTTGAAGATAAACCTTTCCATTATTCTATAAGTTAGCTCCCAGTGCTGTGGCCTTTGAAAAGGGAATGTTGGGTTAAGTATTTATCTCAGGAAAATGGCAATTAGCGGTAAAGTAACAAAGGAAATGTAGGACATGCTTTTATAAACTAAATATGTCTCAGATAAACTCATAAAGAAAGGCCACGGAAAAAACAAAAACCATTTTGTGTCTGGAAGATGTGCAAACATGACGAGAATTATCCAGTAAAAGGCATTACTTGGACGAGGTAATTTGAAACCCAGAAAAAGGTCCCTTGGCCATTGTTCCCACAAAACAAACAAAAAATAATAATAGTGGATTAATTTAGCAACAAGTTTATGGAAGATTGGGTGAATGAGTTTGTTTTAAGTGAAAAGGGCCAATTTAAGAGTTATTGCTGATGAAAGTTCCATTATCAAACCTTCATTTGGTTTTCATTAGCTTTCACTTGAAGAAAATGATAAACCATTAGGCAGAAAGCAATTGCTGCTCGCAGTTATCTGACCACCATAGGAACAATCGAGTTAGCCGAACCTTTCCCCCCAGCTACTGCTCTGCATTTAGCCATTAGTCCTCCATTAGGAGGGCCCAGGTACCAGCCATTCGAACAGGCAATCGATTGGGAGATTTCAAGTAGCAACAACAAAGAAAAGTTTGTTGTGAAGAACCACAAGCTATTCATCTCTGTAAGGAGAGGGGGAAACACACACACAACCAAACTACATTACAACTCAATTTAGAACTTTTTCTTACCTTGTGATCTAAGGAGGGAAAATCAATTTTCATCTCAGAGCCCCATTTTCTCCTATTAGATTTCTCTACAGTGGGCTTTCCAGAAATGATGCTTGATTATTTCTGAGTCACAACTACTTAAAATCCACATTTATGAACCATTTCCTAGGTAAAAGCTGAGGAAATTACAGCAAGTTCTCTGGGCCCTTATGTTCCCTCTCTTTCAGGAGTTTAGATCTAATCAGCAGCTGTAGCAATGCCTATTATGATCTTCCCTCAACACTTCTATCAGGACCAAGAATATGAACCTTCACCTAAAGTGTTTCATAAACTACCAGGAGTCCCTTTTTCTCCCTTTCTTTTCTTTTCTCTTCTTTTCTTTCTTTTATTTTTATTGCCAGCTGGTAGTTAATCCAAATACTGCTTTAGACATACATTGTCTGCAGGAATCCTCATCTGGTCAGCTGCAAATGCGTCCCTTGAAAAACAAACAAGAAGCACTTACCAGTTAATTTTCTGAAAGCAGAGGCGCTATTGTGATGCCTGGGTGTGACCTCCCTGCTGCAGACTGGAACGCAGGGTGGTTTTCAGAACTGCTACGTTGTGTACTCTTTCCCTGCTTCCTCCTTTGGCTTTTATCTGGCTGTTTGAAATGACACTGTAGAGGAGAATGATGCTGGGTTTCCTCTGAATGTGGCTCTTCCCTTCCTCCTCCACCCTCCATAAAAATTCACCCTGCTTTCCTGGAGGAAAGTAAGCAAGGAGCATACTGCCCCAATTAATTCTTTTGCTCGGCCTGTGCGTGTGTGTGTGTGTGTGTGTGTGTGTGTGTGTGTGTGTAACTGAGATTTGTTTTCTTGAATGGAAATCATTGCCATTGGCTGCAGTGCCACAGGCTGAGGAACTAGGGGTGGGGGAGGCACCCATGCCTCCTTTGTTTGGGTGGGCTTGAGCCTAGGAAAAGTCAAATTAAATCTCATTTCAACAATGGAATGAAAAGAACCTTAGAAATGTCAAAGGAGAGCTCTTCAAATGCCCTGGGTTTCAGTGTATTTCTGAGAGGGAAGAGAATTGGAATCACATTATCAGTTAGGCGAGCATTTTAGCTGTGGTGTGTGTGTGTGTGTGTGTGTGTGTGTGTGTTTTACTGAGGCAGGTTGAGAGACAGCTTGCCAGGCTCTGAGGAAATTAAAGGTTGGATTTTTATCTCTCATCTCCCTCGTGGGCCTGGCAGATACGGGCTCGTCTGTGTATCTGAAACAGGACTCATAATTCAGAAATTCGCAGGGAGAGCTTGGGGGGCGGGTGGGCGGCGGGGGGTGAAGGTGAGCAGGCCTTGATGTGGTTAGCTTCCCTCTGCAGGGCTAACGTGATTATTTGGGGAAGGTCTAACATCAGCTTGACCATGTGATATTGGAAATCGAATGTTATTAGGTCCTGAAACATGGGTGGGCCACCTAATTGAACATGGCTTGAGGAGCACACGGCTTTGTGTCTGACTGCTGTGCGAGGCTGCCGGGAGCACCGGGTGCCACCCCAAGTGTGCCTCTTTGGCGTAAGGCTTATTTTGAGCTGATTATTTTTGAAGAGACTGCAGACCCGGAAGAAGCTTGGAAAGCAGGCAGTAGTTACCCTTTTGTGAGGGGAAATCTACATTTATAAGAGACATTTACATTAGAAAGGGGGCCTGTATCAGGAAGAGAGCTACTACTGGAGATCATTTTTTCATCCTGGAGGCTTATCTGCCTGTCAGGGCAACCTTTGTTTCCCAAACATTTCCTCTTCTCACCTTCCTGTGAATTACCTTCCCCTCCTTTAAATCCCAGACCCCTATCCCTTTCCTTAGCTCAGGATCCTATATAATCCTCAATCTTCTGGCCACCATTTGAGGCTGGTATCTTTGTGGGTCTCCTGAATGCACGTAATTAAAGTTGTTTTGTGTTTGTCCTCCCCTCCTCCTGCTCGTGTCTTTTTACACGGGGTCTTAGCCACGAACAATGAAAGGTAGAGGGAAAATGCTCTTTCCTCCCCTCCAAGACCAAGTCTAGAAGATTTAAAGCAGGATCCTCTGAGTAGTGGGTAAGGGTGGAGTGGGAGCAAATGGGAATAACCCTGGGGGATGCTTTTTCAAACTACAAATTTCCCCCTGCCTATGAGGATGTGCTCCCTCACATTTTCCCCCCGGGTCCCAATCCCTTGATTCCACAGAAGTAACCACCAGTAATAATCCTGGCCTACCTCTTTTCAGTATGACCCCAGCACAGATGTGCTGGCTGAAGGAGTAGCAAGTAGTAGAGCACTCTGCTTAGGCACCAGCTCCCACTGCTTTGCTTCAGCAATGTGAGCATTTACTACTAGTTATATGCTACCTTCTGTCGTCACACAAAAGCACAATTTCACCCACAAAAGACATTTTTGAGAAGAATTTTAAGTGTTGGTTACTTTACACGGTTTCGAGTTTATTTTTTGGTGGCAGAGCGGCAAGCATTGAGGAGCAAAGGATAGAGAAGGATGAGAAATGACATTTGGCGAACAGTTACTAGGTGCCAAGCATAGTTTAAGCACAGTACACACCGAAACTCAGGAAAGTGTACACATTTGTATGTTTCGCTACCACCTAAAACAATAGAGTTGAAACATATGATTACTTACCTTTAAAATTGGTCCAAAATGCCCTAACCGGTTTGGCTCAGTGGATAGAGCGTCTACCTGCACAGACTGAAGGGTCCCAGGTTCGATTCCGGTCAAGGGCATGTACCTTGGTTGCGGGCACATCCCTAGTAGGGGGTGTGCAGGAGGCAGCTGATCAATGTTTCTCTCTCATCGATGTTTCTAACTCTCTATCCCTCTCCCTTCCTCTCTGTAAAAACAAAATCAATAAAAATAAATAAAATAAAAAATAAAAATTGGTCCAAAAAACTCAGGAACAGTAAATCAAATGCCTCAGCTGCACATTTGAGGAGCTCCCTTAAGATGTGCCTTAAAGTTGGTCCATTATTCAAAAACAGTTGAAGCTGAAGTGCCACCCTTCGTGCAGTGAGTGCAGTGGACATCAGCCAGGCTGTTGGGTGGTGCATTGGTTAAGCTGGTGAGTCAGCTCATTGGAGATCTAGTAAGATGGCCTCTCCTGTCTGTTGCAGAGTTGGAGTTCAGTCCCAGGCACTGACTCTACACACCACATTTATAGCACATAGAGATGCTATGCAGGGAACAAGATAACAAAGAGGGGTCCTGGGTGATCTTGTGCTCTGGTGCAGTGGGTGTGCCCCGAGGGGTCCAGTAAAGGAGATTACGCTGACATTTCAAATGAGATGTTATCTTGGATACAAAAAAAGGCAATAGACAGGCTCCCTTAAGGTAGAGATTGACCTTTGTCAAGGTCTGGGATGAGACTTGACTATCGCCATAACTCACTTTTAGTTAAAAATTATGTTCAGCTTGGCTGGTGTGGCTCAGAGGTTGAGCATTGACTTATAAACCAGGTAGTTATGGTTTGATTCCTGATTAGGGGTTGTGGGGTCGATGATCCCCAGTAGGAGGCATACAGGAGGCAGACAATCAATGATTCTCTCTTATCATTGATGTTTCTATCTCTCTCTCCCTCTCCCTTCCTCTCTGAAATCAATTTTTTAAAAAGACACAGTATCTGTATAATAATAATAATAATAATAATAAATGTTCAGATGCTCCTGTGTGGTTGGTTACTTTCAGTCTCTGCATTTGTGTGGCCCACCACACTGGCTTCCCCTGAACTTTTCAGATTTAGTATGTGGCCCCTTTTCATCCCCACTGCCCCCTTTTGGTCATAAATCAATCCAAAGGATGCATTAACATCCGACCCTCTTGATTGGATAATGTGGTCCCACAGTACTAGGAAGGCTTATTTTTGGGAAGTTTCTCTCCCCCCTCCCCGCGCCCCCCCCCCCGCCCCCTGCCTTCATTTAGGTGTTTGTTCCTTCCATTGTTTCACCATTTCCTAAAACAGGCCCAAAATTTTAATAAAAACTATCCTACCCATTTCCCTTCCTGTCCACCTCATCCCTCCCACACCCAAATGATATGCCAGTAATAGCCCAAAAAGTACACACTTGCTATGTTGCAGAAATGCAGTTAACTCTATTGGGAAGGAGATGCTCGCTGAAGATCTATAACAAGCATGTCAAACTAGTGGCCCGCAGGCTGCATGCGGCCCAGCCAATATAACGGTATATAAGAAACGTTTGGATAAAAATTCCATAACTTAATTTTTACAATATTCTGTTATACATAATTATTAATAACGAACTACAATGTTCACTAATGACTGATTACTATAATCCTGTTGCATTCATTTCCCTTATACCAGTGGTTCTCAACCTGTGGGTCGCGACCCCTTTGGGGGTCGAACGACCCTTTCACAGGGGTCGCCTAAGACCATTGGAAAACACATATATAATTACATATTGTTTTGTGATTAATCACTATGCTTTAATTATGTTCAATTTGTAACAATGAAATTGGGGGTCACCACAACATGAGGAACTGTATGAAAGGGTCGCAGCATTAGGAAGGTTGAGAACCACTGCCTTACACGCTTTACACACAGTTATGCACAGGCGCACCATTTCTCTCCACTAATACTAGCAGCGAATATTTTAGTGGCCAATTGCCACATCATTAGTCTTGAACTGACTTGTTTGGTGTGCGCAACAGAAAATATTTCACTTTCAGAGAACAAGAAAACTAGGTTTATTTGTGTTATGCTTATTAATTTGTGCAGTTGTTCAGTGTCTGATAAGTTAATGTTCAAGAAAAATATTAATGTTTATTAAAATGTTCTATTATTTTATGTTAACGATGACTCATTTATTTCAGCCCTTTGTATTCAGCATGTGTCTATCAAAATAAACCTACTTTTCTATGAAAATTGAAGCTTTTGTTTTTTTGCGGCCCACATAAACTTATACCTCCTTTATTTGGCCCGTGTTAGCCTTTGAGTTTGACTTGCTTGATCAACAGTGTCTTCTTGCTCTCCCACACAGCTATTCTGCAAGTTGTGTCCCTCATAGAAGGCCCTTTGCTTTTCTCAGCAAAGTACAGAATGGTTTGCCTTGAAACATACTTCCCCCTCCCCTGGGATTGGTGTGCAAACTGTACAGCATGGAAAGGCTTTAAAGCACCGGGCCTGCTGTAGGGCACAGAAACTATACTGGCTCTATACTGGCTCTCTACCACCAAAAACTATAAAGGACATCTTCTCAAGCCACCTCTTTGTGTCAAATAGAACTCCCTTCTCCTCCCCACTTGAAACCCACAGTCAGATGTGACAGGGGCAGGTACTCGGGAGAATTAATTCTTGTCACATCCTCTGAGGGGTAGGAATGCCACGTCAACCTTTCCCCGTAGAGGATATGACAACCTAGGGGCACCTGACATCGGCTTCCTTTGCAGGGCCTAGGTCAGTGATGGCGAACCTTTTGAGCTCGGCGTGTCAGCATTTTGAAAAACCCTAACTTAACTCTGGTGCCGTGTCACATATAGAAATTTGTTTGATATTTGCAACCATAGTAAAACAAAGACTTATACTTTCGATATTTATTTTATATATTTAAATGCCATTTAACAAAGAAAAATCAACCAAAAAAAATGAGTTCGCGTGTCAGAGGTGACGTAGGTTCTCCATCACTGGCCTAGGTCAACCTCCTTAGAGTTTTTCCATTTCATCAGGAACATGAGTTCTCCAATGGAGCCTGTCTCTCCAGTAATCTGCTCCACTCCAAACCCCGGGAAAGCCTCTTGGCTGTAATGACACTTCTTTCTTCTTTGATTTGCTCTCCTCTCCCTTAGCTTCAGAATCAGAATCAGGTGATTGTGTGTGCGTGTGTGTGTGTGTGTGTGTGCGCGTGTGTGTATGTGCGTGTGTGTATGTGCGCGCGCTTACGCACTTCTGATTTATCCGTCTCATGTGTGGTTTTCTGTGACTGTAGAAACTCAGCAATAAGGTCAGGGAATTCAGGTTGCATTCCTGGAAGTCTTAGTGTCATCATTTGTCTTGCTGAAATGGTGGACCACTAGGATGGGGTAAGAGCATAACCTTAGAGGGAAAAGTCAAACCTGCCTGTTGTCTTTTTGCATCTAAGATAACAGACCTTTGAAACGTCAAAGTAATCTCATTTCCCAGAATGCTCAGGGCACACCCACTGCACCAGAGCCTGAGACCACACAGAACCCCTCATTGTCACCTTGCTCCCCGAATACCACCTCTCTGTGCTGTAATTATTACCTACTCTGTACCCACCATGCAAAATAAGTACGCGTCTCTTTGTGTCCCTTTGTGTCCAGTCCTAGAGATCCTACCCTTTGCTTTCTCCTGCCCCTTTAATCTACTGAGGAGACAGAAGGAAACTAGGTAGACAGGGACGAGCCATGGGGGAGAGGAAGTAGAACCCAGGAACCAACTGGGGAGAGTTACTAAGGCAACCCAGCTGGGCAGGGAAAGAAGGGCACACAGGAGACATAAACTTTAAAATGTCTGGATGTTGCTAAGACAAGCAGCTTACGGAGATAACTAATCACAAGGCAGTGAGGCGTATAACCAATCCCAAGAATGTTACTAAGGCAAAACTCTTAGAAAGAAAGAACCAATCAGGAGCTAGCAAGGCATGTGTCTGCCCCTAGACAAAAAAGTGCGCTCGCTCGCTCTCCCCCTCTCCCCCCCAATCCAGGCTGCAACATAAAATGGAAACTCTGGACATGGATCTGCTTTTGGAATCCCAGCTGCACCTTTTCCAGGACTGGCTTCTCTCAATAGACTTTGCTTCTGCTAACTGTTTTTGTCTACAGATTCATTCATCGATTTTGCGAGACAAAGAACTTAGACCTAAACCCCACATTTTGATTTCACGGCCACCAGTGGACTTCATGTAACCCTCCTGAGGTCTCCTCTTCTTATTCTAATGTATAAAATAAGCTGCAAAACTGACATTCTCTGATGCATTTTCTCAATCCACTGAGAATTTGCCTCTGAGGTTTGGATGTGTCTTGCGTCAACATATTTATTTTTGTTAATGGTCATTTCTAATCCTTTTGTTGTTGTTGTTTGTACAAAAAAGAAAAAAAAATCATCCCAGAACATAACCACTGGAAAAGAGATAGTATACAAATGGACAGTTTTTAAATAAAAGAGACTGATGTGTGAAAAGTGGAAAGACTTCCCTGCTTTCCATGTGTTACCTCTTGTCATGCAAGGAGGTGACTGTCTCCTTGCGTACGTGCCTTTCTCAGGCCTGTTTCTTCGGGGTAAGCAGGGATGGAGATTAGACTTTGGGGCCTTGATTGGGTTGAACAGCGAGGCTGGACCCAAGCAAAGCTTTTCCTCGGCACTGAAACAGGACGCCCCAGCGCAGACTCAGTGGCCCTGGGAGGTCACATGGAGGAGCCATGCCAACCTGGCCATAAAGGGCAGCATTCATGCCTTTTAAACCAGAGGCTTCTTAAAGGCCACTGAGGACAAAGCCTTTTGCACATTCTTGCTTTTAATTCTGTATGGCCCCTGCAGGAACTGAGCCTTGAGGATGCTGAGTAAATATGCTAGGGGATTTAGCTCTACATCTTTTTAATTAAGATACACAAAGCTCTAATTACCTGCAGAAATGCCGGGAACAGCGTCCATTGTTATCTCTAATTTGAATAAACCTTCCCTTTTAATATGCCAAATGCCAAATCAAATGAGGTCCAAATAGGAGGATTTAGCCTGGTTTTCTTAACTAAATCTCAGATGCTCAAGGCCCGGAAGCTTTTGGAAGGCAAAGAAAACACTCACCTCTGGAAAGGTGCCTGTGGCGGCCGCCGCCGGGAGGGTCGTGGGCAGAAGCCTC
Organism: Myotis lucifugus; assembly: GCF_000147115.1. Classification (NCBI taxonomy): domain Eukaryota; kingdom Metazoa; phylum Chordata; class Mammalia; order Chiroptera; family Vespertilionidae; genus Myotis; species Myotis lucifugus. The sequence continues at coordinate 10,060,941 of NW_005871051.1, forward strand.
GAGCTCTGTTCTCTGAATCTTGGTGGTTAATAATTTCTCTGGGAGAACTGGTTGCGGCTACCCTGAGTCTTGGAAAAATTGTTTCCTCTTTTTGTAACCAAGGGAGGCCAATAATCTCTTAATTTACTGCTCTAGAAAAAGAAATGCAGTTTGCCAGTGGTTAAATAAATCTGGTGTGTATCACTTAGTCGACAGGCATCTGGGTGACACCACCCTTGGCCCTGACTCAAGAGAAAGGATTGCTCTGGGAGTTCAGGCCGCTCCCAACTATTTACTCTAATTATGCTACTTCTCTTGTTAAACTGCACATTATGGTTATGATGTAAGTGTATCTGGATCTTCCTAAAATGTCACATTTTGGGCTAGAAAAAGGTTTGGAGAAGAAAGCGCATTTGCTTGACTTCTTTAACTGGTTCAAGCACTGCTTGCATTTTTCATTAGGAAAGTGGTTGCCTGGGGCATCCTGCAGCTGCTGATGTGTTCTGTTTGTGCTGTGCAGTGTTTTTTAGTGTTTGAATTAATTTCCATCATTTAAAAATCAGGAGATCCAGATTATCAGCTCCTGAAAAAAAAACAAAACACGGCCAGATCTGGTAACCACAGGCCTGCATCCCACAAGGATACAGTTGGAGGAGGCTGAGTACTGGCGGCTCCCAGTGCTGCCTGACCAGCTCTGGCAGGTGTGACCTCCACTTCCTCACCTTTCTCCCCTGCCCCCGTCACTCACCCACAACATCCATCTGGACCCTCCGGATCCTGCACCTTCAACCCTTGTGTCCCTTTTTAATTATTTTCCTGTTGAGTTTTTTTCAATTTAGGAAAATTGAGCACACAGAAAGCTAAGTCATCAAGCACTCATTTTTAATGCATAAGGAATTTTATGTTTGCTCATTTAAAAAATATGAATCCCCTAGTAAAATCTGAATGCATTATACAATATGAGGAAATTGACAAAACCAACTTAACCAGCTTAACTGTGGAACAGCAGTGTGCCAATGCAGGTGCAATGGGTAGTGGTCTGCCCGCTGCCAGCAATAAAGAAGTGCACCTCCTGTAGGGAATTTAAAAACAGTAATAAAAAGCAGGGCCTTTCTGCGTTTATGTGTCAGCAATTCTAAACAAGGTCAGTGATGAAATACTCCTCCCCTCAAAAAGTCTTCTGTTGCCGAAACCGGTTTGGCTCAGTGGATAGAGCGTCGGCCGGCGGACTGAAAGATCCCAGGTTCGATTCCGGTTGAGGGCATGTACCTGGGTTGCGGGCACATCCCCAATAGGAGATGTGCAGGAGGCGGCTGATCGATGTTTCTCTCTCATCGATGTTTCTAACTCTCTATCTCTCTCCCTTCCTCTCTGTAAAAATCAATAAAAATATATTAAAAAAAAAAGTCTTCTGTTGGCCAGGTGGTTCAGTTGATTAGAGTATTGTCCTCATACACCAAGGTTGTGGGTTTGATCCCTAGTCAAGGCACATATAGTAATCAACCAATGAATGCATAAATAAGTGGAACAACAGGTTGATGTTTCTCTCTCTGATATATATATATATTTTGTTGGCTTAAATTCTAAAAATATTGCTGTGTCTGGCCAGTGTCACTCAGTGATTGAGTGTTGAATTATCCACCAGGAGGTCAAGATTTGATTCCCAGTCAGGGCCTATGCTCTGATTGCGGGCTTGATCCCCAGTGTGGGGCATGGAAGAGGCAACCGCCAATGGATGATTCTCTATCATCATTGATGTTTCTATCTCTCTCTCTCCCTCTTCCTTCCTCTCTGAAATCAATAAAAATATATTTAAAAAGATAATAAGATAAAAATATTTGCCATGATAATGATGCATTTTAATCATATATATACTTATATATGTAACTTTTATTTTTAATAGACAATGTGGATTACATAAAAGTTAATTCATTATTCTTATTTTAATGTTTAATAAACAATGTGTTTTACATGGAAGGTCACTGAAAAAAACTACCATTTATAGAGTCACCCCCATGCCTCACATGGACTCAGTTAATCTTTCTTTTGAGATTAAGTTGGTAATGGTTCCAAGTTATTGGTGCAGTTTGTGTTGCCCTACATTTAAATGATAGATTTGAAATACAGACTGATAGCACAATCATGGTAGAGATGAAAAAACAAAACTGGCCCTAGCCAGTTTTGCTCAATGGTTAGAGTATCACCCTATGGACTGAAGGGTTGAGGGTTCAATTCCAGTCAAGGGCATGTACTTTGGTTCAGGCTCAATCCCTGGCCTGTGTGGGAGGCAACCAGTCGATGTTTCTCTCTCTGTGTCTCTCCCTCTCCCTTCCATTCTCTCTAAAAACATCAATGGAAAAAAATATCCTTGGACTCTAGCCAGTTTGGTTCAGTGGATAGAGCTTTGGCCTGTGGACCAAAGGATCCTGGGTTCGATTCCGGCCAAGGGTACCTACCTTGGTTGCAAGCTCCTCCCCGGCCTGGGCCCTGGTCAGGCCTCCTGCAGGAGGCAACCAATCGATGTGTTTCTCTCACATCGATGTTTCTCTGTCTTTCCCTCTCTCTTCCACAGTCCCTAAAAAATCAATCGTAGTTTCTCTGTCTTTCCTTCTCTCTTCCATAGTCCCTAAAAAATCAATGGAAAAAATAAGTAAATAAAATAAAAAAGAATGTTTTTTAAAAATTATATATATATTATCTCAGGTGAGGATTAACAAAACATACACCCACACACAAAACAAACAAAAGAAACAGAACTTAAGGTCTTTCAACCTCTTTATACTTAAAATGAAAATGGTGAAACCAAGGGGGAGCTGCAAGGTGTACTGTCCTTGGTTTGGAAAATGTACATTTAGTCCACAAACTTTTAAAAACTGAATGTGGATAATATTTTAAAAAATTAAACTTCATTTAAAAATTGTTTTACAATGAAAGACGAATTCAAGAAGTAAAAGCATTGTAGCAACGATGTGTTTTAAGAGTTACCTATATTGTATATTCTGCAGACATATCAGTTTTAATGAAAATTCAGTTATTGATTTCTGATGTAGAAAGGGAAAAGGATCTCTTCCCCCGTCCATCTAAGCAGGGGCCCTATAACAAAAATACAGATGAACAAGAGAGTAGCATACAAATTTATTTAATGTACATTTTACATGACACAGGAGCCTTCCTAAGGAAATGAAGACCCGAGGAAAGAGTTAAACCTGAGTGTCGCTGTGCTAGGTTTGATGGTGCGTGGCAGGTCATGAAAAACTGTGATAGGACAAAAACGGGGTTGAGCTCAGGATAGTAAACTGGGGGAAACAGGAAGGCCTGTTCATTCAAATTCTTCTTGGTGTCTTGGAGATAAAGACAGTCCTTGCCTCGGCATAGGTAGGGCGCCTCTCACATGACAGCAAGGCATCTGCTTCAGGAGAAGGGCAGCAGGTTCCGCCTGCACCTGCTGCTTCTCAGATTCCTTCAGCTTAAAATACTCAATATGCCAAGGTGCCATATTTTGGGGTAGTGTGTCTTGAGCCCTGTCCCTGGACACTTATATTTGCATAAAATATTATATCAGACTGCAACCAAGGGATCTACAGTCACATTGTTTGATATAAAAAATTGTTGGAAAAATAGTTGTTCATGTTCCTCTTTCTGTGCTATATTATTTAGTTCTTTTTCATTTTGTTTCCTGGCATAATTATATAGACAAAGGCTCAGTCAATTAAAAAAAAAAAGCTCACCAATCGCATTTCTTTTTGTTTCATTTCATGATAGTACTGAAAATAATTGGGTCACATTAAGGAGGGGAGATACTAAAAGTTGATCTGTTCCAGATATCAATATATGGGTGTACCGCTGCCAGGGCACACAGGGACCGTCAAGGTAATGCAGGAGAGGAACAACTTTCCCTCCACCGTCTTAGATTCTGTAGCTGGGACCTGTGAATTCAACTGGAAAAAGGTAAACAGGAGGAAAGGTTTATTTCTCATGTACACAGCAATTTCACACAAAAAGAAGTTAAAATCCAAAGAAGCAGTTAGGTCTGGGAGCTTACAAACAATGTTGACAAAGGACAATAAATCGTGGAGAAGTGACTAGACAAAAGTGGTGGCTGTGCTTCTAGGGATGATATATTGTGGGAAGCTAACAACTAGGAAATGCATGGTACACACAAATTTTTAGTAGGTGATATGGTTGCAAGAGAAATCAGTGGGTCCCCTTTCTCTGACATTAGTGGGAATGGGGTGGCTCTTGGGATATCTTGAGAAAATGAATTTCCTAAGACTCGCTGGGGAGAGTGAATGGTTTCTATTGGCGTGGAATTAAATGGATTTCTTGGGTTGTAAAGTCCCATACCTCTTAACCCAGTCCTGCAAAAAGCGTAGCTGGGGCTCCAGCAGAGCTAAGAGGAGGGCCAGGGTCCTGAGTGCCTGTGCCATGGTGGAACTGAATCCAGTACAACATTAGCTAATCACAGTCCATCAGGCCATTGTGTGGCGTCCACATGGCCATGAGCCACGTGAGCTCGGGGGAGTGCGCCCCCTGCAACAGGAATCAGGTAAGAGCAGCAAGAAAGAGAGAGGCTCCTTTGTTCAAGAGGTATCTTAGATTTTGCACCTTTGTAGTGGTCACACCTACTCTGGCCAATGACTCGCTCCCAGATGTGACTGACAAGTAAGCACTTTCCCACATCACGCAGACCTTACTGGACATGCGTCTATTGTCCAGTCCCATCTCACAGCGATTTGTGGGGGACAGACTTGGAGAATGTTTTATTTTTTTAATATATTGTATTGATTTTTTACAGAGAGGAAGGGAGAGGGATAGAGAGTTAGAAACATCCATGAGAGAGAAACATCGATCAGCTGCCTCTTGCACACCCCCTACTGGGGATGTGCCCGCAACCAAGGTACATGCCCTTGACCGGAATCGAACCTGGGACCCTTCAGTCTGCAGGCTGATGCTCTATCCACTGAGCCAAACCGGTTAGGGCTTGGAGAATGTTAACTGCAGCTTTCTGGCAAAGCTGTATAAACGGCCTGCCTCTACTATTTAGTCTTCCCTTTATTTCTTTCCTGTTATTTAGTAACCAGGTTGTTATTACGGTACCACTGTGGTCTGAATGTGTGTGTTCCTTCCTAATTCCCATGTTATATCCTAACCCCCAAAAAGGAGGGCACAGAGTTCCTCCTATGTCTGCCTTTTCTTTAAATTACCTTCAGCTCAAAATAATCCTTCTGCCAAATATGCATCTTTTGGGTGGCACATTCTGATTCCCTTGAGTAACCTCCTGAACTCAGCAAGATATGTTTATGTCCACTGGGCTTCTTCTGCTGGGTTGGAGCCCTCTGTACTGAATTCTTAATTTTTTCTTTCTTTTTTTCTAAATTGTGATAAAAACAACAACAATCACATATACAATTCATCATGTTCACTATTTTTAAGTATATAATTCAGTAGTTCAATATTTATATTGTCATAAAATAGATTTCCAGAACTTTTTAATCTTCTAAATGTGCAACTCTACACCCGTTAAACAAGAACTCCCACTCTTGTACCGAATTTTTAAAGGGAATGTCAACTGGCAGGTTAGTCGAGGGAGGACACTAAGCTAAGTATCCAGCATGAAGAAGGGCAGCGTGAGGAGTAAGGGGACCAACTGCACGGTGGGTAGAAAGGACAGTACCAGCTGGGCCTGACAGGGGCAGCCCGACTTGCCAGGATGGCACAAGTCCAGGTGGAGTTCCTGCAAAGGCTAGAGAGGGGCCCAGGCCACTATTTTTACCAGTCCTTAAAGACGCTTGGCATCCCAGCACTGAAACTCTCCATGGAATGAGGCGTCAGCTGTTTGTTTAGGCTTTGTTGCTCCCAAGTCAATGCCATGCCATCATATCTTCCACCCACACATTCAAAGTAACTTTAAAATAACTTTTTTTCCCAATTAAAAAATATGATTTTGATCCTAGGATATTCAGAAAATACCAAAGCGCATAAAATGAGAATTAAAACCACCCCAAACTCGGCCATATTGAGCAACCAAATCCTGTGGCTTTTTGGCATATTTCTATATTTTAAGAATATTTGTGCGAGATTCAGTTGTAGTCGCCATTTCGTAACTTGCCGGTTTTGCTTAAACCATGAGCAATTTTCCATGTCATTATATATTATTCAAAAACATGTTTTTAATGACTGCATAAAATCACAATCTCCAGCTGTTCTTTGAGGCATTTTAAGAAGCAGCGACCTTCTTGCTATCCTAGAACACAAAAGTGCAGTGCGGTCACACCTGTTTTCAAAAACAATTCCTGGAACATCTTCTACAGAAATAAAGCATTATCAGACTGGATCGCAAAGATAAGCACATTTTTTAAGAAATGTTAAAGTGAAACATAAAACCCTAGCACAGGCTGCCATTTAGGCAAATAGAACCAGAACGTGGCATTATCTGTCAACAAACAACTTAGAAAGCTTTTCCATAAAATTAAGTAATGATATGATGTGTTATCCACTACATTTGTAGCAGCATAATTACAATAATGAGACATATTTAAAATAATGAGACTCTGTATTTTAAAAATGTCAAGTCATGCCAAGCATGCTATTTGGTGTTGCTCAGCTATTAAGCCATTTTATATTTTCCATTTCCATTTTATGAGGCCCAGGAAGCAAAGTGAGGAGAAATGTTTGTTGCATGATAAACATATTGAAATGGGAAAATGAAAGCTTCGCTTGCATCCTCCAGATCAGTTAGCAACAGAGTTGCGAGTTTATAGCTTCAGTTATAGTCCACCAGCCCTCTCCAAGGGACACAAATTTATGGCATTTTAAGGCATAATAAAAAGAGCATACTTAATATTTTATTTTCTTTCCTGTAATTTCAGCTATCAAAACATTGTAATAAATGTCACACTTGGAAATTTACCTGAAACACACACACACACACACACACACACTCACACACAACACCCAAGTCAACACCCAAGTCATTATGTTTACCAATGCTCATAAGGATGATAAATGCAAACAACAGAAAATGGAAATGGCGCTGAAGAAGTTACTCAGAGTCAGATTGATTAGCATCGCACTTGCACATACGGTAAAGGGCCCAGGCCTGAGAAAAGCTCTGACCACACATCTTTCCAGGAGCGGTCTTCCCTCTCTACAACAGAGACCCGCAATGTTGTGACTAGTCAGTTGTTGCAGAGGGGAAATCACACATTCTGACGGCAAAGTCTTGGCTTTAGGAGGACCGGGACTCTGATTCCAGCTGCTCCCCCACTGATTTTCTGAACGACTTTTAAATACATTTCTGAAATGCTCCAAGTACAGGTTTTCTTATCTGGAGAATGGGGATAATCATTTTACCTACAGCATAGTGTTGTTGTGAGGTATCAGTAAGACGGTATAAAAAGAAAAAAGAAAAAAGACAGTATATGTAAAGCACATAAAGAGTAAGGTCTCAACCAATAATTACGTTATGATTACTTGCCATGGTTCACCCAGGTGCTTTCCAGTTGTCCTATCTATTAATGAAGAACTCGTGTTGCTATTGTCAGGATTAGCTAGTTAATATTCATAAAGGGAAGAGAGCAAAGGGAACGCAGACGTTGTAAGCATGGTCATCTGGGAAGCCTCCCCAGGAAGCTACAGCCTCACACAGTATTGCTCCTCCAAGGGGATTAGCACCCTCCCTTCCCCCATCTGGTGCTGGATTCTTGGGGGAGAAGAGGGAGATTGGCACATGCTCAGTAAGGGTGGTGCAGGGGAGGTGCTGGCCTGTCAGACTAGCCTGGGGAACAATGGATTCGCTAGGCGGTGGACCCCATCAGAAACCTTGGGAGGTTAATTGGTCAGTTTGAAGAAGCGCCTGGTTAAAATCCCCAGACAAAGAGATCCCTCTCTTACTCTCTTTTGCTCTGTGGCCCACACTCGCCCCTGTGTTTGCGTGTCCACATGGCCTTACGTCCACATGGCTCAGGGCCATGCAGGCTCCACCTGCACGATGCTGGTCGGGGCTGGACTGAACTTTAATATGGAGCAGAAACTATGGGCAGTGGCCTTTACTCTGGCCCTGCTGGCGACAAGATTAGACGTCTCAGGGGTTTATTATCTCCACACTAGTAAACATTCCTCATCTTACCATGTGAGTCTCAGGAAATTCTTTTCCTCAAGACATTGCAAGACCTTCACTTCCACCAACCACAGTATTACCTTTTCACTTTGCCGCAGGGACAGCAATTGCCTCCTTAGAATCTATTCCTTTCTTCTTTCACATCATCAGAACCACACTTCAAGGAAAGCTGGCTATGCCTGGGTGGTATGCCTTGGAGGGTGACATGACAACAGAAATTTCAGCAGCTCTTTTGGAACTACATGGAGAAGTTACAAAACAATCCTAGTGACCTCAGCCTTGAAACTCTTGTCACTGAAGTAATGTCAACAACCTTCTACCTCTAATTTACTGTTTCTTTTTTTTTTTAAATCCTCGCCTGAGGATATGTTGTTATTGATTTGAAAGAGAAAGGAGGGAGAGCGAAACATCGATTGGTTGCCTCCCGTATGTGCCCCCACCAGGTATGGAACCTATAACCTAGGCATGTGCCCTGATGGGGAATTGAACCTGCAACCTTTTGGTGCACAGGACAATGCTCTAACCAACTGAGCAACCCAGCAGGGCCCTCTAACATACTGTTTCTTGAGAGAGATAGGCCTTTCTGTGTTTAGATTGCTATTACTTTGAGTCTTGTTATCGTACGTTGCCCAACCAAATTATAGCTCACACACACCACACCATATTAACATCCTTGAAAAATAATGACAACTTCATTATTCAATGTATCTTTATAATACTGTCTCATTATGTGTGGCAACCTGGGTAAATTTATTTTGAAACAAACAAAAAAACTGCCTGAGAATCTACCTCACAGTGTTGCTATGAGGATGGAATGAAAAGAGAGAAAGCACATATCCAACTTGCCTAATACAGTCCCCAGCATGCAATGATTTTTTGCTTTACAATGACTAACATTATGAGACTATCACAAAGAGAATCAAGCTGGAGAAAGCCTTGTCTTGTCCTTGGAGTAGAAACCAGGGACAATCATTTTTATAGCTTACCATTGACATTCTGTATTATTATTATTTTCCTAAACTCACTGATGAATGCATTACTCAGGAGGATTTCAGCTCAAAAGTGCTTGAGAAGGCAAAGCATAAAGGAAAGTCAATAAAACTCACGAAACTGGAAGCACAAAAGGAGTGGCCTTCAACTCAAAGAGAGAATGGCAGGCAACAATTTGCAATCTCCTGATGTTGTGTTTCTGGGATACGAAAGAACTCTAAGTTCCAAGTTCAATGTGCAGGTGAGATGTACTAGTACACTCAGAAAAATGCAGCTGGACCTAGCCTGTTTGGCTCAGTGGATAGAGCATCCGCCTGCAGACTAAAGGTTCCCAGGTTCCATTCCGGTCAAGGGCACATGACCGGGTGGCAGGTTCGATCCCCAGTGGGGGGCGTGCAGGAGACAGCCGATCAATGATTCTCTCTCATTATTGATGTTTCTATCTCTCTCTCCTTCTCCCTTCCTCTCTGAAATCAATAAAAATATATTAAAACAAAAAAGAAGAAGAAAAATTGCAGCTGTCCCTAGTCCTGAGAGCTCAACTCATGATTTCCTGACTCGCTACTCTTATTTGCAGGTGATAAACCAATATACCACAACCCGGAATAGGAATAAACTCAGTGGCTCTATGTGAAGTTTTTAAGTGATGGAAACATCTACAAGGAACTTCATCCCAACCTGTGGTGATCCATGTGACAAATGGGTGGCTCTGAAACTGTCACATGGACAGTCATTGCCAAATGTCCTAAGTGAAGTCACAATTCACATGCTGAGGAGAATTTTTTTTATTGGCTTAGTCTGTTTTAGCATCACACTGCTTTTAATTAAGCTGTAAAAGAGCAATAAAATGTCAGGGACAGCTCTCAGGCAACGTATGTTTATCTCATCTTAAGTTTATTCTCACTGGATTTAGGGGAGAGGCTAATCTCAAAATTGTTGGCAGTATCTTGCGACATCTTACTGTACAGCTACAGTGTCCAAAACGATGTGCAAAACACATAAAAGATAAGATGACTGCTTTCCCAGTATTCCTCCCTACTTATCCAAACTATGACCTAATTTAAATGGAAGAAAACATTTTTCTATGGCAGCCATTTATAAATGTCATACATATATAGTGTAGAATTGGTAACTACATTCTAAAATTATAAATCATTTTATGACATGAAAAAATAAGCTAACTAGATTTTATGAGATATATATAAGAGACACACCTAAATCAAACAAATTATGGTACCTCCATATAATGGAGTCTTCTGCAGATGAAAAAGGAATAAAGATTATATCTATATACTGATGTGGAGTGTTCAACAAGATATATTTTAGTAAAAAAATTTGGGTCCAGCACCCTAGCTGGTTTGGCTCAGTGGATAGAGCATTGGCCCATGGACTGAGGGGCCCTGGGTTCAACTCTGATCAAGGGCATGCACTTCGGTTGCAGGCTTATCCCTAGCCCAGTTGGGGTATGTGTGGGAGGCAGCCAATCGATGTTTCTCTCTCACACGGATGTTTCTCTCTACATTCATGTTTCTCTCTGTGTGTGTCTCCCCCTTCCCTTCCATTCTCTCTAAAAATCAATGGAAAAATATCCACAGGCAAGGATTAACAAAGTATGTGTATATATACACATACTTTGTTAATATATATATACTAGAGGCCTGTTGCACGAAGAGATTCGTGCAGTAGGCCTTCCCTTCCCCTGGCTGCCGGCACCGGTTTTCCTCCGGCACCCGGGACCCTGGCCTTCGCTCCAGACAGAGCCTTCAGTCTTCGAGGCTCAGGAGGGAGCCTTCAGTCTTCGTGGCTCTGGATGGAGCCTTCAGTCTTCGCTCCGCCGCTTCGCCCCTACGTATGCAAATTAACCGCCATCTTTGTTGGGTTAATTTGCATACTCTCCTGATTGGCTAGTGAGCATAGCGAAGGGACGGTTAATTTACATGTTTGTCTATTATTAGGTAAGATATCCAGCTGTGTTATAGTATACTACCTTTTGAGGGGATGTGTGTATGTATGTTTGTATATGTGTTTATGTTGACAAAGATTTTTTGCTTGACCAAACTTTGCTCATGCTCCCCTGAACCCTCTCCTCAACAAGGACGTTTCCTTGCAGAATCTAGTTTTAGCAAGAATCCTGCTAAGTCATTTAGAAGAATTCCCCATAGTGATCACTAGCTGATAAATTTGCTAAAGCGGCAATCTCTTCCCCAACCACTCAAGAAATCCAAGCAGTTTCCTTGGGACTATGCCACTCGGTCCCACTCGGTCCCACTCGGTCCCTTAGACCCCTCGTGGGTTTATGTACCCTCCCTTGAGGGAGAGAACTTCTTTGGGCTAACACCTCAGGAAATCATAAGAGAACTGCATGGTCCAATAACAGCTTCAGACTCAGGAAGAGTTGGATTTTGGGGAAAAAGCTGGAAGTTTAATTCAGTTAGATGGACTCTGGAAACACCAGGATGGCTGCTTGGTGGCTCCTAAGTCTCTCTCTCCAGTCATTGTGTATGGTTTACACAGCATGACTCCCCATGGAAAGGATGAATTGAGGGAAATATTAGACAAATGGAGGTTTGGACCCTTCCCATGGAGGATGGGGGACTCTAGCTAAACTGACTTAGCAGGGTTTTTGCTAATACCAGATTTTTGTGGATGTGCAAAATGGGCCTAGATCAGGTTCAGAAGCCTGACTAAAGTGGTCAAAGACTCTTTGTCAGTAACCATATTTGTTTCATTTTATTTTTATAAATGTTATGTATACGGTTGCATTGTTTTTGATATATTTTTATTTATTTATTTTTTATCTTAAATATATTTATATTGATTTCAGAGAGGAAGCGAGAGGGAGAGAAAGATAGAAACATCAATGATGCGAGGAGTTTCGCAGGCCGATGCTCTATCCACTGAGCCAAACCGGCTAGGGCAACCATATTTGTTTTAAATATTTAAAAGAACACAGTATAATCAAGTGAAGAGAAAATAAGGGGAAGATAAATTCTCCTCTACTCTCTTTGGGTTCCCAGCTGGGCCTAAGATGTAAACTGATGTAATCGTGACAGATTAACACGGGAAAAGCATAAAATTTTGTTAAATGTTCACATGTTCACGGGAGCCTTCACAAGAGAATGAAGAGTCAAAGAAGTGACCAGAGCAGGAAGCTATTGTACCTTTAGACAAAGTAACAAGAAATTTGTGAAAAACTGGCAAAGCCTCAGAGGGGTTTGGACTCCGGGTAGTAATGATGAAGCAACTAGGAAGATAAGGGTTAGTTTAACAAGGTTTGTTTGGACAGATTTCCAGGCTCCAAATTTCTTGTCTCTGGTGATAAGACTGTCTTGCCTCCTCCTGCTATGGGGAGGGCACTTTGCACATGGGAGATTTATCTTTTGCTTTTTGGACAGGGGGTCAGAGTGTCCTTCTTGTCCCAGCTGTTTCTTACATGCCTTTAAGTAATCAACATGTCAAAGGCATATTTTGGTGTGGCATACTCTGGTTTCCTTCAAGAACAATCCTTAAGAATTGAAAACAAACTGAAGCTAAAGAACCTAACTACATATCAAGTTGGTAGCATATCCATACAAGGAAAAAAAAGTACTTCAAAAGACTTTAAAATACAATATTTTGCCTGCACATCCCCGTGGGATGTAATTTAAGGAAAAAGAGCTGCAAAGAAGTTTTAAATTGCAGTTGATAGTTACTGTTAGTAGAGATATTGGTACAGCCTCACATACGGAATATTCTTTCTTAAAATAAATTGAACTGAACCTAATCACACCTCTTTTACAGGAAATGTAGAAGATGGAGAAAATTTAGATGACATTATGAAAAAGCAATCAGCCACATTCAAAATGTGGAACATTCTAAAAGATAAATGATTCTCCAACAAATATATGGTGTAGGAAGAAAGAGTTAAAGAGAGGTAGTATAAAATAAGAGATTTAAAGGATAACATAAGAAAATAAATGTGTCTACTTTATTTGAATCCTGATTTCCTTTGTGACAATCAGATAAATTTTAATATGCATTGGGTAGTAGATGAGACAAGTGAAGAAGTCATTAATTTTATCAGGTATGGCAATGGAAAGGTGGTCATGCTAAAAAAAATGTATTAGCTAACAATGCATCCAGAAATATTTATGGATTCCATCATATGACATATGGGTTTTTAAAATACTCTAGTGTCTTCTCCTGGCTGGTGTGGCTCAATGGATTGAGCACCGTCCCATCCACCAAGAGGTTGCTGGTTTGATTCCCAGTCAGGTTTTGGGCTCATTCCCCAGTGGGGGGTATGTGAGAGGCAGCTGATCCATGTTTCTTGCTCATCAATGTTTCTATCTCTCTCTCTCTCTCCTTTTTCCCTTCCTCTCTCTCTCAAATCAATATAAACATATTTTAAAAAAATACTCTAGTGTCCTAACACTAAACAAACAGATTAAAAGAAGAGTATGGCCATTAGATGGAAATGCTTCAGAGATGACTAGTAGAGCAGAATGGGAAAAGTGTTTTTGGTTTAAGCAAAAGGAAGTCATTAGCAACCTTAAGAAGAGGTAGACCAAATAATTTTTTTAAAAACATATTTTTATTGACTCCAGAGTGGAAGGAGAGGGAGATAGAAATATCAATGATGAGAAAGAATCCTTTCCTAACCAGGAATTGAACCGTCACCTCTGGTTCATAGGAGAGCTAGACAGAATGATTTGGTGTTTAGAGAGGGAGGGGTTTGCGAGTGGACAGTGAGATTTTAGTTTTAAAGGGCTGGAGAAATACTAGTAGAAATAATAATAATAATAGCAATTGTAATAGTAATAGTAACTAGAGGGATTTGAGAAATGTTGGTTTGCTGACTTTTTTTTTTTTTAAATGTGGTGATTCTGCAGCCCTGGCGGATTTGGCTCAGTGGATAGAGCATCGACCTGCAGACTAAAGGGTCCCAGGTTCAATTCCAGTCAAGGCCACATGCCCAGGTTGTGGGCTTGGTCCCCAATGGTGGCATGCAGGAGGCAGCCGATCAATGATTCTCTCACATCATTGATGTTTCTGTCTCTCTGTCCCTCTCCCTTCCTCTCTGAAATCAATAAAAATAAATTAAAATAAATAAATAAATAAAGGTGGTGATTCTGTAGGGAGGTAAATGAGATTCCTCTTTCTTTTACTTTCTTTCACAATTCAGTCCATAACAGCATGCTCTCTCTTTTCCTCTGACTGAGAGGCAATCCAGAGAGTGTATGCTCCTTCCCCTGGGTCCTGGAGTGAGGAAACTTGGAGCAAAGCTTCCAGCCATAGTATAATGGCTGTACAGTGAAAGCAAGAATAAACCCTTGTTGTTTTAAGCCACTGACATTTTGGGGTTGTTTGTTATTATAGTATACTTCAGCCCATCTGACTTAAGGATACTTTTTTAAAAAGTATTTTTTTTATTTATCATCTTCCCTCCCTCCCCCCATTTCCTTACCCCCTCTCCTTTGGCAACCATCAGCTTGTTCTCTGTATGTATAGGTCTGTTTCTGTTTTGCTTTCATTCATTTGGTTGTTTTTTTATTCCACATGTAAGTGAAATCAAATGGTATTTGTCTTTCTCTATCTGACTTATTTCACTTAACAAATATCCTCTATATCCATCCATGTTGTTCCAAATGGCAAGATTTCATTCTTTTTTATTGCTGAGTAATATTCCATTTGTGTGTGTGTGTGTGTGTGTGTGTGTTGTCAACATAAGAGATGTTTAAACCTGTAGAGAATTTTTGTGAGTTTTATTTGAACCAAACTGATGACAATTGCTGGGAAGCAAAATCTCAACAGATTGAGAAAATGCTCCAGAGAATGGTAGTTTTGCACCTTAATTCATGTATTACAATCAAAAGAGGTGAAAGTGGATTACATGATATCCATTGGTGATACATTAGGGAGGTCGGAGCAAGCAAAGTGGAGAAACCTCTGGGATTGGATAAAAAGTAAAAGAAATGGAAACATACTTCTTTTACATAGGTGGGTACAGGATAATTAACAGTTAACAATGAACAGGATTGCAATAACAATGAGAGGTTTTGTGGTCTCTCCTCTGGTGTAGTGAGAGGTCCGGAAAAAAAGAAAATGACCCTGACATTCCAAAGGTGTGTTACCATAGATGCAAAAAAGATGACATACAGGCTCAGTTCAGGTAAAGGCTGACTTTTGCCAGGGAAGATATCGGCCTAGGATATGACTACACACCATGACTCATTTTTAGTTAGGAAGTTTTCATTTCAGATCATCCTTTGTGGTTACTTTAGGTCTCTGAGTTTGTAAGGCTGCCACTCAGGCCTCCCCTGAGCTAGTCAGGTTTAGTATGTGGCCCCTTTTTTGATATATGTATATATTCATGTCTTTGTTATATATTCCTCTATGGCTGACACCTAGGTCCATATCTTGACTATTGTAAATAATGCTGCAATAAACATAGGGGTGCACATATCTTTTTGCATGAGTGTTTTTTTTTTCCTTTGGATAAATACTCAGAAGTGGAATTGCTGGGTCATATAACAACGTTGTAATTTTTTGAGGAATTTCCACATTGTTTTCCATAGGGGCTGTACCAATTTAAAATTCCACCAATAGTGCATGAGTGTTACCTTTTCTCCATTTTGCCCATCCTTGTTACTTGTTGATTTTTTATGACAGCCAAGAGGTACTTTTTAATATAATGAAATATAAAGGATGTGTAACGGATTCTGATAGTAGCTTCCACGCAGCGAGACATTGATGATAACACCTTCCCAATGTGACTAAGGGAGAAATACGTCATCAGTGTGACTTCTATATCTGTGTCCCACAGTTCTCTGTGTCTCCTGTGGCAGGAAGGGTTGAAAGTAATTGTTGACTTTTGTTTGCTAACTCCAGGAATAGCTGCATTTGTTCAGTACCTGCACGTCTGTTCTTCTATGTTTTCAGAGAAAGCTTTTTTAAAAAAAAGTATTTTTATTGACTTCAGAGAGGAAGAGATAGAAACATCGATGAGTAGAGAATCATTGACTGGCTGCCTCCTGCACACCCCCCACAGAGGATCGCGCCCACAACCCAGGCATGTTTCCTGACCAGGAATCAAACTGGTGACCTCTTGCTTCATAGGTTCGACGTTCAACCACTGAGCCAAGCCAGCTGGGCTCAGAGAAGGCTTTTTGTGTATCTTGTCACAGGAATAGAAGCAATTGCAGGGTGAGACACTCTAACCTTTAGGAAGTCTGTAGAGAACGTGGTAAGCATTCAAACAACATGATTAAATAAAATAAAATGGTTGGAAAATCCAATCAAATCCAGGCCTGAAAACTCTGAGAACCCAGCATGACGGAATATTAGGAATTGCTTCCGCATCTTCAGGCAATTTCTGGAATTTGTTACCTGCCTTAATCTTGAAACCATCACTGAGGCACTGCAGTGGTAACTTAGCAACTCTCCTTTTTTTTTTTTGTCTGTGGAGCCCCACTGAGCAGGAATGTGATTAATTTGCCTAAGGCATCAAATCCTAGCTAATGCTTCAGAGGACCAGGCTTTGTCTTAGAAATATTTTCCAGTGGATAGAAAAACAGCTCTTTCTGCCCACTGCAGGGTCTGTTCCTAAGAGCGCTGATGAAACTGCTGATAGAGCGGTTTGTTTCAGCGAGCCGCCCTGGCTAGCTGCTGTGAAGCCTGAACCCATTTACCCTTCAGGCAGGTTTGCTAATGTAGCCGGGGTCCCTTCTCAACAGCCTCAGTTGGGTTCGTCCAGGATTCAGACTTGCCGTAGCAAGATCTGGAAGGCTGATGGGTGACAAGGGATTGGTCTCTTTTGCATAAGGAGCCTCATGGAAAAGGAATCATCTTAAGGGAAGAAAAAGTTGAAATCCACTTCCTTTGATTTGGTTCAAAGACAGTGAGAGGGTTAAGTAGTGGGGGGCGGGGGATGCTGAGGACAGCATGGTGGCTGTCTGTCACTCAGATTGCCTGCTGCCTGGCTGAGTCCTGGGAGAAGGAAAAGGAGCTGTAATAAACAAGTGAAAATGGAAAAAGCTATTCCACTTATAACCTGAGAAGGGCTAGACCTTCCTCTGAAGCCTCATCAGAGAGCACACTGCTCTTCCCGTGTCCTGTGAGCTGTTCCCATGGTCACCTCTGGCTCCTGCTCCCCTTGCACTCTGCCCCCTGCCCCCCTGCACTCCCTTCTCCACGGACCCAGATTTGGAACTCAGAGACTTTCTCATGATTCTTTCTCTGGTCTTTTCCCAAAGATGCCCTTATGTAAGGTGTTTATATATGTGGCAGATTTGACTGAATCGTTAGAGCCCAGAAATTATATCACATCAACATATTGCTTAACCCCCCCCCCCCAAGAGAGCTTTTTCCCACCTCGCTGCAGACACCCCTGCCCACTCTGAGGCCGCCTGCCACTTGGGTGGCGAGCAATCAAGCACGCTGACACTCCTCACCCAGAGGCCTCACATGGTCACTGCCTAATGGCTTTGTCAGGCAGCGGGGAGCCTCCTCAGGCCCAGGGCTAATGCACCACTGCCACCCTCAACTGATGCGACTGAGGCAGAGAGATAAACACCCCAGCTTTCCAATCCTGCAGGGAAACGCTGGGGGCATGTTCCTCACGGGGTCCACCTGTAATCCCCTCATTAACATATCTTTCCCAGGCTTCGGTCTCTTCCCTGTGACTCACTATTCACCCCTATACGTTAGCTTCCTTCCGGGTAACACCTTCCAAACAGCCTGCTTGCACCCATGCCCCTCCTCAGGGGCTGCTTTTTGGGAAAATCTAAACCAAGACCAGTCTCTATCCCCTGCCTTGCCACCAATTTAAATTCTCTACCCTCTCTTCGTTCTTCAGGCCTTTCTTCTTATAGCTGACATCTCATTAATATCTCTGCTGAAATAATGGACCATCTACTTTTCAATACACAGGCTAGCAACACAGAGGAGCTGTGTCTTTAACATTCCAGTCTTCTCCCCCCCGCCCTCTCTTCAATCAGCATCTGTATGTAAAAGAGGCAGTGAGGACCCTCTGGGTCCAGGCAACCATTATTCTACTTTCTGTTGCTATGGGTTTGGCTTTAAAATACATATTCTACATAGAAGTGAGATCATACAGTATTTGTTCTCTGTCTGACTTATTTCATTTAGAATAATGCCCTTAAGGTCCATCCATGCTGTTACAAACAGCAGGATTTATGGCTGAATTGTTTTCCACATTTTTTCTTATCCAGAAAGCAAAATCTCAATGGATTGAAATAATGCTCCAGAGAAAGGAAGTTTTGCACCTTATTTTATACATTACAATTAAAAGAGAAGACATAAGTGGGTTACATGAAATCCATTGGTGATAGATTAGGGAGGTGGGAGAAAGCAAGGGAGGGGGAACCTTTGGGATTGGATAAAAAGTGAAATGATAGACACATATTTATTTTACATAGGTGAGTATAGGATAGGTAATAGTCTACAGTTAACTCAATAACAACGAGGGGACTTGTGGCCTCTGCAGGGTAGTGCCTGGAAAAAGAAATTTACTTTGACATTCCAAAGGCATGTTATCGTAGATGCAGAAGGACAACTAACAGGCTTAGTTAAGGTGAAAATTGACCGTTGTCAGGGAATATTTCTGGCGTAGGACATGACTACCAACTGTAAACTGCTTTTAGTTAAAAAGTTTTGATTTCAGACCATCCTTTGTGGTTATTTTAGGTCTCTGAGTTTGAAAGGCCGCCTCCCAGGCCCCCCCTTAACTTGTCAGGTTTAGTATGTGGCTCCTTTTGTGTCCACACATGTTTTGGCTGTTGTGAATAATGCTGCAATGAACATGCAGACAGATACAGATAACTCTTCAAGAGAATGATTTCATAGCCTTCATATTTAGATCCAGAAGTGGGGTTACTGGATCATACAGTAGCTCTATTTTGCATTTTTTAAAGATATATTTTCATTGATTTTTCTACAGAAAGGAAGGGAGAAGCATAGAAAGTTAGAAATATCAATGAGTGAGAAATATTGATCAGCTGCCTCCTGCACACCCCCTACTGGGGATGTGCCTGCAACCAAGGTACATGCCCTTGACCGGAATCGAACCTGGGACCCTTCAGTTGGTAGTCCGATGCTCTATCCACTGAGCCAAACCGGTTAGGGCTATTTTGCATTTTTTGAGGAACCTCTATACCAGCGGTTCTCAACCTGTGGGTTGCAACCCCTTTGGGGTCGAATGACCCTTTCACAGGGGTCGCCTAAGACCATTGGAAAACACATATATAATTACATATTGTTTTGTGATTAATCACTATGCTTTAATTATGTTCAATTTGTAACAATGAAATTGGGGGTCACCACAACATGAGGAACTGTATTAAAGGGTCGCGGCAATAGGAAGGTTGAGAACCACTGCTCTATACTGTTTTCTGTAGTGGTTGTATTAATTTACATTCTTACCAACAGTGCACTCCTAGTACACTTTCCTTCTCAATACATCCTCACTGACACTTACGTCTTCTCTCTCTCTCTCTCTCTCTCTCTCTCTCTCTCTCTCTCTCTCTTTAGAAAAGCAAGTAAGAATTTATTGACGGGAGCAAAAGCACACTTATATCTTGTCTTTTTTATAACAGCTATTCTCATAGGGGTGAAGTGTACCTCAATGTGGTTTTGATTTGCTTTCCCTGAGGATTAGTGATATTGGACATCTTTTCATATGTCTGTTGGCTATTTGTGTCTTCTTTGGAAAAATGACTATTTGGAACCTCTGTCCATTTTTAAATTGGATTATTTGGGGTTTTTTTGCACTTCAGTTGTATAAGTTCCTTATATATTTTGGATATAAATCCATTATCTAATATATGCTTTGCAAATATTTTCTCCTATTCAGTGGGTTGCCTTTTCATTCCGTTGATTGCTTCTTTGCTGTGCAGAAGGTTTCAGTTTGATATAGTCCCACTTGTTCATTTTTAAAAATTTGTTGCTTATGCTTTTATTATCATATCCAAAAAATTGTTGCCAAGTCCAATGTCAAAGAACTTTCCCCCCATTTTCCTTCAGGAGTTTTGGTTTCAGGTCTTACATTCAAGTCTTTAGTCCATTTCGAGTTAATTTTTACAAATGGTGTTAAGATAGGAGTGCAATTTTATTCTTTTGCATGTGAACATCCAGTTTTCCCAGCACCATTTATTGAAAAGACTATCTTTCCCCCATTCAGTGTTCTTGGCTTCCTTATCAAATATTAGTCAATGATATGTGTCTAGGTTTATTTCAGGGCTCTCTTTAGACTCTTGCTGCTCTCTTGGCTTGTGGCTTGTGCTTGGCTCTCTTACATTCGTCCCGATGGCCTGTAACCATGCAGACTCCACACGCTATGTCCTAATGGAGTGAGTGGAAAACACAAGCTAAGCTAGCCTGATGCTGGACTGGACTCGGCTCCAACATGGAAAGGAAATTCTGGACACTGGCTCTGATTTTCGCTTTGCTGAACCCCCAGCTACACTTCTTCTATGACTAAGTATGGGACTTTGGAAATCCAGGGGTAATTCCACAGAAATAAGGCTTTCTATTATATCTCTTCCTCCCATTAGCGCTTCTGGAAATTCTTATTCCAGCAGGATCCCAAGAATCCCACTTCCACAAGCTACTGGGGGAGATGAGTCCCTTTCCTGGCCTGTAACATTTTGATTACTACAGCTTTGTGGTATAGTTTGAAATCAGGAAGTATGGTGCCTCCAGCTTTGTTTTTCTTTCTCAATATTGTTTTGGCTCTTCCTGTTTGTTTTGCTTAGTTTTTGTGGTTCCATACAAATTTTTTTTTAAAAAATATATTCTATTGATCTTTCACAGAGAGGAAGGGAGAGGGATAGAGAGTTAGAAACATCCATGAGAGAGAAACATCTATCAGCTGCCTCCTGCACACCCCCCACTGGGGATGTGCCCGCAACCAAGGTACATGCCATTGACCGGAATCGAACCGGGGACTCTGCAGTCCACAGGCCGACGCTCTAGCCACTGAGCCAAACTGGTTAGGGATCCATACAAATTTTAAGATTTTTAAAAAATATTCTTTGAAAAATGACATTGGAATTTTGGTAGGAATTGCATTGAATCTATAAATGACTTTGGGTATTATGGGCATTTTAACAATATTACTTCTCATCCACGAACATGGGATATCTTTCCACTTATGTTCATCTTCCCCAATTTCTTTCATTCATATCTCACTATTTTCAGTGTACAGATCTTTCATCTCCTAGGTTAAATTTTTTTGTGTTTTATTATTATTTTTTATTCTGTGTAATGGAATTGTTTATTTTTCATTCAGAAACAAAACTGTACCCTGCCATTTTACTTAATTTGTTGATTAGTTCTTACAGTGTTTTGGTGGTACTTTAGGGTTTTTTTTATATATAAGATCATATATGTCATCTGTAAACAGAGTCAATTTTATGTCTTCCTTTCTTTTTGCCTAATTGCTCTGGCTAGGACTTCCAGTACTGTGTTGAATAGGACAAAGCTCATCATCTCTGCTTCTTTCTCCATTAGGATCAATTTTCTCCCAGGAGCCTCTTCATTGACTCATGCTTACATTTTTTGGCAAGAAGTACCCTATGGTTTTCCAGATGTGCACAGGCATGTATGAATCAGGCCAGAAGTGCACTGATGAGTCTCAGAAGGTAGTTTCTGCTGTGTTAGTAAAGCATCTAGCCTTCAAAATTGACGACAACTACAAGTCCTGAACTTGACCTCCTTAATTGAGATACACAAAGTTGGGCACTTTCAAAGGCATTTACACCTGGATTTGGACTCCAACTCTACTGATTATCTGTTTACAATTTTATTGATTTTTGTTGTTGTTGTTGCTCTAATTCTTATTATTTCTTTTTTCTGCTTACTTTGGATTTAGTTTGCACTTTTTTTCTGATTTCCTAAGGTGGAAACTCAGATTGCTGATTTCAGATCTTTCTCTTTTTCTAATATATGCATTCAATAGTATAAATTTCCCTCTAAAAATTGCTTTTACTGCATTCCTCACATTTTGGTAAGTTGTGTTTTCATTCTCATTTAGTTAAAAATATTTTTAAATTTCTCTGGAGATTTCTTCTTTGACCCATGTGTTATTTAGTAGTGCGGCTCTCTCTCTCTCTCTTTCTCTCTCTCTCTCTCTCATTCTCTCCCCTTCCCTTCCCTTCCCTTCCCTTCCCTTCCCTTCCCTTCCCTTCCCTTCCTTTTCTTCCTTCCTTCCTTCCTTCCTTCCTTCCTTCCTTCCTTCCTTCCTTCCTTCCTTCCTTCCTTTCTTCTTTCTTTCTTTCTTTCTTTCTTTCTTTCTTTCTTTCTTTCTTTCTTTCTTTCTTTCTTTCTTTCTTTCTTTCTCTCTTTCTTTTTTTCTTTCTTTCGAGATACTATTTATTTCCCATCAACCTTATTGCCATTTTCTGTTTAAGAGTCTGTAGAAGAATAGCTTCAGACCACTCAGTGGTTGTTCCTACCCATTCAGTGGCCTGCGTGGTGGGGGCTGCAGGCCGGTCTTCTGTGGCAGGCTGAGCTCCAGGCTTCAGTGGGAAACTGCTGAACAGGCACAGAGGGCACCTGAGCCTCCAGACAAGTCTGCAACCTTGGGCTGAGCAGCAGTGAACTTGGGAGGTGGAGCAGTCCATTCACCTTGAAATTTCTCTTTGGCCACAGCCTTTTTTTTTTTTTTAGCAGTGGCCTGCTCGTCCTTTTTAGTCTCTACAGGATATCTGTGGAAATAGAGATCCGGCATGACCTCCTGCAGAGAGATGGTGCCAAGCATGCACAGAACTTCCCTGACCAGTGTCCGTCACATTAGAGTCACTGAGTGAGCTCCTTTGTTGTACTTGATGGCAATGTCCACACAGTGTAGAGGAGGGTGTGTGTTACACCGGGCACTGGTAGGTGGGTTAACATAAGATACCTTAGTGAAAGGCTGGCCTTCAACCCTGGGATCAATAACCACCAGAAGTTGTGGCTTCCAGAAGGCTGTCTAGACCTGGTCAGCAAAGATTCCAGTAGTAAAGTGCCAGCAAAAGAAGTGGCTCCAAAGGCAGCAGCAAACTTCAGCACAGCCTGTTGGCCATTGTTCCTGAAGCATATGACACTGACACCAGACAGTATTTCAATGGCATGAAATGTCAGGAGAAGCTTCTCTCAGGGTCTCTTCAGATTTATGGTGAAGATGCCATCACTTTTCCTTCTGTAGATGCATGTTCCATTTGGAAGACCAGGTTGGTGCCACCTAAGTGGGTTCCTGCTGCAAGGAATTGGAGGATATCCTCCTCCTTCATCTGTGGAACATCAAAGACTCCAAACATTGTGGAAGTTCCCCTTTATATTATGATAGGAACACAGAACACCACCACATGGACACCTCTCTGGGTAGCACAGAAAGGCTACATGTGTATAACTGTAATTTTTCAGCTATCTTTCTGTCATTGATTTCTAGTTCAATTCCACTGTGATCTGAGAGCAGACATCAAATGATTTCTATTTTTAAAAATTTGTAAAGGTGTGTTTTACAGCCCAGAATGTGTTCTCTCTTGGTCAGAACTCCATGTGAGCTGGAGGAGAATGTGTATGCTGCTGTGGTTGGATGAAGCAGTCTATCGATGTCAGTTATAGCCAGTTGATAGATGGTGTTGTTGAGTTCAATTATGTCTCTATTGATTTTCTGCCTGCTGGATCTGTCCATTTGTGATAGAGGGGTGTTGAAGTCTACACTTATGATAGTGGATTCATCTGTTTCTCCTTGCAGTTCTATTAGTTTTTGCTTCACATAGTTTGACAGTCTGTTATTATGTGCATACATGTTAAGGGTTGTTATGTCTTCTTGGAGAATTGACCCCTAATGCCATTCTTTATTCCTGATACATTTTCTTGCTTTGAAGTCTGCCCTGTCTAAAATAAATATAGTTATACTTGTTTTCTTTTGATTAGAGTTAGCTGGTATATTTTTTTATCATCCATTCGCTTTTTATTTTGTTTTACCTTTATATTGAGGCATAATTGACACACATTATATTAGTTTCAGATGTACAACATGATTCCATATTTGTATATATTACAGAATGATCACCACAATAAGTCTCATTATCATCCATCACCATATGTAGTAACAGAATTTGGTTCCTCGTGATGAGAACTTTTAAGATCTACTCTCTTAGCAATTTTCAAGTATGCAATACAATATTGTTAACTATAGTTGTCATGCTGTACATCACATCTTCATGACTTACTTATTTTGTAACTGGAAGTTTGTACCTTGTGACTCCCTTCGCCCATTTTGCCCTCTCCTTCCTCTGGCAACCACTAATTGATTCTCTGAATCTCTGAGTGTGTGTGTGTGTGTGTGTGTGTGTGTGTGTGTGTGTTTTAAAGATCCCACATATAAGAGAGATCAGATAGTATTTTTTTCTCTATCTGACTCATTTCACTGAGCATGATTCTCTCTAGATCCATCATGTTGTCACAAATGGCAAGATTCCATTTCTTTTTATGACTGAATAGTATTCCATTGTGTATATACCAGTATACATCACATTTTCTTTATCTATTCATCTGTTGGTGGACTCAGGCTGTTTCCATATCTTGGCTATTATAAATAATGCTGCAGTGAACATGGGAGTGCGTATCTTTTTTTTGAGTTAGTGCTTTTGTTTTCTTTGGATAACTACCTAGAAGTGGAATTGCTAGATCACACAGCAGCTCTATTTTTAATTTTTTGAGGAACCCTTATACTGTTTTCCATAGTGGCAGCGCCAATTTGCATTTCCACCAACAGTGCACAAGGGCTTCTTTTTCTTTACATTCTCACCACTGCTTGCTGTTTCTGGTCTTTTTGGTAATAACCATTTTAACATGTGTGAAATGATTTTTTATTGTGTTTTTGATTTGCCTTTCTTTGATGATTAGTGATGTCGAGCATCTTTTCATGTATCTGTTGGTCATTTGTATGTCTTCTTGGGAAAAATGTTCATTTAGTGCTCTGCCCATTTTTAAGTTGGATTGTTTGTTTTGCTATTGAGTTAAGTTATTTATGTATTTTGGATATTAACTCCTTATTAGATATATGATTTGCAAATATTTTCTCCCATTATCAAAATGTCTTTTCACTTTGATAATGGTTTTTCTTTGCTGTGCAGAAATTTTTTGGTTTGCTTAGTCCCACTTGTTTATTTTGCCTTTGTTTTTGGTGTAAAATTTAAAAAATCCCTGCCAAGACCAATGTCAAAAAGCTTACCATATATATTTTCTTCTAGGAGTTTCATGTCTTATTCAAGTCATTAATTCATTTTGAGCTAATTTCATATATGTTGCATGACAGTAGTTTAGTTTCATTCTTTTGCATGTGGCTGTAACAGTTCGTCCAACACCATTTACTGAAGAGACTATCCTTTTCCTATTGTAGATTCTTGGCTCTTTTCTTGTCAATTAATTGACCATATAAGCATGGATTTATCTCTTGGTTCTCTATTCTGCTCCACTGTTATGTGTCTGTTTGTATGCCATTATCATACTGGCTTGATTACTATAGCTTTGTGATATAGTTTGAAATCAAGGAGTGTGATGCCTCTAACTTTTCTTGTAGTTCCATACAAATTTTAGGATTATTTGCTCTATTTCTAAGGAAAAAAACCCCAAACCATTGGAATTTTGATAGGAATTGAATGTGTAGATTGTTTTGGTAGTTAATATTAATTCTTTCCATCCATGAGCATGGTATACTAGTATACTTTCATTTATTTGTGTCTTCTTTAATTTTTTTTACCAATGTCTTAGAGTTGTCAGTATACAGGTTTTTCACTTTGTTAAATTTTTCCCTAGGTATTCTATTCTTTCTGGTGCAATTGTACATGGAATTGTTTTCTTAATTTCTCTTTCAGATATTTTATTTTTAGTGTATAGAAATACAACAGATTTCTGTATATTGATTTTGTATCCTGAATCTTTACTGAATTCATATATTAACTGTAACATTTTTTTTGGTAGAGTTTTTAGGGTTTTCTATATGTAACATCATGTCATCTGTAAATGGTGACAGTTTTACTTCTTCCATTCCAATTTGGAAGCCTTTCCATCCAGTCGCTCGTAATCTATACCTGTCTTTATATTTAAAGTGAGTTTCTTGAGCTTCTGGGTTGGTGAACACCTGGGGATTTGGGGGTTGTGGTGCGCCTAGAAAAGGCATGGAAGCTCCTTACTACCCTTCCCCCATACCTAGCTCTATGCAACAATTCCATCGGACTGTTCTTGAGTTATATCCTTTTATAATTAACTGGTGATCTAGTTGGCTATCAGAGAGACATGGAACAAGAAGATGCAGTAGAAACAGTCAAAACTAGGGAGAATAAGTCATCTGTCATCCTGACAAGATCTTTCCATGTCTTCATGATCAGTAACATTGATCTTGACATTGATGATTCCTTAAACCTATTGGTGAAAACTGCACTTAATTTGCCTTGCTTTAGTCTGATAATAGTGGTGACTAGAGTGTACTGTGACAGAGACCTAGATCTTGACATGAGCTATAAAAACTCATGGGACAACACGTGGTGCACAAATAGGAGGTTGGAGTGGAAGGACTATTACTTGTCCATCAGGTTTCCCTTTGATTTTTGTAAATGGGGAGGACAGTTCTTGGTGCAGTAAAATTATGCAGGTTTCATGTAAATATTTTTGTAATCAAAGTTTATTTCCGTCAAATGTTATTTTTTATTTCTTTAATATGTTAGAATTTGATTTTTTGAAAATCTGATGACTCTAAGTGTTTGTCATCCATTTGTTAAGTAAGCGGTCTCTAGCAGATCTGTTTCAAATGCAAGTACAGAAACCGAATGAAAAGTTTGCTTAAGACACTGAGTCTGGTGTTTTTCATTTTCTCTTGGGCTGACCATTCAAATTGACAAACCAGCAGGAGATAGGAAAAAATACTTAACTTATGTGTTCCATTATAGGATAAGTACACAAAAATTTTCTAAAAAATTATTGTATAATTGCATAGCAAAATTTGCCAATATGCTATTCTATGTGCATCCCTAAGTAAGTTACTGGGATAGAGAAGAAGCCATTTACATTAGTGCAAGGTAAATAGAAAGTCTAAATGAATGTAAGTACTATTATTCTTCATCAAATTCAATGTTATTCAGGTGCAAATACAGGAAATGTATTTTTAATAACAAAAGATAGTTTAAAGTAACAAAAAATAGGATCACTAAAAACTGCAGACACTGACCTGCTGTTAAGAATGCTAACTTGAAAATAAAATAAATATGGTACATAGCTTTCCCATTTCCCATCTACTGCCAAAACAGATACTGACTTGGGCCCAAGGTTTTTGTCTAATTGCAAATAATTTTGAGAACACTGAAAATTTGTTATGCAAATAATTACGCACACATACACTCTGTGGATTTAAATGGATCAAGTGTAAGAAATACATTTTGGTCCCAGAATTAGCAACACATCAGAGGTGTTGTGCATGTACCCGAGGGAGGCCAGGGAACTCTTGCTGAAGGTTCTGCTGTCATTGGTGCTCTGCACTGACCCCTCCTGAAGCTCCTGACTCGGCAGGGCCCATCTCCTGAAGATACTCAAGACTGACAGCAGTCCCTAAGTGGAACTTCATGCCCACTTGAATGGATCCATTAGTTCTATACCATGAAGATATTAAAAGCTAAGAAACCAGGTCTTAACATTCATGATCTGATGACTATGATTGATAGTCATATTCCTGCCATATTCCTCTTAGTAAACCATCCACCACTCCCTTTGAAGAATAGCAGCCAAGTAGCATGGACTTCAGCACCAATAACTTACTCATGGTGGCTTCTCAGTAAATATGTCTTTAATTTTAAAAAATGTAAATTTCTTAAAGTTTCATGTATCACATACCACTTATAAAGTCTTACTATTAAAAAAATAATAATTTGATTTTTAAAAAATTAAGTGTGAAAACATGGCTTCCAAATAGGGGTTCAAGCTAGTCTAAGCAGCCATACACTGCTTGAGAGGTGATTCACGTTTGCTATTTTGAGGAGTCAAGTTGAAATTAAGTGATCCTTGATAGTTTTTGGAAAGTGAGGTGAAAGTATTATACCTGATAATATCTTACAGAAATTCCAACAAATATGAGAATGTGCCAGAAAAGAACTTTAGAAGAATGTTTCCAGATGTTTCAGATTATTTATCAGCCTACTACCAGCCCTGAAGATATTCTAATGGTCACAAAAGATGTCATTAAAGAATTTGCAGATGATGGTGTCAAGTACCTGGAACTAAGGGGTACATCCAGATCTGAAAATGCTACAGGAATAACTAAAAGGACTTATGTGGAATCTGTACTTGAAAGTATGAAACAGTCTAAAGAAGAAAACTTAGACGTTGAAGTTAGGTATTTGATATCAATTGACAGAAGAGGTGGCCCTTTAGTGGCTAAGGAGACTAGTAAATTTTCTGAAGAATTCTTCCTTTCTACTGAAGATACAGTTTTTGGCCTTGCCCTCAGTGGAGACCCTACAGCTGGGCAAGTGAAGATTTCTTGGAACTTCTTTTAGAAGAAGGCAGCGGCAGGGGGTGGGGGTGGGGGGCCGGGAGCCGGGGAGGAGGGAAGCAGTTCTGAAGTTGGCATTGCATCTTCCAGAGACTCCAACCCCTTCAAAAGAAACACAGATAGTCCTGGATCTGCTTCCCAACAGATAGAGCATGGGACGTTTCTCCACTCCTCTGAGGGGGATGGGGGTGGAGTGGGGTTTCTGGATCTGCTGGACTTTATGAGGAAATACCAGATACTGCTGGAACTCTGTTTACCTCAAGTATCAAAAGTCAGACAGTTCCCTCTTATCACTAGCATCGTTTCAGATTCCTACAGCATTGCTCATCCTTCTGTGAACTGTACCGACGATAGGGGTGTTTTTTTGCTATAGACCTTTCCCAAGAGCACTAGCTGGCAGTTGAAAACTTAATTGGACCCAATCTCAGGTATGGGATCTGTCTTGTGATTCCGTCAACTACATCTTTGCTTCTGACAGCACCAGGTCTGAACTGAAGCCCAAAGGGTGACACTTTTAAAGCTGGAACGAGGTGAATTACTTTTGAATGTGTTGCAACCAAAATCTTGCAGCCATATTCCTCTTAGTAAACCGTCTACCGCTCCCTTAGAAAAACAGCAGCCAAGTAGCATGGGCTCCATCGCCAATACCTTACTCACGGTGACTGCTCAGTAAATATTTATTAAATTGGAAAAAAAGAGAAAAATTTTATTTTTTTATTTTTCAAAGTTCCATGCATCACATACCACTGATAAAATTTTGCCAACTAATAAAATAAAGAGGAACTCTTGATAATTTGAGTTTTAAAAAATTAAGCTGTAGAAACATGACCTCAGCACAGGGGTTCAGCCAGTCTAACCAGCCATACACTGCTTGAGAGGAGGTCCACATTTGCTATTTTGAGGAGTTATGTTGAAACTAAGTGGTTCTAGCAGTTGTTGGAAAGTGAGGTGAAAGTTTTCTACTTGATGATACCTTACAGACACGCCAACAAATATGAGAATGTGCCAGAGTTCGCATTGTAAGAAGATGCCCAAAGGGATAGTGACTGAAAAGCCATATGCCAAATAGACCCTGGAGACACTGCAGTTTTACAGGTGATGTTCATATGAGATCAAAAAGTAAGTTTCCCTTTTCTGAAATCTAGGCCTGTTCATTATAATTGCATTGTTAACAGCAAGCAAAAGAAGCAACATTGAGCTCAGACTGGGCTCTAGGGGTTAATCCCTGTAGAATCAGAGAAGGGATTCAAGTTTCTGTCCTGAACATCCTAAAACATTGGTTTCAGAGCCACAGTGTAACTATTTATGTTGGTTATTCATGCTCTTTGGGGGGAATTATGCCCAAGACAACCCTAAACAAACAAGAAGTGATTTAAAGAGTATGTTAGTTAACAGACTCTTATAGTAAATTACTACAGATGGTGACTATTGAAGCGTATAAATAGTAACAACCAGTTGGCCTTCCCTGAGCACCTGCTTTGGAGTGGGAGAGGCTGGACTTTGCACACAGAGGGACGCTTTCCCCGAGTAACGTATGGCTCGTAGGAGCAAATTGTGCATCTGAAAAAAAATGCAGCAAAAATATTAAAGAATAAGCATTAATTTTTACTTCATATTTGATGAATTAAACCATTTTCTATGGCGTTTTATAGTAGACTTAGTGAAAGACTTTAAGTATTAAGTTATTACCGACACTCATGAAACAGTCCAATAAAATATAATGTCAATATATGGCAAATTCAAATTAAACAATATTTCCAACATATCTGACAGAAATTTATATATAGAATGTCTGATGTTGCACTCTTACAGGAATCAGAGATAATGGATGGTTTTATTCAACATGCACAGAATATGTATTTTTTGTATCATAAATCTATTTAAATAAAACAAGTTTTAAATGTTTATGTATTTATGTATTCCATACTTGTTACTTTGAGAAAGCAAAATAGCATTCCTGATCAAGGTACATTATTTTTTAACTGCAGAACTGAGTGAGTTTTTCTTTTTCTTTTTTTAAAAAAATATATTTTTATTGATTTCAGAGAGGAAGGAAGAGAGAGAGAGAAACATCAATGATGAGAGAGAATCATTGATTGGCTGCCTCTGGCAGGCTCCACATTAGGGATCAGCCCACAACCCGAGCATGTGCCCTTAACTGGAATTGAACCTGGGACCTTTTAGTCTGCAGGCCAACACTCTATTCACTGAGCCAAACCAGCTAGGGCCTGAGTGAGTTTATCTTGGGTGGGATAGCATCCTCACAGTCTTAAATCACTAGAGAGACTGTATTTTTGAGTAATGCCAATTGAACTATAAAGAAAAAACACTCCTCATAATTAAAAATTTC
This sequence comes from Myotis lucifugus, assembly GCF_000147115.1. Lineage (NCBI taxonomy): Eukaryota > Metazoa > Chordata > Mammalia > Chiroptera > Vespertilionidae > Myotis > Myotis lucifugus. The sequence continues at coordinate 10,091,910 of NW_005871051.1, forward strand.
CTGAAAGTGAATGTTTTGCCTACCCAAATGAAGGTATTGTGGACCCCATGTCAAACCATTAAATATATTGTATACAGTCGGTATATTACATATAATGGTATATATCGTGTGGAAAGCATAGTCAGATTATAGTTCTGTGTACTGTTCTCGTAACAATAGATCTTTTTAATAAAGACTTCTCTTTTTATTGACTTTAAACATTTCTTTAAAAGTGAGTTTCTCGTAGATAGTATACGTTTGGGTCTTGATATTTTATCTACTCTGACAATCTCTGTCTTAAAATGGTGTATTTAAAACATTGATATTCAAAGTGATTATTAATGTAATGAATTAATATCTACCATATTTATTACTGTTTTTATTTTATGTCACTATTATTTGTTCCTATTTTTGTCTTCCACTCTTTTCCTTCCTTTTTGTGGTTTTAATTGAGCTTTTTATATGTTTCCATTTCCTTCCATTCTTGGCATACTTTTTTACTATTAAAATTTTAATTAATTGTTTAATTAATTATTTTTAGATCTTTTGGTGAAAAGTTTATTGATTATATTAGTCCTTTCCTAGAACATCCTATCTAATAATAGACAAGCATGGTAATTGACCATACCTTTGCTACGTCTCCCATTGGCTAATCAGCGAGATATGCAAATTAACCATCAACAAAGACGGCGGTTAATTTGCATACATAGGTGCGAAGCGGCGAAGAGAAGACTGAAGGCTGCTCCGGGTGGAGCAGTGAAGGCTTGAAGGCGGCTCCAGCTAGAGCAGCGAAGACTGAAGGCGGCTCCGGCCGGAGGGAAGGCCTGGGTCCCGATTGCCGGAGGAAAACCGCTGCAGGCAGCCAGGGGAAGGGAAGGCCTATTGCACGAATCTTTTCGTGCAACAGGCCTCTAGTTTGGATATAAGCAAGAAAACCCACCAGCCACCAAATTCACAATAGAAACTAGTTTACTAAGCTGGGAAGGAAGGGGGAAGAGTTAAAATTATCGCATATTTTAGAATAAGAATGTCAAATAATTATATAAAATTTTCATTCATGCAGGTGATTATTTAAATACCTATGACTGGGTTTTTATTCATTCATAAAGTATTTGGGGTCTATTACTAGTATGTGCAGACACACATTTCTATTCCTAATGAGGCCTATAAAGACAGATACTCTTGCAAATTTAACATGTAATTTAATATCTTAAAAAAATTTTGGCCCTGGCCAGGTATCTCAGTTGGTTTGGATTTCCAGTGGGGCACATGCAGGAACCAAACGATGATGGAATAAATGAGTAGAACAACAAATCTCTCTCTGTCTCTCTCTCAGTAAGCTATTAAATTTTTTTAAAAGTTTAATGATTGTCCTAAACTTTGCAATACACAGTTACAACTAATCCAAGTGTACTTTCCAATAACAATAACTCTATACAAGTTATAATAGCAAAATAATCCTACTTGCTCCCTCTTGTCCCTTGTATCATTGCTGTCGTTCATTTCACTTAGACGTATGCATACACAGGCATTTATACACACATAAGATAAATATACACAAGCATGCATAGTTGAATACATTGTTGAGATTAACAGTTTAAACAAACTGTTAGTTCAATTAAAAATAAAAAAATAAAAGTTTTTATTTTACCTTCCCTGTTCCTTTGATGCTCTTCCTTTCTTTGAGTTTCTGACCTCTCTATTATTATTATTTTTTTTTTCTGTAAAAAACATCTTTTCACAATTCTCACAGGCAGGTCTACTGGCAATGAATTTGCTCAATTTTCTTAAAGAGTGTATTTCTCTGTGAATGGGATGCCCTAGATACCCCTGGGGAGGGGTGCGCACTGTGACAGCAGCAAGGCCTGATCCCCGGAGGAGGGAGCTTACCCACCACCACAGCCATTGTCCGGCACACTTGGAGTGTTCCGGCAAAGCTCCCACCCACCCTCCGGCAGAGGTCATTTGATTCGGAAAAGCTCAGAGAGAAAGGGGAAAGTGGGTTATTAAGTGCTCATGGGGGTTATTAACAAACTATAGAAACAAACCCTGAAAGGGTAGTCTTTTCATGGGGGTTATTAAGTGCCCTGACAGGAGATGGGACCCTCAGCCTTGGTTTATTTGGAAGATGCTCTATATAACCAGCTGAGGGGCCCGGCCAGGTCTTCCCTACCAGGGCACTGTTCTGTGACGCAGAGTCTTTGCTTCCTTATGCTTTTTAGTCAGGCTTGCTCCCTAACCTTCTCCTAGGCTCATCTGTGTAATTCCTTGTAAAATACAGTTTAAAAAAAAAATATATATATACATATACATATATATATACATATACATATATATACATATATACATATATATATATACAGTTTAAAATACAGTTTAAAAATATAGTTTATACAGTTTAAAATACAGTTTAAAAATATATATATATTTCAGAGAGGAAGGGAGAGGGAGAGAGAGAGATAGAAACATCAATGATGAGAGAGAATCATCAATCCACTGCCTCCTGCACGCCTCACACTGGGGATCGAGCCCGCAACCACAGGCATTTACCCCCACCGGGAATCGAACCGATGACCTCCTGGTTCATAGCTCAACACTCAACTACTGAGCCATGCTGACCAGGCATAAAATCCAGTTTTAGTTAGAACCGTGCTAAGTCAATTTCATCAGAACCTCCATACTGAACCACAGGTGGACCCTGGCATAGTACCAGGTGTACCCTAGAACCACAGAACAGCACCGCACCCCAGATGAACTCGGCCTTGTACTTGAGAGCCACTCAACACTAACGCAGACGCACTTCCCTAACTGCGGTTGATCGCCTTAGTGCGCTTGCAGCTCAGACTGCAGGCGAACCTCCCCACTTACTGGCAGGTCTTACTGTGCCACTCTTTTTTTTTTTAATAAATCTTTATTGTTCAGATTATTACAGTTGTTCCCCCTTTTCCCCCCCATATGCACCACTCTTTTGTGATGAAGATCCTTTGCTTCATTATACTTTCCCGTCGGGTTTGCTCCCTAACCTTCTCCTGGGCTCATCTGGGCACTTGCTTGTAAAATCCAGTTTTAGCAAGAACTCTAAGTCAGTTTCATCAGAACTGTCCCCCCACCAGTGCTCCCCCTCAGATCACCCCAAATATCAGGTCAGGACCCTCACCTTTCACCGTCCTCCAGGGGATATTTGATCAACCTGTCGCGTCTTCAGAAAGACTCCCGTTAGGTTTGTTGGGCCAGAACACCCTTTCCCTGTGCGCACCTCCATGCACAGCATCCGACAGAGCACCATTCTTTGGCTGCCTCTAGTGGCACCATGGGCGGTACTGCAGCACGTGCCCTGGTACTGTGCCCGCAGATGCACCCCAAGGCAGGGGTACCTCGGCCCCTTACGTCCAGGTCTTACTGCGGCACCCTTTTGAGACCAAGATTCTTTGCTTCGTTATACTTTTTAGCCGAGCTTACTCCCTAACCTCTAAGGCTGATCTGTGCATTTCCTTGTAAAATCCAGTTTTAGCAAGAATCGTGCTAAGTCCGTTTCACCAGAACCTCCATACTGAACCACAGGCCCACCTTGGCGCCTATGGTGTGAACCCTGGAGCGGTACCGCGGGTGTACCCCAGCGCTGTACCTCCCATGTGCCTCGGCTTTCTACCGCAGGTGACGGTCAGCACTGAGTGGTCACACCTGGGAAACTTAGGGCAGTTCTCCCTCAGCCCCTGGCCCATGCACTCCGGCGCTTGCGTCCGGTCTTCCCGTGGCACTCCTGCGTAAGGAAGATTCTTTGCTTCGTTACACTTTTGGGTATGGTTCTCTCCCTAACCTCCTAGGCTCATCTGCTAAGTCAGGTTCACCAGAACCTCCCTGCCTGCCCCCATATGCAATCTCCCTGAATATCTGATCAGAACCCTCACCTTTCACCACCCCCCAGGTGCTATCTGATGACCCTATAGCAGGGGTCCTCAAACTTTTTAAATAGAGAGCCAGTTCACTTTCCCTCAGACCGTTGGAGGGCCGGACTATAGTTTTTAAAAAAAACTATGAACAAATTCCTATGCACACTGCACATATCTTATTTTGAAGTAAAAAAACAAAACGGGAACAAATACAATATTTGTATTTGCATGTGGCCCGCGGGCCATAGTTTGAGGACCCCTGCCCTATAGCATCTTCAGAGGCATTCATGTTAGTTTTGTTGAGCCAGAAACCCCTTTTCCCTGTGTGCACCTCCATACACAGCATCCCATGTAGCACTGTCCTTTGGCTGCCCCTTGTGGTGCCACAGCTGGTACTGCAGCATGTGCCTTGGCACTGTACCCGCAGATGTGCACCAAGGCAGGTGCACCTGGGCACTTACTTTCGAAGATTTTTTTGCCTCATTATACTTTTTAGGCAGGCTTGCTCCCTAACCTTCTCCTAGACGGATCTGTAAAATCCAGTTTTGGCAAGAATTCTGCTAAGTCAGTTTCATCAGAACACCCCACCCTCACCCCGCCTGTCCTCCATGTCTGATTACCCTGCATATCCTATTGGATTCTCATCCTTCACCATCACCCCGTTTATATTTGACCACCCTGTCCCGCCTTCAGCAAGAACTATGTTAGGTTTGTGTAGCCAGGATCCCCCCTGACCCCTGATGTTTTCTCTTGGTAATTTCTATCCATTGTCCCCCACCCTCTCCTTGGCTGGATAGTTTCAGCTGCTTGTGCTGTGTTGGAAGTTGAGCCCAGCCTCTCCCCTGCTGTAAAGTCTTAATTGCAGTAGTACCTGTACCTACGCTATGGTCCTGAATAAAACCTGTCTTCCCATCTTTAATAAGTGTCATTGAACATCTTTTTCTTTAACAGTGGCACTGCGAGGCAGCACATCTCAACACACAGTTAGCAAAGAACTTCACCCTTTGCAAGTCTGCATTCACAGCATCCTTCGCCGGACCATTCTTCAGCTGCTACTGGGAGTGCTACCGGCAGCACAGCAGCATGCACCTCAGTGACGGAGGGCAGATGTACCTTGGCCTGTACCAGTGGATAACACTCAGCATTCTGCTAGGAGACCTTAACTGGCATTCTTTTATGACGAAGAGTCTTTGCTTCATCATACTGCAGTCAACTCTTGTACCTTCTCCTGAACTCCTCTGTGAATTTCCTTATAAAATCTAGTTTTAACGCCCTTGCAGGGTAACTCAACTAACGAGAGTATTGTGGGTTCGATCTCCTCTAAGGGGCACATACAAGAAGCAACCAATGAATATGTAAATAAGTGGAACAACAAATGCTATTTCTCTCTTTTTCTAAAAATCAAGAAATAAAAGATATTTTTAAGAATCTAGTTTCAGTCCTTGCTGGTGTGGCTCAGCTGGTTGGGCATCATCCCATGCACTGAATGGTCACTGGTTGGATTCCTGGTTGGGGGAGTTCCGGGCTCAGTCCCTGGTGGGGAGCATTCAGGAGGCAGCCGATGGATGGATCCATGTGTGTTTGTCTCTCATTGATGTTTTTCTTTCTCTGTCTCTTCCTTGCTCTCCAGAATAAATAAAAACATATTTTTTAAAAAAATCTAGTTTTCATAAGAACGCAGCTAAGTCAGTTTTCCCCAAACCCCACACCCTCCATTTTTGCTGGGTTTGGCACTCCTTTTTCTAAAAAAAAAATTTTTTTTAAAAATTGACTTCAGAGAGGAAGGGAGAGGGAGATAGGAACATCAATGATGAGAGAGAATCACTGATTGGCTGCCACACTGGGGATCTAGTAGCAACCTGGGCATGTGCCCTGGCCAGGAATCGAACCCTGACGTCCTGGTTCCTAGGTCGAAGCTCAACCGCAGAGCTACACTGGCCAGGCACTGGGCTTGGCACTCTTGACTGGCACTCTCAAGCACTGAATAATGCCCTTCTTGCCATCCTAACATGCATCATTGCATGCTGCGCCCTTGTGCGGTGGCACTGAACTGCGTCCCAGGACCTCAACTTCATAAACTGCACCACAGGCAGCATCCTGCGCACCGCACAGTGTGGGCTCCTTCCCGCACAGGGCGTGGCTCAGCAGGGCTTGTTGCTCTGCTCAGCCCTCTTCCAGGCAGGGGAAGAGGGCTCAACTCAAGGAGCTCCCCCACAGAGTATCCTTTCCACCTGGGGTGGTCCACTGGGCCGCAGTGCCAGTGGTTTCACAAACATGCCCTGGACTCGTTTTAAGCAGAAAGAGTAAGCTGCCCAGACACAGAAATAGTTGCCGTGAAGGAAGATGTTTGCATTATACTCTCTGTCTCATAGAAACAGGAGGCCTGGCAGGCCACACAGGGCTCCTGGGAAAGTGGCCTGGAGGGTCAGCAGGCAGAGAGGAAGAGGGGAATTTATGGAGTTTTTTCTCAGGAAGGAATAAACAGAGCAAGCAAGGCAAAGAAGAGGCGCAAACTTCTGATCGATCCCTTTCTTCTAGGTCAACCAGTTAGTTGGCATATCACTGTCTTAGTCGTTTCTTAATGGTTCTTTGTATTTCTCTGGTAAGAATGGTAATGTGTCCTCTTTCAGTTCTGATTGTATGATTTGAGTCTTCCCTTTTTTTGGTCTTGCTTATTTGAAAGGAAGGGTTTCAACATTGTTTATCTTTTTTTTAAAAGGCAACTTTTGCCCTAACCACTTTGGCTCAGTGGATAGAGCGTCAGCCTGCGGACTCAAGGGTCCCGGGTTCGGTTCCGGCTAGGGGCATGTACCTTGGTTGCGGGCACATCCCCAGTGGGGGGTGTGCAAGAGGCAGCTGATCGATGTTTCTCTCTCATCGATGTTTCTAACTCTCTATCCCCCTTCCTTCCTCTCTGTAAAAAAATCAATAAAATATATATTTTTAAAAAAGGCAACTTTTATTTGGTTGATTGTAGGGTGCGGCTATAGGGTTAAGCCTGGGACTGACCTGTTGGCAAAGCCACAAACAAGTCCCAGCTTAGAGGGCACAGCCCTTTTAGCATAATTAGGCTTGACCTTATGATGCTCCTTAGATCCTATCTGGGTAGCTAATGGGCTGAGGGAGATGCAGCAAGTGCTGCCAAAACAAGTGAAACTCACAAGAACATTATAACTATGGTAACCACTACCTTGTTTACCTCTGGCTATAAAATAAAGGCTAGGCCGGCTGTCTGGGTCTCTCCCTGTGGCCTCAGCCAGGCACAGGAAGATCCACCTAGGTCCCCTAGACCCAGCTTATTCTCTTTGTTTGTCTTTTCTATGTTCTTCGCCGCCCGCCCTCAGGCTCACGAACGCTTGGCTATGCTGGCCGGCACAGTTGGTCTTTCCTATTGTCTTTCTACTCTTTATGTCATTGATTTCTGCTCTAGTTCCTTTCTTCTGCTAACTTTTAGCTTAGTGTGTTATTGTTTCAAGTGTTCCTTGAGGTTAGTTAACGTTAGGTTACTTGGAGATATTTTTGTATTCTGAATGGGGTGCTTGTCATTATAAATGTCCCTCTTGGATCTGCTCTTGCTGCATCTCCTAAGCTTTGTTATGCTTGTGTTTTTCTTTTTGTTTGTGTCAAGATACTTTGTCATTTTTCTTCTCATTTGGTCCAGAGCTGTCGTTTAATTTACACATGTTGGGAATTTTCCAATTTTTCTTCTGCTAGTAATTTCTGTTTTCACACCATGGTGGACAGGAAAGGTACTTACTTCTGTGTCACTTCAGCCTGCCTTTCAGCCACTCCGAGGTGCTGCCCGGAAGCACTCTATTTACAAGCGGCTCTCCGTGTGGCAGCTCAGGGTGCACTCGGCTTCAGAGCTCCTGAGTTGTAGGAGGGAAGTCAGGCAATTCCCAATAGACACAACCCAGTAGCCATCAGGCAGCTTGTGTGACCAAAAGCAGTGGTTCCCTTTAGGCAATGGCTGCTCTGTTCGGTCCAGTGGTGAGCCAAAGCAGTCTAAGAATGTGTCAGCCCCTGATGTGATCTCCTGTGCTGGTGGCGCCAGGTGTTCTAAAAACATGCTCTGGTTTGGCTCAGTGGATAGAGAACAGCCTGCGGACAGAAGGGTCCTGAGTTTGATTCCGATCAAAGGCATGTACCTTGGTTGGGCTTCTCCCCAGTCCGGGCCTGATCAGGGCTAGTGCAGGAGGCCACCAATCGATGTGTTTCTCTGTCTTTCCCTCTCTCTTTCACTCTCTAAAAAATCAATGGAGAAATATCCTCGGGGAGGATTAAAAAAAAAGACATGCCCTGGATTTGTTTTAGCATAAACAGGGAGACACACAGACACCTAAATGATTGTGATGAAGGAAGGCGTTTTGTATGCATTTCACAGTCCCCTGGACGCAGGAGGAATGGCATGCCACGCAGGACAACTAGGACAACCAGGGGATGCAAGCTCCAAGGTCAAGCGGCAGGGAGGAAGGAAGAAGGGAAATGGGCTGAGGGAGGATTTATGGAGTTTTTCTCAAGAAGGAACGTGCAAACCAGAGCAAGGCTGGCGTGTAAACTTATGGCCAAATAGTTTAAATAGTTTCGGTGGACTCTGACCCATATATGGCAATATCCCTTGATGTCTGAAGTCTACTTGCAGAGAGCCTGAAGATCACTTAGAAAATCCTGAACGTCAGAATCTCATGCCACGGCAGCTGATTGCTGCTTTTCCCAGAAGGAGCCATGGCTCAGAGCCAGCGTAGGGACTCTTTGAGGTTTTCTTTCCTTCGTTCTCTGTATTCTTTGCTTCCTCCCCACATTGTATAAAACAATAGGTAACATTAAGTGTACCATTTTAAGTATTTAGAAGTGTATAGTTACTGTTAAGTATTTTTGCAATGTTGTTCAACAGATCTCTAGAACATTTTTCTCTTGCATTCCTGATATTCTGTAAGTAGTACAACACATATATTGCCTCCTACCTCCCCAGACCCTGGTGATATCCATTCTACTATTCTTTTTTTTTTAATTTGACTACTTTAGATATTTATATGAGTGGGATCACACATACTTATCTTTATTGTGGCTGGTGTATTTTGCTTAGCATAATGTCCTCGATGTCTATTTATTAGGTAGCATGTGACAGAATTTTTAAAGGAACAAAATATTTTTAAGGATTTTACAGAGAGAGGAATGGAGAGAGAGAAATGCCGATTTGTTGTTCCACTTATTTATGCATTCATTGGTTGATTCTTGTATCTGTCCTGATTGGGATCAAACCTGCAACCTTGGTGTATCCGGATGATGCTCTAACCAACTGAGCTACCTGGCCAGGGCAACAGGATTTTTTTTTAAAGACTGCATAATGTGCCATTGTATGTGTATACCCCATTTTCTCTCTTCTTGCATCCATGCATGGTTATTTGGGTTGGTTCTCTTTCTTGGATATGATGAATAATGTTTTGATGAACATTGGGGGTCCAAATATCTCTTTGAGATTCTAATTTGAGTAGTTTTGTATAAATACCCAGAAGTAGCATGGCTGGACCATATGTTATTCTCTCTTTTTATATTTTTGAGGAATCTCCATACTGTTTTCTATCATGGGTACAGTATTTTACATTCACATGAAGTGTTCTTATATTCCAACTTCCTTTTCCCAGCAACAATTGTTATTTTCTGGTTTTTTTGTTTGTTTGTTTTTTAAAATAGTGGTCATCCTGATACATGTGAGATGATATGTCATTGTTGAGCAACTTTTCATATATTAGTTGGCCATTTATAAAGAAATGTCTATTCAAACCTCTGCCCATATTCTAATGGGATTATTTGCTTTGTTTCCTTAAATATACTGGGTAAGACACCCTTTACTGGGTACTATGATTTGCAGTTATTTTCTCCCATTGTGCAAGTTGCTTTTTACTTTGATGTGTTTTCTTTGATGTGTGGAAGTATTAAAGTTTGATGTCCATTTGCCTGTTATTTCAAAAATTTACAAGGACAATGTCTTCTGTGTATTTCTTGCACAGTAAATATAATAATTGAATTCACATTGACTATTGACTATTGTAACAGGTTTCTATTGCTGTTTAACAAATTGGCACAAACCTAATGGCTTAACCCAGTGATGGCGAACCTATGACACGTGTGTCAGAGGTGACACGCGAACTCATTTTTTTGGTTGATTTTTCTTTGTTAAATGGCATTTAAATATATAAAATAAATATCAAAAATATAAGTCTTTGTTTTACTATGGTTGCAAATACCAAAAAATTTCTATATGTGACATGGCACCAGAGTTAAGTTAGGGTTTTTCAAAATGCTGACACGCCGAGCTCAAAAGGTTCGCCATCACTGGCTTAACCTAAACCCACTTATTAGTCCACAGGGCTGTAGTCAGGATTGCCCATGGTGTATTCTGAGCTGAGCCCAGTCTCTCCCTCACTCTAAAATCCCAATTGTGGAGGCCCCTACACTTACTGTATGGCCCTGAACAAAGCCTGTCTTATCATCTTAACAAGTGTCAATCAATATGTTTTCTTTATGTCGGTACGGTACCCCATATGGCACTGCTGCTCTGTACCTCAGCACATCACCTGGCACCATGCTTGGCTCCAGACCTTAGCATGGACTGGGATCTACAGAACACTGAGTCTTGGCTCCCTAGGTGGAGCTACAGGCAGCACTGTATTTCGGTGCCACTCACCTAGGCACTCTTCAGTGGCAAGTATTCTTCGGTTTGCCATACTTGATTCAGGCTGCTGAACCTTCTCCTCGACTCATATGTGCACTTCTTTGTGAAATCCAGTTTTTGCAGGAATCCCGCAAAGTCATTTCCCTCAGGACCCCCACCTTCCATATCTGATCACTCTGGGTATCTAATCAGGACCTTCACCCTTTACTATTCCCAGCTGATATATAATCGTTCTCCCCCAGCTCCCGCAAGATTCCTGTTAGGCTCCTTTAGCCAGAACCCCCATTATCCTGATGTTTTCTCTTAGTTGTTTTCATCCATTTCACCTCTTAGCTATGGGGTATACCTTGGAGATATTGTGGGTTTGGTCTAGACCTGTGGTTGGCAAACCAAGGCTCGCGGGCCACATGCGACTCTTTGGCCCCTTGAGTGTGGCTCTTTCACAAAATACCACGTGCGGGCGTGCACGTACAGTGCGATTGAAAATTCGTGGCCCATGCACAGAAGTCGGTATTTTGTGGAAGAGCCGATATTTTGTGGAAGAGCCACATTCAAGGGGCCAAAGAGCCGCGTGTGGCTCGCGAGCCACAGTTTGCTGAGCCGCAGTTTGCCGACCACTGGTCTAGACCAGCCCAATAAATCAAGTATTGCTGTAAGCGAGTCTTCATCTCTCTGCTGGTGGAGGATCTTAACTTCAAGTTGTAGAAAAGGCAACATCTGTGCAAAAAAGGTGAAGGGAACTAAGAAGTACAAACTGCTAGTTATAAAATAAATAGGTCACAAAGCGGTGTTTCACAGCATGAGGAATAGAGCCAATAATATCAGAGTAACTGTGCAGAGCGACAGATGGTTACTAGACTTCCTGTGGTCGTCACTTTGTAAGGTAAATCAACAAATCATCACTATGTTATAAATCTGAAACTAAGATAATGTTGCATATCAACTATACTTAAAAAATAAATTTAAAAATTCCACATCCTCTGTTGAAAGAAATAAAGCAAAGTGCAATAAAACAAGGTATGCCTGTGCATTTCCACCTGTTTGCGTCATATTCAGAGTTGAGCTTAATCTCTCCCCTATACCTACGCTATAGTCCAGAATAAATGCGTTATAGCACCTGTAACAACTGGCATTGAATATTCTTTTTCTTTCACAGTGGCACTGCCAGGCATCCTCAACGCAGCACCACAGGTGGCAGGGTAGGTCAGCACCATGCAACATCCCAGGCCACAGCATCCTCCGCCTGTCCTTTAGCTGCTCCTGGGTGGTACCATGGGCAATACTGTCCCTGTGCTCTCTACCAAGGATGTACCTCCATATCAAGTGCAGGTGGACCTTTCCCCTTTTCCAGGGGTACTCTGGTGCCAGACCGTGGCTCCCCCCAGCACAGTAACAGGGTGTGCGCAAGCACGCTATGGTGGATGTACCTCATGCACCTTGAAACCTTACCATGGGCACTTACTTCCACGTCTTAATGTGGCACTCCTTTTTTAAAAAAATTTTATTTACTGATTTTCAGAGACAGAAACATTGATTTGGCCATTTATTTATGCATCCATTGGTTGCTTCTTTTATTTATTTTAAAAAATAACATGTTTTTTAAAAGCCTCACTTTAGAAAATGTGTCTATTGATTTTAAAAAGGAGGGAAGGCCCTAGCCAGTTTGGCTCAGTGGATAGAGTGTCGGTCTGCAGACCGAAGGGTCCCAGGTTCGATTCCAGTCAAGGGCACATGCCTGGGTTGCAGGCTCAGTCCAACATTCAGGAGGCAGCCAATCTGTGATTCCTTATCATCATTGATGTTTCTATCTCTCTGTTCTTCTCCCTTCCTCTCTGAAATCAATACAAATATATTTTTTAAAAAACAAGGAGGGAAAGGAGAAAGAAACTTTTATCTGTTGCCTCTTGTATGATCCCCGACCAGATCGAACTCACGACTCTTCAGTCCTCCTGGAAGACTCCCCAACAAAGTGAGCCACACTGGCCAGGGCCATTGGATGCTTCTTGTATGTGCCCTGACTGGAGATGGGACCTGCCATCTTGGCTTATCTGGGTGATGCTCTAACCAAATGAGGTACCTGACCAGGTCTCACCTAGAGCGACACTCTTTTGTGACACAGAGTCTTTGCTTTGTCATACACTTAGGCAGCCTCGCTCCCCTAACTTTCGCTTGGCTCACCTGTGCACTTCCTCGTAAAATGCAGTTTACCAAGGACTCTAAGGCGGTATCACCAGAACCTCCACACTGAACCACCTCGGACCCTGGCACAGTACCTGGTGTTTGCAGGAACCATACCGCGGGTGAACAGCGCCATACCTCTGGCGGACCCCAGCACTGTACTTCAGACCCACTCACTGTACCGCAGACGCACCTCGGCTCTATGCCCTGGACGCACTGGGGCGCGAAGCTGCGCCAGTTCATCAGCGCCGTGGGGCAGAAGCCGCTCCGCGTGGTACTGCAGCGAACCTGGCACTTCTGGTCGTTCAGTGGCTCTCTTCTGTGATGCAGAGTGTTTTGCTTTGTTATACTTTTAGTCAGCCTGCTGCCTACCCTTCTCTAGGCTCTCCTGTGCACTTTCTCATAAATTCCACTTTCAGAAAGAACTCTGCTAAGTGATTTTCACCAGAAACGTCATACTGGACCACGTGTGGACCGTGGTTCTGTACCTGGTGTTTGCTAGAACCGTACCTCCTACCACGGGTGGACAGCAGCGCCGTACCGCGGTGGACAGGGCACTGTACTTCAGACCCACTCACTGTACCGCAGATACACGTCCGCTCCATTCGGTGGACGCAGTGGGGCACATAACTGCGGTAGTTCGACAGCGCCTTGGGGCGGGTGCACCTCGCACGGTAGTGGTACCGCGGCCAAACTCGGCGCTTCATGGTACCACGCGGCTCTCAAGCGTGAAAGAGCCTTTGCTTCCTTATACTGTTTAGTCAGGCTGGCTTCTTAAACGCCAACGCTCCTCTGTGCACTTCCTTGTAATATGCAGTTTTAGCCAGAGCTCTAAGTCATTTTCATCGGAACCTCCATACCGAGCCACGGCTGGACTTTCGTAGTGTACCTGGTGTTCGCTAGAACCGTACACCTGTACCGCGGTGTACACCGTGTTGTCCCGCGGGTGCACTCGGCACTGCACTTCAGACCCACTCACTGTACCGCAGACGCACCTCTGCACTGTAGGTGGCGGCACCGAGGCCGTAACTGCGCTAGTTCGGCAGCGGCTTGGAGCGGATGCACCTCGCACGGTACCGCGGGTGAACTCGGCGCTGCCAGGACTGACCGCGGCTCTCTTTTGTGACGCAGCATCTTTGCTGCCTCGTACTTTTTTAGTCAGGCTGCTCCCTAAGCTTCTCCTAGGCTCCTCTGTGCACTTCCTTGTAAAATGCACGTGCAGAAAGAACGCTCCTGAGTCATTTTCACCAGGAACGTCATACTAGACCACGCGTGGACCGTGGCTCTGTACGTGGTGTTCGCTAGAACCGTACCACGTACCACGGGTGGACAGCAGCGCCGTACCGCGGTGGACAGGGCACTGTACTTCAGACCCACTCACTGTACCGCAGATACACGTCCGCTCCATTCGGTGGACGCAGTGGGGCACGTAACTGCGGTAGTTCCACAGCGCCTTGGGGCGGGTGCACCTCGCACGGTAACGGTACTGCGGCCGAATCCGCCGCTTCCCGGTGGTACCGTGACACTTTGTGTGGAAGAACCTTTGCTTCCTTATACTGTTTAGTCAGGCTCGCTTCTTAAACGCCAACGCTCCTCTGTGTACTCCCTTGTAATATGCAGTTTCAGCCAGAAGTCTAAGTCATTTTCATTAGAAACTCCAACCGAACCACGGTAGGACTTTGGTTCTGTACCTGGTGTTCGCTAGAACCATACACCCATAGCGCGGATGAACAACAGCGCCGTACCGCGGGTGCACTCAGCACTGCACTTCAGACCCACTCCCTGTACCGCAGACGCACCTCTGCACTGTTGGTGGCGGTACCGAGGCCGTAACTGCGCTAGTTCGGCAGCGGCTTGGAGCGGATGCACCTCGCACGGTACCGCGGGTGAACTCGGCGCTGCCAGGACTGACCGCGGCTCTCTTTTGTGACGCAGCATCTTTGCTGCCTCGTATTTTTTTAGTCAGGCTGCTCCCTAAGCTTCTCCTAGGCTCCTCTGTGCACTTCCTGGTTAAATGCACGTGCAGAAAGAACGCTCCTGAGTCATTTTCACCAGGAACGTCATACTAGACCACGCGTGGACCGTGGCTCTGTACCTGGTGTTCACTAGAACCGTACCACCTACCGCGGGTCGACAATAGTGCCGTGCCACGGGTGCACCGGGCATTGTACTCCGCATTGGCATTGTACGTCAGACACACTCCCTGTACCGCAGACGCACCTCTGCACTGTAGGTGGCGGCACCGAGGCCGTAACTGCGCTATTTCGGCAGCGGCTTAGAGCGGATGCACCGCGCACGGTACCGCGGGTGAACCCGGCGTTGCTAGGACCGACCCCGGCTCTCTTTGTGACGCAGAGTGTTTTGATTCGTTATACTTTTAGTCAGGCTGCTCCCTAAGCTTCTCCTAGTCTCCTCTGTGCACTTCCTGGTGAAATGCACGTGCAGAAAGAACGCTCCTGAGTCATTTTCACCAGGAACGTCATACTAGACCACGGGTGGACCCTGGCTCTGTACCTGGTGTTCACTAGAACCGTACCACGTACCACGGGTGGACAGCAGCGCCGTACCACGGTGGACAGGGCACTGTACTTCAGACACACTCACTGTACCGCAGATACATGTCCGCTCCATTCGGTGGACGCAGTGGGGCACGTAACTGTGGTAGTTCGTAGGCGCCTTGGGGCGGGTGTACCTCGCACGGTAACGGTACCGCGGCCGAATCCGCCGCTTCCCGGTGGTACCGTGGCACTTTGTGTTGAAGAACCTTTGCTTCCTTGTACTGTTTAGTCAGGCTCGCTTCTTAACCGCCAACGCTCCTCTGTGCACTTCCTTGTAATATGCAGTTTTAGCCAGAAGTCTAAGTCATTTTCACCAGAACCTCCATACCGAACCACGGCTGGACTTTGGTTCTGTACCTGGTGTTCGCTAGAACCCTACCACGTACCGCGGGTGGACAGCAGCGCCGTACCGCGGGTGCACTCAGCACTGCACTTCAGACACACTCCCTGTACCGCAGACGCACCTCTGCACTGTATGCGGGGGCACCGAGGCCGTAACTGCGCTAGTTCGGCAGCGGCTTGGAGCGGATGCACCTCGCACGGTACCGCGGGTGAACTCGGCGCTGCCAGGACTGACCGCGGCTCTCTTTGTGACGCAGCATCTTTGCTGCCTCGTACTTTTTTAGTCAGGCTGCTCCCTAAGCTTCTCCTAGGCTCCTCTGTGCACTTCCTGGTTAAATGCACGTGCAGAAAGAACGCTCCTGAGTCATTTTCACC
This sequence comes from Myotis lucifugus, assembly GCF_000147115.1. NCBI lineage: Eukaryota > Metazoa > Chordata > Mammalia > Chiroptera > Vespertilionidae > Myotis > Myotis lucifugus. The sequence goes on from NW_005871051.1 coordinate 10,107,908, forward strand.
AGGAACGTCATACTAGACCACGCGTGGACCGTGGCTCTGTACCTGGTGTTCACTAGAACCGTACCACCTACCGCGGGTCGACAATAGTGCCGTGCCACGGGTGCACCGGGCATTGTACTCCGCATTGGCATTGTACGTCAGACACACTCCCTGTACCGCAGACGCACCTCTGCACTGTAGGTGGCGGCACCGAGGCCGTAACTGCGCTATTTCGGCAGCGGCTTAGAGCGGATGCACCGCACCGTACCGCGGGTGAACCCGGCGCTGCCAGGACCTACCGCGGCTCTCTTTGTGACGCAGAGTGTTTTGATTCGTTATACTTTTAGTCAGGCTGCTCCCTAAGCTTCTCCTAGTCTCCTCTGTGCACTTCCTGGTAAAATGCACGTGCAGAAAGAACACTCGTGAGTCATTTTCACCAGGAACGTCATACTAGACCACGGGTGGACCGTGGCTCTGTACCTGGTGTTCACTAGAACCGTACCTCCTACCGCGGGTGGACAGCAGCGCCGTACCGCGGTGGACAGGGCACTGTACTTCAGACACACTCACTGTACCGCAGATACACGTCCGCTCCATTCGGTGGACGCAGTGGGGCACGTAACTGCGGTAGTTCGTAGGCGCCTTCGGGTTGGTGCACCTTGCACGGTACCACGGGTGAACTCAGCGCTGCCAGGACCGACCCCGGCTCTCTTTGTGACAGGGAGTGTTTTGATTCGTTATACTTTTAGTCAGGCTGCTCCCTAAGCTTCTCCTAGGCTCCTCTGTGCACTTCCTGGTAAAATGCACGTGCAGAAAGAACGCTCCTGAGTCATTTTCACCAGGAACATCATACTAGACCACGCGTGGACTGTGGCTCTGTACCTGGTGGTCGCTAGAACTGTACCACCTACCACGGGTGGACAGCAGCGCCGTACCACGGTGGACAGGGCACTGTACTTCAGACCCACTCACTGTACCGCAGATACACGTCCACTCCATTCGGTGGACGCAGTGGGGCACGTAACTGCGGTAGTTCGACAGCGCCCTGGGGCGGGTGCACCTTGCACGGTAACGGTACGGCGGCCGAATCCGCCGCTTCCCGGTGGTACCGTGGCACTTTGTGTTGAAGAACCTTTGCTTCCTTGTACTGTTTAGTCAGGCTCGCTTCTTAACCGCCAACGCTCCTCTGTGCACTTCCTTGTAATATGCAGTTTTAGCCAGAAGTCTAAGTCATTTTCACCAGAACCTCCATACCGAACCACGGCTGGACCTGGTGTTGGCTAGAACCATACACCAGTACCGCGGGTGGACAGCAGCGCCGTACCGCGGGTGCACCCGGCATTGTACTTCAGACACACTCACTGTACCGCAGATATACATCAGCTCCATTTGGTGGACGCAGTGGGGCACGTAATTGAGGTAGTTCGACAGCGCCTTGGACCAGTGCACCTCGCACGGTAACAGTACCGCGGCCAAACTCGGCGCTTCACGGTTCCACGCGGCCCTTGAAGAGCCTTTGCTTCATTATACTGTTTAGTCAGGCTGGCTTCTTAAATGCCAACGCTCCTCTGTGCACTCCCTTGTAATATGCAGTTTTAGCCAGAACTAGTCATTTTCATCGGAACCTCCATACCGAGCCACGGCTGGACTTTGGTTCTGTACCTGGTGTTCGCTAGAACCGTACACCCATACCGCGGGTGAACAACAGCGCCGTACTGCGGGTGCACTCAGCACTGCACTTCAGACTCACTCCCTGTACCGCAGACGCACCTCTGCACTGTTGGTGGCGGTACCGAGGCCATAACTGCGCTAGTTCAGCAGCGCCTTGGAGCGGATACACCTCGCACGGTACCGCGGGTGAACCCGGCGCTGCCAGGACTGACCGCGGCTCTCTTTGTGACGCAGCATCTTTGCTGCCTCGTACTTTTTTAGTCAGGCTGCTCCCTAAGCTTCTCCTAGGCTCCTCTGTGCACTTCCTTGTAAAATGCACGTTCAGGAAGAACGCTCCTGAGTCATTTCCACCAGAAACATCATACAGAACCACTGTGGACCTTGCTCCAACCAGGTGTTCGCTGGAACCGTACAACCTACCGCGGGTGGATAACAGCGCCGTACGTCTGGTGCACACAGAAGTGTGTTTCAGACCCACTCACTGTACCGCAGACACACCTCAGCCTATGCCCTGGACGACCTGGCGCACGTAAGTGTGGTAGTTGGTCAGCGCCTTGGGGGCTGGTGCCGCTCCGCATGTACCGCGGGCGAACCCGCACTTCCCGGTGGTACCGCCGCACTTTTGTGTGGAAGAGTCTTTGTTTCTTTATACTTTTTAGTCAGGCTCGCCTGGCTAAACGCCAGCGTTCCTCTGTGCACTTTCTTGTAAAATGCAGTTTTAGCCAGAACTCTAAGTCATTTTCACCAGAACCTCCAGACCAGGGGTCCTCAAACTTTTTAAACAGGGGGCCAGTTCACTATCCCTCAGACCGTTGGAGGGCCGGACTATAGTTTAAAAAAAAACTATGTTCAAATTCCTATGCACACTGCACATATCTTATTTTGAAGTAAAAAAACAAAACGGGAACAAATACAATATTTGTATTTGCATGTGGCCCACGGGCCGTAGTTTGAGGACCCCTGCTCCAGACCAAACCACGGTGGACCTTGGCACAGTCCCCGGTGTTCACTAGAACCGTACAACCTACCGCGGATGGACAACAGCGCGGTACCTCGGGTGCACTCGGCACTGTACTCAGACCAGGCAACACTGCACCGCAGACACACCTTGGCTCTATGCGGTGGATCCACTGGGGCACGTAACTGCAGTAGATGGTCAGCGCCTTGGGGTGGATGCACCTCGCACAGTACAGCAAGTGAACCCAACGCTTCGAACTTGGTGCTTCGGACCCGGTGCCCTGGGTCTTACCGCGGCTCTCTTTTGTGTGTGAAGTGTTTGCTTTGTTGTATTTTTTTTTTTTCTGAGAACACAATCAATCCACATTTTATTTACATGTTAAGACTAACTTTAATCTCAAAAATCCCATATCCATTCACCCATTTCTTTTTTGCTGATTTCACTTAAACTTAAAAATACATGGTTTGTCAAACAAAGACTGGAAATAAATATTTACCATGCCTGTTACATGTAACACACAGAAACGGCTTTTAACAGGAATTCATTGACTTTTCCCATGACATTTTTAAAAAATTATAAATATAGGTATCAAAACAATCCTGAACATATATATTTTTAAAATATATTTTTATTTATTTCAGAGAGGAAGAGCGAGAGAGATATAGAAACATCAATGATGAGAGAGAATCACTGATTGGCTGTCTCCTGCACACCCACTACTGGGGATCAAGCCTGCAACCTGGGCTTGTGCACTTAACCAGAATTAAACCCAGGACCCTTCCGTCGATGCTCTCTCCACTGAACCAAACCGGCTAGGGCCCGAACATATTTTTGATACTATTGGTAGTCAGCACCCACACCGCTTCAAACATTAAAACAATTTGAGACAATATTCATTGTACCGGCTACTTTAGACAATTTAAATTGAAGCTTTTTCGCTAAGCAAGATGGATAAAGCATTCCATTTCTCTTTTTCCTTCTTGAGATTTTTCTTTTTAGTAAAAATCACCATACTTTCATTTTGTAAATCTGAATTCTGTTTTGAATACTCCAGCTTTATGTGTAAATGACAGTGCCTTAAAACAAATTGTGCTACATTTTTTTCTCCTGTTACCTGAAAACATACTGTGCATATAAATATTAAACATATTCTTACACACGTCTGGGTTTTGTTTACCAGCTGGCATTCTTTCACTTAATGTGTGGCTATTTTGCATTGTGATGTTTAATCAAGACATTAACATGAGCAGGAGATTGTTGGTTTAAGACGAGTTTGAGATCCACTAAAATTAATTGTTGTATGCTTGTCCTCCTGGCGGCTGTGAAAGCATCCCATTACCTTTGGACATCATTAGACGTCTCAGTTCTTGAAGTCCAACTTTGAATGCTCTATGAATTTTGCCGTTTTGCCAATACTGGTGTGCTCTGTGCCTCTACCGTTCCACTGGAATTATTTATTCCATGCATGTTAATTTTGCTTACAAATCTAACTGACAGAGGAGCTTCTGGGTATTTAGGTCCACATTCTACTTTCAGGCTATATAGGCCGTTTTCATAATTTGTTCTTGGTGGTCCAATAATCATACCTGTGCACCTTGAAAGTGTCATATCTTCATCATCTTCAAGGCCCTAGCTAACTGTACCATCGCCCACTCCTTTTTGTCCTTCCTCAAGTTCTTCCAACAAGCAAACATTAGGAGGAACTTTAACTCCCGTGGGGCCCAGCATCTTCTGCACCTCTGCTTCGTTATACTCTTTAGTCCGGCTCGCTCCCTAACCTTCTCTGAGGCTCCTCTGTGCACTGCCTTGTAAAATGCAGTCTTAGCCAGAGTTCTGGCTAAGTCATTTTCACCAGAACCTCCATACGGAACCACAGCTGGACCTTGGCACAGTGCCTGGTGTTCGCTAGAACCCTACACCTGTACCTGGGGGGTGGGGGAGACACAGCATGTACTTCAGCCTCACTCACTGTATCGCGGATGCACATCAGCTCTACAAGGTGGACACATTTGTGCATGTAACTGTGGAAGTTCATTAGGGTATATGGGCTGGTGCACTAGTGGGCAACCCTGTGCTTCGAACCCAGCGCTTCCGGGTCCTACTGGTGGCACTCTTTTTTGAGGAAGAGTCTTTGCTTCATTATACTTAAAAATATATATTTTAAAAAAATTGATTTCAGAGGGGAAGAGAGAGCGAGAGAGATAGAAACATCAGTGAAACAACCTACCGAGGGTGTACTGCAGCACCGTACCCCCACATACACAGCACTGGCGCTATACTTCTCACCATGCAGCACTGTACCGCACACACAGAGGCACTGTAAGTGGTAGCTCGTCAGCGCCTTGGGGCAGATGGGCCTCCCACGATACCGCGGGCGAACCTGGTGCCTCAAACCCGGCGCTTGGAACCTAATGCTTCTGGGTTTTACTGCAGCATTCTCTGAAGAGTGTTCGCTTCATTTAACTTTTTTCAGGTAGGCTGGATCCCTGACATTCTCCTATGCCAGTGATGGCGAACCTATGACATGCGTGTCCGAGGTGACACGCGAACTCATTTTTTGGGTTGATTTTTCTTTGTTAAATGGCATTTAAATATATAAAATAAATATAAAAAATATAAATCTTTGTTTTACTATGGTTGCAAATATAAAAAAATTTCTATATGTGACACGGCACCAGAGTTAAGTCAGGGTTTTTCAAAATGCTGACATGCCGAGCTCAAAAGGTTCGCCATCACTGTCCTATGCCAAGCATGTCAAACTCATGTCAAACTCTCATTCAGCCCACAATGAATATTTTTGTGGCCCAGCCAATATAACAGTATGTAAGAAACCTTTTAATAAAAATTTTGTAACTTAATTTTTACAATATCCTGTTATACATAATTATTAGTAATGAACTACAAAATTCACTAATGACTGATTACTATAATCGTGTTGCATACATTTCCCTTATGCGCCTTACGCACAGGCGCACCATTTCTCTCCACCAATACTAGCAGTGAATATTTTAGTAGCCGCTTGCCACATCATTAGTCTTTGACTGACTTGTTTGGTGTGCGCAACAGGAAATATTTCGTGTCCAGAGAACAAAAAAATATAGGTTTATTTGCGTTATGCTTGTTAATTTGTACAGTTATTCAGTGTCTGGTAAGTTAATGTTCAAGAAAAAATAATATTTATTAAAATGTTCTATTATTTTATGTTAGCGATGACTCATTTATTTCAGTCCTTTGTATTCAGCATGTGTCTATCGAGATAAACCTAAGTTTCTATGAAAATTGAAGCGTTTGTTTTTCTGCGGCCTGCATAAACTTAAACCTTCTTTATTTGGTCCGTGTTAGCCTCTGAGTTTGACATGCTTGTCCTACGTGCATCTGTGCACTTCCTTGTAAAATGCAGTTTTAGCAAGAACTCTAAATCGTTTTCACCAGAACCTCCACACTAAACCACAGGCGGACCTGGGCTCCGTACCTGGTGTTTGGGGGTGTACAGCAGGGGTACCTCTGAGGTGCGTGGCGGCATTGTACTTCAGACCCACACAACACTGTACCACAGACACACGTCAGCTCTGCCTGGTGGACACACTTAGCCTGGAACTGCGGTATTTGGTGAGCATCTCAGGCGGAAGCGCCCTAGCCCTTCCCCATGTTGCCGGCACTCTTTGGTGAGGAAGACTCTTTGCTTTCTTACACATTTTTGTCAGGCTGGCTCCCTGGCCTCCTGGGCTTCTCAGTGCACTGCCCGGTGAAACCCAGTTTTAGCAAGAACTCGCCTGTCACTCTCACCAGAACCTCCCTGCCTGCCTCCCTGTCTGATCGCTCTGCGTATCTGTATCTGATCAGGATCCTGATCTTTCATCATTTCCCAGGTGCTATTTGATTGCCCTGTCCCATCCTCAGCAAGGATTGTGTTAGGTTTGTTTAAGCAGCGCTTCCCTTTTCCCTGATGTCATTTTCCATCCGTTGCCCCCATTCTCCTCCTTGGCTATGTATTATCACTCCCTCGTGCTGTGTTTGGGATGGAGCCCAGTCTCTCCTCCACTGTGAAATCACAAGGGCCGGAGTCCCAATACCTGTGCTACAGTAGGCCTTACCATCTTCAGTACGTGTCGTTGAATATTTTTCTCTCTAACAGTGGCACTACGGGGCAGCACAGCTCAGCACCTTCGTTGGCACGAACCCCACCTTCCTGTGCAACTCCATCCATAGCTCCCTGCATGGCAGCGTCCTGTGGCTGCCCCTAGTGATGCCATCGGTGGTGCCGCAGTTTTTACCTTGGTTTTGTACCACAGATGTGCCTTGGCACTGTACCTTTCAGACTTTCCAGGGCACTTTCTGTGAATTCTTCACTTCAACGTACTTGGTTTAGGCTCCCAAATCATCTTCTCCTAGGCTCCTCTGACGTCTTCCTTGTAAAGTGTCGTTTTAACAAGAGCCCTGCTGAGCCAGTTTCCTCTCTCTCTCTCTCTCTCTCTCTCTCTCTCTCTCTCTCTCTCTCTTACACACACACATACACACACACACCATCCCTTTCTGCATCGCTTGGCACACTCCTCCCAGCACTCTTCCAGGCAGCTCTAGGACAGCGTTACTTTTGGAGCGTCCCCAGTTCAGGCTAAAAACACAGGGGAATGTAGCAGCCATCATGCAACATGTATGCGCATAACCAGAGGTGCCCCTAGGCGGTGGCAGCTGTTGTTGGGTCCAGCTGGTGCATCACCCCCACGGCTGGCAGTGTCCTGCTTGCTGTGCCAAATGCTCTGAAAGGTGCTCCGGACTTCCGCGCAGAAATAGAAAGACACAAAAGTAATTGCCATGAAGGAAGATGGTTTTTACTATAACGAAATCATTCAGAACAGAGAGCCCAGCAGGCTATGCGGGGCCACCACAAAAGTGTCCTGCAAGATTAGCTGAGACAGAGAGAGAGATGCAGAGGGGGCGGGGGGGGGGGGGAGAGTGGGCAGCGGCGGGATCCCTTATGGGGGTTTGTTTGAACAGGAAGGAGCGAAGCAAATAAACATGTGTATGAACTTTGCCTGGAGAGTTTGAATAGTTTTGGTGAACTCTGGGGTATAACATTGCTCAGTGGCTGTGTAAAACCCTGTCATGGAGAGAGTAAGGATCTTGGAGGCAATCTTGAATCTTAGGACCCATCTATGGCACCTAATTGCTGCAGTAGATCAAAGTCCATGTCACAAACCCTTCCAGGTTCCCATTCCCCTCATTCTCTGTCCATTATTTCTTTCCAATAAAGCATTTTGTGTGTAAAAGATAGATAATACTAAATCTACCACCTTAGCCATTTTTAAGTGCATAGCTTATGAGTGTGAACTATACTCGTTCTCACTAGATCTCTAAAACTTTTTGATCCTGCAATCCAGAGACTGTGTAGCCAAGTTATGCTAATAACACTTCTCTACTTCCCCAACATTTGGTAATCTTCATTCTACATTTCTTTCCATGATTTTGACTACTTTAGGTACTCCATGCAGTGATTTTCTTTCTTATGACTTTGCGTATTTCTTTTAGCATAGGTCCTTGATGCTCATTCATGCAGTAGCCATGACAGGATTTTTCTTAGGGCTGCATAATGTTCCTTCATATGTAAATACCCTATTTTCTCTCTCTATTTCTCTCTCAGCTGTTGTCATGAACATGGGGTCAAAATATTCTTTTGAGATCGACTTTGAATGGTTTTGGATAAATACCCGAAGTGGGGTTGGTAGAGAAAATATATAACCTCTCTTTTTGATATTTTTGTAGAACCTCTATACAGTTTTTTAATAACGGCTGAGCTGTCTTACCTTCTCACCAACAGTGCACTTGG
>NW_005871051.1:10117680-10119888 GCF_000147115.1 Myotis lucifugus
AGTTTGGGCTCCTCCTGGCACCCTGCGGGGCTCACCCTGCGGCTCTGCGCTCTTCAGCGTCAGCGCTGCCCTCTCCATGCATCAGGAGAGGACTCAGGTGTAGGAGCTCCCTCGTTTAGTCTGGAAGTCATGGCAACATCCGACAAAACACACACACACACACACACACACACACAACAAACCAAAACCAAAGCCCAAAAACCAAAAAGCAAAAATCATCAGGAAGTTATTGTACGCTGCCAGCAGTGCTGCTTAGGTGTGGTCTCTGGTGGGTCCCGCTGGAGAGCCCGAGAGGTCTCAGGCCCTATCTTCGCCATCTGGGGTGGTCTGCTGCGCTCTACTTCGCCAGTGTTCGCCAGTGGTTGTGCACACATGCCCTGGACTTGGTTTAAGCAGAAAGAGTAAGCTATACAGACACAAATATGATTGCTATGAAGGAAGAAGTTTGTATGATACTGTGTCCTGGAAACAGGAGGCCAGGCCAGACACACAGGGTCCCCTGGGAAGTGGCCTGCAACATGAACAGGCAGAGGGGAGAGGGGGACTGGGAGCAGGAGCCTGGTGGAGTTTTTCCCCAGAAGGAATGTGCAAAGCAAAGAAGAGGTACAGACTCGTGACTTGTCCATGTCTTTCTAGGTTATCCAGTTTGTTGGCGTGTAATTGTGTTAGCGGTCTCTAATGGTTCTTTGCATTTCTCTTGTAAATTGTAATGTGTCCTTTTTCATTTCTGATTTTATTATTTAAGTCTTCCCTCTTTTTGTCTTGGTTGTCTAACTAAAGGGTTTCAATTTTGTTCATCTTTTCACAAAGGCAACTCTTACTTCGTTGATTTTTTTTCTATTGTCTTTCCAGTCTTTATTTCGTTGACTTCTGCTCTAATCTGTATTATTTCTTCCTGCTGCTACTTTTGGCTTAGTGTGTTGTTCTCTCTACATTTTTCCTTGAGGTTAAAGTTAGGCTGAGGTTTTTTTTTTACTTTTACTATATTGTTTTTCCGTTATAAACATCCCTTCTAGAACTGCTTTTCCTGCAACGTGCAAGCTTTGACTTTTTTTCCCCATTTTTGTTTATATCAGGATACCTTGTGATTTCTTTTATGAGTTCCTCTTTGACGCATTAGTTCTTCCAAAGCTGCGGTTTAATTTCCACATATGGTTAACTTTTCAAGTTTTGTTTCACTAGGTAATTTCTGTCTTCACACCATTGTGGTCCGAAGAGATAGTTGTATGAATCAGGCCTTGATACGCAGTCTACTTTCCAGTCACTCCACGGTCCTCCTGCTGCAGTGGCATCATGCTTGGCATTGCAAGTGGCCCTCCGCAGCTCAGGGAGCACTCAGCTCCTGAACGCTCCAATTTTAGGCGGGAAATCATGGCAATACCCGAGAAAACAACAACAATACAGCCAGAAAGCAGCCGGGGTGACCACAACCAGCAGTGGCCCCTCTGTTGGTGAACCCAACCATCTAAGTTATTCTGCTCGCTGCTCCAATTGCTCTAAAAAACATACCCTAGACTTGTTTTTCGCAGATGAAGTAAGACACACAGACACGAAAATGATTGCCAGGGGGAAAATATTTTTGTTATATTCCTGGTTTCCTGGAAACAGCAGGTCAGTCCGGGAAGGGCTCCTGGAGAAGCGGGAAGGAATGGGCTAAGCAGGGTGAGCAAAGGGTACGTACGTGCACACTATACCCAGACAGTTTGAATAGTTTCTGCAGACTGCGCTGGAGATTGGATCTCTAGTTGTCTGGTATCTGGCCCTGTAATGAAGGGCTAGGACCAGAGGTCTGATAAACAGAGCTGAGAGGGCAGTTTGGACTCAGGGACTGGTTCACTTGCACATCAAAGCTTTGCTGGAAGGCACATTGTCTTCTTATGTCTCAGAGTTAGTTAATCCTGGGAAGGGGGGGGGACCCCTGGGTCCTTGGGCTTCAAATTTCAGAGCATCAGGAATACGTAAAATAAGAAAATATAGGTGATACAATTGACCTTGTGATACTGAGGCATCTTGTAGAGGCTTTGGTGGTAAGGATGGGAGATACTTCAGCCATGAAATAATTCTATACTGTTGCAAGTCAACCAGTGAAGACATTTGGAAGTTTAAATAGGGGGCAAAGCTCAAGAATATATATAGTTCTCATATTAATGACTTCACTGTATGGAAAGGCAATAATAATACTTTTTTAAAAAAAGTTAAAACTCCAGA
>NW_005871051.1:10122751-10129793 GCF_000147115.1 Myotis lucifugus
CTGGCACCCTGCGGGGCTCACCCTGCGGCTCTGCGCTCTTCAGCGTCAGCGCTGCCCTCTTCCATGCATCAGGAGGAGGACTCAGGTGTAGGAGCTCCCTCGTTTAGTCTGGGAAGTCATGGCAACATCCGACAAAACACACACACACACACACACACACACACACACACACACAAAACAAACCAAAAACCAAAGCCAAAACCAAAAAGCAAAAAACAACGCAACACTCATCAGGAAGTTATTGTACCGCTGCCAGCAGTGCTGCTTAGGTGTGGTCTCTGGTGGGTCCCGCTGGAGAGCCCGAGAGGTCTCAGGCCCTATCTTCGCCATCTGGGGTGGTCTGCTGAGCTCCACTTCGCCAGTGTTCGCCAGTGGGTTGTGCACACATGCCCTGGACTTGGTTTAAGCAGAAAGAGTAAGCTATACAGACACAAATATGATTGCTATGAAGGAAGAAGTTTGTATGATACTGTGTCCTGGAAACAGGAGGCCAGGCCAGACACACAGGGTCCCCTGGGAAGTGGCCTGCAACATCAACAGGCAGAGGGGAGAGGGGGACTGGGAGCAGGAGCCTGGTGGAGTTTTTCCCCAGAAGGAATGTGCAAAGCAAAGAAGAGGTACAGACTCGTGACTTGTCCATGTCTTTCTAGGTTATCCAGTTTGTTGGCGTGTAATTGTGTTAGCGGTCTCTAATGGTTCTTTGCATTTCTCTTGTAAATTGTAATGTGTCCTTTTTCATTTCTGATTTTATTATTTAAGTCTTCCCTCTTTTTGTCTTGGTTGTCTAACTAAAGGGTTTCAATTTTGTTCATCTTTTCACAAAGGCAACTCTTACTTCGTTGATTTTTTTTCTATTGTCTTTCCAGTCTTTATTTCGTTGACTTCTGCTCTAATCTGTATTATTTCTTCCTGCTGCTACTTTTGGCTTAGTGTGTTGTTCTCTCTACATTTTTCCTTGAGGTTAAAGTTAGGCTGAGGTTTTTTTTTTACTTTTACTATATTGTTTTTCCGTTATAAACATCCCTTCTAGAACTGCTTTTCCTGCAACGTGCAAGCTTTGACTTTTTTTCCCCATTTTTGTTTATATCAGGATACCCTTGTGATTTCTTTTAAGAGTTCCTCTATGACGCATTAGTTCTTCCAAAGCTGCGGTTTAATTTCCACATATGGTTAACTTTTCAAGTTTTGTTTCACTAGGTAATTTCTGTCTTCACACCATTGTGGTCCGAAGAGATAGTTGTATGAATCAGGCCTTGATACGCAGTCTACTTTCCAGTCACTCCACGGTCCTCCTGCTGCAGTGGCATCATGCTTGGCATTGCAAGTGGCCCTCCGCAGCTCAGGGAGCACTCAGCTCCTGAACGCTCCAATTTTAGGCGGGAAATCATGGCAATACCCGAGAAAACAACAACAATACAGCCAGAAAGCAGCCGGGGTGACCACAACCAGCAGTGGCCCCTCTGTTGGTGAACCCAACCATCTAAGTTATTCTGCTCGCTGCTCCAATTGCTCTAAAAAACATACCCTAGACTTGTTTTTCGCAGATGAAGTAAGACACACAGACACGAAAATGATTGCCAGGGGGAAAATATTTTTGTTATATTCCTGGTTTCCTGGAAACAGCAGGTCAGTCCGGGAAGGGCTCCTGGAGAAGCGGGAAGGAATGGGCTAAGCAGGGTGAGCAAAGGGTACGTACGTGCACACTATACCCAGACAGTTTGAATAGTTTCTGCAGACTGCGCTGGAGATTGGATCTCTAGTTGTCTGGTATCTGGGCCTGTAATGAAGGGCTAGGACCAGAGTTCTGATAAACAGAGCTGAGAGGGCAGTTTGGACTCAGGGACTGGTTCACTTGCACATCAAAGCTTTGCTGGAAGGCACATTGTCTTCTTATGTCTCAGAGTTAGTTAATCCTGGGAAGGGGGGGACCCCTGGGTCCTTGGGCTTCAAATTTCAGAGCATCAGGAATACGTAAAATAAGAAAATATAGGTGATACAATTGACCTTGTGATACTGAGGCATCTTGTAGAGGCTTTGGTGGTAAGGATGGGAGATACTTCAGCCATGAAATAATTCTATACTGTTGCAAGTCAACCAGTGAAGACATTTGGAAGTTTAAATAGGGGGCAAAGCTCAAGAATATATATAGTTCTCATATTAATGACTTCACTGTATGGAAAGGCAATAATAATACTTTTTTAAAAAAAGTTAAAACTCCAGAGGACATAAGCTTTGAAATGACTTTTGAATTAAAGGAAGGAACAAGGGTGAGGTAAGTAACATTGTCAGTCCTAATTATCACCAGAAGTTAAAAATACTATCTTTAAGGGCTACAGGTTGTGGTTTTGCTAGCAAGAAAAAAAGAAAGGAAAAAAAATTAAAAATGGGTAGGTAGAAACAAGAGGGGAAGGAGAGAAAGGAAAAAGAGAAAGGAGTAGGATATGGTAGGAGTTGGTAAAGAATTGTGTATTGGAAACCAACTATGTCAAACCATGTCCCAGCTATGCCACTGTATGGAGTTGTATTACAGGTTTATCTACAGAATGTAAAAGTGGAAAGGAATTGGTTTTGACTACATGGAAGGAAGAATAGGATGGGAAAACTATAACAGAGAAGTTAAATCTCATTCATGTGCATATTTTATTTATTTATTTATTTAATCCTCACCCGAAGATATGCTTCTTCTATTGATTTTCAGAGAGGCGAGAAAGGGAGGGAGAGGGAGGGAGGGAGGGGAGAGAGAGAGAGAGAGAGAGAGAGAGAGAGAGAGAGAGAGAGAGATATGTATGTGAGAGAGAAACTGTCTATGGGCTGCCTCTTGCACACGCCCTGACTGGAGAGCGAACCTGCAACCAAGGCACATGCCCCAACTAGGAATTAAATCTGCAACCATCTGGTGCACAGGATGATACTCCACCCCACAGAGCCCCCAGGCCAGGGCTCATTGTGCATAATTTTAAAAATTGATGTGTGGGAAATGCTGTTAGAATTGTAGTCGCCTGCTCCATTGCCATGCCTTTGCCCACATTTACTCCTGACAAATAGAAGCAACCATGAAAAACGTTGTCCTGAGCTCTGGTGGGTCATCTCTAGGTTTAGTTAAAAATAGGCTTATAGTGCTAGTTAGTGATTCTCTGACTTCACACATTACACATTACATTCTCATCTGATGGATGAGGATTTAACCTATTCACACAATCTCCTCCTGCACTCTAGCCTGTCCCCACATTTACACTGCCGTCCTCCATTTGTCCACCATATAAGTCTGTAGTTTTAAGCTATGTTTTTCTTCTTGTTCCAATGATCAGTAATATGAAGACATTATATTATCATCCTTCCCTCTCCTTTTGGATAAAATTTTTGTCAAGGATGGAGGTCATCTTACAGGGAGGAATCAAGAACAAGACATAATGGATGGGGATATTTTGTGACCCTCCTAATTAATTTTAAAGTCATGATTTGGATGTGGAATATGAGTGAATCCCTTTCCTTTAAAAATGACATTATACTCTTTAAAGAGTTGAAATGCCACGCTAGTGGGTGAAAGCCTCATAGCGATTTCACCTGACTATGAATAGGTAGATGTGTACAGTAATATAATTTTTGAGGTAAATAATCCAATCTCTTAAAGGATGGAATCTAATTTTTTTTTTTATGATTCGGGACCTAGCCCTAGCCAGATAGCTCACTTGCCCCCAGTCAGGGCATATACAAGAATCAACCAATGAATGCGTAAATAAGTGAAACAGCAGATTGATGTCTCTCTCTCTCTCTCTAAAATAAATAAATAAAAATAAAAAAACTAAACTAAAAAAAAAAAGAAAAAAAGAAATGGGACCTAGCTTTCCCCTATAGCCTTTTCCTTTAAGACATTAGCCTAATGTTAGCTTAAACAGCTTACAAATATAGGAATTACTGGAATTTTTATGACGTGTGGACATAAAAAAGCAGTTTTCATTCTGATGAAGACAGGAGAATGTGAAATAACACATACGTAGGATAACTTTTTTTCTCTATGGGGGAGGGACTGAAATGCATATAAAATCAACCTAGGACCCTTTAAATAAATATTTGCTGAAGGAATGGGTTGTGATCTATAATGGGATAACAAAGGATTGAGGGGAAATATTAACTTTTAGAGCTCAACTTTATAGATAATTAAGCTCTGCTAAAAAGTCCCCACGGCCACTGGACAGAAATCTGGCCTGGAAAGATTGCGCATCTGACGCACGATGGCACTTCCTCCACCTTTATGATAATGTCATGTTGGGATAAAAAAATGCTGCCAACTAGCCCTAGCCGGTTTGGCTCAGTGGATGGAGTGTTGGCCTTTGGATTGAAGGGTCAGGGTTTCCATCCTGGTCAAGGGCATGTACCGTGGTTGCAGGATCCCCAGCCCTGGTCCGGCACACACATGGAAGTTTCTCTCTGTCTCACCCTCTCCCTTCCACTCTCTATACAATAAATGGAAAAATATCCTCGAGTGAGGATTAACAACAATAAAAAAAATTTGCTGCCAAGTAAACTAAAATGTAATGATTTCTTGTCATTTAGTAGTTGCATTTCAACCTTAGTGAAAGAACTCTTTCATACTTAGAAATAGATTATTATGTATCAACCTGGTGCGTGCATAACAAGGGAAACATAAAACTGGCTGCAGTGTTGCAAGAACTTCACCTTTTTCTAAATCACTTTTTGGTTCAGTTGTTGAACGGCTGTGGTTTTCCATGCTGTACTGTCTCCTGTGCCACCGAACGTGGTGGTGATGCATCAAGGCTTAAAAGTGCTCCGCTATTGAACCCAGGGATTCTCCCCACGCAGCCGATGCTATTCAGAAAGTTTTCTTGCTGGCATTTTCTTGATCTAACCAGAAGAGGTTAATGGATTCTTTTCAGGTTACATTCAGGATTCATTTTCCTTCTTTAATGATTTTTTTTTTATTACTAAAACGTAGAGGGATTGCAATTGACTAACCATACCATTAGGAATAATAACTCATATATTTCACTTTTTGGGAGTGTGTGTGTGTGTGTGTGTGTGTGTGTGTGTGTGTGTATGTATGTATGTATGTATGTGTGTGTTAGGCTTATTATTTAAATGTTCGGATATAGGTTTCCAAAATGCATTAAGAACTAATGTACTTGGTGCATAACTCAGGGGGCTAATAGCTTTTAGCCGGTCCCATATCTTTTTTTGTTAATTGCTGGAGGAATCTTTTCGGTCCTAGGAAAATCTGCCCCCTTTTCCTAGGAAAAATCCTTTTCAAGTTTGAGAGACTCCTATCCCTGTTAATCCACTCCTTTTAGGGTTGTGAGTTTTAAAAAACAATGCACTTAATTCAGTTGAAATAAGGGCAATGTGAACAGCTAGCCGTATCCAAGTGTCTATCTGGGGAGGCAACAGCAGCCGCGTTAATCCACCCCCCCCCCCCTCCCCGACCAATGTTAAGAGCCCAGTTTGTAAAATGCATCCTGTTTTCAGTGTAAAAAATGTGTGTCTTAGCATCTGTGAAATACATTATGTCATGGTGACTGGGTTAATGTATAATGAGTTTTCTTTCATCAATCCCAAGGTTGAAATGTGAAAAGACCTTGCCTTAAAAAAAAAAAAAAAATCAGTGCTTTTGTTTGTGTCTTAAAAAAATCTGAAGGGGGTGATAAACCAAACAGTTGCGATAGTCGGTTTAAAATGGGAGAAAGATATAGTAGGAGAGGCAGGAGCTGAAAAATACACAAAGAATGTAAACTAGGAATGCAAAAGCAATGGGCAAGTTAAAAAAAAAAGCGGGGGGACAAATCCACATGCTTATCAAAAAACATGTAATGATAATTATTGCAATAACCAAAGAGCAAAGTAGCACATTCTATGATTTTTAAATTTTTTTTTTTTTTACATAAGACATAAGCTCTCCCAACAGTCTTTCTCCATTTTAGGTATGATTATTTTCCTTGTCACAGGTTATAACACATTCAGTAGCGTGATGAATTCAGGTCTGTGTCCCTCATTACACTAAGCTGTTTTTGCACAAGACTGCATTCGCAGTGGGTAGTACAGAATCTCACTGAATAACTGAGTGGGTTTTGGTTAATATTCGTAACCCTTTCGTGTGCAGTACAGGTCTTTGAATACCTAACCTCCCCAAGCCTAGGGTGTTTTTTTTCGTTTGTGAAAAGGTACAGTAGGATTCATCCTAAGATCCTATAAAGGCTAGCCCCGCGGATGAAATGCAAGAATCCCATCTAAACCTTAAGCACAGTGTCTAGCACCAATCAAGCGCCCACCGAACAGCAGCTTTTGTTAGATGCAGCTCACTGCGGTAAACACACCGGAACAGCGCAAATCGCCAGCCCCTCGGAGCCCCATTTTCTTTTCTGCAGCTCCTGTGTGTTGCTCGGAATTGGCAAGCGTTTTCTAGCTGGCCCCTCCGAGAGTAACCACCTCGGTGTCTATCTCGCGCCTTCCCTGCGCTCCAAGCCTGGTCATTTTGTTTGGAACAGGTTTGATTTCACAAGCTCGGAGTGGGGCCCTGACCCTGGAGGAAGTGTTCGCTTTAAAAGATGTAGGGAGGGGAGTGTTGGGGGCGGGAGGAAGGGGGCTCAGGCGCCCGGAGGGGGGTGGGCTGGAGGCGGTCCGCTGAGCCTGCGTCAGAAGGGGCCTTGTTTTCGCACCTTCCTTGACGTCAAACCTCATTCGGGGCTGCAACGCAGCGTTGCCCCTGGAGGACGACGTGGGCTGAGTCGTGACTGGGGGCCCAGGTCCTGCCAGTGACGCTCTCATTCCGCTTCTCCTCTCGCAGCGGCAGGAGAGGCGGGCGGCTCCTATATCTGGCTCCGCGGGCTGCGGGCTGCACCGCTCGGCGGCCGCGGCGCTCTGGACGGCTCCGGGTCCGGGCACTGGCCATGGATCCGGAATAGGAAGGCAGCGACCCACCGGTCCTCGGTCTCCTCCGGGGCCCGGAAGATTCCGGCGGCTTCCACGGAGGTGAGAACCGCGGCGGGACGGAGGGCGGGCGCGGGCGGGCTGGCCGACTCGGCGCGCAGCC
>NW_005871051.1:10129893-10205440 GCF_000147115.1 Myotis lucifugus
CGGGGGTGGGGCCTGCTTGCCTCGCGCCCTGGGCGCCTTCTTCTTCCCGAGGGACCCACGGACCGCTCGCCCGGCTCCCGCACTCGCCTCGCAGGTCCTCGGCTTCCCTCCTCCCCAGTCCCTTTCTGCGCCTCGGGCGCGAGCGGGGCCGGCGTCTCCGGGCGGCGTTCGCGGTGGCGGGGATCGCGGTGGCTGGGGCGCGGGCTGCCGGTGGGGCGCGGGCTGCCGGTGCGGCGCGGGGTGGAGGTGGGGCGCGGGCTGCCTTGTGTTTCCGTCGGGTTCCGTGATCGGAGGGGTCCGCGGACGAGCCTTGCGCGGGGACCCGGAGAGGGGCGGCCGCCGAGGTCGGAGTTGGGGCTTTGTACCCGCGGGAACTCGCACGGGCACCTGTGGGACCGCGGTCGGTCCGGAGCCACCTGTCTACGAATCCCCTTCCCCGTGTGCCCTGCGCTGTGTCCAGCTGCCCCCAGACTTCGGTCTTTGCCAGCTTCCCGCGATTAGAATGTATTTCGGAAACGTTAGTTTTTTTGTTAACGATCATTTTACTATCGCCGTGCAACAGTTGTGTAAATTTGGTCAAATTACGCCGTCGTCATTACGCGCGGCTAAAGGCCCTTTCCAGCTCCTAACATTATCCGACGCGATGATTCTGGTAGCGCGTGGAAGAAATGCGTAACGAGATACTAGCTTTCAAGGAACAAAAACGTTTTTTTAACCCCCAGAATAGAGGTATATATATATATTTACAGCAAATAGATATTATCAGGGGAAAAAAAAACCCACTGAAAAAGCCCATAGCAAGCTCATCTTTAAGAGAGTCACTGTTAATTGGGGTTTCGTTAATTATATTCATTTGTTACATATTTGGGGTACTAATGTGATCTGCTTTTTCTACTTAATACATTGAAGATGTTCTCTATATAGATGCGTAAACACCCCTCCACTGCCTTATCAGCGCGCACTGATTTGGACCCAAAGCGTGAAAGGCAGTGATTTTTTCCCCCTGCTCCTTGGCCAACAACCGTCAGCCTTAGTAAAGACACTCGTGAAATACTTGAAAAGCATCACTATAATGGCCAAGATATTGGATGGCAATAAACTGAATTAAGGGTCACAACCATTTTTTATAAAATACTGTTTGTTCTGCTTAATAATGTGAGGCAGTGTTTTTTTCTTCCAAATTGTAGTTTTCAATCCATTCATTGGTAAATTGTGAAATTAATTTGGTGAGTCATAATGAGCACTTAAAAAAAAAGGGAAACAAAATAGCATAGAAAAGACCAGAATGCATTACATTACGCATCATGAAGGTATTGTTTTCGCAAAACTGTGTGTGTGTTTGTGTGTGCCCCCGTGCGCGCGCGCCTTCGCCTTCGCCTTCGTGCATGTGTGCCTGCTGGGTTGTGATATACAATGTATTGCTTTCCTGTGCCACGATATTTAATTTTGAAAGTCACTAATCCAAGGTACTGTCAGCGCTCATCTCAGAATGGGAGCAATGATGCAATTATGCTAAATATTAGTTTTACTCTTTTCTTTGGAATATGTGACAGTGTTTATTGAGGCAAATTAGATTCCTAATTATTTGTTTTCACTTAATATTAAAACAAGCAATTAGCATTCCCGAAAATGCAGAGAAGGGAGCATTTTATAGTAGCGAAGAGGTTAGGAGCGGGGACTGCTCGGATTGACCTAGGGTCACATCCCTGCTGCACTGGGTATTAGTGTGTGACCTGGAACAAAATCCCGCTTCTCTCTGAACCTCAGTTTCTAGATTTTGTAAATCTATTTGATATTCAGATGAAATAATGCTTGTGAAACTGTTGACATACTCCCTGGGTCAGATTAAGTACTCACTAAAAGCTAGCTATTATTATTTTAATAAGACTGAATTGAGGTGTCCAGGATAATGCTTGTCACTAGAGCTAAACCAGCGTAAAATGGATAATTAAAAAAAGAAAGAAAAGGGAAGTCGAATCAGTTTAACGTTGTAAAGAAAGAGACAACGAATTACGATTTTAAAAAATAGTATTTGCTTCCCAATCCTGCCCCCTTTCCTAGACAGGTAATTAAATTATTTTATTCAACAGACCAATTGCTGTTCTCTTGTCTTTTCTAGTAAATTGGTGTCTCTCTTGTCAGACTGTTGACAAATATTTCCCATAGGGATTCTGAATTTTGTTAGCTTCTATTTCAACACCGAAGTCAGCTCGAGAAACACACACACACTATAGCTCTGAACTCATGTCAACAAAACAGGTGTGCAAGAAATAATCTGGAAAAAAAATAAATGCAATTTTATGTCGGTTTTGAGACAGTTGTGAAATCCTTTCAGACAGTCCAGAGTCTCTGTTCATTGCCCCTGTCGCTTTAGGCAGTTTTAAACATTACATACACCAATGAAATAAGAGTGTAAGCATTGTCATTTTTATAGTAGTTATACTTATGAAAAATAAGTTAAATGCTTTGGACTATAAAAAAACGCTTGTGCAAAAATTCTTAATTGGGCAGGACAACTGTAAAAGGTTGCACAAATTCCTAAACACTCATAATGGTGCTCTCAGTTTTGAGTATGTCTTTAAGTTTTTGTTCTGCTTTAGAGGAGCAAAATGGAAACTTGTTGAGTGTAAATTATTATTATGATGAGGTTTTTGAAAGCACGGGGGAAAAAATGACTCGGAACTCTCGCTCTCCTATGCACAAAAAGCCCTCAGTGAAACAAAAAAGCCTGATTTGACCTTAAATAAAACACACATACATTTCTATATTTTAAGTTAGATAAAATAGTAAGATTATGTGTGTATACAGTTTTTTAAAAGTTCACTAATTATTGGGTTCTAGCAGATAAGAAGGCTTTCTTCTTACACTAATAAGATGAAATAAATAACGTGCAATCATTAAAATTCTGTTTTGGAACATATAGAGGTGCTTATCATATATGGTTAAGTCCGTGGTCGGCAAACTGCGGCTTGCAAGCCACATGCGGCTCTTTGGCCCCTTGAGTGTGGCTCTTCCTAAGCCTTAGGAGTATACTCCCTAATTAAGTTAATAACAATGTACCTACCTATATAGTTTAAGTTTAAAAAAATTGGCTCTCAAAAGAAATTTCAGTCGTTGTACTGTTGATATTTGGCTCTGTTGACTAATGAGTTTGCCAACCACTGGGTTAAGTGACAGAGGAGGCTATAGAATGGACCAAATAGTATCATTCAATTTTTATAAAAACACGTTTAGAACAAAGAAGAATATATGACAAATGTTAATTAATGGTGGATAGTGGGATTATGGTTGATTTGTATGCTCATTATTTCTTTAGCTATATAATTGCATTATAATAAGTACGTTTTACTTTTATAATAAGAATGAATAAAAGTCATTTTTAAAGAAAAAATTTGTGAGTGTTTTCCTAATTTGCAAGCATAATGAGACTAAGTTTTTGCTCTAAAGGATATTGTTTCTTTGAACTTGAATATTTTGGGTATAAATTAATTTCTCCAGTATTCTAGGAAATGGTGCTGAATAGTGTAGCAGTTATATTCCTTACCGTGGAAAAGCTCCTTTGAGTAGGAAATAACCATTGTTCCAGAACTTTCTTAAAGCACTCTTTGAGTATATATATATGCTTCTTTCCAAAATATTTCCATACTGCCTAAAGATATGGTCTAGATTCTTTAGTCCACTTTGAAACCTTATCATGTCAAAACTCAACATACTTTTCTTGCTTTATTGCCTCTTAAATTCTTAAAGGAAACCTTAGCTCTATCTGTACTTGTCAGCTCAATATCTCCAAATATACCTTGTGCTTTCTTGCTTCTGTACTTTTGCTTTTTTGTTACTTGGAATATCTTCTTCTGACCTTTGTGTAAGCTAATTCTACCCATTTTCCAATTTCCAGTTTAAAAAAACAAAACGAAAAACACTCATATCTACTATGCATCCTGGCCCCTCCTGTTAAAAACAAATCAGCAGTTATTATCTGTGCTTACGCATTTCTCAGATACCACCTGGTATTTTTGCGTAAATTTCCTAATTCCATTTTAAACTTCTTAAGGGCAAGAAAGCTTGTCTTATATTTCTCTCTATCCCTTAAAGCTTCTACCATGGCACCTTACACAGCATAGGTGCTGAATATCTATTCTTTGAATATACAGCGCTGTCACCAGCTCTTTTGAGTCAAAGCAGCGGCATATTGTGTTCACCAGTAATCCGGGATAAGAGTCAGCACTTTGCTTACAACAGTGTGGAAAAAAAAAGAATTGATAATTTGGCTGAGTTGTCAATAGATATAGATGGTAAAGAATTGACAGTATCTTTCATAAAAATTAACACAGGAACTAAGAGTGGGGTGGTGAGTTCAGAACCTAAACTTAATTTCACATAAATATTTCTTTTAAAAGTTTCTTATGGAGCTTATTTGGAGTTTGATGGTATCTTTGTTCTTAACCATAGAGGCACAGTTTTGCCTTACATTCTCCTCCAGCTGCTAGTCTCAAACCCCAGAGATTTGATGCATTTGATGGGGATTATATGGACCATCACAGTTACTCTGTTCTAGAGCATTTTAGGCGGTCATGTAGGGTGTTCAAGAGTTAATATTTTTTCTCTTCTTATTTTTGGAAACTTAATTATGTCTCTTTTCAAACAAATATAACTTGGAGGTGTTTATTTGGCAAGTGTTAGACACTTACGGAGCTTATCTTTTTCAAAAAAATTATTTTAATTTACAGATGTTTGCTGGGACTAATACAGCTGATGAAATACCTGCCCTTTTCTGCTGAAGGTAAATGACTTGCTACTTCTTAAAAATACCAGGTACCAGTAGAATTCAGAGATTGTATAAAAAGACCTAGTTAGTCATGCAATGCGATATAATCCCAGACCCCAAAGAAATGATCCTTTTAAGTAAGAATTTTATTAGTACATAATGGAATGACATATTATTGGTTCAACCTATATCAGAGTCACCCGGGAGCATTTTTAATATGTGGAATTGCCTGGGCCAGTGTGGCTGAGCGTGGACCTATGAACCAGGACTTAATGATTCAATTCCCCTGTCAGGGCACTTGCCCGGGTTGCGGGTTGCAGACTCCATCCCCAGTGTGGGGAGTGCAGGAGGCAGCTGATCAATGATTCTCTCTCATTATTGATGTTTCTATCTCTCCTTCTTTCCTCTCTGAAATCAATAAAAAAATATTTTAAAAAAATATGTGGAATATGCATGGGCTTGTCTCTTCAGCGGATTTTGATTCAGTAAGTTTTTCAGGTGAGTCCTAGCATGTGAGTTTTAAAAAATGCCGACAGGTGCTTCTGATTCATTGTAGCTCGTTGTCACTGTAGCATGTATATGACACTGAAGATGATGGACATGGCAGGTAATAATGCAGCGGGAGTTGAAGGACATAAAGGTTAAAGATTTTAAAAATATTTGAAGTATTTCGATTTTGTGTGTGTGTATTTATGATATTAGGTTCATGCTTTCACTTTGCCTTTCATTCAATGAATGTTTTCATTAAGAAAGCACTAAAAAGTTTTTTATATAATGATTCTCAACGTTTAGGTTTAAGCTCTAGGGTTCTCTCAACTTGAAAATTTTCATATCTATAAATACAATTTAAAGCTTGATTCACTTTGTTGCTTCAGATTACAAATGAAGTAAATTAATGGAAATAAGACTAAATTACAAGTAAGTCATTTCTTATATATTCTTTATTTCAGAGGCTGGTTTAATTGATTCACTTTCCACATAAGTGTGGGAAGTAGAAAAGTCAGTTTCTCATAATAAAAACTAATAGGTAAGTGAACGTTACAGAATTTTACTTAATGAAGCTATTTTCTGTTCTCGTTTTACTGGTTTTAAGACTGAAATAATTTTTAAACATTGATTTTAATGAGTCAACTTTTTCTGTTGCAGAGCCACCCTTCTTGTCAGAAATATTCATAATGCTATAGGATCATTTTGTTATGTATTTCCCAACCTACAATGTTTACAATAATTAGAATTTAAAATGTGATAAAATTATTTCTTACAGTTTTATTTTAACTTTAAGAAAACAGCAAAAACTGTATTGAATTTGTTACTCAAATAATCATAAGCTATATGTACTTTGTGTCAGTGAATGAATTGGATGTGGATAAAAATTACCTGGGAATTTAAAAAATTCTAAATTCTAGATTGTCTCAGTTCTGCTAAATCAAAATTTTTGGGGATGATTTTGATATTCATTCTCATTTAGAAATCACTGCAGTATGTAATGTTTAAAGGATTATAGTTTTAAGGGGTAGAAACTTGGAAAATATTTGTAGAGAAATCTCATTACACCAATTGGAAAAAAATTCCTCATTTGGTTTATGTAATTGTCAGAGAAATGTCTTGCATTTCAGAGGTTAAATTTGTTGTTATTTTTATTTTCAGCAACTTTGTTGGGTAAATTATTTCAAAATCTGCCTCTGGACTAAACAGAAAATCCAAGTGTGATCTTTCCTCTCATGACAGAGAATTAGATGTTATATATGACACTGGCAATTTAAGTAACCTGGGATTTTGTATAGAAACATAATGGGAAAATTCATGAGCCTCATTATTGTATAGAAAATATATGATAATAACAACTTAGAAATAATAATTTGTCTTTAAAATTGAGTACGGTATTCTTCAATACTGTATCAGTCCTAATGCTATCATCTTTACTTTAGGTTCACTGATTGATTCCGTAGCTCATGGGAAGAAGCCTTATCTATTTTCATAATTATGAGAAAAACGAGTGGTTAGGTTTCAAGAACGAAATTCTGTTCTCTGATATTAATCGTAGCTATTTTCCTTGTGATAGTAAGGAATTGTGATTTTTGCCATTTTTTCCCCAGTCTTTGAATATTCAACGACAATACCTTTTGACTTTGATTATTCAACATGCCGAACAGATACGGATATTGCAGCTATTGCCTCCTGCGCTATACCGATCTGGACGAGGTGAGAGGACCCTGTTAATATGGTTATTACACCTCAAAGGACTTATGAGTGACTACCTCTTCTTTCACATTCTAGTCATTTAAAAAAATTCATTCATTAAACAGATCATAATAACAACCTTCTCATTGACAGACACTGTTTAAGGTTCTAGGGATATGACCATGAACAAAACCATGTCCTTTTATTTATGAAACTTATATTATGGTACAATCAAACAGAAAATAGATATATAAACTTAATACCTATGTCAGATTGTGATAAATGTTACAAGGGAAATAAAATGAGGGAGGGAGTATAATATTAGGTAGGGTGGCTGGCTAGCTGAGGTTCAGGAAATAACATTAGTTGGGATTTGAATGAAGTGTAGGAGCCAGGCTCGCTTACCTTTGGGGGAAGAATTTCTAGGTAGAGAGAACAGAGAGCAAGGGCAGAGACCCTGAGACAGATGGGTGGTTGGCATGCTAGCCTAAAAGCCAAGTGGTCATTGTGACTGCAGTAGAGGGAGAGGGTGAGGTGGGAGAGGGTTGAGTGATAGGCAAAGAATTCAGAGAATTAGATTCTGTAAGATGTTGTAAAATAAGGTAAGGACTTTTAGTTTTATGGTTTGATGAACAAAAGTTTTACATTTTACAGTAGTTGAACTTTGTTTTTCTTTTGTTGCATGTGTTATGGGTCTCATAAGGATTGCCTGATCCAAGGTCATGAAGATTTATGCCTGTGTTTTTCTTAAAGAGTGTTAAAGTTTTAGTTTTTACACCTAGATCTTTGATTCACTTTGAGTAAATGTTTCTAGATGATGTGATTTAATTAGCTCCTAAAAGCCTTGTCTCCAAACAGAGTCATTTTGGCAGTTAGAACTTCAACATATAAATTTGGCGGGAACAGAATTCAGTCTATTATAGCAATTACAATTGATTGAGTTTCAGATTTTAAACCAATTTTGCATTCCTGGGGAAAAATTACACTTGATCATGGTGTATAATGCTTTGTATGTGTTGCTGGGTTTGATTTGCTAGTAAGTATTCTGTTGAGGATTTTTGCATTTATGTTCATAAGGGAATCATGTCATAATGTCATAGGTGAAGTTGTAGTATAATCAAGTTCTGGTTCTGCTAGTGCTTATATATCAAACACAGGTTTATAACGTGAAAAAATCTGTTTAGTGGCATTTGCCTTGTTTAATTATCTAACAGTAATCACTTAAATTTATATTAAGGAAAAGTTTTTATTATTGTGATTTCCACACCTCCGCCTTTTAAAAAAGAAATACTTTTTAATGCTGGTTATAAACACGAGGAGGCAGATAATAAATCTCAAAGCTCTTTTTAATATTTCTCTCATAAATTATATCATCACTTGACTGGGAGATTATCTGTTGAACCTTTGATAATGATAAAATATATTAAATCTTTAACAACACGTTTTATGCAATAAGCTCTTGTATAATTTTTTTTTTGCTTAAAGTAATTTTTAGACATTTGGATATTCCTGCACTAAATGGACATTTAAAAGACTGTGTTAATGACAGCAAAAAATAATTTGTCCTATCTTTGAAAGCTCAAATTTCAAGGCTTTGGAGAACTATTAAGGCAGTGAAGAAATAAGGAACTCAGATGTGGCTGAATATTAAACAAAAACAGTAGAAGCCAAAAGAAAGAAAATAACACCATCTTAGAATTCTATATTTAATAAGTACATCATTTAAAAGGAGGTGCAATAGAAACATTTTATTTTACAAAGACAAAAATTAAGGAACTATGTCTAGCAGACCCTTACTAAAGGAAATAGCAAAAGTATTTCTTCAGGTGTAAGGAAAAGAATTCCCGTTGGAAGCTCAGAGATATGGGAAGGAATAAAGAGCAATGGAAGTGTAAATATGTAGGCAATCTAAATAATTAATGTCACATGGGATTAACAGAAATGGCATATAAATTGGAAGGAAAGTAAATTGAGTTAATTGGACGTTGCATTGCTCAAGAAGAGAGTAAAAGTAACAAATAATTTTAGACTTTGATAGTTCAGGTTGCTTGTTATATACTGT
This sequence comes from Myotis lucifugus, assembly GCF_000147115.1. Taxonomy (NCBI): domain Eukaryota; kingdom Metazoa; phylum Chordata; class Mammalia; order Chiroptera; family Vespertilionidae; genus Myotis; species Myotis lucifugus. Next base: position 10,138,902 of record NW_005871051.1, read on the forward strand.
TCCCACTAATGGACTAGTATATCTGTAACTACGTTAATAGGAACAAATTGGAATAATAAAAATAGTTCACAAGACAGTAAGAAAGAAGAAAAATAAGGACATTGTATTAGCAAGAATAATAAAAATAGATTTAAAAATAAAAACAAAGATTAGATCCAAATATATTGAGGAAAATATAGACTTGGTGCTTGAGTTAAACTGTATGCAATATTTTACCAGAGGTCCTAGTCAGATAAATAAAAAAAAGAATTACAATGATAAAGATTAGATAAGAATAAATAAAACTATTCTTATTCGTACACAATGTGATTGTGGAATAGAAAATTCTAAAGTTATCTAGATAAACTGTTAATATTGACAAGTGAGTTTAAAAACTTGTGGGGCTGACATAAAAAGATACTGTACTTTTATATACAAACACCACACAGAAAATGAGATTTACAAAAGATATTTACACCCTGGCTCGGGTGGCTCAGTTGGTTGGGCATCATCCCGAGCACAAAGAAGTTGTGGGTTTGATTCCTGGTACAGGGCATGCAGGAGGCAGCCAATTGATGTTTCACTCTCGCATAGATGTCTCTCCCCCTCTCCTTTTCTCTCTGAAAATCGATACAAAACAATCTTAAAGAAGAGATGCTTGTTATGCTGTGATTAAGCATCATTTTTTGCACAAATCGCCCACATTTAAGATGATTGTCTTAGGAGAGACTTAGAGAGATGTAGTTATTATATCTAAGAGAAAGGTAATCTTATGGATTTTAGATGTATATTTTAGAATTGCTTTATAGAAAGGGTATGTCAACGTATACGTCTATCAGGAGTGTATTTGTAAATGAATCCATTTTGTGAAACTCTCACTGCCGAATATGACCCTTTTAAAAATACTCAGTTTCTTTCTTCTGTACAGCATGTGAACAGTCCGGAACACAAATTCATGACCGCACAGAATAGAGAACGGATGGGTGGTGGTAGTGGTGGTGGAGGAGGAGGAGCAGGAGGAGCAGGAGGAGCAGGAGGAGCAGGAGGACAAGGAGGACCAGCAGGACAGGGAGGACCAGCAGGACAAGGAGGACCACCAGGACAAGGAGGACCAGCAGGACAAGGAGGACCAGGAGGATCAGGAGGAGCAGGATCAGGAGCAGGAGAACGAGATGCTGAGGTCCCCAGTAGTAGTTTGATGGAACGTTTCTTGCAGGATGTCCTGCTGCACCACCCCTATCATTATCAAGAAAGCAGGTAAAGTAACTGAGTGGAATAATATTAGTACATAGTTGTTATTATGTGTTACAGTAGATATTTGCGTTAACATTCAGCCCTTCTTAAAGTGCATCTTTGAATCAGGGAATATAATGTGAAATGGTATCTAGTAACTCCCCTTTGCACATTGCCATCTTGGTGGATTTCATGATTCTGCGTGTCTTTTTCTTCCTTTCTTTTCTTAGCCAAATGATGCAAAATTGATTTTATTTTGAGAATTTTGTGATAGTGTTTAAGACAAATGGAGATACTCCACTAGGGTTCTGAAAAACTAGGGTAGAGTGGTTATTGTACTGCAATTTTATTGATTAGAGTTCAGAAGTATGAAAAATGATGGCAATTTTTGGCTCTTCATGATATTATTTTTGATGCCAGGGTTAACATTTTTATTTTACAATACCAAAGCACTATCTTGATATTAATTGCGATAATATCTTTTTATATGTATGCATATTCTCTTAAACAATTGTGGCATCTCTCAAATTTAAAAATATGTAATAACGGTATTTTTAGGTGTTAATATATTTAAAATTTTTATTATTTTTCAATAGACTATATTTTTAGGTAGTTTTAGATTTACAGAAAAATTAAGATAGTGCAGAAAGTTTTTATATACCACCTCACCCAGTTTCCCTATTAATAACATCTTACATTAGTGTGGTACACTTGTTACAGTTAATGAACCAATGTAATATATTAACTGAATTCTGTAATTTATTCAGGTTTCCCTAGTTTTCACCTAATGTCTTTTTTTTTTGGTTCAGGATCCCATCCAGGATAATCAGATTGCATTAGCTTGTTATATCTCTTTAGACTCTTCCTGGCATTTTTAATTTTAATAGGCATTACAAAATTTTTCTTCATATAAACTCATCTATATTCCTACCAATAATGTGTTAAAGTGCCTGTTATTGCACCTTTGCCCAATGTGTTAAAATAATAATAGTTAATACCTATGAATGATTACTATTTTCCAGTATTTAAAAAAAATGTTCTTTACATGTAACAACTAGTTTACTTTTCAAAACAATCTAATGAGGGAAATAGTATTCTCTCCTTTTTTGGGGGAAGGGGAGGCCTAAAGCCTAAAAGGTTAAGTAACTTGTGTTAAACTTTGTGCTATTTGCTGCTCTGATAACCAAAAAATGAGGTATGGCTTTACATTTTTCGTATGTCTGGGAGCCATTTGTGTTTATTAAGTAGCAATTGGTGGAGCTACTTCCAGCTGCACTCATTACCTCACTGAAATGCATTATACAGCCTGGTGTGATTAGCTCAATTATTTGTCCTCTAAGAATCTCGCCTAGGATAAAAAGAAAATACCATTGTGTCCTTATTTAAACATTTTAAACAGATATTAAAAATTTTTACGATTTTCCCCTTTTCTTTTTAGATCAGGACCAAATGAGAATAACGCCCCGCCTGCTGGGAATAATGCACCTGCCAGGGATGACGCAGCTGCTGAAGTGATTCTCATGGATGACTCTGCTTCTGAAGGAATGGCTGATGATGCTCCTGGAGCCAGAGGAGAGATACCCACCCACAATTCTGAACCTACTGGAGAGTTGCATTCTAGACCTAGTGTGTCACAGGAATGTATGCAGGGTGTTCCAATTCGGCCATCAGTTATTCAAAAATTGGAGAAGGGGCAGCAGAAGCCCTTGGAGTTTGTTTATAAAATTGGGAGTGGCCTGAAAGGATTTAATCCAGTAGGTGTTGGTCAAGCTACAAATACTGGGAAAAACCCATTAGGTCCCTCAGTGATTTCCACTGCTCCTGCTCGTCCTTTGCCCGAGAGTTCTAATGCTCGACCAGTTATAACTAGCACTGCTAGGTTACCAGTAGCAGCCAGTTTGGATTCGGTTAACAAATGTGACCCAAACAAAGTTGACAGATCCCTTGAACAGGGAGACGGGGGCTCTAGAAATCCTATGCCCTCAACCAGTCTAGAAAATTCTTCACGTTTAAATCCGAAACCTAAAGAGTCAAATAGAAAATCTGTATGTATAAATCCAGATAAATCGGTTATACAGGAAGATGTAAAATCTCGGGGTAAAACTCCGTCACCTGGCTTTCAATCACGTGCATCTATGGGTCCTGAGGGTTCCTTAAAGGTTGAGTCAGTTTCCAAATTAGCAGTTAACCCCACCATCAATCAGAATAAAACTGATATGCCTTCTAATAAAGGAACCTTTGAAGGTGCCATTCCAAAGCACCAGGAGAAATCCTTTCCGAATGTGGATCGTACCCAAGACAGAAAGCAGGTGGTTTTTAACAAGCCAGCCTCTCTGGAACAGAAATGCTCGGTGATTACTAAAATGGACTTTGCTTGTGGCTCTCAGTCAGTGTCTGATCAACCTGAAGTGGCTGTACAAGATCTTTGCAGCGAGGGGCAAATTGACCAAGAAGACAAGACCTATGAATCAAGAGCTTCTGAGATGAGTTTTGATTGCAGTTCCTCTCTTTATTCAGTGACTGACCAACCGAAAGTGACTGCCCAAGAAACAAACCTTTCCGAGGAAGTGCGTGATGATTTGCAGCAGAACAGCAATGAATCTTGTGCTTCTGAAATAAGTTCTGTTCACGATGGCCCTCTGCAGTTGGCTACCAACCGAATCCAAGTAATTGTTAAAGGCACTAGTGTTCAGAAGGCAGTGCATGTTCGCCTGGTTGATGAAAGCTACGACTCCAGTGATTCTGAGATGAATTTTGATGGTGACACCTCAGTTCAGCCAACTGATGACGACGCCCAGCAGCCTGCAGAAGAAGTAGACCTTCCTCAGGAGGCACCCATGGACTTAGATAACAACTATGGATCTGATAGCTCTGAAATAAGTGCTGGTTCTGTTGTACCACTTCAGTCAGTGGTTGAGGAACTCCCAGTGGCTGTCACTGACACAGAACCTCAGGAGAAGGTGTACACTGGCTTGGTTGATATGAACTATGGGTCGAGTTGTTCTGAAACAAGTGTTGGTTGTGATGTTTCTCTTCAGTCAGTAATTGTCCATCCCCAACCGACTGTCAAAGAAGGAGACCCAAAGGAGGGGCCTGTCTACCTGAAAGATAGCAACAAATCCAGTAGTGCTCAAGCACATCTTGACTGTGATACCTCTCTCGAGGCAGTGACTGATGAACCTCAGAGGGCTGCTGAAGGAATCAATCTTCCGAAAGAGAACAATGACCTTACGGATATGAACTGTGACTATTACAGTCCTGAAATGAATCTCCACACTGATGCTCAGTTAGTGGCTGTCCAACCTCAAGTAGCAGTTCAGGAAGTAAACCCTCAAGAAGCAGCTATTGACCTGCAGAATAAGAGTGCTAACTCTAGTGTTTCTGACCTAACTGTTAATTCTCATGCTTCTCTTCAACAGTCAGCTAATGAACAACCTCCCGGAGCTCTGGGCGACATAAATATGAAAGAGTTAAATGTTGATGTGGAAGTTAAGAGCTATGGATGCTCTAGCTCTGAGTTCACTTTTGATTCTGACCCTCCTCTTCTGTCAGTTACTGAGCATTCTGAGCTGAATGGCGAAGAAATAAGGAAAAAGGACATGAACATGGAAGATGAGAGCTGTGGGTCAAATAGTTCTGAAATGACTTTTAATTCTGATATTCATCTTTGCCCAGTAGTTGGCCAACCTCAAGTAGCTGAGGAGGAACCTGTTGATCAGGTAAATAAGAATAATGAATTTTGTGGTTCTGAAATGGCTTTTGATTCCAATGTACCTCTTCCTTCAGAGACTGATCAATCTGAACTAGGTGTTAAAGAAGTAATTAATCAGAAAGAAGACTATAAACACTTAGGAAGGAAGAATGATGAACCCAGTGGTTCTAAAATAAGTTTGGATTTTTATGTCCCTCCTCTTTCAGTGACAAATTCTCCTGGAGTTCTTGCTAAAAGACTGAAACTTCAAGAAGAAGAACCGATGCACATTGAGCCTAGTGTTTCTGGATTAAGTTTGAATTATCACTCAACAATTGGACATTCTGAAAACCCCAGTGAAGAAGTAAACCTCCAGAAAGATGAGTATGTACAGCTGGAAAATAAGGGTAATGGACTTGATGTTCCTGAAAACAGTTTGAAATCTTCTATTTCTCATTCAGTGACCCATCATCTTGACGGAGCTGTGAAAGAAAGAAACAATCCGAAAGAAGAACAAATAAAAGACAAGGGTAATGAATTAAATGTTTCTGAAGCAAGATTGGATTTTGGTATCCCCTTTCAGTCAGTTATTCAAAGAACTGATGTAGTTCTTAAACAAATGTTGCTTCAAAAAGAAAAGCATGCTGCCTTTAGCAGTTCTGAAATAAATTTAGATTCTGATGTCTCTCATTATTCAGTGACTGAACCTCAAATAGCCGTTAAAGAAAAAAATGATCAGAAAGATGAATATGTTTTAAAAAACAAGAGTGATAAATATAGTGGCTCTGAAATAAATGTCCTTCCTCATTTGATGACTGCAAAACCTCAGCTAGCTGTTTTGAGGGAGGACCATGTTGACCCAGAAGTTGAAAGTACTAAATCTAGAGGTTTTGATAGAAATTTGGATATTGGTCCCCCTCGTCCATCAGTCATTGAGAAATCTCAGCTAGCCCTTTTGAAGAAAAAACATGTTGATCTGGAGAACACAAGCAGCAAATCTAGCGATTGTAAAGTAAAATTGGGGTCTAATGACCCTCTTCAGCCAATGACTGCACAATTTCAGAACGTGATTCAAAAAACAAACCTGTGGGAGGCAAAGGATATTGACATAGAAAATAAAGTCGATAAACCTAGTGAGTCTAAATTAATACAGGATTCTGATATTTCTCCTCAGTCTGTGCCTGATCAACCTGAAGCAGCTATTAAACAAATAAACCTTGAGAATGAAGGTCATGTATACTTGGAAGATAATAACAGCCAATATAGTGGTTCTGACATGAGCTTGGATTCTGATTACTTGGCTCAGTCAACAGTTGATCAATCTCAAATAACTATTTTGGAGAAAGAGCATATTGAGCTAGAAGATAAACACCGTAAATCCTGTGGTTCTGAAATAAGTTTTGACTCTGATGACCCTCTTCAGTCAGTGGCTGAGCAGGTTAGAGAAACTGTTAAAGAAATAAGCCTGTGGAAGGATGAAGATGTGGAAGAGACAACGGATAAATCTGATGGTTTTGCAATTATGTATGATTCTAATGTTCATTTTCAGTCAGTGGCGGGCCAAACTGAGGAAATTATCAAGGAGATTAACCGTTGGAAGAAGCCTGTAGACATGGAAGGTAAGATTGTCAAACCCAGTGATTCTACACTAAATTTTGACTCTAATGAACATGTTCATTCTGTGGCTAATGAAATTCAAGAGGCTACTGCAGAAATAAATCTTCTGAGGGAGGGACATGCTTGTCTGCATGACAAGGGCTATGATCCCAAGGATTCTGCAATGATTTATGTTTCAAATGTCCATTTTCAACCAGCAGTTGAGCAACCACACATGTTGGAAGAGGAACATGCCAATTTGGACGATAAGAGCAATGATTCTGGTGGTCCTGAAATAAGTTTTACTTGTGACGATCCTCTTCAGTCTGTGGCTGACCAGCTTGAAAACGCTGGTAAAGTAAGTCTTTGGAAGGAAGGCCATTTTTACCTGGGAGATACCTACAAACTATCTGGTTATCAAATAAGTTGTGACTCTGATGCTCCTGTCCAGTTAGTGGTTGGTCAATGTCCCGTGGCTGTCAAAGAGATAAACTTGGAAAAGAGGGACCATAATGACTTAGGAAATCAGCACTGTGAACCGAGCATTTCTGGAATAAACTGTGATCCTGGTATTCATCTGCAGTTAGAAGTCGACCAACCTCACATGGTTTGCAAAGAAATGAACCTTCAGAAGACATCGCATCTTGGCATGGAAGAAAAGACTAGTGATTCTGAAATAATGTCTGATTCTGATGTCCCTCTTCAAATAATAGTGGATGAATTTCAGGTGTCAGTCAAAGAAGCAGATCCTCAGAAGATGCTGTTGGTGGACCTGGTGACCGGTGACAGTGATTGTGAAGTGATTGCTGATTCTGATGCCTCCTGTCAGCCAGTGATTGACTCACCTCAAGTGACTGTCGAAGGCATTGCCGGTATAAATGCAAAAAGTTTTGATCTAGAAGGTGCATGCTGTGACTGTTGTGATTCAGAACTAGGATATGTTTGTGAAGGCTCTCCTCAATCAGAGTCAAACCAATCCAGAAAGACTTTCAAAGTAGTAAACCAGAAGAAAGACTATATCATTCTGGAAGAGTCAACCTGTGAGCCTTATGGTTCTGAAATAAATGTTCAAAAGGATGCCTCTCGCCAGTCCAAGACTCACCAACCACCAGCGCCTGATAAAAAAAGGGCAAAAAAAAGTAACCCAAGAGGCAGGAGAGGTAAATCTACTAGTCCTAAAAGAAAATGTAATTGGGAAGAGACTTCTCAGCCAAAGACTCGTCAACAGCGGAAAGCTAACAAAGAAGACAACACGCAGAAAGATCAGAAAGGCCAGAGAGGTAAGCGCGGTCGACGCAGTGTTTCTGCAAAGGGCCGTAATGCCTCGCCTGAGTCGGCAGACCTTCAAATGGCTAATGGAGATAACCGTTTGAAGCTGAAGTTAAAGTTAAAACGTACAGATGTAAAAAATAAGGACTCTAAAGCTTGTGTTTCTGGGGTGAATATTCAGTGTGATCGCTCTTTTCAGTCTGACAATGACCGTACTCAAAAAGGTGTGAAGAAGATGTCTTTTAGCCTGAAAGAAATGAAGCGTGACTCCTATTCAAGCTCTGGTTCTAAGGGTGGTTCTGGAAGGAGATCAAAAAAAGCAAAGTTGGTTTTGGAAGATAAGGCTGATGAACCAGTTCTTGAAGCCTTGCCTCATGTCCCTCCTTCATTTGTGGGGAAAACATGGTCTCAAATCATGATAGAAGATGACATAAAAATTAACACTCTTGTGAGGGAATTTAAGGAAGGTCGTTTCCACTGTTACTTTGATGATGACTCAGAACCCAGGAAAGTAAAAAAAAAATATTCGAGTGAAGAAAGAAAGATTGTCTCATCAGACCTAAATGACACTGCATTCATTGAAGTTCTGTTAGAATGTGATTATAATGTTGATGACTTTTCAGTAGCCTTAGATAAACCTAGCCATGACCCTATAGAAAAGATGCCTTATGAACAAACCTGGCGAGTGACTTCTAGAGTCCAGACTGTAAAAGTCAGCAGTGGAGCTCAAACCAGTCTCATGAGTTACATAGTGACAAAAAGAGTAAGTGAACATGAGACATACTCGCCATCACTGAAGCGTTTACTTTTACCCAACGACAGGAGACCAAAAAAGAAAATCCAGATTGGAAGATTTGAATTTCTTGAATCATATACTAACATTTTGAAGCCTTTGCACCCCAATGCCTTAGTCTATGTTGTTTCTTCAAATGTTAAGCTGAATGAAGGTGAATCCTTCAACGTCTCTGAAATTAGCCAGCAGAATGATAAAAACAATCAGGACATTAACATCCAGTACAAATATAAACTGAGTTCCTTTGATTGTTATGACTCATTGAATAAACAAACTGTAATTAATCCTCCTCTGAACACAGAAATACTAGAGTCTGACAGGAATGATGACTGGATTCAAATTCGCTTTAGTGACCTAACCTCCAGTGAAGGAGATGACGATGCTCATGTACAAAGCTCTACTTCGTCACCTTTTATAACAGTGTCAGTAAGACATGAATTAACATCTGACCAGGGGGCCAATGGGTCTTCCGTATTTCTGGCAAAATCAGAGATCTTGAAATCTAGTGAAGTTCCGAAAGAGAGGAATTTCCAGTTAACCCTCTTAAATGGTGATGCTGCCAAAATCTCACAAAAATCAGTGAGAAATAAGTACTTAAAAAGTAAAAAGAAAGTTCAGAGAAGGAAGGTGCCAACTAAGAAGAAGCCAGGTTTACCCAAAAAGGTGTACAGACCAGTTGTTGTTCAGGAAATAACCAGAATCACCCCAGAAAAACAGTCAACTTGGATTCCTACCAAACTAAACGATATAATTAGAAAGTATATTTCAAAATACTCTGTTTTTTTGCGTCGCAAGTATCAGTCCAGGAGGGCTTTTTTTGGAATGCATCTTAAAAAGACAAAATCTGCTCTCAATAGGTTAAAGAAGGCGAAGAGACCAGCCAAGATGCTTTCAAGCTCGGTTCCATCAGCTGATGCCGAAAAGCAGTTCAGTGCTGTCCAGAGCTCTTCTCCCAAGCAATGTGTGCAGGATTCTTCCAGCATTGCAGAAACTAAGAAGAATGGTAATAAAAAACGCCTCAGAAGAAAGCAAAAAAAGCGTCCTAAACCTGTTAGAGTATATGAGTTGAGAAGCTTATATTCTCAGGTGCCATATTCTCATAGAAGGATGACTCGCCTATTACACAAATTGTTGCTCAGCAAGGCAAACAAGAAGTGTTTGTGCTGAAGCTAGTTGAGATTCAGAGCTTCACTTGAAATATATTTGGTAATTAGAGAACATAGCTTTCCCAACTTTGGCGAAAAAATTAACCAACTATTTTGCTATAGACATCACATATCAGAACTTTTATATTATTTTAAAATTAGTGTTTAAGGTCCTTTTTTAAAAGAGATTCAAAAGACCCTTTGTCCATTTGCTATAGAAGAGCTTCATCTTAATTTATGTCACATAATTTAGCACAGAATATATAATTTTCTCCCCCAACTCAAGTCCCTCGTATTTATTTTATCTGATTGTATCTCATGTCAGCAGGTTATAACATTATAAGATTTAATATGCCAAACATTTAACGCTATCTTATTTTTACTTTTCAATATTGGAACAATGACTATCTACTTATATTCAGTGTGTCTCAGAATGGCACTATCAACATTGTATTCTAACTGGATAATTAAAAAGAAGAAACTGTAATTATCTCAACTTTTGAGTGAGGTTGACTTAATCACAAACGAGATATGACTTAACCTTTCTTTCAAAAGCATTCCAGATAATGAGATTCCATAATCTTTAATCCAGATTTTAAAAACTGCCTGGTAATTTTATACACATAGCACAACTCTTTCTGCTTTATTTAAAATGGATCTACAAGTCTCTAACTTTCCACATCTGGACACATGCACATACACAATCTCTGTAATAAACAATCTCTGTTTTCCTTTAGCATTATTGTATCTTAAGGGGAAAACAACCTTGCCAATGTGAGTATACTTTTCTATCACCTTTATTCCCTCGCACTTGAAGGGTTGGTGGTTTAATATGAGAATCCAGGTTATCTATGGTCGTATCTCTTAAAAATATTTTAGACACTACCATACTACTTTTAATAGCTTAAACTGAAATTATTGGATTGGTAATTTGATTACCAGACCATTGATCGTTGTCATGAACCAATTACGTATTTATAATCTTGATACCTGAAAAGATCTAATAAAATCGACAAACCAATGGAGGCTCATTTTGCAAGTGAGAAATTATGTATTTGAACATTAGGTTGGCTTTCCTTGAACTTGCTAACTACTTTATTTAAAAAAATGTTTTATTGATTTCAGAGAGAGGAAGGGAATGGGATAGAGAGAGGAACATCAATGATGAGAGAGAATTATCAATCTGCTGCCTCCTGCACGTACCCTATTGGGGTTGGAGCCCGAAATCCGGGCATGTGTCCTGACCGGGAATCGAACCGTGACCATCTGGTTCATGGGTCGACGCTCAAACACTGAGCCACACCGGCCGGGCAACTTGCTAACTATTTTAATGATCAAATAGAAGATGTTAATATAAGCAGATTTTCAGTCTGAGATACTCAGAATGTGTTTAGATCCTTTATTCAAGGACATTGGTTGAGCTAGTTCAGATGGGTCCATTTATCCTTAAGCCAAGGATTCTGGATTATTTATTGTTAATGTTAAAGGAAAACATGAATTTAAACTATATTGTATAAACCATACTTCATTGAAACTATATCAGTGTACCATGATTTCAGAGATATAAGTGTGTTGTTATCTTAGAATTAATGAAGTATAGTGTTGTAACAGTTGATTTCTAAGTGTAGTTTTATTTCAGGGGCCATTATTTAACCTGTGCATATGCTGTGATGGTGTTAATTTCTTTACTTCTAAATTTATTTACTTTTAAATTTAAAACAGTAACTATGTTGAAAAAATGGACAAATGTTTATATTTTTAGTTGTAAAGCAACTTTAACTTTGCCTCATATAAAATATTTTAATTTCCTTTCTTAAAATATCACTGTGGATCACTGGTTTAAAATAATTTTCCAATTTTAATTTAGGAAGAATACTGTCCTACTGATTAGGAAGTACAAGCAGATAATATATAAGAATATTTTATTTGTGGGTATTGGTGTCTCTTTTCCTATGAAATAGACATATAATTCCCCTAAGAACTATCAGTAGGCATTCTGCATACTTTTAGTGTAAATTTAAAAGCTACAGATCATATGGAAATAATGCACTGTGAAATTATGATGTATCATATCTGTTGTGATTACATCATGCAAAGAGGACAGTTCTTATCATTCAAATGATGAAACATAAAAATTTACTAGCTTTTCCACGTTAGAAACTCTTCTAAGTTCCATTTTTTTAGAAGAAAAAGGTTTATATTGAAAAATTTATATTACTAAAAATGTTAAAGTATACAGTCCTGATGTGTTTTAAAACATTTTGGAACTATTTAAGTTTCTGTAATCATTATTATTTGAGACAAGCTTGAGAATGGAAAATTGTAAAAATTATAATTTCAGTTAAATTAGAAATGAGTTACTTTCAGAATTTGGTAGGTTACAAGATGTGCCCCTTGTGTCAAAATATACTTTGGCTTCATTTGCAGATTAAACAGTTGGATGTTTTTTGTGTATTCAAGAGTGCATTAAGTTCTTTTAATAGTGAAAATTGAATTACCACCACAATGAATATTTTATTAATCTTGTACTTGTTCAGTATCTTGCATAGATTCTTATTATAATTGTCCCAAGTTAAATAGTATGTGGGCAATATTGTGTAAAGTGTGTTGGCATTTGTGCATTTAAATTATTTGTGTAAGTAGGGCTTTGAGTGACACTTTTGGTAAAGAAAAGCTATATTTAAATATTCAAGCAGCTATATATTTCCATGTGAAATTAATGTGAAGACTAAATGTATTTTTTATAATGCAATTTAAAGAGTAAAATTGTTTTCGATGTTATCAAGATAAAATTTATCAAATATTGAAAGTTGTCTCTACTTTCTCATGTTAGGAGGTTTTTCTGGAAATACTTAAGGAATTAGAGAATAATGAAAACAGAAGTTTGTTTTATAAATGGTCTTAGAGATGACAAATAAGAGAATGTAAATGTTGATGCTGGTGAGACAATATTGTTTAACCAAAGATATACAGGTTATGTTCAATGGAATAGTTACTTCAAAAGATTAAAATTAAGCAAGTATTTATTTGTCTGATGGAGTGGTGGGTTAGCAACTTTTCACTTTGTGTACCTGTATTTAAAGAGTCAATGAACAGGATTGAGTTCTGGAGGCAGTATCTCTATCATTATTTGACACCTGCCGGGAAGAGAATTTTGATTCCTCTGATACCATAGAGTATGTTACGAAGGACAAGAAAACATGGAAGAGTGTATGTATGTCAATGAGGTAGGTGCCTTTGGCCTCAGTAGTAGTGACTTCTGTTTGTTTGGGTTTTTTTTGTTTTTTTTTGGTCCCAAGATTGTATTATAGATGAACAACAGCCTGCTCTATAATAAAAAAATTACTAAAGTAAAAGTATAAAATGGAAGTCCAGTTTCCACAAAGGACTTTAATGTATAGAAAAATGTGGAAAGTACTGAAAAATCATGTAATTAGAGAATTACACATCAAAATGTCAACTTTCAAAGATGAGAGGCTGGGGAAGAATCTCAACATTTCCTTATACTCTTAGAGAAATAATACAGTTAGTATGTTTCCTTTGTTATCATTTATGAATATATTTTAAAAGTTCTCCCAATGTATTTTGAACTATTTACTTTGATTAAGGCATAGGTTGAAGTATAGTTTGTTGCTGAATCATTTTTTAATCCTCACCTGAGGATATATTTTTAGAGAAGAAGGGAGAGGAGGAGAGAGAGAGAGAAAGAGAGAGAGAGAGAGAGAGAGAGAGAGAGCCATGTGAGAGGGAAACATCGATCAGTTAGTTGCCTCTGGCATGTGCCCAGATCAGCAATTGAACCTGCAACCTAGGTATGTGCCCTGACCGGTGATCGAACCTGCAACCTTTTGGTGTATGGGACGATGCTCTAAGTGAGCCACCCGGCAGGGCTGTTGCTGAATTTTTAAATAAGTATGAATTTACTTTCCCTATGTGTATAATTTATTGCATGCATGCTATATTCTACATGCATTTTATTTTCTCAGTTTTTAAGCTGGACGTGTGTGTATATCTTGAGCCCTTACTAAGTGCCAGGCATTGTACCAAGCTTTCAACCTTGAATGATCTCATTTGATCTTCAAGGAGCCCTTATTAGTTACTGTAATTGTCACGAATAGAAAATGAGAAAAGTGAGGCAGAGACCCTCAATTTTGGGATTACAAATGAGTTATTAACTGTAATCAAATCGAAATTACAATTAATCTCCATTGCCATCCCCATTCCTACTCCCAGGCCACCAGTTATCTTCTGTCATTACAGTTCAGACATTTCTGGACATTTCATATAAGTGGCCTCATGCAGTATGTAGTCTTTTGCGTCCGGCTTCTTTCATTTACCATAATGTTTTTGAGGGTCTTTCATGTTGTATCATGGATCAGCATTTTCTTTTTTATTGCTGAATAGTAGTTACAGTTTTCACTAAAGCTGGCAACAGAATGCAGGTCTTCTGATAAGGAATATGATAGAAGCTGTTGGGCTGGAGGTTAGCTGTTGTTTTTACTTCTCATACCTGTTATCCTTGATTGCTCCCCAATTCCAAGACCAACCAGCTATCTGCCTTTTTGAGTGCTCTTATCTAATACTTGAATGCTTTATGCTTCGTCTGTCTTTGACTCTTATCCCCTTTACTGCCTATCTGGGCATTCTTTTTTACTGTGCTTTATGAATTCTCACGTTCAGTGTCAACACATTGCTTTGTGTTCTAGGTCCTTTCACCACATATTGCTTACAGGTGACCGAACGGAGAATCATATCCAGGATGCCCATTATCTTAATCTACATGTGCCATAGAGCCAGGAAGTATTGATGGTACTTGTCATGGTGGACACTCTTAAGATTACTCTTCTACATAACCACCATCACATCACCAAAATCATTGATATGATATAATTAACATCGAGATGATATAACCCTCTACTCCATATAACTTATTCGGATTTTATAGATTGCCCCAAAATACCCTCTGTAGGTCCAGGATTTGATCCAGCATCACACACTGTTAAGACTTCAGTTTCTATCAGTGTGGAGCAGTTCCTCAGCTTTTCTTTGTATTTGATAACTTGACATTTTGAAGTGAAGTGTATAAACCAGTTGCTTTGTGGAATGTCTCTCAATTTGAGTTTGTCTGGTGTTTCTTTATAATTAATGCTTTTTGTGGGGGGGCGCAGTAATTTTGTGGACTTATCAGTGTATCATAACAGCAACTATGTGATGTCTGTTTAAATAAAGTGGTGATTAAAGATATCCAGTCTTTGTCCTTATTTTAGAAGGTGAGCGTTCAATAATCTATAATGGGGGGTTCTTACAGAGGGTGAGTTAACAAGTAGTTACATTTTTTCACAATTGAATTTTGAGGCCATTGTTACTGAACATTTTAGGTATTTACTATCTAACTTATCATAGATAAGATAGTAGCTAAATCATACATTTTACAAATACTGCACCACTACTATGTGCCTGGCTCTCTGGTGGGTGCCAAGGCTTCAGGCATTAACCAAGCAGATCTCTCTCTCTTCCTCTCATTAACTGATAAGAGTGAAGGAATTTCAACAGTGGTAAGTCAGTGGACTTGCAACATAATTTGCATGCTTTCAAAAGCTCATCAGTAAACTTAGAGATAACACAAGATACTGCTATTAGGCATTGAAAATTTCTCCATGCACTGAGACCCATTGCAAAGCATGTTTCATCATTATCCAAAAAAATTGTTTTCCTGTGTTTGCATTATTTAAGAATAAGGATATATGCACTCCTATATTCATAGCAGCACTATTTACAGTAGCTAAATTCTGGAAACAACCCAAGTGCCCATCTGTAGATGAGTGGATAAAAAAGCTGTGGTACACTTACACAACGAAATACTATGCAGCTGTAAAAAAGAAAGATCTCTTATCCTTTGAGATAGCACAGAGGGACCTGGAGAGTATCATACTAAGTGAAATAAGTCAGTCAGAGAAAGACAAGTATCACATGATCTCACTAATATGTGAAATCTAATGAACAAAATAAACAGATGAACAAATTAGGCCCAGAGCCATGGGAGCATGACATAGACTGATGGATCTCAGAGGGAAGGGGGGAGGATGGGCAAAGAATAACCAAAGAACTTACATCCATGTATGCATAATCCATGGACACAGACAATAATAGTGTGTGAAGCCTGGGGTGGGGTAAGAACTGGGGAAATGGGAGACATCTGTAATCCCCTCAACAGTGGGTGGGTAGAAAGAGGTCAACCAAAGAACTTGTATACATAACCCATGAGAACAAACAATTAGGAAATAAAGGCCTGGGGTTGGGGGTGTGGGGTGTGAGGTGTGGGGGTGGGCTAGAAGAGGTCAATGGGGGGGGGAGAGACATAAGTAATATTTTCAACAATAAAGATAAGAAAGTGACCATTCTTATACTAAGAAAACAAAAAACAAAACAAAACAAATACACAGACTCAGTAAACCATCTTATCACAGCACAAAAATGACTTCCAAAGGACAATTAGGTATATTCATCAGATGTTTAGTTTTTGAGTTGAGAAATTTTAGCTCTTTTGCACTTGAAAAGCAGAGGATTTTGTTTAAATAGTTATTATTAGTCACAGGTAATGAAATAAGTGATATCTGTCATCCATTGAGCTGAAACTATTTTACTAGGTAAATGACTACTTGAAAATGAGTTCGTCCCTAGCTGATTTCTCAGTGGTTAGAGCGTCAGCCCACAAACTAAAGGGTCACAGGTTTGATTCCGTCAAGGGCACGTACCTCGGTTGCAGGCTCAATCCCAGGCACATGTGGGAGGCAACCAATCAATGTTATTCTCTGTTTCTCCCCCACCCTTCCACTCTAAAAAAAAAATCAGTGGAAAAAATATCCTCAGATGAGGATTAACAAAACATAAACAAAATGAGTTATTTTACTGTACCAAATGGTAGCCTCTTACTGAAGTTTTACACAGTGAAATACTATGGATCAAGGATATATTTAGTTGAGTCTTTGAGGTAGCACTGATATCTCCATAGGGTCAAAGAAACAGCTTGACTCTTATAACTGACTAGAGGCCCGGTGCACAAAAATTTGTGCACTCGGGGAGGAAGGGGGGGTGTCCCTCAGCCCGGCCTGTGCCCTCTCGCAGTCTGGGACCCCTTGGGAGATAACGACCTGCTGGCTTAGGCCTGCTCCTGGGTGGCAGAGGGCAGGCCCAATCCCTAGGTGCAGCCCCTGGTCGGGCTCAGAGCAGGGCTGATTGGGGAGTTGGGGCGCCGCCCCCTGTCATGCACAGAGCAGGGAGGATTGGGAGGTTGCGATGCCACCCTCAGTCACACTCAGGGTAGGGCTGATTAGGGGGTTGGGGCACCACCCCCTATCACACTCAAGGCAGGGTCAATGGGGAGGTTGTGGCGCCACCCCCTGTGATGCACAGAGCAGGGCCAATCGGGGTTGGGGCACTGCCCCCTGTCACTCACAGAGCAGGGCCCATCAGGGGGGTTGGGGCTCCGTACCCTGTCACACACAGAGCAGGGCCCATCAGGGGGTTGGGGAGCTCCCCCCTGTCACGCACAGAGTAGGGCCGATCAGGGGGTTGAGGAGCTCCCCCCTGTCACTCACAGAGTAGGGCCGATAGGGGAGTTGGGGCACTGCCCCCTGTCACACACAGAGCAGGGCGGATCAGGGGGTTGGGGCGCTGCACCCTGTCACACTCGGCAGGGCCAATGGGGAGGTTATGGCTCTACCCTGTCACACACAGAGCAAGGCCTGTGGAGGGGGGTTGGGGCGCCACCCTCTATCACCCACAGAGCAGGGCCGATCAGGGGGATGGGGCGCCACCGCTGTCACACTCGGGGCAGGGCCGATGGGGGCGGGGGGGGGGTTGGGGCGCCACACCCTGTCACACACAGAGCAGGGCCGATCAGGGGATTGGGGAGCTCCCCCCTATCAGGCACAGAGCAGGGCTGATCAGGGGGTTGGGGCGCCTTTCCCTGTCACGAACAGAGCAGGGCGGATAGAGAGGTTGTGGCCCCGCCCCCTGTCACACACAGAGCCGCAGGGCGATCAGGGGGTTTGGGCGCTGCCCCCTGTCAAGCTGATCCCGGTGCCGGGAGCCTCGCTGCTCCACTGATCCCGGTGCTGGGAGGCATATTACCCTTTTACTATATAGGATAGCGGCCTGGTGCACGGGTGGGGGCCGGCTGGTTTGCCCGGAAGGGTGTCCTGGATCAGGGTGGGGGTCCCCACTGGGGTGCCTGGCCAGTCTGGGTGAGGGGCTGAGGGCTGTTTTCCGGGTGGTGAGTGACTAAAGCTCCCAACCGCTCCTTGTTTTCTTCTTCTTCTTTTTTTTTATTCTGGGCCAGCTTTAGCTCTGAGGCCTCGATGCTGAAAACATGGATACAATGTTTCGGTCCGGCTGAGTTTCAGTCTGCCGGTTTCTGGGGTTTTGTTTATCTTCTTATTTGCAACATAGTACATAGTTGCTTAGACTTGCAGTTGAGAGGCCGGCAAGTGAGGCAGGGAACGTTGGAGTCCGCAGCAAGCAAGCCTCATGTTCGCTTCAGTGCCTGGCTGCCGGCCGCCATCTTGGCTGACAGTTAATTTGCATATACTCACTGATTAGCCAATGAAAAGGGTAGCGGTCGTACACTAATTACCATATTTCTCTTTTATTAGTGTAGATAATTTTTAGGTTTTCATACTGGGCATACCACTTAACACATCTATAAACTAGCAGAATTGCAAAGTTCCTCTTCTTCCTGTTCCTACAGAGAAAGAAGCTGAAGTTTCACATAAAATGTGACATTACAATGTGTGACAGTCCTTTGAGAAACAAACAAATCATAGTAACCCCAAATTGCCCAGTAGAATCAATAGCAACTGCCAGGTAGTATTGGGAGCCACTCATTTCTTCAACTGTACCAGATGATCACGTGAGAGCACAGAACATGAGGATAGTTATAAGTGGCAGAATAAAAACAAAAATATTAGTATAAACTATCATCAAGTGGCCCCCTTAAAAGGTGATGACAGCTGGGCCATTTTTAGTATGTTTGGGTCATTTGGTTAAATTACCTAGCACTTAATAAAAAAATGGAACTACCATTTGACCCCGTGATCCCACTTCTAGGAATATATCACAAGAATTAAGAAACACCATCAGAAAGAATATATGCACCCCTATGTTCATAGCAATGCAATTTACAATAACTAAGATTTGGAAACAGCCTAAGTGCCCATCAGCAGATGAATGAATTAAAAAGCTGTAGTACAATGGAATACTATGCAGCTGTAAAAATGAGAGAACTCTTACCATTTGCAATAGCATAGATAGAACTGGAGAGCATTATGCTAAGCGAAGAAAGCCAGTCAGAAAAAGATAAATATCACATAATCTCACTCATATGTGGAATCTAATGAACACCATCTATACTAATAATAGCCTAGGTGGTGTCACGCCTTCACATCATCACAAGATGGCCGTCACAGGATGGCCATGCACACAGCTGAGGCAGGGCCTGCTGTCCGCTCTGCACAGTGAGACCTGGAGGTCCTGTGGTTCTGTGTGGCATGGAGGAGGCCGGTCCTGGCGTTTATACCGCCTTATGTGGAGGAGGTGGGTCCCAGCAGAAGAGGTGGGTCGTGGCAGGGGAGGGCAGTTGTGAGCGGATGGGCTGGCAGTTGGGGGTGATCAGGCTGGCAGGCAGGTGAGCAGTTAGGAGCCAGTGGTCTCGAATTGTGAGAGGGTACAGGCCGGGCTGAGGGATCCTCCCCACCCCCATGCATGAATTTTGTACACTGGGCCTCTAGTCTATACTAATAAAAGCCTATTTGGTCGTCACACCCTCACGCTGTGATGCCCTCATGCCGTAACAATCCACCACCAGGAGGCTGCATGCGCAGCGGACGCATGAAGGGTGGGCGGGGACTTGATGTTGTGTGCATGGCATGGAGGCGGAACCCCCCTGCTCCGGCCTACCTCTTCGGGGCAATCCATCGAGGAGCCCCGGATGGGTGGGCAGAGCCTACCTCTTTGGGGAGATCGATCACAGGTCTCCCACACTGTGAGAGGGCACAGGCCAGGCTGGGGAACACCTTCCCCAAGTGCATGATTTCATGCACTGGGCCTGTAGTAAACTAATAAAAAAAAAATAGACCCAGAGACATGGAGACATCGATCAGACTGTCAAACCTCAAAGGGAATGCAGGGGAGGGTGGAAGGGTGGGGGACGAGACCAACCAATGAATTCATGTGCATATGTGCATAGCCCATGGACACAGATGGTAGGGTGGTGAGGGCTTGGTGGGGAAGACGGGGTTGGAGAGGGCAATAGGGGGAAAAAAGGGACATATGTAATACTCTCAACAATAAAGATTTATTTAAAATCAATCAATCAATCAATCAATCAATCAATAAGTATAAATGTTTCTTATAGCTAGAAAAAAATTACCTAGCACTTAAATTTTTCAATATAACAGCTATGTTAAAATAGAATTCACATGCCATAAAATTCACTCATTTGAAGAGTGCAATTCAATGGTTTTTAGTATATTCAGAGTTGTGCAACCATCATCACCATCAGTTTTAGCACATCTTTATCAATGAAACGCCATGCACATTAGCAATCAATACACAGTTTAATCCATTTGATTTATCATGCATTTGAAACCAAAAAGAAACTCTTGCCCTTTAGCAGTTGTTCCCCCTTCCCCGCAATGCTCCCTCCACTTCCCCAACCTCCCTGCATCTCAGCCTCTGGCAGTCATTAATCTACTTCCGGCCTCTACTTTCTGTTCTGCTCATTTTATAAGAATGGTATCATACAATCTGTGGCCTTTTATGATTGACTTCTTTCACTTAACTTTACGCTATTAAGGTTCATCATTGTAGAAGGTGTCAGTACTTTATTACTTTTTATTGCCAAATAACATTCCATTGTAAGGACATACCACATTTTATTTATCTGTTCATCAGTTGATGGGTCCCAACCTTGGTTTTAATGACAGTTCTGATGTTATCTATCTCCTCCAGGAGGTCTTTCCTGGCTCACCTCTATCACAGAATTGTGAGAAATTCTTTCCTCCCTCTACCACTCCAATATAACACTGTAAAGGCAGGGATGTGCCTTTTATTGTTGCACTAGAAGCCTGGTACCTGAAATTTGTGTATGGGTAGGGTCCCTAGGCCTGGCTGGCAATCAGGGCCAATTGGGGCCTCCAGCTGCTGACCAGGGCCTTTCTTCCCCTGGTTGCTGGTGGCCAGCCAGGGCCTTCCTTCATTCTGCGCTGACCCCCTGGTGGTCAATGCATGTTATGGGGAGTGGTTGAACTGCTGGTTGGTCGAACTCCTGAGGGGACAATTTGCATATTAGCTTTTTATTATATAGGATTCCTGCAACTTGGCAACAGGCCTAGCTTGGTGTGGCCCATCTTCAGCTGTTCCTTCTGGACGTCACCTTTTGCACATCTGCCACCATCTATCTTATCATTTATGTTGAGAGATTCATAAAATAAAGGAAAAAGCAAGAATATTTAGTAAACGTCATGTTGTTTCCATCCAGGTGGCTAACATAGTGTTATATTTCCTTCAAGTTACTTCCTCTTTTTTTGAAAAAAGGTATTAAGCCCTAGCCAGTTTGGCTCAGTGGATAGAGTGTCGACCTGCGGACCGAAGGGTCCCAGGTTTGATTCCCTTCAAGAGCGCATGATTGGGTTGTGGGCTTGGTCTAATGTGCAGCCTCTCATCATTGATGTTTCTATCTCTCTCTTCCTCTCCCAAATCAATAAAAATATATTTTAAAAAAAGTATTCAAATTTTTTTAATTTGATCACCAATCTTAGCCATATCCCTTCCCCTTTTTCCCTTCCCCTTTTTGAGGGAGAAATTTTTTAAGGAAAAGTGGCAAGAACTTGCTATGTGATTATTTCTAAGCAACCATCTCTGAAGACTTCTGAACAAAACCATGAAGCCCACAGAGGACATCAGAATGGGTCCTGCAGGGCACTTTCTGAGATTCAGACAAACATTCCTATATTGGAGATAATTAGAAAATGTATGAAGTTACTGCTGATTTATAGATTTGATGAGCATTATTTTGAAGAAAAACGGCCACTTTAAGTGTTAATCAAGGATGACTAGCTTCTTCTCAGGTAATAATGATTTTACTGTTTCCAGATGATGTGGCTTAAGTTATGTAAATTTAAACTCTCTGGAAGAGGCATATTCTTTTTTTCTATGTTCTTTTTATTATTATTATTATTATTTTTAAATCCTTATTGTTGAGATTATTACAGATGTCCCTCTTCCCCCCCTCCATGACCCCCTTCCACCTGGTTCCTGCCCCACCCTAGGCCTTTGCCATCCTATTGTCCTCATATTTCAAATCATTGACTTGATTCTCAGGATCCTTTAGTCTACTATTGAATCCTTGTATATTATTCTTTATTTCAATCAGTGTATGCTTAATTTCTGACTGGTCCTTTTCCATTTTTTTGGCATTCTCACTAAAATCCTTGAAAGTCTCACTAAGTCCCTTGGAGGTTTCTAGAAGATTCTTGAGTAACCTTATAACTGTGATTTTGAACTTTATATCCAGTAGTTTGCTTTCTTCCATTTCTTTCATTTGTGATATGTTTCTTTGTCTCCACATTTTGGCTGCTTCCCTGTGTTTGTATTGGGTAGAGCTGCTATGTCTCCTAGAGTTGATAGAATGGTCCTGTTGGACACAGTGGCTCAGCCTCCCCAATCACCTGAGGTGGACACTCTAGGTGCACCCCTCTGTGGGCTGTGTGCATAGTCTTGTTGTAGTTGAGACTTGTTTGCTGTTGGCGTCACTGGGAGGAATTGACCTCCAAGCCAATTGACTGTGAGGACCAGCTGCAACTACAGTGGGAGAGCTGCTGTGCAGGAGACACCCTTGTGGAGCAGGACTGCTTCAGTGGGGCTTTGGTCCTCACTAAATCTGCCCCTTGAGTGTGTTGATAATGGATGTGTAGAATTATAATCTGGTATGGTCTGACACTGACCACTGGGTACACTGGCTCTTGGGTCTCTAGGGAGGAGTAAAGTCAGTTACTGCTTGAGGCCACCCAACAGGAGCTACAGAGAGATCTGCAGATTCCTCCTCTTTGTATCAGGTTTGGAAATGCCCAGACAAGGCCCAGCTGTGAAGCAAGGCAAGTTGGTGCTGGTGCCAGGTCTTGGGCCTTTTATTGATAGGTTTGGGGCTCTCTGACCCAGCTGCAGCTTGTTTGAGATTTTCAAGGACAGGCCATTTATATGCAAAATCCACTCCACACAGGTTGGTTGGGTTTACAAATTGGATGGGGCAGGGTCTCAGGGAATCACCAGGGTGGAGCAAACAGAAATGGCTGCCAGTAAGCCCTGCAACCAGGAAGGTCCCAGCATAGGAACAATGACTTCTACAAGCATCTCCATCTGGGAGAAAGCTGCCCCTGAGTTCCTGCCCCGGTGCCAGACAATCCAGTTCCTCATCGTGCGTGTCTGTACTCCAGAGCCTCGTCCTGGTGCTGGAGCTCAGAGGAAGCAGGACCTTGTAAGTTCAGTTCATGGTGCTTGTTTTTTAAGAGGAGCAGCTGGGTCTCCAGCAGCTTCTGTGTCACTGAGCCCCAATCTACACTGGTTTTTATGGCCCATAGTTACGGAGACTTCTTTTCCCAGTTCTGGGACCATGGGCTGGGTGTCTGGGACCCCTTGCTCCTTCAGGCGGCCTCTGCAGAGACAATCTCCCTCCCGATGAAAAAAGTGGCACACGTGGGTGCCAGACCATCCCGTTCAGCGCCTCTGTGTCTCCTACTGGTCTTTGTGTGCTTTCTTCTTTACTTCTCTAGTTGTAGGACTTCCATTCAGCCAGCTTTCAGGCGGTTCTGGTTGATGGTTGTTCTGTATGTTAGTTGTAATTTTGATGTGGTGTGGGAGGCAGAGAGTACAGGCGTTTGCCTCCATCTTGGTCTCTCTCTGTTTTTTTTCAGTCATGATACTGCTCATTTACTTGCCATAGGTGAGACTGGGCAAAAAATTATTTTAGATATGTGCAGGTATACTGTGGACACAGATTTTTTTATATAACAGGGTAAATACTCAAAGTATTTTTAATGCATATTCTATGAATTAAAATTACTCTGTGGAATGATCTTGAATCCTGATATCCTTCTTCAACCCCTGTCCAATGGGAAAATTTCGGATTGCATCATCAATATGCGACCTATCTTTCTCTTGGGCATAGAGAAAGGTTTACATTATACTAGTATAGTACTTAGGGCTTAGCATTCATGCCAAAGTAATTATCTTTTCCTTTTGAACCACAATAAAACCACATGAAAATCATTCAAACACTTGCTTGAGATGCCAGTGCATGGTGTTAAGTGGAGGCATTGAGAGCTTTTCCTGAATAAAGAAAGAGGGCCCATTCTTTATTATTTTATTTTATTTTTTTAATTCTCACCCAAGAATATTTTTCCATTGATTTTTATTTTTATTTTTATTTTTATTTTTTTTAATATATTTTATTGATTTTTTACAGAGAGGAAAGGAGAGGGATAGAGAGTTAGAAACATCCATGAGAGAGAAACATCGATCAGCTGCCTCCTGCACACCCCCTACTGGGGATGTGCCCGCAACCAAGGTACATGCCCTTGACCGGAATCGAACCTGGGACCCTTCAGTCCGCAGGCTGACGCTCTATCCACTGAGCCAGACCGGCTAGGGCTTTCCATTGATTTTTAGAGAGAATGGAAGAGAGAGGGAAAGATAGAGAGAAATATCAATATGAGAGAGGCACATGGATTGGTTGCCTCCTTCACCAGCCATGACCAGGGTCCTGGCCCGAGGAGGAGCCTGCAACCGAGGTGCCCTTGACTGGAATCAAACCCTGGACCCTTCGGTCCACAGGATGACATTTTATCCACTGAGCCAAACTGGCTAGGACAGGGCCCATTCTTTAAGCAGAGCCCATTCTGGCTGTGAATCTCTCAGCCTCTGAATGAACATAATGATCCTGCAGTTGGGTCAAGGTTGGCACCATCTCTGTCTCCCCACATCCTTCTTGGCCACCAGATCCTAATAGAACGTTGTATTAAATATTGACTTAAAACTTCTCCAAAGTTGGTCATCTCCACTCCTGTGACCAGTAACCTACTCTAGAACTGCATCGTCTCATGCCTGATTTATTCTAAAAGAAGTGGGGGCTCCCGGAATAATGGAATGAAGATCTCTGTGAACTTTCCCTTCATAAAAACATGGCAAAAATGGTCAAAATCAAGTTTTTCAGGCTGTAAATTAACCAAAGGCTTGCAATAATGTGAGAAATGTTCAAGAAAAACAGTTGAATCTCAGTACAGTGGGCTTTGTGGCATTTTAACCTGTCCTGCTCCCATCACCCTCTCCCCATAAGCCTTGAAGATATTAGAAGGGACAGAATGTATATGAAGCTCCTCAGAAAGTTCTATCTCCAAAACATTGACACTATTTGACATATCTTGCAGCTCTCTGGGAAAGCTCAATGAGCCCGGCTGGCGTGGCTCAGTGGTTGAACGTCGACCTATGAACCAGGAGGCCGTGGTTCAATTCCTGGTCAGGGAACATGCCTGGGTTGCGGGCTCGATCCCCAGTCGGGGGGCTTATGGGAGGCAGCCGATCAATGATTCTTTCCCATCATGGATGTTTCTATCTCTCTCTCTCCCTTCCTCTCTGAAATCAATAGAAATATTAAAAAAATAAAAAGAAAGAAAAGCTCAATGAGGGACGTTGTTAACTTTGTCCTGACTTTGAGTTTAATCTGTGGAGAAGCCCATCCTCAGGGCATTTGTTGAAAACAACCAGAGGCAGTTGTTTAACATCACAGCTGTGATACCAGTTGGGAGAAACAGGACCCCAGCCAAGACTTAAAAGGCAGATCTGAGGAAAGGGGTGTTGAAAAACTGATATGGTCTCGAGGATCTAAAAGGCTCTAATGTGAGAGGCTGTGTGCATTTCTGGGAAAACTCGGGGGACCCCAGTCTCACACTTCTGGCTGACTAGAGGCCCTGCACAAGCAGGAAGTGATGGCTAAGGCAGAGCTGAAACTGCCTGAGTGTCAAGGTCATGCCCTACACATAAAGCTTCTCAGCAGAAGCTACTTATTTGTTTAAGGCATTTAAGAAAATCTCTGACCAATTATTAGCTGACCACTAGGCTAATTGGTCAGAGAATTCAGTGGCTGTACCCTACATAGAATAAATAATTTATAGAATTAATCCAGTCAGGTTACTAAAGTAACAAAGAGCAACAGCAACAACAATAAAATAGCAATAACAACAGACCTGAGGGTGGGGGAAATCTGACTTCCAGAGTTGCCACATTATATCATCTATAATGTCCAGTTTTCAATGAAAAAGTTTAAAATATTTTCAAAGAAAGATAAAAGTATGGTTGATACATAGGAAAAAACTAGTCTATAGAAAGTGTCCCTGAGGGGTCCAAATGTTGCACTTACTAGACAAAGACTTTAAATCAGTCCTAAGTGTGTATATATATATATATATATATATATATATATATATATATAAAATTGATGACAAATATAGAAATAAATATTTATAAATATTGATTTTAAAAACATATAAATATAAAGAATTAAAGGAAACTGTCTAAAAATGTTTCACCACCATTCAGGAGGCAGCAGATGGATGATGTTCCTCTCTTGTTGATGTTTCTATCCCTCTCCCTTCCTCTCTCTCTATAAAAATCAATAAAAACGTATTTTTTTAAAAAATGTTTCATCAGAGAATACCAATAAAGAGAAATTGGAAAAAAGAACCAAATAGAAATTCTGGAGCTGAAAAGCTTATACATCTTGTCCTCTTTACAAAGTGATGTAGGCTCCTTTAAGATGTAATAATTACATTTTTGTGTCCCTCAAAATGTCTAGTATAATATATGGTTTTTTTGCTTCGCACTTAGAATACATAATTTGTGAATATATATTTATTGTGTGCTTGTCTTCCCTACCTGCTTAGAGATTTCATGAGAATGGGGACTTTTCTACTTTACTCATCAGTATCTATCTAGTACAGTGATGGCGAACCTTTTGAGCTCGGTGTGTCAGCATTTTGAAAAACCCTAACTTAACTCTGGTGCCGTGTCACATATAGAAATTTTTTGATATTTGCAACCATAGTAAAACAAAGACTTATATTTTTGATATTTATTTTATATATTTAAATGCCATTTAACAAAGAAAAATCAACCAAAAAAATGAGTTCGTGTGTCACCTCTGACACGCATGTCATAGGTTCACCATCACTGATCTAGTAGTATCTGATTTAATTTTGGGCTGACAGTAAGTTTTTACAAAGTATATGTTCCATAAATAAATTACAAACAAATTAATGAGTGAAAGGAACTATCATTTGATGAGCATCTGTTACATATCAGGCACTGTGCTAGAATTATTTGTTTATCTAAATTTAGGCTTCACAACCACTCTAGGATGGATATCATTATCTCTATAATTCAGTCACTAATTTTCTTATCTTGTAGGTGGGAAAGAACATTAATAAAATTGGTTCACTGTTAACATTCACATGATCTCTAGGGCAGGAAATTCTGGACTTCCCTGGTTCTCCCTAATAGGCATGACTGGCTGAGTGGTTTCCGCCTAACCTTTGCAAATGAGCATCCACCTAAGTCCAAAAGTTTGTTTGAGTCTTTGCATAAGATTCACAATCATACACTCCATGTGAGGCCCGTAGGGGAACAATTCTACTTGGCACGCTGGCAACCTTACACATACCCACATAAATCATACAGGCAAACACCCGAAAGACAGTCAATATGAGTGTTGGCAGAATATGCCTTATTATTCTCCCAGAAAACAGGAGGATAGAAGGTCTGTGATGAGCTGGTCCAAGGCTGTCACCCTTGAGTTTCTCATTGCCTTTGGATACTGCTGAGGTATGAAGCTTTTGCCTTGCCCCTTTGGAATACAGCTGTAGACTATAAGACCAACCAGTGGCAGTCTAGAGTTGGCTCTGCAGCAATGGGATGTGCCAGAGCTTGTGTTGCAATATTCTGGTCCTTATTGTTTTGGGGCCATCTTTTTTATTGTGTGGGACAAGGATAACAGGGAGTTGGAGTTTGGCTACTCTTTTGCCACCCACGTAAATAATAACCTGTCTAAATCTAAAACATCCTAGTTGAATTCGTCAGCCAACCTTGGCCTTGATCTTCCTTGCTGCTGTGTGCTTTACAGGACCCTGATCCAGAATGGGAGTCCTCTCAACCTAGACCCGTGGGGTGTACCTTCTTCACCTGACTGAGCCTCTCTCCTCTGTGGGACTCAGCCCATAGGCTTTGAACTCAAGATCTCGGTTATTTCTCCTATATATTTTTGAATTTTCAAGACTTTGTTGTGGGTTGTGAGTCACTCTTTTCAACTTTGAAAGTCAAGTAGAAAAATATCTTGAGGATGGAGAAGAGAAAATTTATTGAGAGGTATACATTTGGAGTGTCAGCTTGCTTTTTTTAAATGATTGGCCTTGAGAAAGATAATACATATATAAAATTATACATAATCATTTTTATACTACATATGTAAATTACATACAATAAATTATTTAGAAAATATATAACTATAAATCATTATATATGATGTCTAAAATATATAACTTAATAAATTCTATATTATTAAATGATAATGTATTATATATTAATATCATATAATATTATCTATAATAAATATTACATATATTTAGAAAACAGATATTAAAATTCAAACCCTAGCATTTGGATTCTGGAAGAACTAATCTCTTGTCAACTCCCATGAAGCTTTTGGCTTAGTATGCAAAAGAGGGTTTTTTTTCCTCTTTTCTTCCTTGCATTTCATTAAAAATCCTCTCTAATAAATTGCCATCGCAGGATCCTATGGGGGGAGGTCATACAGAGAGAGAGGGAGAGAGAGCATATGTGTTCACATGTGTGTGTTTTCTTAACTAGGAGAGATAGGAGAGGGGAAGTCCTATTATATGGGAGAAAACTGTGACACAGAAAGGTTAGATGGATTGTAATTACTCAATAATCAATGTGTCAAAGGAGCATTGTTGTCCCAGCAGCATTTCTGATGTCCATATTCTGCACCTGTGCATCCCTGGTAGAGGCTTCTGAGGACACTGTTTGGGGACTAGTTTTCCTTTAGGCTAGTGACTAGGGAGCTAAGGCCACTTTCACCCCCTTCCCAGCTAGAGTGCTGTCATGGGGAGAGTTGTGGCCACCAAAATATTTATTTCTAGAACATCTCCAGCTACTTGAAAGTCATTTGAAAAGTTTACTCATTGACATTCAAGGCAGAAATATTGAGTGACTTTTAAAAAACCAAAACCAAAACCAAAAACACAACTTTAAGAAATGTAAGTTAGCAGATCAAATGAATTTACCTGTTTATTGTAAAACTTTTGACGCTCTGGACAAGCAAACTGAGAAAATTGAAATTGTTCATAATCCCATCATTCAGAAGCAACAGTTGGTATTTTGGTGTAGAATGTCTTCCAGATCCACATTTTAATGGTACGATCCTATAAATGGGTATGAAGCATTGCTGTGTAACTAGCTTGTCCTCCTACTGCAGCGGTTCTCAACCTGTGGGTCTCGACCCCTTTGGCGGTTGAACGACCCTTTCACAGGGGTCGCCTAAGACCATCCTGCATATCAGATATTTACATTATTATTCATAACAGTAGCAACATTACAGTTATGAAGTAGCAACGAAAATCATTTTATGGTTGGGTCACAACATGAGGAACTGTATTTGAAGGGCCAGAAGGTTGAGAACCACTGTCCTACTAGATACATTATGAACATCTTTCCTTGCCATATTTTTCTACAACATTTTTAAAATGGCTGTGCAGTATTCCATCGCCTGTGTGACAAAATGTTTATTTAAATGGTTCTAGATTATTGTTTTCAGTTTATTTTTTTCAAGTATAAAAACACTTGCAACTAATATTCCTGTGGATAAAAACTTTTTAATCCATTCATCTACTGATGGGCACTTAGGCTGTTTCCAAATCTTAGCTATGGTGAATTGTGCTGCTATGAACATATGGGTGCACATATCCTTTCTGATTGGTGTTTCTGGTTTCTTGGGATATATTCCTAGAAGTGGGATCACTGGGTCAAATGGGAGTTCCATTTTTAGTTTTTTGAGGAAACTCCATACTGCCTTCCATACTGGCTGCACCAGTCTGCATTCCCACCAGTAGTGCACGAGTGTTCCTTTTTCTCCACATCCTCTCCAGCACTTGTTGTTTGTTGATTTGTTGATGATAGCCAGTCTGACAGGTGTGAGATGGTACCTCATTGTTGTTTTGATTTGCATCTCTTGGATGATTAGTGACTTTGAGCATGTTTTCATATGTCTCTTGGCTTTCTGAATGCCTAAGTGCCCATCAGTAGATGAATGGATTAGAAAACTGTGGTACATCTACACGATGGAATACTATGCTGCTGTAAAAAAGAAGGAACTCTTACCATTTGCAACGGCATGGATGGAACTGGAGAGCATTATGCTAAGTGAAATAAGCCAGTCAATGAAGGAAAAATACCACATAATCTCACTCATTCATGGATAATAGAGACCATTATAAACTTTTGAACAATAATAGATACAGAGGCAGAGCTGCCTCAAACTGATTGTCAAACTGCAGCGGGAAGGCCAGGGAGGGTTGGGGGGCAGGAGAGAGGGGGGGTAAGAGATCAACCGAAGGACTTGTATGCATGCATATAAGCATAACCAATGGACATAAGACACTGGGGGGAAGGGGAGGCCAGGGGATTGTCAAGGACGGGGAAAAAAAAGGACACATATGTAATACCCTTTGTAATACTTTAAGCAATAAAACAATAAAAAAACCTTTTTGAATATTCATGATTATTTTCTTGGGATAAATTCCTAGAAATGAAATTGTTGGAACAAAGCCTATGTGCATTTTTAATAAGTGATTTTTCAAATATAGGCTAAATTGGTTTTATAATTAGTTGTTCTACCAAAACAATGCAGCAGAGGTTTTACAAATGGCTCTTTCTTATATTCGTCTACAGTCAGGCTTTCTTACTGTCATGTTGAGAAAGGTGATTCCACTAAGGAAAGAAAGCAATATAGTGCAGATATGCATTTTTCTGGTGGTCTATCTTTTTAAGAGCCTCATGCTCTACCGCCTGAGCTAGCTGGGCACTTCCAGTCTATCTTTTTAAATTGTGTGTCTGCCCCAATACAATGTAAGTTCCATTAAAGGAAGGACATTTTTTTAATGGTTTATTGCTATGCTTCCAGTGCCTATATCTAACACAGAGTAGATCCTTAGTAAATAATTGCTGAATGAATAAATTAATGACTCTGGGCTTTTTATAGGTACTGTAGCTAAGGCGATACACATTGAGGTCATTAATGAATGCTTGAATTGCATGGTGCTAAGTAGAGGTCCATTGGTGGGGTAGTGGTGAGGCAGGAAATGTAAGTGAATTTTATTGTATTGGTTGTTAAGAAAATTTTAATTATTGCATGTGTCAGTTCAGATCTTCCAGGATGAAACATTGGGAAACACAGGAAGAGACTTACTGTGGAACACACCTGTCCCATAAAATGCCTGTGAAATATAAGAGGGGAGCAAGAGCGGGTAGCCTTCAGATGCAGTGAATGTCTGATACCCATGAAAGGAGAGGGGGAAAGAAAGAGGGTTGGGTGGGAAGAGCCACAGGCTGTGGTGCAGTCTGATAAAGTCGTGGGCAACTCCAAAGGAACTTCAGTACAAATACGGCTCATAGAAGACTTCCATATTGGACAAAAATGACTGACTCAGTCACTGACGGGGGGCTGTCCTGGAGGTTGGTGGGCTCACCTCAAACACTTACTGGATTCTGAGGGTGTTGCAGCTAGAAGCTGTCAGGTAACGGCCCTCCTAACTGCTGACCAGCAGCTTCTTCTTAAAGGAACACCCAAGAGGCACACCTCCATGGGTAATGGTTACCACAGTCCTTTCCTTGAACCATGCAGCTCCACACTTCTCCCTATACATGTGGGGAGAAGCTTCACCAGGGGTTGTTACAGAGCTACTGTCTCTAAGCCTGCACCTCAGCAGGCTGCAGGCTGGTTGCTTTTTGGATGGTATTGTGTATGACATGACCAGTGGGTCCCATGGTCATGAGCCCATTACTGTACTTCCTTTGCTGCGAAGTAGTTTGGATGCTATATTGTGTGATTTCATAGCTGCAGATTAAGTCACTCTAAGTCCTCAGATCATGACGCTGGAAGACAGGTGGAGGCGGGAAAGATAACCACATATTTGAAGTAAATGTCCATGACTCACTGGTCCTTCTAGATCA
Source organism: Myotis lucifugus (assembly GCF_000147115.1). Classification (NCBI taxonomy): domain Eukaryota; kingdom Metazoa; phylum Chordata; class Mammalia; order Chiroptera; family Vespertilionidae; genus Myotis; species Myotis lucifugus. Next base: position 10,170,961 of record NW_005871051.1, read on the forward strand.
TGTGATGTCCAAAGTAGTCAACCTGCTATCAAGTGACTAGTTGGTTGATTCCCTTGACAAATAGCACCATATCGTGGGTTCAAAATTGGTCTCTATTGCTGGTAGGTTAGACATTTGGAGGTGACAGTGCCTAGATTGACCTTGGTAGGTGAAAGTCCATGCTGTAGGGCCCCTGTGTGGCCTCCATCTCCGACATGGTGACTAATCTACTTAACTGTCCATCTTTCAGTTCTCAAGTGATTAATGCCAAAGGCTGGCTAATGTCAGCGGGCTGAGCCATTTTATTATCTGATTGTTGATTGCCTCTTCCGTGGTGGGTGCTTTCAAACGGGCTTTAACATGTGATACAAATAACTTAACACTTTGTGCTCATTCCCATGTATCCATCCACTTGCCTCAACTGCAGAAGTCTTTGCTCCAAACTCCCAGAATATTCCTTTTAGGCCCATGACCAGCTAATCAGGGCATTCATTACTGTTTGTGATTCTACATATATTCTCACCGAGAGACATTTCTCCTTCCACACAAAGTGAAAGATCAGGTGTACCAGTTGAAAGCTCCAGGCATTGTAAAGATTTTCCCTGTTTTTACACATCACCCCTGCCTGGGACTGTAATGCAGCCTCATCTATTTCAGCTTTCTCCCACATTCAGAGATAACCCACTTGTAAACCGAACTCAAGTTTCCTCCTTCTGCTTCAAGTGGTCCTGTGGGGCCATCCACATGAGCACGAGGTTTAAGCTAAAGGAGGGACATTGGTACCATCCTGGAGGGTAAATGGGAGTCTGGACTACTTCTTCTTCTGCATATGCTTGATCCCATTTGTACTTTTCTATCTTATAAAGGGCTTCTGCTGGACAGTTATGTGCCACTACCTGGTCTCTACTATTTCAGGGACCCATTACCACCATTGCTAATAACAAGCCATTCTCTGTGACTGCTTCTTCTATGGTCAGCCCTAAACTGCAGAAGAAGACACCACTGAATTTCTTAGAGATGTTGGGGGCCTTCTCAGCACTACATTTCTGATAGCCTTTGTGAACAATGTGTTCTCTAGGTTCTCCTGTAGAACTAAATCCTCTGATGGGTCTTCTGGACCCACATGATATATGCATCCCAGCATGCCCAATTCCCTGAGCCTTTCAATTACTTTGTCTCCCTCTTGCCATAGCAACTCACACATTTCAAATTTACTTAGCATGGGCCATTGCTTTGTCCAGGTTTTTAAAGCCACTCTACCAGTGAGTTTGCCCCATTCCCCTGAGTTCTTCTTTGCCAAGTGTTAAATCTTGTGTTCTCAGAGAGTGACCCTAAGTCAATAAATTCTTGCTTGTACGTACAGGAGTTGATCAAGCACACTCAAAGTCCAATCCTATGGCTTCTGCTAGTACATCTTGGGGAATCCTTCCATCACCTTTAGGGTGTAATCTCCTCTTTTCTAATCCTTTCTGGCACAAGCCCAGTTGTGATTTCATTCATTCTAGTGATTGATCTGGTACCAGGTGAGGAGATAGAGTCAGGTTCTGAGTGGGGGACCAGTTGTTTTTTTAGGGGAGAGGTCTCTGCAGTGTCATTCTGCAAAGGGGAAGTCCCAATGCACTATGGGGACTCGTGGAGAAAGTGCTAACTCTTAATGAGGAGGCATAGGCAGTGTCTGAAGTCTCTGAGGGTTCAGGGTAAGCTATAGAGCCAAAGTCTTTTTCCCATGTTTCAGGGTCCTGTATTTTCTATCCAGAGCCCTCATCTTAGCATAACAGACTTGGCTTGGCTGAGTATTCAATAGTCTTTGAAGTATGGATGTCCTGAATTTGTTCCACAGCTGTGTCTGTTCTTTCACTGCGGGAGCTAAGTCTCTTTGTAAGTTGTCAGAGCGGTCTGTTGGCGCTCACACTTATTTTTTACATCTTAACCGCCTTCAGTTTCTAATGATCCCTTCATGTCCCTTAATCATGACCAGCCAATTCCATTGCCCTCGTATGTGTTGTTCACTCTCAAATGCCTGAATTATTGCACTGGCCAGAGAAGTCTCCTCCAGCAGAACCCTCTTCGGAGTCACCACTGGTACAAGTTGAATGAATAGGCTGCTACCTTGTGCCATTGACCATCAATGAGTCTGGGGCAAAGGGTCATCCTTTGCAGCTGGGCAGTGAGTAACAGTACTGAAAGTCCACTTTGCTATCAGCTGTCTTGAACCACTCTCAGCATTAACTGACTGAACTTGGATCCGCTGAGAAGAAGGTGTCAGGCTGAATTTGGCAGCACAGGAGATTCATGGGAGTGACCCTGTGAAATATAAAAGGGAGAGGGATAAGAATGGGTAGGTAAGGAGAGGGAAAAGGAAGATAAACTAAGTAGGAAGAGCCAAAGCTCAGCCTACTCAATGGAGAGCTCTGGCACAAAGGCTGCTGGTAGAGGGTCCCATGTTGTGCAGATGACCAATCCCCTTGTACACGTGCCATGCTCGGCTATTGGCAGGGGCTGCCAGGAGGAGTGTGGCACTTCCTGAAGGTGCTGTAACTGGAGGATGCCAGCTAACTGCATGCCATATGCTGATTGGCAAGTTCTTTCTCAAAGACAGATTCAATTGGCACACATTGTTGGCTGCCATACCACATCAGTTATTTACATATACACCCAGGTGTAGCAGGTTGATAATGACTCTCAAAGATATATTCACCTCCTAATCCCCAGAACTTGCACAATACTTATTTTGTAAAAAGAATCTGAGTAGATATGATGAATTTAAGGATCTTGAGATAATATTACCCTAAATGCCACCACAAGTGTCTTTACTAGAAAGAGGCAGAGGGAGCGCACACACACACACACACACACACACACAAGACAGGCAGAGATTGCAATAATGTGATCAAGGAATGCCAGCAACTATCAAAGCCTTCAGAACTGTGAGAGCATAAACTTCAGTTGTTTTAAGCCACAAATTCATGGTTGGTTATTATAGCAGCCATGTGATGCTAATATACCAGGTTTATAATATTATTTACATGAGATATAATTCATATGCCGTAACATTCACCCTTTAAAATGTATAATTAAGTGATTTATTTCCAGTATAGTCACAAAATTGTACAGCCTGACCACTACCGAATTCCGGAACATTTTCATATCTATTATCAGCAGCTCCCCAATTCTCCTTACCCCAGTCCTTAGCAATCACTAATCTACTTTCTGTTTCTATGGATTTACCTGTTCTGAAACTTTCATGTAAATGGCAACATACAAATGTGGCATTTTGGTCTGGCTTCTTTCACTTAGCATAATGTTTTCAAGGTTCATCCATGTTTTAGCATGAATCAGCATTTCATTCCTTTTTTATGGCCAATTAATATTCCATTGTATGGGCATTCCACTTTTTGTTTATTTGTTCATCATTGATGTACACTTGGGTATAATTTCTTGAAATCAAATTTCTATGGGGGTTATTTTGGTAGCACAAATTTATTTCTATTAGAATGTTTTATTATCCAGATGTTACATTGAATCAGCTTTCCTCTTCATATTTTGAATAAATTCCAAATCTGAGCATCCCCAATATTTCTATAGATCCTTAAGTAGGGGGCGTAAGGAAGGCTGAAATTTTCAGTCACCTCTAGTTCCTAGATCCTGCAGTGGCAGCATTCTTGTTCTTTGTTATGAATATTGAGGCTGGTTCTCTATCTCTGTATTGATGTGACGCCAAACTGGGAACTCAGCTCTTTTCTTTTCCCTCCATTTCATTTCCAACCTTTGTTGCAAGTGACAAAACAAACGAACTAACAAAAAACCATCCTGATCAGTGTTTCTCAAATTTTTGGACCCAGAACCTCTTTATACTCTTAAAAAAATGATTGAGGATCTCAAAGGGCTTTTGTTTGTTTGTATAGGTTATATCTATTGAGATTTATTACATTAAAATTAAACCTGAGGAAAGTTTAAAATATTTATTAATTGCATGAAAAATAGCAATAAAGATCCCACTATATGCTGGCATAAATAATACATCTTTAACAAAAAGTAACTCTATTCTACAAAACAAAAACATGGGTGAGAAGAGTGGCATTGTTTTACACTTTTTCAAATCCTTTTGGTGCTTAATAGAAGACAGTTGGGTTTTCATATCTCCTCTTGCATTCGATCTGTGGCTGTCATTGACTTATGAGGAACATTTGGCCTCACAGAGGTGTAAACTGGAGCAAAAGAGGAGTATTGTAATAGCCTCATCAGGTAGTTGTGGATATTTGTCTTGGAAATTACACCAAAACTTGACAAGTGGCGGTTTCATAAAGGAGAATTGTAAAGTGGAATCTAAAACCATACCAATGATCTTTTTATACTTTGTTATATTAAAATCCATTGGCCTGTTTTGCACTTTGAATGGATTTTTTACCCAAGCATGATTTTGTTACATTATGCATTGGTCATTTGGAAAGTATTGTGTCGCGGAGTTTACATAGATCTTCCAAATGTTTCATTATGCAATATCAAGAAATCACATTTGTTTATATTGCTACCAATTTCGTCAGAAAAATCCTTAAGTATTGATAGCCCGTTAAACTCACAGTATTGAATACAGATTTCTAAAACCCTAATTTTTACTTGAAAGCTTGTATTTTATCCTTGGCAGCAATATTGTCAGTTGTTTTCCTTGAAGCTAAAGGCTCACTTTATTTTCAATAAAATGTCTGCCAAAGATTCCAATCTGAATAAGCATGCTTTGCCTGCCAGCTGTTCTTTCAAATAAAACGGTATTACATGAAAAGGCAGCTAGTCCAGTTTGTAAATCAATGCACAATTGCTCTTCTTAGAAACAACTATCATACGTTAGCATACAGTAGTTCTTTATGTGTACTTTCCGTTTCATCTTACAGACTATTTAACAGACATGTACTCAACAATCCACATTTAATAAACTTAATAATTTGTACTGATTCATCAAGGGAATTGTTAAGTGAAACCTACTTTTTTTTTCAATAAGTGCATTTTGGTAAAGAATGTAATGACCCCTAGCACAGTTTGGAGCCACTGTCTTGATACGTACTTAGGGACCAGCAGATTCATTCACTATTGTTTTGTGCTATCAATAGAAATGTTAACATGGTAGGGCAAAAAAACCCTCAATGTCTTAGTAATATTATGAAATTGCTTTTTTATCTCATGGACGCCACGAAAAGGTCTCCAATATCCCCCGTGGTCTACGGGTCATGGTCTGGAACTGCTGCCTTTGAGTATCTTTTCCCCCAAATGCACTGCTCCTAAGAGCTTCCCTCCCCATCCCAGCCACGGAGCCCTGAGAGTGCAGGCAGGGGGCTGCAAACGTCACACTTTTGGACTTAGGAGTGAGACAAAGAAGCTCTGACCTGTTTAGTCTACCAACTACCTATTTATCATCTGCTTTGTTTGCTATTTATATTGCGTGGCTCACATGGTTTACATTATAAGCTACAGCAGTGAACTCATCAATACAATTTTATAAATATTTTATAGTTGGTACGAAATAGATTGATGAGATAAAGATAATCTTTCAGCTTGACAAATGAAGCTGTTCAACTTCTATAGAGCTATAGGTGGTCCAGGGATAAAAGTCACTTCTTGAAGCAAAGAATGAGGGCAGAAATCAATTCCGGTATCTCATACTGGCAACATCCAGGTTGGTGTTCCAAAAGTAATTATCATCAGACCAGCATCTGATCAGCTGGCATTTTCCACATGAATTCTGTTTCTATGAATTGCTGTTCAAAATGGATTGCATTCAGTATTGATAAGTAACTTCACAGGACACACAAGTTCCTTGTTTTCTTGAAGCATATGTTTCAATTTAAGCCCGTTTCAGTTTAAGCATCAAGATCAAAAAGCTGTTATGTGGGTGGGGATTTATACTAGAACAATTCTTATTATGGTCCCAAGGATATACAAAAAGGGAATTTCAGTGTTTTTAGTGATATGAAAGGACTTGCTTTATTCCAGCAGTAGTTACAGAAAAAAAATAGACACCCACAGAAAATACTACATTAAGGAAACAAAGATGTGATATGCAGTTGCCTTGAGAGAGAAAGAGGAAGCCTCGATCAAATCCCTGTTAGGATTTCTTCTAGCTCAAGTGCTCTGATCCTAGGAACTTAATTCCCTGTATTCTTGTCAGGGAACTGATCTGAAACAGGGACCCTGGCAATGGCAATGCAGTTCATCCATTCAGACAGTATTTGTTTTTTAAAAAATGAGCATTTGCTATATTCTAGGCACAGTGTACTTGACCTGATGGTAAGTTATGAATAGATGTCAAATCTGAGTGTCAGAATTTACTGAACATTTTTTGATAGTTCAGCGATATAGTGGTGTGACATAGGAAAACGGACATTTATTTACTTCCACTCTGACTTTACCTGCACTTGGTCCTCTTCTTAGTCTTTCACCCTCTTTTACCCTTCTCCTTCCTTCCCACTTCATCACAAATATTGACTGACCATTGCCTGCATGTGGGCTCTCTGCGAGCCACTAAGGATACCATCATGAGCCAGGCACAGAGGTCCATTTGGCTCTTGCAGTCTAGCTGAGGAGACAAAAATTAGACAACTAATTGCAAGTCTGCTAAGTCTAACAAAGGAAAAACAAAAGGGCCCTGTGGGTTGGGACTTATATTCTGCCTTGTGTCTCGGTCAGGCAGCCCTTGTGCAAGCCCAATGACCAGGGGACATAGGAAACCACATTAGGGTGCACGGTGGTGGAGGTTTGCCGGAGACTGAGAGCTTCCTGGGACATGGGACTGTTAGTGCTCAAGCTGGAGAAGTCCTGGGTGAGTGCAGGTGAGTTGATCACACTAAGCGACCCCCACCCTAGGCCATTTTCTCTCCAGAAAAAGGCCATAGATGCCTTTGGAATTGATGCGCCTTAAACAGGCACCTGGTCGTGATACAGAATTTCTCTTCCTCGCCATGGAATGGGGGTGGAATACAAAGGGATGGATTGTAAAATGTATGAACTTCGTCACAGCAGACCTGAGAGCAGGTCTCTGCCACCACAGAACATTGTTCGGTGTGGCGTTGGGGGATTTCCGGTGGCCTCAAGCTCAGTGAGACTTCTTCAATTACAGACAGTGGTATGATTAAGTGACTTTGCCATGGTTACCGAGCTAGTTGAGAGAATAGGTGATGCGGGTCTGGTTTCCATGGAAACGGATTCTGCAATGAAGATTCTGTTGCCAAGGATTTATTAGAGCTAGCTCTTTGGAGTGAGGGAGGCAGGGTTGGGCAGAGAGAGCTTGAACAGTGATGCAGCTGCCTCACAGGCAAGCCTTAGCCAGGAAACTAAAGTGGGGCTGAGCCTGCAGAGATGTGAACTGAGGCAAGAGGTCTGGGTCCATCAGTCGTTATACGTAGCCTGATTCTGGGAGGAAACATAACCTTTTGGCTGGCGGCCCTATCTTTCATTCGGCTGAGGCAATGAGTGCTTAGAAGAGGGGGTCGGGGTGCACACGGTCTAGCTTATCAGGTCTTTGGGTTTCAGTTCAATGTTTCCATGACACCATGTGTCAGTACTTATCAAGAATTGCCTGTAGACATCTTTAGGCTTTTGATTTAGCGTGTAATTAAATACATTTTCTGCCTCCAGAAAGACGCTGTTTGGTAATATAAAATCATAAAGTTGTTAATAATGAATGAATCTGTAGGTGCAAATGGGATGTAATTACTATGTAGTGCTTTCACTGAGCAAGCCACTGATTATTTCAGGTGGAAGCTGACATTTACAATATAAACTGTGATGTGCCCATGAGCAAAGAATCAGACATTTTATAATGCCAGCACTTGCCAAGCACAATGTGAGATGACATTTTCCTGCTGCTCAGGAAGTGTTCCGTGGACTTTTTAAGAAATTTCAATGCGAAGTTAACAGGGAGTTGAGAAAATGTGTCTAAAACTTAATTTTAAAAGATTAACATCCGTCAATTGTTTGGTAATAAATGTCTGTGGCGTGAAGGTTTCAGACTTTGATTTATTCAATTTGGGCTTTTCTTGAATGTCAATATAGCATAATGTAACAAAACAAACAAAAATGTGTGTTTTGTTATATAAAATTAATACAGTTAGAGTTGAGTTTGTTATAAACAGAAGAATTGGTTTTTTTGCCTCTAAATCTGATATGGGGAAATGGCAGACTAGCTTCCTTCACACCCGGCTGCACCTTAGAATCGGCCTGGGGGCATGAAAATGTTCAGGCCCCACCCTGCACATTATAAATTAGAGTCTTGATGTGGGCCCTAGTGCTTGTATTTTATCCAGAGTCTTAAAGTAATTCCTATGCAGGTGGCTGGGCACTAGTCTGGTGTCCTGATAGATTTTTAGGAGGTGCTGGCATAGGCAGCAATAGCTGCAGGCCATGTCTTGTTGCACATTACTTTTTTATTATGATAAAACACACAAAATGTACCATTTGAACCAGTGGTAGGTGTGCAGTTCTGAAGCCGTAAGTACATTTACATTGTTGTGTAGACATCACCACCAGTCATCTTCCCCAGCTGAAACTTTGCATCCTTTAAGCAATAACTTCTCATTCTCTCCTATTGCCAATCCCCGCAACCACAATTCTATTTTCTGTTTCTGTGAATTTGATTAGTCTGTACCTGATATAACTGGAATCACACAGTGTTTGTCCTTTTGTGACTGGCTTACTTCCCTTAGTATTCATGCCCTCAAGTCTCATCCATGTTGTAGCACATGTCAGCGTGTCCTTTCTTTTTTAAGACTAAATAATATCCCATGGTATGTATGTACCACATCGTAGATGGACCCTGGGGATTGCTTCACCTTTTGGCTTTGTGAATGATGCTGCTTGAAAATGGGTGTGCAAATATGTTCGAGTCCCTGCTTTCAGTTCTTTCGGTTATATACCCAGACGTGGGATTGCTTGATCATACGGTAATTCTATTTTTAATTGTTTGAGGAATCATCATGACATTTTCCATAGCTGTTGCATCGTTTTCCATTCACACCATCAGTGGGCAAGGGTTCCAATTTTTCCACATTCTCACTAACACTTGTTTTTTTTCTTTTCCTTTAAATAATAGCCATACAAATGGTGTGAAGTGGTATCTCATTGTGGTTTTGATTTACATTTCTCTAGTGATTTGGGACGGAGAGCATCTTTTCATATGCTTATTAGCCATTTGTATTATCTTCTTTGGAGAAATGTCTATTCAAGTCCTTTGTTTATTTTTTCCAGCTTTATTGAAGTATGATTGTGTGTAGTGAGAACACTTGAGAATAGTCTCTTAACAAATTTTAATTATATACTACATTATTATTAACTATAGTCACAAGGCTGTACATTAGACCTTATAATTAAAATACTTTGACCAACATCTTTCCATTTCTCTCACCCCTCAGCCCCTGGCAATCACCGTTCTACATCATTGCTTTGAGTTTGATTTTTTAAAGATTCCACATGTAACTAAGATCATGCAGTATTTGTCCTTCTGTGTCTGGCTTATTTCACTTATCACAATGTCCTTCCGTTTCATCCATGTTGTATCAAACATCAGGATTCTTTCTTCTGCTCTGTTGAGTCTGCTGTTATGGAAGTTCACTACACTTCTTTAAGAGGATACTTCTGTATTCTTTGTATTCATTTGCTTTGGTGGTGTCATGTTTACCTGATTTTTTATGATTCTTGATTCTCTATCTGTGCATTAAGTAAGCAGTCCCCTCTTCTAGACTTCATAGGTTTGCTTTGGCAGAACAGTCCTCCACTGTTCAGCCTGAGGTTTTGGACTGGTCAGCTGGTAGCATCCTTAGCCAGGTGGGGCTTGCTATGGGGTCTATTTTTGGGCAAGGCCACTGCTGGAGTTCTGAGGTATGTCGCTTGCTGGAAACAGTTGGATAGGATTGCTGGCTTGGTTCCCTATCCAAGTGCAGCTATAGACTGGTCTCTGCAGTGGCCTGGATTCCCTGGCCACGCTTACTGATTGGGTGGGTGGGAGGGTGGAGTGGGTGTACCCTCAACAGTGGGCAGGGTTATGAATTAGCTTCCTTTCCCTAGGTAGGACAGAAGAACAGGCTTCAAGGCTCCTTGTCTGGGGTCTTAAATCAGGGAGAACAGCTCACCAAGTTCCCTAGCTGGACAGGGCTGCTGTCCTATCCCCGCAGATGGGCAAAGCTGCTGGCTGGGATTTCCACTTGGGTGCAGCTGCTAGTAGAAACTCAATCTGCAAAGATGCAAGTGCCGGTTGCTGTAAGCCCTGTTCCCTTCTCTGTCAAAATGTGATCTCAAGTTCTCAAGCCCCACAGATTCCCCTTGAGATCCCTGCGAAGTGAAACCCAATGCTGGGGGAACCAGATGACCACACTGGGGTCTCTATAGGCCTGGGGGCCCCTCTCATTGTGGCGCTGTGCCAGCCCAGTTGAGGGCAATGTGGTCAGAGTGAAGCCCCTCTTCTTACCATTCTAATGCAGTCCTTCTCAGTTTCCGTGGTCCAGTGGACGCTTCAGCCTCACCCCTGGGATTTTTACAAGGGTGTCTCGTCTATGGGTACTTGGGTGGATTTTCTTGTAAGGGAGACTGAAGTTAGGAACAACCCGTGTTACCATCTTTCTGACTGCATTTTGCATTTAATTTATTGCATTCTTCAGCTCCTATTTGATATTAAAAAATGATTTCTGTCTTCGTTGAACTTTTTATTTTGTTCATGTATTGTTTTCTGATTCCATTGAGTTGTCTATCAGTGTTCTCTTGCAGCTCACTGAGCTTTCTTAAAACAATTATTTGGAACTACTTGACAGGCAATTTGTAGATCTTCATTTTTTTTGGAACTGGTTCCTGGAAAATTATTGTATTCCTTTGGTGGTGTCATGTGTCCTTGACATTTCATGTTCCCTGAGATTGTGCATTGCTGTCTTCATGTTAAGAAGCAATCACCGCCTCCACTGTTACTGACTGGCTGTGGGAGAGAAATTCTTTCATCACTCAGCCCTGTTAAAGATTCTGAGGCTCTCTCCGAATCTCTATGGATGTGCCCACTCCACACGCTTGCTCCTTCCTGGGGGGTGAGAGAGGAACTCCTAAGATCATATGGGTTTTCTTGATCCCACAAAACCAGGCTGAGAGCCCCTAGGACAGTGCTCTGGATTGCTCAAGTTTGTGTGCTTTTTCCTAAACCCACAGACTCGGGTTGGCTCTCTGCATAGACTCACATGTCATCTGTAAAGGCTCACTCTTGTGCCATCCCCAGAGGGTACATGGGAGCCAACCATGCAGGGTGTATGGGTGAGGCACTGGGAGCATTGGGGGTACCCATGGGCCAGCTGAGGTATCTACAGTCAAAGTGTCCCAAGTGGACACTATGAGCAGGCTTCTTGATGGAATTCATGAAGTTGTTAGTAGAATCCATGTTCCTTTGATGAATTATGAGCCCTGCTTGCTGTGCTCCCAACTTCTTCCACCTTTTTAGTTGTCTCAGTTATCTCAGTATTCAGTGTGGAGCAAGAACGAAGTGGGGTTCTTGGGCAGTGTTCCTTGCAAAGCCAGGGAACCCGGGTGCTCACACAGGATGCTTTCCCTTCTCCTTTTGGGAGAAATTGCAGATTGTGGAGTGTCTCTTGGCACTGAGCTATACTGCCTTCGGGGAGAGGTGACTGGGATAAAGTGGAACTATTCTTCTTAAGCGGTACTGCCTTGGGGGAGAGGTGATGGGGTAAAGCGGAACTATTCTTCTTACCCTCTTCAATGCACGTAGCTTTGGATGTTTTGCTCCAGTGGTGTGCTGGAACTTCCTCGCTGGACTCCTGAACTTTCACAAAGGTACTTCTATCTGTGGATGGTTATCAGAATCAATGTTCGTGGGGGGAAAGATGGTCGAAAACTCCTATTCCATCGTTTGGTTGATGTCACTTGATCCTTTGTCCATTTATAAAAGGGAGTTGTTGGAATTTTTGTTATTGAGCTGTAGGATTTCTTTATATATTCTGGATATCAATCCCTTATCAGATATATGATTTGCCAATATTTTCTCTCATTCTGTGAGTTGCCTTTTCACTCTTTTGTGAGAGTTTTTTTTTTTAATCAGCTAAATTTGATATTTTACATAATGCTTGTGATTTTTGTATCATAGATAAAGGAGATAGTATAACATTGAAGCTGGGAAACACTTCTCTTCCTATACGGCGCCAGGCGGGACAGCCCTTGGAAAGAGATCATCATTTCTTGTTCAAAATATAATTCTGTATCTCTCCCACCATATTTTTTCATCAATATCAATTTATTAATTTCCTAAGTTTGTTTTTTGTCCAGTTTGCCTTTTGTTGCTGCTGTTGTTGTTTAGCCTTTTCATTGTTTTGATAATGTCCCTTGATGCACAAAAGTTTTTAATTTTGATGAAGTCCAACTTGTTTGTTTTTTCTTTTGTTGCCTGTGCTTTTTAAAAATATATTTTTATATATTTCAGAGAGGAACGGAGAGGGAGAGATAGAAACATCAATGATGAGAGGGAATTATTGATTGGCGGCCTCCTGCACACTCCCTATTGGGGATTGAGCCAGCAACTCAGGCATGTGCCCTTGACTGGAATAGAACCTGGGACTCTTCAGTCCACAAGTGGACACTCTATCCACTGAACCAAACTGGCTAGGGCTGTTGCTTGTGCTTTTGGTATCATAACCAAGAAGTCATTTCCAAGTCTAATGTCATGGAGCTTTTCCTCTGTTTTATTAATGAAATTGCACAATATGTACTCTTTTTATGTCTGACTCCTTTTGCTCAACATTTGTCTGTGAGAGTCATCCACATTTTTACATGTAACTGTAGTTCCTTTATTTTCATTTAAACTTGAAATTGATTACTTACAAGCAGCCTTTCCTCTAATTTTTAAAAAAGCCGAGGATGTGTTTTACTTATATCTCTTGAAAACCATATGTTTATCAATATGCATACTCTCTTGGTCAGTCATTTGTAGATCAACCAGACTCTGTAGGCTTTATGTAGTCACAGAATTGTCACAGGCAACTGAGAAAGCCTCAGCCGTATTCAAATAGAAGAATATCTAGGCAGGAAGGTAACAAGGTGGTCTAGCAGTAGGTACCAGGCATAAATACTAACATTAGCATTTTCCCTGAGACCTTCCAGAGAATGTTATGATTTAGTGGAAAGGTTATAATAGTGAGGGTTTCAGGTCCTACGTCAAGCTGGAAGTGCAAAAATTTATGGGCACATGCACCTTTCAATATCTCTCAAATCATACAATGTAGATAGGTGACTGCTAGGTTTGAATTTGTGAATAATTGGTTTCAAATCTGAAAAAGCAGTGTCTTGTGGGGAGTTAGACTACTTCTCATTTTATGAGGAGCATTGAATTGAGCTTATCTGTGTTGAAGAGTTCATTGTGCTGAAGAAAAGCCAGTGAATTGGCATGTGAACAGAATGCTGCTTCACATCCAGGACCCACCTTTCCCCCAACTAATCTCCCCTCCCCTCCTCTTTCTCTTTACCTCCCTTCCCACTTGCTCTCACATCTGCTGGAACACTTTGCAGAATTCATTGTTCAGGCCAACTCATTTTGACATAACTGGCAGGTTGATGACTCATGTGACTAGTTAAGTTAATCACCAGTTAGAAGTGTGTCATTATAGTACCACATTAAAGCTATCAAAACTCAAATGTCTTTTGAACAAATTTTCTTCCCCTTGTCTTCAGCTTAACATCTCATTTCCATTTGAAATGAGAGGTTCCCCGAAACTGTCTTTTCTGTCTTGCTCACTATGCTGGCTTAATTCAAAATCTTTACTGCTGAGCTAATTGGAGTTGGAATGTTATTTCCTCTCTTTTGGAAGAGATATAACATGGTTGGAATATGGTTTAGCATTAAATAATATAGTTTCTGCAAGGTGTACCTGTTTTGCAGTAAACACAATTATCATAATCATTTTTGGGGCATATAAACTGTTCAGATCGGGGTTGGGTCATAGGTCTTTGGAGCTCAAAGGAGCTCAGTTATAATTTAGTTAAGAGAGCAGCCTGTTCTGGAGCACAGTGATTTGATCATATTGGAGAGCTTTTTAGTAGCTAGTTAGCAGCTATACTTCAATGGGAATTAAGCAAAATGAAAACATTATGGATATACAGTAAAATATGAGATTCTTGAAACTGGATCCCATGTTTATTCATTTAAAAATATTTTTATTAATTTATATATAGAGAGGGAGCTAGAGGGAGAGGTGGGCCTCCCGCATGCCCCCTACCTGGGTTGGAGCCCATAACTCGGGCATGTGCCCTGACCGGGAATTGAACCAGCAACTTTTTGGTGCACAGGGCGATGCCCAACCAACTGAGCCATACCAGCCAGGGCTATTTTTACTTATTTTTGATATATGTAAGTATTTGCTAAATATATTATTGACCTGAAAAAGTTTCCCTTATTTATCTCCCTTCACTTATCAGACACCTATGGACGTGGTGTGATTTAAAAAATACTGAAGGGTTTATTTGCCCCCTAATTTTTGCCATTTCTGTTTGACATGGTGCCTGAAATCCTCACCATGATATTCATTATGCTAAATTAAGTCATTCTCTGGAAGGTCTCTGGAAATATGCAAACATTGGTACGTCTGATTAGTACCTACTGCCATTTATCTCTAGTAAAATTCTCATTATTCTTGATGTTACTCTCACTTTACCCAGTCAAACCTTTCATACCTCCTTCCTCAGAACTTCCGTAGCACATTGTATATTTAACCAGATGGTGGTTGTTTCTGCCTCTAGCATGACCTCCACCACCCTTGAAGTAGGAATTAGTTATTCTTCACATCCCCCCAAGGAATATCTACTCCGTACAGATAAGGAATATGACTCAGAATTTCATAAGATAGATTGAGGAATTTAAAAAGGAAGATTCACAGGCTTTGAGAAGCCTCCCACTAGCTTCTGATATCTGATCGGAGAGTTAAAAACTGTGAGTCATACTTTCTCATAAAACATCTAATATTGTCAGGCTATGATTTTCTTGAGATAATTTAAATGGATTCTTTTGATGGATTTTATTTTTATTGGAGAAGTCAGTCATTGGATCTTAATCTTTTTTTTCAATTATAGTTTACATTCACTATTATTTTGTATTAGTTTCAGGTGTACATCATAGACAGTCATATACTTTTACAAAGTGCCCCCATGATATTTCTTAATGGGTTTTAAGTCGTAGAACTATCAAATTTTAAATGAAAATATTGTCTGTCCTCCCACCCCCCACATCTGCTGCAGAGTTGCCTCTATCATGTTTCTGAATACTTCAGAATTCCCGTTGTTTGGAAATAAAAAGTCAGTCAAAGATTCTCACTTTCCCATCACAGAATGCTTGTGGGGAGTTCAAAGTGTTTCAAGGGGAGTGGAAGAAAGAGGAATTGCCTAGTAGAGAGTGATAATCAAAGAAGTTGGATTACAATGACTAGATTTTTATTGAGTACCCCTTCATCCCAAGGGTTTTACTATACTTTTGACATCTCAGAATGTTCCTGGAGTCTTAAAAATGCGCGTCATTTCTCTTCATTTTACGTTTCTTTTACATTTATCTCCACAAGCCTGCTGTTCTAAAAATGCCCAAAAGGACCTCAGCTGCCCATCTCAAAAGTATCCTTTCATTTGTCACACCGTGTCACTTTGTTTCCTGCTCACAATTTAAGACAACCATTGAGTTTTCTTCTTGGTCATCTTTGGCACTTTGACTGTAAAGAGGTTGTGAATACAATGAAGATATTCTTGAGAATAAAAGGGGGAAATGCAGACTGCATAATGGTGGAAGAACCATCATCATCCCATGAATAGCCCCCAGCACTTCTATTCTCATAAAGATGCATCAGTGGTTTCGAGATTGTTAAGATTTGATGTCATGTGAGTCTTCTGATCCAACCTTAAAGGCATGTGTCTGTATCTTTGAGAAGATACCTGTAACCAAGGAGTCAGATTCCCATGAGCCATGCAGAAGGGTTGTAGTACTGGTGGTGAGATCCCCGTTAGCCGTCTGGATAGAAATGGCAAAGGCAACATCAGCAGTCATGGATGAGAATGGCAGCTCTGTGGACGCTGCGCCTGCTACTTGTGGCGACACTGTGATAGAGCAGAGAGCAGATGGGGCTGGGGCTACAGAAGCAGCAAGAAAACTGGAATGATCTCTCATGAGAAAACCACCAGAGACGCTGCCTTGTCAGTGGAGAAGATTAGAGGCACCTATAAGCCTTGTGCATCTATTTGAGATGAGACCTTCTGGAGTCTCCTCCACTGACCCAGAATTTCCAGAATGTCCCAGAGTATTGACGAGGAATAAGACGTACACACCATTTCCTAACAAGAAGAAAGCCAACAACAACAGTCCCGATGATGAGGGTAGCTAACACACTGTGCTTCCTGTGTGCCAGACACAGGTCCAAGGGCTTCATGTATAAATTAACTTATCCCTACTACCACCCTCTCTCCCTCCCAAAGGGACCTCGTGGCCACTGCCAGCTTCTCAAGACTGGAGGGCAGTGAGGATTGTGTGGGGGCAAGCCTGTGTGTGGACCAGGTCTTTCTGAATCTACTCTGTCTGCTAAATTTTGAAAATGGCTCAGGAAACTAATTTTTTTTTGCTCAATTATTCTCTTTTTATCCTAAATTAGGAAGTAATTTTCATTTGGGAATGGCATTTCTGGGTCCCAGTGGGGAGCAACTAGGATAACAGATTAGTGCCGGGCAGTTACAGCTTGTATGACACATGGTGTATGCACGGGTGGTTTCCCACAAGAACAACAGACTAATTATGCTTCTAGGACTATCAGTCGAGTTTTCAATAGTAGCTGCCTATTCCTGCTTCTATTCCTATCTTGATAAAAACTTTTTTTTTTTGAAGTGAAGTTTTCCCCACAGGCTACTGGGCAATTATCCACTGCTACCTGATAAAGCACGGCCCTTAGTATATTTGGCAAGAAAAGCAATTTTTGTATTTCACAATTTTGACACAATATCAGTCATTGCCTCCCTGTTACTTGATTGTCAAAAGAATGGTCAAAACACCGTATTTTTCAATCTAATAAATTCTTGAGTTGGTGCTAGAAGAAAGCCAGTTAAAGCCTGTGGAAAACCAGCTGCAGAAATTGATTGTGTCCCTGAAGGTGCTCAATCTCCGTAGCTTTTGGTGTATCCTTAAATGAGACCGAACATTTTAAGGGTGTGGAGTAAGTAGATTCTGTAGCAGCGGGGTGGGGGGGGGGGGGCAAAGCAAACATGAGGGTAATAGCTGTAAAAATAGCCATTTCCAATTTTTACAAAAAGCATCGCATATACAAGAATCAATAGAGACAGATACATAAGGGCTGGATATAGTAATATCTAAGGTTTATCCTGAAGAAGTGTTGCTGCATGTTTCCCTACAGACATCTTTGATTTTTAAAACAGTCTTTAGGCACGTTTTCATAGATGTGAAGGTTAAACCAACTTAGGTAAAACTACATAAATAATCATTTTTCTTAGAGAGAAGAGAGGGGGAGAGAGAAACACCGACTGATTGCCTCAAACCTGAAACCTGGATAAGTGCCCTGACCTGGAATCAAACTCACACCCTTTGGTATACAGGACGACATTCCCATCAGCTGAGCCACACCAGTCAGGGTAGCATTCTCCTTTTTCTGAAGATTAGTATCATTTTGATGATTTTTTTGATGATGGTTATTATCCTTTTTGGTTGAAATTGTTGCTGTCGAGTTAATATATCAAAGTTTTAATGACTTTAAAAGAGAGATATAAGTTCTAGTTAGTTGTAAGTGGACAATTTAAAATGATTGATACAAATTACATTTCTTAATCAAGAGAAAGGGAACTCTAGTGCTTTAGCTATTATTTTTAGGTTCTAAAATGGTCTTGAGGGAAATTATCCCGAGGTTGTATGGACTATCAAAAAGACATTAAAGCTCTTTAGATTGTGGGACAATCAGCATGCCAATTAGAAGTAGGAGAGAGCATGGCTTATTTTCACAATTAGAAACAAAGTAAGGAGTTTTGTTTTTCAAAACACAAAAGTTTGACTATAAAATACATTTGGGCACTTGGTGTGCTTCTTGCTACTCTAGTATCCACGCACATGCCAGCATAACGCAACTTTACGTGGACAGAAAGCATCCCAGAGTCCTCCAGGCTTCAGTCCTCTCCACTCAGTTAGAGCGGACGCTACATGATGTCTCTGCTGTGATAGAGGGAGATACCGCTCCAGGTTCTCTTCAACTTTGTGATGTATCCATGGCCATTTTAAGGCCCGTAGGGGTCTCACTCCTTCCCTGGTTGTCTGGTGGCCAGGCCTCTTGATGAAGCCTTCTCTCTACTTTTCACCAGGCCCCCACCAGCTACACCTGGACGGCCGTAGTTCCATTGAACCAGGCCAAGGGATGAAGCCAGACTTACCTTTCTAAACTGCAGGTGGGATCATGCCATGTCCCCACCAATGGTTTAAACACCATTCACATCCAGTCTCCTGGCGAAGGTGCCAGTGTGTACGTCTTTTGAAAAGTGTTTGCCAATATTTATCAAGAATTTAAAGACTATATCTGTCTTGTGACTCAGCAGTTCTATTTCTCGGCAAGTAGTCCTAAGCAAGGTGCTGTACAGACAGAGATGTTTCACACAGCATGATTCGTATAATAAAGACTTGGAAATACACTTCATGTACAGACACACAGGGGAATAGTGAAGTAACCCCTGGTCTACCCAATGTAATATTTTTCAGCAACTCAAATACTTAATTGCCCTATTTTACAGTATAAAACGTGCTTATGCAACAAAGTTCAGTAAACATGTTAAAATACAGAACTGTATTAAATATCCAAAAACATAAAAGACAGAAAAAAAGTTTTCTTTCCTCCTTCCATCTCTGCCACCCCACCCTGAGGTGAGAGAGAGGATGATAAACCTCTTGTCTCCACCACTGACAAGAGTCTCAGAAATGCCCTGCCTAAGGAATCAACTTAATCTAATGGGAAAGAAAGAAAGAGACTTTCAAGGCTTTGCTGTTCCTTTGTGGAACCAGAGTGTGGCCCTCAGAGATGGGTGGCTCAGATCTCGCAAAAGCCCCAGAAACAGTCCAGCTGGGCACCAGCAGGCCTCCGGGAAGGGTGTGTAAACAGGGATATAAGACATAGTTGTGGGTAAAGAGGCTGATGTTGCTTTGCGCAATAAAGATAAAATGTTATCTTCAGTTTACATGAAAACCATATGGACTCACATTTAAGAAAATGTTTCTCTAAACCCTTGGTATGAACAGAGACTGCTCTCTGTCTGAGGAGGGGGTGTGTGTGTGTGTGTGTGTGTGTGTGTGTGTGTGTATGTGATTCCGTGGTCACCCGCTGCATCTACCAGGAAGAAAGAAGAGGCATCTTTTACCTCACAAGGGTAGATGGACCCCTTTCCATTGTCCATGGAACCTTATTCTGGACGGAGGAACTCAGACTTGGCGTGTCCTGTAGACTGGCCGAGGGAGGAAGGAGGCAGAAGGCAGGGTTCCGGGTCTGCACGTACGTTGGTTTGGTGGTGATGGTTCTTTTTCTGGACTATGAGAGCAGTCACATCTGGTGCATGGTTTGCATTTTTTCTTCTGCTCTGCGATTCCCTTTCATGACCTCCAATCTTCCAGAAAGCCCATTATTCTCCTCCAGCCTGTGTGGTATTGTTGAGGGGAGATTAAGGGGCCGGTCAGTAAAGGCTCTATGGGGCCCTTTTCACCTCACCCGTCCCCTGAGGTCAGTGACACAGAAAGCAGCTTTGGGGAGGACACTAGGCCTGAGTCCCAGGCACTGGCAGGCACAGGAATCAGCATGGCCGGTGCAGAGCCGGGGAGCGGGGGGTACTCCTCCACAGGCTGAGGGAGCAGCCTAGGGGTGGCTCCACAGGGCACTGAGACCATTAGCTGCTTCTTCAAGGAGATTAAATGGAGATGCCACCCCAGGTTTTTCACTGGAACCACCTGGGAGCTATCAAAAGCTGCTGGTACCTGGGCCCCACCTCCTAACAGTTGAATGAGGATCTCTGGAGGTGGGTCTGGCTTCGGTGTTTTGTAAGAGTCCCCCAGTTGTTCCGATGTGCAGCCGGGTTGAAACCCCTGCCTTTGAGGCGATCGGGAGTGGAGGAGCTGGCCTTGGGTCGTACATTTAGCATGCAAAGCTCCACAACAACATCACAAACAAGTTCTGCATGTTTAAAGATCTAGAGGGAAACACAGTCAATTCTCATGATGGTAGTTATGTTCCATAAAGCCTGGGAACCACGGAATGAGCTAATACTGATTCATTGCTCCCCGGGGAAATATGTACTATACATACACGTACCTCGCATAGATGATAATCTTTAATCCTAAAAGCACGTCATCCTGGTAGATTTTATTTTTCCTCTATTTTACAAAAGAGAAGAAAGTAAGCTCAATGGTGTTAAAGTGATTTGCCTGAGTCCACCCCAATAGCAAGTGCCAAGGCTGAGTTTGAAAGCCCGTGTCTGGCTGACCCCAGAGCTGGTGCTTCTTGCCCTGCACTGCACTGCCCCCTACTGACTCCCTCCTCAGCCACCTGTGCGTGAGAGGGGGAACAGGAGAGCTGCAAACAAGCGCAGGTCTGATGGGCCACTCGGCATTTTTCACTGCTGTGTGCATGTCCACAAGTATTGATTTTGGACTTACAAAGACATTTTAGGGCGTAGGTGAATTTTTAAATATGGAATCCACTGATAATGATCAATTGTATGTAATTGACAGCAGTTGCATTTGGATAGAATTAAATGACCTATTCTTCCCCATTTCTCTGTTCTCTAAAATTCCTATTAGAGTGTATGTTACTTCTATAAGGAAAAATGCAAAAAAACAAAACAAACTAAACACCGTTTCCATGGCATCCCTCTGTTTACAGCCCTATTTCTTCTCAAAGTGGCCTTTACATATTTATACATGTACATTCCTGTCATGCCCCTTCCAAAACTACTAAAAAAGAATCTCTAAGGACCCAAGAACGTACATTTGACCAATTTCCCCAGATTATTCTTATGCGCACTAATGTTTGAAAAAATTTGCTCTTGCTGCCTCCAAAAAGTTAGAATGAAATAAAGGCATTTCAGATAAAGTGGCTGAAAGAATTGACCACTCATAAGCCATTGCTGAGAAAGCTACTGAAGAGATACTTTACTATCTAAGAAAGGAATTAAATCTAGAAGAAAGGACAGTGATGCCAGAAGCAATGGTGAGCAAAACAATTGCTAAGCATATGATAAATCTGAATAATTGTCTAGAGTAAACAAAACAGAACAAAGGGAGAGGAAATTAAAATGAAGTGGAATTAAATTAAAATAAAGGACAACCAAAGCATGGAGAAAGAGAATGTGTGATTGGTGTTAAAGCATTCTAAAATCTTTGTAGAATTTGGGAGAAGAAAGAAGACACTGATTAAACTTTTGGAGGGAGGTCATAAACATGACAAGAATAAGTGGATAAAAATATAAAGTATAATTTAAAAATCAGTAGGAAAAGAAATTTTAAAATGGGATAAGTATAAAAGAAAGGAAAAAAAGAAGAAACAAGCAAAAACAGGAAGAAAGAACAGTTCAAGCAAAGAGAATATGTAAGCAGTAGAACAAAAGTAGAAAAGGGGCTCCGTTGTCAGGTCTAAAATTTGATTTTACTCTACTCACACGCTGATAACTTAGTCCGTTATGGTTTCATGGATGTTGGCAGAAGACACAAGATTCCTGGGTGAGATACAAAGGCCTATATTACTCACAGCCTTAGCATAAGCATCAGTCAACATACTTGTGTCAGTTCCCTTGTTTCCTAAGCCCTGTGACAGGGACACAGAGAGCCCAGATGGATGTTGGAAACTGAAGTGAGCTGTATAGCAGGAGAGGAACACTAGCTTGGAAACCTGCTGTTTTATAGCAAGCAGTAAGCAAGCCTGCTCTTTGTCAGAGAGAGAGAGAGAGAGAGAGAGAGAGAGAGAGAGAGAGAAGGAAAGAGAGAGATTGCCTGATTTCCAAAAGTTGCTTGCTGCAGACATAACTCTAAGAAATAGTTCTGGTAAAGATCAGTTAGGTTAGGGCCTTGCATTCTTGGCACACCCAGCATGATATGCAGGAGCACACGAGACCCACGGAGGAGTATCTCCCAAGAGAAAATCTGAGTGCATTGGTTTGGGGAGGAAGCAAAGGAGTGGGGAAGAAGTAGAGAGAAGTAATTTAAAGCCCCCTTGCTGCCCTAACCGGTTTGGCTCAGTGGATAGAGCATCGGCCTGCGGACTCAAGGGTCCCAGGTTCGATTCTGGTCAAGGGCATGTACCTTGGTTGTGGGCACATCCCCAGTGGGGAGTGTGCAGGAGGCAGCTGATTGATGTTTCTCTCTCATTGATGTTTCTAACTCTCTATCCCTCTCCCTTCCTCTCTGTAAAAAATCAATTATATATATATATATATATATATATTTTTTTTTTTTAAAGCCCCCTTGCTAAGGGCCTTGTGTGGCAATGAGAGATGCTATGAAAAAATACCATAGGCTGGATGGCTGAAACAACATTTATTTCTCAGAGTTCTGAAGGCTGAGAAGTCCAAGATCCAGGTGCCAGCAGGGTTGATAGAGCATCTTGATAAAGAACAATAAATTTTTAGAGAAGTGACCAGACAAAGGAAGAGGACTTTGAGCAAATTGTGGAAATGTAAATATATGGGGGGAACTACTGGAAGATAACTTTGTTTCAGCAAAGTTTGTTATGTAGGCTTCTCTGGAGCCATCTTTGGGTTCACAAGAGTCTAGAGTTGTCTCCAATGATTAAGAATCATCCTGCCCTTTTTGGTAGACAGGTGCAGGGTAGAGAGTCTTGCTTGTGTCTGTTTCTTCTTAATTGCTTTTAGTTCAAAATAATCCTTATGCTGGAGGGCCATATTTTGGGGTGCCATATTCTGAACCCCTTCAACCACTACATTCATTCACTTATTATGTACCTTTAAAAACATACATAAAAATGAATTTAAGAAGAATAAGATAACCTATATAAATGTATATTGAATATTAATTTGAATATTTTCTTCCTATATTGCACTTGTTTTATGTACCTCTGGTGTGTAGAAGTCAATTGGGAGACCATTGGAGTTTAGCATAGATATATTTGGAAATGTATTCATGACATCATAATTTATTTTCTATAATCCACTTAGCCCCCCCCCAAAGTTACACTGAGCATCCTTGGGCATATCCTTGTTTAAGTTAGTAGAGTTAATTTTTTTGTAGTAGTAATGTTGAGTCAAATGGTATGTGCATTTTACATTTTGGTAAATACTCTCAAATTACCCTACAAAGAAAGCTGCACCAATTCCTATTCCAAATGATAGTCTATAAAAGTATCTTTCCCCAAATTTTCTGCAAAAGTAAATTTCAATCTTTAAAATTTTGTTGAATTTAATAGGTGAGAAATAATATGTTGTGGTATGAGACACCATTTCTCCTCTTCCTCCTCCTCCTCCTCCTCCTCCTCCTCCTCCTCCTCCTCCTCCTCCTCCTCCTCCTCCTCCTCCTCCCCCTCCCTCTCCCTCTCCCCCTCCCCCTCCTCCTTCTTCACTGCTAAAAGCTTTATTGTTTCATTTGGTCCAATGCAAAGGAGAGGGCTTCAGGGTGGTTAAAAGAATGGCTAGTAGTTTTGGAAAGAGGCTCAGGTAAAAGCCAGACGCCAGGGGATGCAGAGGGGCCCCTCAAAGGCTGCTGGGCTCCACAGGCTCCTAGTCATGCTTGGGGGTGAGCCTCTGGAAGGGATACTCACCCAGCCCCACCTGGGGGCCGGCCGCCTGCGAAGTGAGGCAGGTGTCGCCCATCTTCTTGATGAGTTTCACCTCCTCGCCCTGGAAGTGGTTCTCCCAGAAGTCACGGAGCTGAGGGTCTGCGTGGGTAGAACCAGGGCCTGCAGCTCCAAAGAGGCCTGGTTCAGGTTCCTCTCCAAGGCCAGGCGGCTTCCGTGGAGCCCTGAGTTTTTCCCACTCACCTTGGGGAGGCTGCAGCACGTCCTGGAGAGAATGCGGCCACGGAGCTGGTTTTGCATCTTTAAGAGACGCTCAGAGCCCTCCCACTTCTTCTCTGCCAACTCGAGGAAGAAGCAGCCCATGCCCTCGAGAGCCACATCATCCGGGTCAAAATAGAAGCCCAGAGAGAGGTAGGTGTGGGAGGCTCGTAGAAGCAGATGATGGCGACTCTAACCATGTGGATAAATTCTGACGAATTTGGGAGCTCATGGTTATTCAGCAACAAGAAGTTAAGAAAAGACATAACCAAAACAGTGTTGTCTGGTCTTGGAGGCTGAGGAGGTTCCGAAAGTGGTGACTGGATAAGACTCTGGGGGGTGGTCGGAGGCTGGAAGAAGGGGCATCCCTGGGTCTGTTCTGTCCAAACACAGTTGAAACAAGAGACAGATCCGGGACCACTGAGGCACTGTCTCAAGCAGCATTTCTTTAATTATGATTAAGTTCAAACATTTTAAATTGGATTGAAGCCTCTGAATTGCTTGTTGATAGCCCATGCCAATTTTTCCTCTTTTGGGGGCACATATATCTAAGAGCTCTTGTAAATTAAGAAAAGTAGACCTTTGTCACATATGGTATAAATATTTTCTTGGGTTGCCTTTGTTTGTTGAATTGTTTGTGGCCATGCAGAAATGTTTAACTTTTTAAAAATATATAGTCAAATCAGTAGCTTTTTCTATAGGCACTTGTGCCTGGAGCAGCATGAAGAAGGCAGTAGCCTCAATCTTTAAAATTTTGTCGAATCTAATAGGTGAGAAATAATATATGGTGGTATGAAACAGCATCCATTTCCTTGAATGGCAGATTAGGAGCTAGAGTGCAGAGGGGAGGCCTTAGGGCAGGGGTCCTCAAACTTTTTAAACAGGGGGCCAGTTCACTGTCCCTCAGACTGTTGGAGGGCCGGACTATAGTTTTTAAAAAAACTATGAACAAATTCCTATGCACACTGCACATATCTTATTTTGAAGTAAAAAAACAAAACGGGAACAAATACAGTATTTGTATTTGCATGTGGCCCACGGGCTGTAGTTTTTTTTTTTTTTTTTTAATATATTTTATTGATTTTTTACAGAGAGGAAGGGAGAGAGAGAGAGAGTCAGAAACATCGATGAGAGAGAAACATCGATCAGCTGCCTCCTGCACATCTCCTACTGGGGATGTGTCCGCAACCCAGGTACATGCCCTTGACCGGAACCGAACCCGGGACCCCCGGTCCGCAGGCTGACGCTCTATCCACTGAGCCAAACCGGTTTCGGCCACGGGCTGTAGTTTGAGGACCCCTGCCTTAGGGTTTATGATGTGAAGGGTCAGGATACGGAAAAGACCAGCAAAAGGGAGGCAAGTTAGGAAACTCTTAGGATAGCCAGGTAGTTGGGCCTCATGGGGAATATGAATAAAGGCTTTAGAATCAGTCTTTGTGGGTTCAAATCCCAGGACTAATGTTCATAAATTAACTTGGGGGTGAGGGGCAGACAACAGACTTTTCTGTGCCTCAGTTTCTTTATGTAGAAATTATCAATATTTTATCTGAGGCTTAAATGAGATAAGGTACTGGCCGAGTGTCAGTGCTTCCTAGAAAAGAAATACAGTGGGGCCTTGACTTACGAGTGTCCTGACTAACGAGTTTTTTGAGATACCAGTTGTCTCTCGGCCGATTTTTTGCATTGAGTTGACAGAGTAATTTGAGTTAAACGAGCTCCTTAACGAGCTCGGTCTCGGAACGAATTAAACTCGTAAGTCAAGGCCCCACTGTAAAGAGAACTTGGACCAGGTTGTAGGGGAAACAGAAAGGAATAGATATATGGGATGAAGGCGATCAAGATCAAGAGGAATGAATGGCCCCCTTTCTGTGGTTAAAATCATAAGCATATGAATGAAAACTACAATAAACACAGTGATGTTGTGGTATGGATATTCGATGAAAAGACTCTAGAGCTAGACTTGTTCCAAGTTCCAGCTCTACCTTCTAACTAATGACTTAATGTCTCTCTACCTTGGTTTCTTCAACTGAAAATGTGGAATAATAATTATGCTTACTCTATAGATGAGGAAATGAAAAGTGAGTTAATATATGTAAAGCTTGGAATACTATTTGGCACAGAATATGTACTTAAAAATATTAGCTATTCTCATTCTTATTTGTTTTGCACTGTATCAAGTGTTGTTTTTTC
This sequence comes from Myotis lucifugus, assembly GCF_000147115.1. Taxonomy (NCBI): domain Eukaryota; kingdom Metazoa; phylum Chordata; class Mammalia; order Chiroptera; family Vespertilionidae; genus Myotis; species Myotis lucifugus. Next base: position 10,197,156 of record NW_005871051.1, read on the forward strand.
CCCCCTCTCTTATCATCTCATTTGAGTTTTCTAAGATCCCTTTTCCCTTTTAATATGCATTCACCAATTGCCAAGATGCTTTTCCTGATTTCACCAGGTTTTAAATTTGGGGGCTGATTTAAGTCTGCCCTTCCATATCATGGATCTTTCTTACTCCCCGCTAAACTAATAATATTCTATGTTATTAATAGGCATTGATAACTTCATGTTATCCTTCTCTGATGACATTTGCATTTTAACAAGAATTTTCAAGGCCTTGACTCCAAGGAGTGAGTAATGTGGTTATTTTAGGTATCTTGGCAGAGAAACAGTCCTTGAGCTGGGAGAGCTCTCCTAAACTCTAAATTTATATCAAACCAGCAGCTGCCTACACTGCTCATCAGAACGTGGTGTGGGGGTTGTATTGGTAATCAGGGAGCGGTTTAGATCAATTAACCAATATTTTTGTCACTTGTTATATGCCAGGAACTATAATAATTAATGTGGAGAAGAATATAAAAATGAATAATTCTTGTTTCAAAAAATTTATAATCTATATAGTTGAAGAGATCAAGATGTAGAAAAATGAAAAAAGAGAGTTATTCTCATTGTCAAGGTCAAAATACACCTGAGAATATTGCCGACTGGTCAATATATGAGGTCTTCAGGGCCAGGTCAAACCAAGAGGAAAATTACCTGGAAAGATGCTCATATGATTATTTTTACCCTAGAGTCAAAGCTTGAGCAACTGCTTAAGAAATGGAGCTGGCTCTACAGTCAGAACCATTGAGGGGGGATACTACACTGAGTTATGCATCAATGGGAGTGTCTGGGTGAAGCATTAACAGAGATTGAGAGCCTGGGGCAAGGACTGGGGCCCAGGGCGAGTGAAGGTGTGGGAATCATGTAACCTAGTGGAGGACCTCTTTTACATGAATTCTGCATGCTTTGCTGAGGTGGGGATGGGTCTTAAAGGAACCAAACTGGGATGAACAAATAATAAGATGTTTGCTCATTTGTAAAATGGGGAAGGTTGAAACACGAGCAAAAATATTTTCCAGCTCCAGTGTCTGTAAGTCAATCATTCCAGGACCCGACAAAAGGCAATAATAAGTAATATTCAAATGAGCCATATAGACTCATGTTTTTAATCAGAGTTCTTGCATTCTTTTGCTGTGAAATCATTCCATTTTCTTATACTATCACTTGAATGTGTTAAGTAAATGTAGATTCCTTAGTTCTTCAAAACTGAAGTGGTCTCCTTTACAAATTCCTGCAAGGTAGGAGAAAGAAGAAGAAAAAACACAACAAATTTAGCCCAAATGCAATGATTTAAATAGTCTTTTTGATCTTTGGTCTTTCTGTTTTTATCCCTGACCAAACAGTTAACAGAGCACAGATCCCCAGTACTTGGTGTCCTTTTTACCGTAGCCATCCTGGCTCCCGAGGCTTAGCATGAAAGTAGCTCTTAGAATACGTGTATAGCCTCCTGACAATGGGTAGCTGCTACTGCGCCGAGAGATAAAATTGACTGAAATTGACCACAATTTACTGTCCAAGCTTTTCCTTGAAAGTTGCAAACCTTTAGTAGACTCCAGAGTTCTAAAAATGTTACATCAGACAGACCTTGCCAGTACAATTGTTGCCTAGGTGAGGAAACTAATTCCTGGTGCTTTCTACTCTGCCATATTCCCAGAACACTCTATCCACTTAATGATTACTAAAATTTGGAACTCATAAAAGATGATTGGAATTCCCATAATGCTTGGAAGAACTGATTCTTATGAGTCCATCATCAGTGTTGACTTCAGTTGGTAATGGTTTTCTAGTCATTCATTTAATAAATATTTATTAACCTATCTGAGACATTACCATTAGGTTTTTCCTTCGTTAGATTTTTCTTGTATTATTTCTTGATTAGTCTTAAATTTTTTTCCATTGGAAATTAAGAATAAGTAGAGTAAAAGGGCTGCCATAAAAAATGTTTGAAATGTGCCAATATACAACAAAATCTCAGACTTATGCCAAAACAATTTCTTCACTGATACAGCTCCTAGGGCAGTTGAAACTAAAGAGAAACTGAACAAATGGGACTACATCAAAATAAAAAGCTTCTGCACAGCAAAAGAAACCATCAACAAAACAACAAGAAAACCCACCTCGTAGGAAAACATATTTGCCAACGTCATATCTGATAAGGGCTTAATCTCCAAAATTTATAGGGAACTCATACAACTTAACAAAAAGAAGATAAACAATCCAATCAAAAAATGGGCAAAGGATCTAAATAGACACCTTTCAAAAGAGGACATTCAGAAAGCCAAGAGGCATATGAAAACATGCTCAAAGTCACTAATCATCCGAGAGATGCAAATCAAAACAACAATGAGGTACCATCTCACACCTGTCAGAATGGCCATCATCAACAAATCAACAAACGACAAGTGCTGGAGAGGATGTGGAGAAAAAGGAACACTTGTGCACTGCTGGTGGGAATGCAGACTGGTGCAGCCACTATGGAAGGCAGTATGGAGGTTCCTCAAAAAATTGGAAATGGAACTTCCATTTGACCCTGTGATCCCACTACTAGGAATATATCCCAAGAAACCAGAAACACCTATCAGAAAGGATATATGTAACCAGATGTTCGTAGCAGCACAATTCACCATAGCTAAGATCTGGAAACAGCCTAAGTGCCCATCAGTAGATGAATGGATTAGAAAACTGTGGTACATCTACACGATGGAATACTATGCTGCTGTTAAAAAGAAGGAACTCCTACCATTTGCAACATCATGGATGGAACTGGAGAGCATTATGCTAAGTGAAACAAGCCAGTCAATGAAGGAAAAATACCACATGATCTCACTCATTCATGGATAATAAAGACCATTACAAACTTTTGAACAATAATAGATACAGAGGCAGAGCTGCCTCAAACTGATTGCCAAACTGCAGTGGGAAGGCCAGAGAGAGTTGGGGGGCAGGAGGGAGGGGAGTAAGAGATCAACCGAAGGACTTGTATGCATGCATATAAGCATAACTAATGGACATAAGACACTGGGGGGTAAGGGAGGGTAGGGGTTTGTCAAGGGCGGGGGGGGGAAAAAAAGGACACTTATGTAATACCCTTTGTAATACTTTAAGCGAAAAATAAAAAAAAATATTAAAAAAAAAAAAAGAAATGTGCCAATATAGTCCATGCGTCAATGGCTCAATTGGTTTGGAAAAGCTTAATGGTAATTTAGGAGAGAAAGATGGTATAGGGATTTAATCTGCTATTTAATTCATTCACCACTTGGGAGAACTGGTGACCTGGCCAGGGCTGTGGCCCGTGAGGCTAAGGGACCGAGCGGGGCCTCCCAACCTAATTCTGTGGTGAATTTAAAGTCAGAGAGGTAAATAAAGCTGAAAACAGTTGCACGGCCCTGAGATTCAAGGGGTTGTAAGGAAAGCCTTGGGGACAGTCACAGCTGAAACACTAGGGCAGCCAGTGTTTAAAACAAGAGTCACGACTTCTGTGATCTCACTTCTTCTGGTAGCAGTCAGAATTTTTGAGTAGGTTGGGTGTGTGAGTATTTTGAGTAGAATTAGTATCACCCAGTTAGTCTCCTTCAGAACCATCTGAGCTATCACCTTCTTTTGCTCTGTCTCCATGCCTTTGCTCAATTATACTCAGAAAGCCAGGTTGTTGCAATCAGGCTGGCTGTAGGAAGGGCAGGTAGATCTCCTGGTGAATTTTTTTTACCAACGTCACCACCTGACAGCCTGCTGCTGACTCCCCATTTTCTGGACTGCTGAACTATCTCCACTGGGTAATCAGAAATCCTGAAGTATTCCCAGGGAGAAAGACCTTGGATAGCAGTTGGTCAGCTTCCAGGAAAAGCAAGACTCAAGAAAGGCTTCTCCCTTGATCCTGTGTGTCCATAGGTAACTATAGTTAACCTAGAAAACTTGGGAGTTTTGCTAGAGTTCTCCTGGAAACACAGCTGCAGTCCCTGAACCCTTGATTCTTAATGTGCTGAGAGTGAGGCCACCTGTCCCTATATCTGTATTTTTTTCTCAAAGAGCTGAGTGATTGCCTAGAACAGCTGTGGGTATTTGTGTTTTATTTTTATAAGCCCTAAGCAACTGAGTGAAAAGCAAAGGCAATTATGTCATTGAGTTCTTCAATATGTATGAACAGAATAGCAGAAAACTGAGTTAGCCATGACAAATGCAAGGTTTACATAGAAGAAGAAACACTGAATTTTACAGGGGAATCAGTGAACAAAAGAGGCAAATGTTTGTTTTGGGGAAGACTTTTTATTTTGTTTATGTTCCTTTAGATAAGATCTTTAGACAAGATTTCTTTAAATCTTACAAATACTGAATCTATCAATACAAGATGGCAGAGGAAGCCTAGTGGAGCATGTGCTACATACAAGTCTAGCAAAGAGAGTTAAGTTTCTACGTCTAGTAACCCCTACAGATTTGTTTGTTCTTTGGGCTGTTTAAAATAACTTTCCCATTTTCTTTGAGTTATATGGATTTTTAAGTATTACCATAGAGTTCAACATCCACCCTGAAAACTTACTGGCAGCTTCATAGTATTAAGAATTCAGATAATTGGAGTTCCATTTCTGGCATTTATATCAAATGCCAGAGGGCCTTTGACTATCAACAGAGTCTTCAAGTCAGTGTAAGTGAGAAGGCAGACTTAGTGTGTGCAGCATCTTATTTGAAATTACAAGTCTTTTGGATCCTGGGATCCACCACTACAATTTTAGTGGTGGTGATGATGGTGAGGGGTGACATTTTGGATATTAGGTGGAATTTTTAGTCTTAATATGAAAACTCATAGAATTCTTCTATCTAGAAAAAAAGTCACCAAAATTGGTGCATTTTGCTCTCTTTTCCTTCTTATTTTAAAGTAAATCCAGTTTGTCTCAGTTATGATTTTTTTCCATTATGAAAATACTACTTTTAAACTTTGGAAAATAAAGAAAACTGAAAATAAGAAAAATCCTATTCAGAAGGGCAAGTATTGTTAGTATCTCTGTTAATCCTGACCCAGGTCTCTGTGTGTGTGTGTGTGTGTGTGTGTGTTCTCATAATTGAGACCATATTGTATGTATAATTTTGTATTCTTAAAAAAATTAGCAGTCACAAGCTTTCTCCAATGTTGTTAAAAATTCTACCTCTTCCTTTTTTACGTCTCCTTCTCTTTCCTTCCATTCTCTTCTTTGAAAAGTATTGTTACTTTTTTCTTCTTTCTCCATCAAAATGCCATTAGGGAAAATTTTGACTTTGTACAAGAGAATATGGACTGAGTTTTCCCTGTAACCTATGAGGAGATGGCAGCCAAGGGGGCCACAGCAATTAGAGTTCATGGAGAAATGGAGAGATGTTGGTTAAAGGCTATAAACTTCCAGTTATAAGATGAATAAGATTTGGGGATACAATATTTGGTATGGTGGCTATTGTTAATACTGTATTATATACCTGAAAGTTGCTAGGAGAGTTGATCTGAAATGTTCTTACCACCCATGTACACAAAATTATAATTATGTGAGGTGATGAAGGTGCTAAGTACCTTATTATGGTAATCATTTCACAATATGTATATGCATCAAATAATCATTTTGTACACCCTAAACCTTTATATTGTTACATGTCAATTATATCTCAACGAAGTTGAAAAAATCCTATCTAATAAAAGCCTAATATGCTAAGTGTCCAGTCAGCTGTTCAACCAAAGCGTAATATGCTAATGATATGCTAAGGCCACTTAACTGCTCGCTATGATATGCACTGACCACCAGGGGGCAGACACTCCAACCAGTAGGTTAGCTTGCTGGTGGAGTCTGGCTGATCAGGACTGGGCTGGACATGCCCTGGAACCCTCCCGCAGTCCCTTCCCCAGCTGGCCAACCTCCTGCGTCCCTCCCTGACCCCGATGGTGCACTGGTGGGGTCCCTCAGCCTGGCCTGTGCCCTCTCACAATCTGAGACCCCTCGGGGATGTCAGAGAGCCAGCTTTGGCCTGATCCCCCAGGCCAGGAAGAGAGACCCCACTGGTGCATGAATTCGTGCACCAGGCCTCTAGTATGTAAATAAATGAGAAGACTAGAGAAGTCTTCCTTAGAGTTCAAAGCCAGCTACTAAATGTAGAACTGATGATATTAGAAAAACCTCCATTTGGCAAAAATCAGAGTAATAATTAACATTAATGGATGTCACAGTTAGATTTTTAAATAAAAAATTAAAAATTCTGGAAGCATATTTTTATTGATTGTATAATATTCTATTTAATGAATCTACTGTAGTTTCCTTAGCCTAGGGGTTCTCAATCCTTAACATGAAAAACCACTTGGATAGTTAAAAAAAAATATATATCTGCTCAGTTCCCAGAGATTTTGATTCAGTTGTTCTAAATGAGGCCAGAACATCACTATTGTAAAAATAAAATTCCCCAAGTGATTCTAATATAGAATCATAAATGAGAAACACTAAGCTAGGAATACTATGACCGTAACCAATCCCTTAATATTGACTATTTAGGTGGTTTCTATCCGTAACATTTCAATAAGAATCTTTGTACATAAAACTTTTCTCTTATTTTGTATTATGCTCTTAGCATCAATCCCCAAAGTCAAAGGGTATGAATATTTGTAAGGTTCCTATTGATATTTTTTTCAAATTGTTTTAAAAAACAAATTGTCCAATGTCTCTTCGACTGTATATGAATACACCGTTCTAACATTTTGCACATCTTTGTTAACATGATATATAAAAGACGTGATCTTGTTTTAACTTTTATTTCTTTGACTATTTTAGAGGGTGACATGTTTGCAATTTTTGTTGCCCATCAGTTTTTTCTATTTTGGAAATAATCTTCATATCCTTATCTATTGGAGTGATAGTCTTTCTCTGATAGTTTTATAGAAGTGCTTTATCATTGTAGTTGCAGTATTTCCTCAGTTTGTGGTTTGCCTTTAAATTTTGGTCATTTTACTCTTTAAGAGAAAGAACACTTTCTTGGGAATCAGAAAATATGCTGCTGCAGCAAGAAGAACTGCCAAATGTAAGGCTTGTTCTATATCTGGAAGGATTTCCTAAGACTGAGGAGGAAGAAAATACTGCAGGCTGGAGCTAAGGGGCTCTGTGTTTTGTGTTCTTGAGGTATTTTTGGGAAAAATGTCTATCAAACCCATTACGGTTTATTTTGTTCTCAATCATAGGACTAGATTAGCCCTGTTTCGAGGACTACCGTAGAGTAAATGACACCCTAGAGCTATTTTTTCTCTTTGGTCATAGAATAGTTGAAAAATAAGGTACGAAATTAATTGTAACATAGTTCTGAAAATAAAAACTTGCTCAAAAAATGAATTCACATAAGAAGTGCCGTGTGGGTTGGCAAAACATAGGAATAAGCAGATTGTACTGTCTGTTATTGAGAAAGATATTCTGGGCTAACCCAGCCACAATCACTGCAGTATTCAGTGTTTCAGGACAAGAACCCATCAAATAGTGGTGTTATTTCAGAAAACACTATAAAAAACGCATTGAAAGAAAGTCAGAATTGCACACAGACCTGAAAAATCTGGGAGAGCCTGTAAAAACCTATTCACCCCATCTGGCTTAGTAGAAGCCTGCAGCCACGTGGGGGAGCTCAAATCTCACTTCCCTTAGCTGTTACTCCACCCCCCAAAGAGGTTGACCGCAGACATTGGATCAGTCGACTCCAAGAACACAGTTTAGGGCACAGTGCTAGGGCCTGGAGCTTGCTGTGTTGAAGGAAAGGTTAAACCTGGTGGCAAAATTTATTTTTGGCTCATCATTCTGTAGGGTTTTCTCTTTAAGAAAATTGGTTTCCCACACAGTTGGGTTGATCAAAGAGGGCTCTGCTTAGATGGAAGTGCCTCCGGTCCCCCCTGACTCCCCCAGAAGGTCTTGGGGGGGGCAATGGATAGTTTTTAGAAACTAAGAAAAGCTTTCCATTCCTTCCTCGCTTTAATAGCAATTTGATTGGAATTGTCTTTTCTCTCCATCAGAGCCAAACAATGAGGATAACTGCGGGCCAAGCAACATCCTTTGGGTAATGAGACAGAACTGATTGTAATGGGCTAGGAATTAGTTCCAAGGGCAAAGGAAGGCTCATCTCAAAACAGAGCGTCTCTGAGGAGATTGTTGGACTGGTGGTGCCGGCAGTTGTGGACAAGAGAGTGCTTCACAATCCAAGGGTTTGTTTTTCTTTTTATCCCCTGAATCTCAGCCTGACTGACAAAAATCCTGATAATGGTATGGATTTTGGAGCAATAGAAG
>NW_005871051.1:10205699-10227859 GCF_000147115.1 Myotis lucifugus
CACCAGACATCTATAGTTAAAGCTGCTGTGAAGTCCTCTGGGGCACTGCCCCACGACCCCTACCCCAGTGCAGTATTCCAGGCATTGTCGCAGAGTCTACCACTTTACTGCCTGTGCAACTTTAGGCAAGTTACTTAACCTGTCTGTGCCTAAGTTTCCTTATTTGGAAAATGGATGTGTTATTAATACCTACATCATAGGGTGGCTTTAAAAATTAAAATGGAATAATATATGTAAAACAGTTAAACACCATATCACAGCAAGTACTTAATAAATGTTAGCGAGTATTATCTCACTGCGACATATACTTTTCACCAGTACCCAGAGCTAACCACTATTATGAGTTTTCCGAATGTTATTTTAGTATCGTGTGTGTGTGTGTGTGTGTGTGTGTGTGTGTGTCAAAATGCTATTATGCACATTATTCTTCAGGTTGCCTATTTCAATTAGCAGTCATGTTTTGAGATTTATCCATGTTGACACAGATGAATCTAGCATATTCCTTTTAACTGCTATAAAATACACAATGGGTATCTATAATTTCTCTAGCTGTTTCCTTACTGGTTGGCAGTTAAAATATTACTAATTTTTGTCTATTATAAGCAGTGCTACATGGAACCTTCACATACGTGCCTGTGTCAGATTGTGTACACGTACCAGGGTTTCAGATAGAAATCTGTATGTGGAATTGCTGGGGGTAGGGAATGTGCAAATGGATTAAACCAACTTACATTCGCACTAGTAATGTCAGAGAGTATTCCTCAAAACCTTGCAAAAGCTCATTAATAAAATTAAACAGTTTTACCAAACTAATGGAGAGAAATATTATGTCATTACTGTTTTAATTAGTATTTCCATGGTTTCTAGTGAGATTGAGCATCTTTTCATATATTTACGGGCTATTTGCATTTTCTTTTCTGGAAATCATCTGTTCCTAGGCTCTGTTCCCATTTCTATTGTTAGTCTTTTTCTTATAACTTTGTAAAATGATCTTTTTCCCAATATGTGGCAAATACTTTCTCTCAATTAGTTTTGCTTATCTTTTAGCTTTGTCCATGGAGTCTTGGATAACACAGGCCTAAATTAGGCTGTAAACAAGTTGATCAAACTTTATCTTATACTTTTTGTTTGTTTATCATTTTGCTTTTAGCATCTTATTCAAGAAGTCTTCTTTACCACAAGTTGTTAAGGATATCTAAATATATAAGGATATCTATATATCTATATCTATAACTATTTTTTCCTAATGGATCCTTTCTATTCAGGGATGTGTAATCTTCTTGGAAAATATAAAGGCCTGTGGTGCCAGAACACTCTCATTCTAGATATATTGTGTTGAGAAGCTGGAATTGGTGTATTGAATTAAGAATAGGCAGTTTAGCCCTGACAGGTTTGGCTCGGTGGATAGAGCGTTGGCCTGGGGACTGAAAGGTCCCAGGTTGGATTCCAGTCAAGGGCATGTACTTTGGTTGCAGGCACATCCCCAGTAGGAGGTGTGTAGGAGGCAGCTGATTGATGTTTCTAACTCTCTATGTCTCTCCCTTCCTCTCTGTAAAAAAAAAATCAATAAAATATATATTTTTAAAAAAGAATAGGCAGTTTATAATCGCTGCATGAGGCGGGGCACAAACCACCTACACAGGGCTGCCAGGTAGCGCCCTCAGCTCACCTGAGCTCCCACTTTGGGGAAGTGAAACCATGGGGTCATTTTGATTGAAGGCACAGTTTCAATATGCACACACAAAGGAAGTAGTCATAAAATTTATTCCTTCCATATTCTAGAAGCAGGGTGCCCCCCACCCCTCTGCAAGGAGCTGGGGAAGGGCAGTCCTTGGTGCTAGGAGAGAGAGAGCAGGGAGCAAGCAGCTATGACTTACAAGGTGGTTGGGTAGTGGTTACTAACTTTTCAAGGTCTTAACTCTATGTGGTTGTTTTAAAAAGTGCTTAAGGAAAAAAACAACAACACAGCAGGAGTCCTTAACTCAAGTTTTTACCTAAATGCCCAGACTCTGAAGTGAGCAGCATTATCATACTGTCAAATGCCTAGCAGCAACTCAGAAAACAAAAATTGTTTTTCTCATCACATGTTTGCTCAGGGGCAGGGGAAAAATCTGCAAGACAAAGAAGAAGAATTCACAACCCTCTGTGGGATCAGAAAAGTATTGCTTGGGCTTTGGAAGCGGCAAGGCTGGAACGAGGATAGGAACTGGCTTTAAAATTCTTTTTGTCTTGAGATCAAGTGGAAAGCAAACATAATTGGTAAGGGTGACATCAATCAGACTAACAGTGTAAGCCTACATATTGTAGAGAGGAATGGGACTAACTTAGGAGTAGGTAGAAGTTTGGAAAGAAACATCTGACTCTACGTGATTTAAAAAAAAAGGGATTCCTTAGAGGCCCAAGGAAATGGAACACAACAGTAAGGAATTAGGTTGGGCTGCTGCAGAAAAAGAGGCAGAGAAGCAGTATTTCTGTTGGCCTGAAAGAAAGCTAAGACACATGGGAGAAAACATACTGATTGCATTTCTTCTGAATTTAAGGTCATGGGGGTTGATGGGATGGACGGACTCTGTAAAATGATATGGATTTTTCTGGTAAGGTTTTCCCCTCTTCTTTCTCTTTAGAATGTGTCTGTATTAGTCTTTTTTTTAAAACAACACTATATTTTTATTGATTTCAGAGAGGAAGGGAGAGGGAGAGAGAGATAGAAACATCAATGAGAGAGAATCATTGATTGGCTACCTCTTGCATGCCCCCTACTGGGGACTGAACTCCCAACAGGGGCATGTGCCCTGACTGGGAATTGAACCTTAACCTCCTGGTTCATAGGTCGATACTCAACTGCTGAGTCACACTGGCTGGGCTCTGTATTAGTCTTCTAGTTAATATGCACTTGAACATTATTCCTGCCTCAGTCAACACTCCTGCTGCCTTTGGTTAGATAATTTCTGTCTTTGGAAACAGGGCCATGCTTAAGCAAAACTCTAATGTTCTGACCCCTGATCTACAGATTTATCTATAGTTAACCCTACTTTATTTTTCTTTCCAGACGTCCCCATCAAGTGGTACGGTGAGTGTATCCTTAAGAATTTCCCCTCCGCTCCAAACTTAAAAGACAGTTATGGAAAAAGCACACAACCAAACCAAACAAACAATAGCTAAACAATTTTATGGGCCAGAAATGGAAACATTCAGCAGTAAGCTGGGACTGCAGCAAAGGCTTGCTGGGCTGTAGCTCCAGAAATAGGCAGAGTGAAGAGTGTGACTCCTGCTGCAGAATGAAAACCAAAGTGGCCCACATGTGGTGGGGCACCCAGGCCAGCATCACTGTGTAAAAACAAAGGCTAGGTGGACCCACCCTGACCATGAAAGGAGGTTGAAACAGCTCTGAACTTTGCTTGAAGCTGCGACTTTATAAAGCCGAGTCTCTGCAGGGGACAGGAGGAAGTAGAGCAAGCCCAGCCACAAACAGGACCTGTTTGGCTCAGTAACTAGATCTAAAATAGCCCCATCACTCTGTGCTTGGAGCTGTCCCTCCAGTGTAAGACCAGGTTATGGAGTTGGGTGGTGGGTCTCCCTGGGGCTGAGTGGAGGCAACTGCAAAAGTTAGAACTGGAACTAACTAACATTACATTTTTCTTCTTCTCCTGACAGTCTTGAACATAAAGGTGCTCCTTAGCCTGGCCAGTGTGGGTCAGTGGTTGTGCATCAACCTATGAACCAGGAGGTAATGGTTTGATTCCTGGTATGGGCACATGCCTGGGTTGTGTGCTCAACCCCCAGTGTGGGGTGCGCAGGAAGTGGCCGATCAATGATTCTCTCTAATCATTGATGTTTCTATCTCTCTCTCTCCCTCTTTCTTTCTATTTGAAATCAATAAAATAATATTTTTTAAAGAGGTACTCTTTAGATCAATCCCTGTTTCTCATCTTTTTCCCTGTGTTACTCTGTGTGTTTTTCCTACATGATTTGTTTTCTGTGGCTTCAATTTCTTCCTATAGACCAAAGACCTGAAAATATTAGTCACAAGAATAATTGCACAATTATATATCACTGTACCATGGTAGATGATACATGGACCACTGTAGCTTTTATTATTACATAATTTTCTAGAATAGTAAAGCTGTTTTCAGCCAACATAATGCATTACACTCGGTACAAACTGGCTTCCAAAGTCTCTCCTGACTTTCTACAACAAGCACTATGATGAATAAGCTGAAGAACCTCCAAGTAGTCAAATGACATATAAATTATATTTTATAGAATTAACCTGACAAGCTCACCTTTCTTTACCAATGTGTTCCCTTCCTAAAATTGATTGTGAATTTTGAAAATTGCCTATAAGACTCTGACTTTAACTGACACACACCTACTCTGTGGATACTTCATCCTCAGAATTCAATGAAGGAGGCAGACCCAACTTCAAAGAGTTAATGTTTTGTTGAATGACCCAGAAAACAGCTTCAAGTCCCAGTAGAACAGGCCTTAACAATATACTGGACCATGTATTCACTTGGAGCTGACTGAGAAAAAGGAATTTGGTTAGCAGATAGAGTTTTATATCAACTTGAATGAATAGCTGTTCTCTGGACTGTAACCAATAATCTAATGACCTGGGAACCTGTGAAAGATGCTTCTTGTACCTTCCCAATCTCCCTCCTCCCTCCTTTTCTAGTAGAACCCTGGTTTTGTTCAGGGTGACAATGTGCCCAGTCTTAAGCAAGAAGGATTCCCAAGTAAGACCCATGGTCTAAGAAGCCAGTATGACGATGCTGTTCTCCACTTTCACAGCCTCCCCTACTCTTCCTTAGGGTGGCTAAGTTCTAGTAAATAGGATGTAAACAGTAGTCTACTAAGAGGAAGAGAGGTGTGGTTAGTGCTGCTCCTACATCCTTTCTTCTGCCTTGAACTTGATGTTTGACAATGAGGCAGCCATCTTGCAACCATAAGGCAAAGACCAAGGGAATCGTAGAATACCAGCCCTGACACCCATTGAGCTGAGCAAACGCCAGGAGGAGCCTACCACTCGACATGTTAAGTGAGAAAAATAGGCTTTCATCAACATACTGTTAGCTGTACACAGTTCTAACACATACAGTATGGAAATAAGATAGCTGGCTTCTATAATCTGTATTTTGAAAAACTAAACTGACTAGATCAATTCTAGGCTGGAATAAAAGAACATGTAAACTGACCCACACTGGAGAAGAACATACACTCATAGAAAAGAGAATAGGAAACATTTCCCTCAGAACTATGGCTAGAAGAGTTTTCAAATGGACATGTCAATCAACATGAACATATGAACCCTAATGATAATGATATCTTGATTGAATTAAATGGGTTTTTTAAATGTTTAAATCACTATATTTGACAGAAAAGTGTCATTTAGAATGGAGGAGCATATAATAACTAAAGAACTGAAGAGGGCATAGAGGGGATAAATGGTGTTGGTGGCGGGGAAAAAAGAATTGAACTGAATGTGAATGTCTTGGGCTGTCTTCCCAGCCACTTACTAATATCAGTAATTGGCTTGCTTATTAATTTAGTTTTCAAATAATTCTAAGCTTACAGAAATGATGCAAGATTAGTACAAAGAATTTCCCTATAACCTTCACCTAGTTTCACTAATTTTTTTTTAGTTTTACTAATTAACATTTTGCTACATTTGCTTTATCATTCTTTCTACTTAGAACGATAGATATAGATATAAATATTTTTCTGAACTATTTGAAAGTAAACTTTAGATCTTATGGTTTATTTACCCTTAATCGTCCAGTTTATACTTCTAAAGAAGATGGAAATTCTCTTAGTAACCATGGTACAGTTATCAAAATCAGGACATAACATTGATAGAATATTATTATCTAAATCTATAGACCTTATTCTAATTTTGGCAATTGTTCCAACAATGTGACAGATGAAAGATAGATAGATAGATGATGTTTTGTATTTAGTTGTCATGAACCTGCTAATTTTATAATTAAAAACATGCCATATGCTTATTTTCTTAGATGACTATACACAAGTATAAAATAATAAATGCCACATTGAATCACATTCACTGTCCAGCTCATTATGTTGGGAATTGAGGGAGATAATTTGCAAGAGTATGGATATTGTCCTTAATGTAAGCTTTAAATTTGCACTGAAGTTTTAAACATATTTGTTTAAATAGGCAAATAATTCCACAAGTTTCTTTAAAAAAATTTTTTTATTAAGTTATTACATGTGTCCTTATCCCCACATTACTCCCCATCCCCCCGACTCATGCCCTCACCCCCTGTTCTCCGTGTCCATTGGTTAGGCCTATATGCTTGCATATAAGTCCTTTGGTTGATCTCAAAAGCATCAACCTCTTCCTGGACTTTTTTTTTTTATCCATTTCTCCTTTCTCAGAAGCAAATGTACGAACTATTTTAGCTGATTGTGTTCTCTTCCCTTCCTTTTGCTAAGATATATACTATTTTTTATGTGTAGGTTTTTAGCCAATGAATAGCACATTATTCAAGAATGAAATGTTTAAAAATTAATGGACTTTACCCAACAAGTTTCAGCAGAATTAGCTAGAAAACGTTTTTACTCGGCCAAAAGAAGTACCTTTCATTATTAATACAGAACCACAGGGCATAGTGAGACATCAGAGGCTCAATCATCTAAAAAGAATTCCTAGGGAAACAAAAAAACTTTCCATTTCGTTCTGTAACTGCTCCGCAGTGAGAGAAAGCATTCTTTCTTTTTTGGCATGCTCTCTTTTCTCTCCACCTCAGGACATATGGACAGATGCTCTGGCTGCTTTACAGACAGGCTAAAAGTTCTTGCTGTGGTTGATCAAAGTTGGAATGCCTGAGGAAATTACTCAACTTAGACAGCCCGGAATTATATCTAGCCAAATCGTTACAGTGCTCTACTTTTCCCATGTGTTAAAGTAATGTTTTAGCTATCCTGGATGTAAGTTGAGAGAACATTGGTTTGCATCACATTCTGTGAACACTTGAATCAAACATAGTGTGTTGAATGCCCAGCTTTAGTATCTGTGACAGTTCATTTTTGTTAGCTGTTCAGTTACACAAAAGACAATATACTTTATGTTAAAAAACAAAACCCCACATACAACAGCATATGTATTAGGAACTAAGGCTTTATGATCTCCTCGAATCATCCACGCTTCCCTGGAAATGTCAGAATAAATGCCGCCAATGTTGATATTTGTTCATTAGAGCATTTGTTGATCTGGCATGCAATCCTCTGTCAACAAATGGAACCTCATTTGCTCTAATTTATTATTAAAAATTTTTAATAAAACAGCACTGCACATCTGTCCTTACCCCTCTTCTATTGATCTGCCTAATTTGCAAATAAACATATAAATAGTTAAGCAGAAAAGGACATCATAGCAGTGTATGTTCATGTTTTTTAAATTAAAAGTCACAGAATCGCAGCACAGAGACTTACACAAATCTCTAAAATAAAATATTGGCTTCAATAGACTTGCACATCTGAAATAGTTTTAAACTTTGTTTTAGTTGGATTCTTTATGATGTCCGGGAAGAGGTTAGCACACAGGGTACCTGAGATTGTTCTTTCCACATGAACTGCAGGAGAAAAGACAAATGCAGCTGTTTCTCCAGGAAAGCCAAAATTGGCATCCACTTACACTTCCTGTCAACCTAAATAATTACACCTTTCAACCATGATGACAATAATATAGAAATATCACTGAAAAAAAATCACAACCACACCCCTAACAGACCATGAACTTATCTTAAACCATCCTTCTATCAAATGTGAGGTGAAGACAGGATCAGGATTGGGGAGGAAAAAGGGGTAGTACTAACTTATAAGTAGTAATTTATAACTATGCTTCTTTTTATTAGAAGGAACTCCACCCCTCTGTAATATGTTAACATCTGCACATACTCCAAGAAAGGAAGATGTAAATAAGTTCCTCACTCTGTGTTTTCTGAGAAAACAAATGCATTAAAGTGTTGGTGCCCTGTGTTATGGATATGCATGTCAGGGACTGTCAGGAAATGAATACCCCACGCAGAAGGCTGGACCCACACAATGACTGCCAGTGAAAACTCCCAGCAGTGGGAATGGCCAAAGAACTCTTGTCACCTGGGGCACCTAGGATTCAATATTAAGTTGCTTGCTCAACTCTAGTGAGATGCAATCCCTCATTCTTCTGACAATAGATAAAGCCTGCTACCCACATAAAAATCAGATGGTAGAATGAATGAAAAAAATTAAGCAACGTTTTGTTCTTCTTCAAAGCAGGGTTTAGAATATGCTCTTGTTGGGATTCCTAAAAATTATGTAACTTAACTTTCTTCCTCATTTCTTTCCAGATTCTGAATAAAGGCCTGAGTAGGACAGATAGATACAAACTTAAAGTTAAAAGGCAGTCTTTCAGACTGATCTTCAAAATATTAGCCTAGACTTTGCTGAACACAGAAAAATCTTCTTAACCTAGCTCTTCATTACTAAAAACAACAACACCCCAGTAGATGTTAGATTATAACATTTTATGACCCAAATGATGTAGATCCAAACACGCGCGCGCGCACACACACACACACACACACACACACACACACACACATTCAATAGTCACACTATAAATCCAAGGGTCAATAAATCAATAAATCTAATATCCCTATTAATATAGGAAAGAAAGACATTGTGCACTCAATCTGAAAGTCTAAATTGCCAAAAATACAGGATTACCATCAAACCCACCAAATGACCAAATGTAACTTTAAATGGCTCAAAGCTGAATTCCAAATGTAATATATTTTTGAGAGTAACAGCTCCCAGAGCTAAACATGGACTCCTATATGAAGCGACATGCTCCTTAGGAACTGCCAAGTCTGGACTTGGACCTGTCTTCTCCCAGATTCAGCCAATAGTAATACATCGAATCAGGTCCATGTAAATCATCAAGAAATGGATAGCAAAGGGGGGAAATTTTTTCATCTTCCCATCAGTACAAAGTAAAATGTAACATGCTCTGTGTTAAAGTGTTTTGACTTGGTAAAAAACGAATACAATGCACAGCTTTAATGCAGTGTGAAATTCATCCAGAATGTAATTGTTGATTCATTTTTCTTTTTATTCTAAAAAAACAACAACAAAGTAAAAAAAGCACTGCTTTTCAACTGAGCATGAACATTGCGCTAGAGATCATGTTTAATTTCTAAGGTGTTAGACAAAGAACAGATATGCCCAATGTATAAACACCAACAGTAAGTCCCTCTTCTTACCAAAGATAAGAATCAGTATCTGGATTCAAAAAAGTATTGTTGTTTTTTTGTTAATCCTCAAAATTTTATTAGGAGTTCCTCCTAATAAAAAGAAGCATAGTTATAAATTACTACTTATAAGTTAGTACTACCCCTCTTCCCTCCCCAGTCCTGACAGGAAGTGTAAGTGGATATCACTCAAGGATATTTTTCCATTGATCTCTAGGGAGAGTGGACGAGAGAGTCCTACACATGCCCCAACCAGGGGCCAGGCCAGGGAGGAGCTTGCAACCAAGGTATGTGCCCTTGCTCTTGACTGGAATTGAACTCAGGACCCTTTGGTCCACAGGCTGATGCTCTATCTACCGAGCCAAACCGGCTAGGGCCAAAATAGTATTTTAACAGAGAATGCAACTTTTACTGTCCCAGACTCTCTGGGCCCTACCTGGTGCTTTTTTGTTTGCACATGACCACCCAGAGCCAGTCTTCTAATTAAATTCATGTTCTAGCAGCAGAGCAAGCAAACACATGCAGCTCTTTGACCCATTGTCCTTAGTCAGAGGTAGACATTCTTGGGAGAGGTGATTTTTCCTGCCTCCTCCCCGGGACGTGGTTGCTTGGCTGGATGCAACTCCATGAAGTGTAACTGTGTGTGTACACCTCAAAAAAGAAAACAAAACATGTTTTGTATAAACAGCTGGAAAGCATAGACATACTTAAGCACCACTGGAAATACTGCTGAACACAAAGGCAAAAGAGAATATTTGACTGAAATAATCAATGATATCAGGGTGAAAAAAAAAAGTAAAAAGAGCATCTAAAGTCAGAACTCCAATTTCATGCCACAAAAACATTGTAAGTACTACAAAGGATAAAAGGTAAAACTCCTTGCTTCACACACAGAAAAAACTGGACCTTGTCCATTAACAGAGAATAAAAGGTATTATCAATAGAAGAGAAAAGATTAGACTTTCAATGGTAGTAGGTCTAAATTTAGACTCATTAGCCACATTATGGTTAATGGCACTTGTGTACATGTGAGCTAAAGGCATCAAAGCTTTCAAATGTGTCCAGCCCCATGAGGAAGGGGAGGGGAGGAGAAAGCAAGGAGCCACTGAAATACTCAGCTACCCTCTGCTTAGGAAAAGACGGTTTCTGCAAAACAAAAGCTGTGCAGAAGAAGGAGGATGCTCATTTATTTAAATAATGTTTAATCTCCCAAACAAACAGAAATGACTGTGAAGAAGATGTTCCTACTTTTTGTGCAATAAAACCCAAACACTGAAGTAGAGTAGGGAGCAAGGTGTAATGAAGCATCTACTCACAAAGAAACCCCATATGGGAACTTGTTACAGGTTTGCTGAGAGAAAGCGGGTTAGGTCCATCAGCTCTTCCCAGTGTGTCTTTCTCTCTAGATATGGCCATATTCCAGCAGCAAGCCACACCATCTCCATAACCGCTAGTCGCTGATTTTTTTGGTGTTTACCTTCATATCTCTGAATAACATGCCTTTATTATTAATTTTTTTTAGCAGCTATTATACATAATCTATTGATTCCCTGCTATGGAATTTGCTATGGCAGATGAGAACACACCCATGTACATATACAACTTCCCAATACAGTAATATAATTTTGGTTTGATTAATATTTATAGTTAATATTATTATTGCTATAAAATGCTACCAGTAGCTGATATTCTATGACTTGTCCTTTCCTACTTTTTGCTTTTCTTGGACTTAATAATAACCTTTGCTTTTCATGTTTGCTATTTTTTCTATGTATATGTTGCTAGTTCAAGGCAAAATTCCTCCAGCTGTCTAAGTCTCTTTTTAGTATATTCACATGTATTAAGTCCTTTTATCAATTCATCTTCTTGACAAAAATCTCCACCCCCCTCACCAGCCCTCTGACCTTCTCTGATCTGGATCTGTTACCTTCCTCTTTCTGGGGACCACTGTCATTCAGGCATCTCTGGATCTTAGTAAAATATGTTGAAGATGAAAAAGACAACAAAGAGACACTGTATTTTCATTGTCTTTATGTCTGTTCAATGGTATCTTGTTTCTAGAAATGCTTTAAATTAAAAAATGTGACTTCGCTGGAGTTGTTTGGGATGGAGAGAGAAGTCACTATCTGTAACAGTAGAGAAAATGTCAAAGTTTAACTGCTGTTTTCAAGTCTAACAGTGACTACAGACTAAATTATGGACATGGAGTTGAATGAAGTCTTTTCAAGCTTACAATGAGTCTGCTTTAGTCTCACTGATGTTTTTCTGAAAGATTTTTTTTCCCTTGCATGCTAGTTAGATGTTCCTCCAACTTAGCCTTATTTAATCTTCTACTTAAAAACAATTCTACCAAGTATTGCCTAATGGTTGAATTTTAAATTAAAAAATAAGAATTTTATTGCTGTTATTAATATAAGATTAATATATTTTTATTGTGTGAAATTGAAAAATGCAAAAAAATAGAAAGGAGAATGATAATTGCCCCAATCTAATTACCCAGAGACAACCACATTTGTCATTTTGGAGTTTTATTCTATAAAAATATACTTTTTACAGTAATAATAATATATTGTAGTAAAATTATGTTTTTTGGAATCTCTGGTGAGATGTAAAATGCTTATAATGGTAAGTAAAAAAATCAAGATGCATGGTATAATTGCAACTCTTCTATTTGGACTGTGCAGATATCATTTATATTAGCACCTCCAAAAATAAAATACTTAGATATAAGCCTAACAAAATATGTATACAACCTATATGAGGAAAACAACAAAACTCTAATGAATAAAATAAATAGAGCTATTCTATGTTCATGTATAGGAAGTCTCAATATATCAGTTCTTCCCAACTTGATCTATAGATTTAATGCTACCCCTATCAAAATTTTAGCAAGCCATTTGTCAGTATCAATAAACTGATTCTACACTTTATATGGAGAGGCATCACAATATTGAAGAAGATAAAAAAAGTTAGAGGCCTGATGCTACCCAACTTCAAGACTTACTATCAACCTATATGTAAAGCAAGGCAGTGTGGTATCAATAAAAGAATAGACAAATAGATCAATGGAATAGAATAGAAAGCCCAGAAATAGACCCACATAAATATAGCCAACTGATCTTCAGCAAAGGAGCAAAGGCAATAGTCTTCAACAACTAATGGTGGAAAAACTGGACATTGATATGCAAAAAAAGTGAATTTAGACACAAAATTAACTCAAAATGGATCATAGACCTAAACGTAAAATGCAAAATTACAACCCTCCTAGAAGATAACATAGGAGAAAACCTAGGTGACCTTGGGTATAGTGATGACTTTCTAGATACAACAACAAATGTACAATTTATGAGAGAAGTAATTGATAAGCTGAACTTTATTAAAATAAAAAAAACATTCTGCAACAGACAATGTCAAGAAAATGAAAAACAAATGTAGACTTGGAGTAAATGTGTAATGGTACATCTAACAAATGACTGTTATCCCCAAGTATACAAAGAACCCCCAAAACTCAACAATAAGAAAACAAAAAATTCGATTTAAAGATGGGCCAGAGACCTAACCAAACACTGCACCAAGGAAGATATGCAGATGACAGACAAGCATATGAAAAGATGATCCACATCCCATGTCATCAGGAAAATGCAAATTAAAACAACAAAGAGACACCACTACACATGTATCAGAAGGGTCAAATCCACAACACCCAAGGCTGGTGAGGGTGTGGAGCAACAGGAATTCTGATAACATTACTCGTGGAAATGCAATATGGAACAGCCACTTTGGAAGATAGTTTGATGGTTTCTTACAAAACTAAACATGCTCTTACCGTATGATCCAGGAGTCATGCTCATCAGTATTTACCCAAAGATGTGAAAAATTTATGTTCACACAACACCTGCACACAGCTGTTTATAGCGGCTTTATTCATAACTTATAAATCCTGGAAGTAGCCAAAATGTCCTTCAGTGGGTGAATGGGTAAATAGACTGTGGCACATCCAGACAATGGGATGTTATTCAGTTAAAAAGAAATGAGCTGTCAAACTGTGAAAAAACATGAAGGAACCGTAAAAATGCCTATTACTAAGTGAAAGAAGCCAATCTGATAAGGCTGTATACTATATGACTCCAACTATATGACTTTCTGGAAAAGGCAAAACTATAGAAACAGTAAGAAGTTCAGTGGTTGTCAAAGGTTGGGAAAGAAGGCGTGAATAGTTCACAGATTTTCGGGGCCAATACTTTGTGTAATGCTATAATGCTGGATATATGTCACTATTCATTTGTCCAAAGCCCTAGAGTGATTGATATGTAAACTATGAACTTTGGGTGATTATGTATCAACATAGACTCATCAGTTGTAACTGATGGGGGATGTTGAAATGCAAGTGTGGGAGTGGGGGTATAGGGAAAAGGTCTGTTCCCCTCAATTTTGATGTCAACCTAAACTTCTCTAAAAAATTATCTTACTTTAAAAAAATGCTCAAGCGAAAACTTGATTGACCACACTGAGCCAATCAAGTGTGCCTGGAAGGTGGGATGCTGTGAGTGGTCCATCTGGAGTCAGGTTCCTGATTCTAAATGAACAAGCTGTGACTGGGTTTGTAGAGTAAATGGGGGAGCAAGACCATGAAGTACAGACATAGTCACGAGGACCTATTTCTCAGAATGTTTTCAAAAGTGGGGCGATATCTGAAGGTTCCTTAAGAGCGGTCTACTACAAATGAATTTAACAGGATATGTGGTATTACTTGTTATCTGCCCCAAATTTATCAAACTTCTTATGCTACCTCTTCATTAAAATATTTTAGGATTTGGATGGTTATGTTCACTTTATCTACATTGTTTATGATTTGAAAGTCTTAGAAAATATTCTCTTTCATTCTTTACCTTACCAAATGGTATGGCTCTTGATCTTTTAGGCAGCAGCTTGGTCATTTAAAATGCTTTTTCCTGGCCGTAGCTGGTTTGGCTCAGTGGATACAGCATTAGTCTGCAGCCTGAAGGGTCCCGGGTTTGGGCCCTGGTGGGGTCTCGTGCAGGAGGCAACCAATCGATGTGCTTCTCTCACATTGATATTTCTCTCTGTCTTTCACTCTCTCTAAAAATCAATGGAAAAATATCCTTGGGTGAGGATGAAAAAATAATAATAAAAAATAAAATAAAATGCGTTTTCCTGGACCATGTCCAACTCCTTTTTAGGGCTTGAAGCCCATAATTTGGTATAATTTTGATAATATTTTCTATTGGTCATCTATATTGTTTTGTTAGAATTTTTAGATCAAGTTGTTCATTCAAGGAACAACCAACTCAATAGCCTGTTTCTCATATTGGTGTAGAAGGATTGTGTGTGTGTATGTGTGTGTGTTATTGCCAGCTGTAAGTTGGGTAATAATCTATGTGTACAGTGATGTTCGAAGGTGGTGGGATGTATAGTTATTTCGATATATAAATGGCTTAGATTACTTTTGCCAAAACTTACTTTTGATATTGAAATTCTTTTATCAGTTTTCAGGCCATGTCACACAGCCCCAGAAAATTTGTTTATCGTTTATATCAGTTCACCCAAACATTTTGTTACATTCAAGAACTTAATGTTTCCTGCAAGGCAGGGCATTTCAACATGCAATGTATTCCTTCAGTAATTTATCAGAATAGCAAATAAAACTTCTTAGAACTGAACTCTAGAAAATCCAAGAGTTTATCTTTTCCTTCTGGAGAAGTGATCATCTGTCTCTATTATTTGTTTTTTATCTCTAAGCCATGTCTATATCCATGACATGAATAGTCTAGTCTCAAGACAATCAAACAGAAATAATATAGCGAGTTCAGTTTTAATTTACGTGCTTGGATATGTATAGTAATGATAAAAGGTGTGCAAATGCATGTCATATGATCTAAGGAGCTATAAAAATGTTAGGGGTTCTTTTTGCCTTAGGACAACGGAATAAAAATAGTTAATGACAGCTGATTAGGGTTTAAGCTTTCATAGTTATGTCCTTAGAAATCTGAACATGTTAATGTGTTGGCAAAAGCTAATATTATAATTTGACGGGGTAGATTAATAAATGTTGCTAATTATGATATGATAATGAAACAAAATTTAATGGGTGGCTATGTTGGTTCATGTAAAACTTAGAAGAAATTAAATTATCTGGTAAGTGAGGATCTTGGCCTTCTTTTGTGGAGTAGTACTTCAATTTAAAGTAACAAATGTCCGCATCATAATCAGGTTTTGTTTTGGAATTATAAAATAATTGCATAATATCTCTAATGAGAAGTTGGGAACATAATTCAGAACAGTCCTGGGGGGGAAAGAAGGAGACATTAGTAATATTCTTTGTAATACTTTAAGCAATAAAAAAAACCCCAAAAGCAAAAAAAAACAAAAAAAATAAAACAGTCCTGTGTATGGCTCAATAGGTCAGTGGTTTTAAACAGACAAAAATAAAATTTAAAATTGTATTTATAGCCACGTGTCATGATACCAAAATATTATAGGTTTTTTGAAGAGACTGTGCCTGGTGATTTGCTTGGGGACAGTGGCCAAATAGATTATATGGCATCAGTGTCTTTCAAATCCAGTTATAAAAAAAGTTAATTGCTGGTTAAGTATGGAATGGGCAGAGGATTAACTTGCAGTATTTTTTGGCGAATTTTAGTATTAGTGGTGTTTGTGAGTCATTATGTTGTGGTTGGAGTTTCTGCTTTGGAGTTAGGCAAACATGGTTCCTGGCCCAGCCCTACTTCATAGTAATCATGTGACCTTAGACAAGTTATTTAACTTCTCCAAGCCTCAGTTCCCTCATCAGTCAAAATGGGGGTAATAATAGAATTATTACTTTCATAGAGTTGCATGAAAAAGTGCTTAACTCAATATCTGGTACATAGTAGATGCTACATAAATAATTTCTCTTCTTCCTCCTCTCTGTCATTATTGCTATTATTTTATTTTTATTATTTCCTATTTCTTCTTTTTTGTTTCTCACCAAATTTGGCACTACCTAAATAAGCATTAGGGATTTATGAAGCTGTAGTTGTTGAATTCTTAAGAGATCCTGGGGGTAGTATAAGAAATTCATCGCATGCCCCTTGGAAATATTTGAGACACAAGAGACAAGGAAAGTAGGAGAACAACAGGTATTGCATTTGGATGGATTTCCTCCAAAGATGTGTGGGATGTCTCCGACAGTACTTTTCTTTCATACTTGGTGTATACTGCGGTGTGAGACTGTTTCATGCTGTCAAACGATGGAACCGGGCTTAAAAGAACCAGTGATGTTGGGTCACAGACCTCATAGCTATAACCTTCTTTATCTTTACAAATCAATGTCACATGTGAGACCAGCAATGGAGCTGTAGACTGACCAGAATTTTTGCAAGTCAAAATTTGTTTTTAATAAACCATGTATAAAGCACAATGGAAAGTGCTAGAAAGCTGGAAAAGAGAAACCTGAATCCGGTCCCAGTTCTGTCAGAGATTAGTGTGACCTTGAGCAACAAGCTTAAACTCTGCATCTTTGTTTCTGCAATTGTACAACAATGTGTTTCAACTCAGATGACCTCAAAGAACTCAAATGCTTTCTAATTCTACATTTTCTAAGATCCTGAAACAATTATACTAAACTAATGTCTAATCCTTTCCTAGTTCAAGGTTGACTTGTTATAAGAACAGAAATGAGAAGAAAACCTTGGGAACAGCACAGGACTCAAATTTAGGGCCCTAATGCATGTTCTGATTTCCCACGCTGTGCGATCTTGGGAAATCCCTTTGCCCAATGTATCTTAACCCTTGGCCACACTTTTCAATTAATCTGGAGAATTTTAAAAACACTCATGTTTGCCAAGCCAGTGTGGCTCAGTGGTTGAGCGTTGACCTATAAACCAGGAGGTCACGGTTTGATTCCCGGTCAGGGCACGTGCCCGGGTTTCAGGCTCTGATCCCCAGTGTGGGGCGTGCAGGAGGCAGCCGATCAACGGTTCTCTCTCATCATTGATGTTTCTATCTCTCTCTCCCTCTCCCTTCCTCTCTGAAATAAAAAATGTACAGCCAGGAATGTTCCAAAACCATTGAGCTTTAGTGTCCTTGCATCCCAGATGGAGCTCCTAAAAAGAATAGTAATAACTGCCCTCTCTGTGTCACTGAGTTGAGGATCAAATAAAACAAAACAGATAAAAGTACTTTACAATATGTAAATGCACAGTGATTATTAAAGTAAGCATTACTAAAGGGCTTAGCTATTGTTATCATGCAAATGGCAGGGATTAGCATTAGTGTATTAATTCTGTTGCTGGAGTTCTAACCTTTTCAGATAAAATTCACTTGCTGTACATGGCAATTTACTTCTGCAGAGACTCCCAGTGCTGCTCCGTGACCCAGTGAGGGCTTAATAACTACATGTTGACTCAGTGATTATTCCTAATAAACACAATCCTTCAAGTTTTTCCTAGCACGTATCATCACCACAAATCATCCTGACATACCTGTTTATCCCTTTGTGCCACAGCTTGTAAACGCATCAAACTGTGGGATAAACTCTCCTAATGTTTATGTAGTGGGGGAAAAATCAACCATTTCTCAAATTTATCTTATTCCATCAGGAATTCCTAATTAACCTTCATCTAACATAGTATCCTTTAAGAACTTAATTTATCTTTTTTCTATCTGACTTATCTCGCTTAGTATAATAACCTCTAGGTCCATCCACATGGTCACAAATGGTAAGATTTTATTCTTTCTTATGGCTGAGTAATATTCCATTGTATATATGTACCTCATATTCTTTATCCAATCATCTACCAATGGACACTTAGGTTGTTTCCATATCTTGGCTATTGTAAATAATGATGCAATAAACATAGGGATGCATATATCTTTTCAAAGTAGTGTTTTGGATGTCCTTGGATAAATACTCAGAAGTGAGATTGGTGGGTCGTATGGTTTCACTTATATGTGGAATGTGTAAAATAAATGAGCAATCAAAACAGAAACAAACTCATAGATACAGAGAACAATCTGATAGTTGCCAGATGGGAGGGAGGTTGGGGGCTGGGTGAAAAGGTGGAGGGATTAAAAAGTACAAATTGGCAGTTACAAAATAGTCATGGGGATGTAAAGAACAGCAGAGGGAATATAGTCAATAATATTGTAATAACTATGTATGGTGTCAGGTGGGTACTAGACTTATATGGGAGATGACTTTATAAATTATATAAATGTCCAATCACTATGCTATACACA
Source organism: Myotis lucifugus (assembly GCF_000147115.1). NCBI lineage: Eukaryota > Metazoa > Chordata > Mammalia > Chiroptera > Vespertilionidae > Myotis > Myotis lucifugus. The sequence goes on from NW_005871051.1 coordinate 10,224,194, forward strand.
TATAATATTGAATGTCAACTGTAACTGAAAAATAAAAAATATTTTAAGAGAAATTAATTTATGATATTCATAAAATTGAATATCAACTGTAATTGAAAAATAAAAATATTTTAAGAGATAAATTAATTTTAGGTTTCTCCAGTGGTTATCTTTCTTCAGATATTTTCAGGCTTTGACTCTTTGGTACATTTTTGTCTGTTCAACTATTCTACTAGGAATATCTGTGACCATTGCAGTTTGGATAATAGATACTTGTTATTTTCCCAGTAGAGTTGGAATAAGTCACAGCTTGACTTCTGAAATTGGCCCACTGCGGTCTACCCTTCAGGATGAGCAGAGGTGTATTTAACACAGACTTGTAGACGTATTTTTCATGAGCTCGAAGCTTGCCTGAAACATCTCTGTGTCTGGGGAGTGTACTTGCTGTCACGAGGCTGCTCTTCAGGACTGAGTGTGAGGAATCCAGGCCGATGACCGATGGTGACAAGCACCAAGAAGGGTTGTCACTACAAGTGTTACTCCATCCTCTCAACTCTCAGGATTTGCATCCATTCAGCATCTCCATGCTCACCGGAAGACACATCTTGGCAAAAGAAAAAGAAGAAAAAAAAACCCCACGCTGGGATCTTTTCAATATCTGCATTTTTTTGGCAAATGATTTCTGACATTTCCATTGTCAAAGTCTGGGAATTACCTCTAAAAGAAGAACTGCTTCTTTCCTTAGGAGTCCCTTGAAGTGATGAACAGCTATCAAGAATTAAGCAACTACTACTTATTCATTAAACAAATAGTTAAATTTCAGTGAAGAACTAGCTCTTTTAGAATTAGACATGTAGACGGTTGCACATACTTTTCTGCTCATAAGCATAGGAGATAATGCAGTTGATGAAAGATTTTAAATATATATCTGTACACACACATATAGAGTTACATTTATATATATGTAGTTAATATGGTAGGTTTACAAATGAGGGCCTGATTTTTACATTTTTTTCAAGGGTTGTTAAAAAAAAGAACTAAAGAATTTATGTGTTAGAGACAACAGGGCACACAAGGCCTAAAACATTTATTATCTGGCCCTTTATAGAACATGGCTGCTGACCCCTGAACCACGTGGAAAGTACCAATAATAGAGCTCACTCAATTTTTACTTTCACCAGGAAGGAGTATACTGTCTTCTTTCCTCGGAGGGATTAATTTCCACTTGTAATATCAGTCCTCACAGCCATTCTTAAAAGAGAATGAGAAGCCTCGGATAGCTGACTCTGAAATGGAATTCTCTGCCCCCAGCCACTCTGCTGTAGCTGCTCTTGAATCAGAGCTGCCACCCTTGGCCCCTGTGGGTGCTGTTGCTCTCATTCTCCCAGACGGCTCCCCGGCACCATGGCCAGCCACCGCTTTGCTGCACACCTTCTTCGACCTTGGCTTTCTGGCCAAGTGATGATTGCGTTCTAATTGCTCTTGGGAATCTGCTGTGCTACATTGCCCTAATTTTCACTTGCTTTCACGCTGTAGGGCACCTCTTCTGTATCCCTTTCTCTACCTTCTCGCCCAGAATCTCGGCTCTGTTGAGGCAGGTGCCTTCCAAATGTAATATTCCTACCCTTACTCTTCAATTGCTCTTGTCTAGGCCCAGTTTTCTTGCTGGTTTCAAAGTGGGTCCAGTTCTGTGCCCTGTGTCAGATTATACCAAAGAGAGGATTTCTGGTGGCCTCCTTCACCAGGCCAATTGAGGCATTTTTGTAAGCAGTATTTATCCAATGGTAAGTCCATTCTAAATGACTTTAATGAGAATATTAATCTACTGAATATGTCACTTAAAGAATATTTAATTCTGTGTTTAACCTCATGGTAAATATATGGCTTAAGAACTAAACTTCCGGTAAAATTTTCTGAGCGATTACGCCTCTTCTGACTCACTAACTCATTTACTGACACATCATCTTGCCCTCAGGCATGACTACAATCACTACAATTCTGTAAATAAATGCAGTCCTTTTATTATAGCGCAGAGGACAACATCCTTCTTTGTAAACACGCCCACATGGAAATTCAGCTTTTAACTGGTGGGTGGTCAGTTGGTTCAGGCTGACTCATAGCTTTAATTTTTGGAATAGGCTTCGAGAGGTTGCCCCTCAATTGCAACAGATGCCTTTCAAATAACTTTGTATCTGGGCATCTTTTGCCTTTCATTTCCTTCTCCCTTCTCATTTCTTGTACACTTCCCTTCTCCCAAGCCCCTCTTCAATATTATATCATTATGTCAACTATAAACTGGGAACATCCAGCCAGGACACACTTGCTACCCCCGAGAACACTGACCTACTAGTAGGAACTACAGGGAGGTGGGGGTGTTCATTCATTCATGACATATTTTCTGACACCCTTCTTTGTGTTACAAACACCACGCTTGGTTCTAGGGAAACAATATTGAGCCAAAAGGAAAATGTTGCTGCCTTCATTTGGGGGAGGCAGCATCTATCACAGGTTTTTATGAATGATAAATGTGTAATAAACTAATATCCTAGCTCTGATATAGAGAGGAAGAACTCATATTAGTGTTTGGCTCCCTAACAGCTGTGATCTCTGATCCCCGTCTGTCTGTATTTCTCTCTCTCCCCCTCTCTCCCTCCCTTCCTCTCCCTCTCCCTCTTTGTTGAGTCGGGATGGAGAAAATGGCTAACAACACCAAGCCCTGTCATTGCTACAGTGCTTTATGCCAGTGGAATTCTTGATTCCCCCAACGTAGGTGCTACAATCTCCATTTTAAATACCAATAATGGAGTAAGACAACGTTGTTGTTACTCAGACTGTCATTGGAAGGGGGAATACATGCATGTTTGCATTATGGAGCCTAGAGACAGAAATATGCTACAGTCCCTCATTTGAAACCATCAGATTTAGTTAAGGCTGCTAACCCACCTAATCCAGGGACTCTGGATTTACCGGGACTGGATCTCAGAATTGGAGATGCATGCCACATGGTGAAAAAACGATGCATTTCCTAAGCTAGGTGCCACACACTCGGTCTCTAATCTCCGTTTTTTCTTCCCTGCCAGAAATTTCTAAATCCCTGACGAATACGCCCAGTCATACTTTCTGAACTTTTGAGCAAACATCTTTAGCTTCTGTTTCCCCGCAGAGCCCCCAGGCACAGGCCCGGGAACAGAGGCCTGGGAGGAGCACCCCCCCCCCCCCCCCACCTGGGCGCTGGTGTTGAGGGACATGGGCTTGTCGATCCCCATGTAGTTGGCGGCCACCGATGCTAAACAAGCATTGAAGCTGTAAAAGAGCTCTTTCCTGATCAGGCCGGATGCCCTGCTTGGCCTTAATTTCTCGCTTACGAGCTTTTTCGAACTATGCTACAAGGGAATGACAGGTTACTTCTGCGGTGCCCAGGCTCTGCCAGGATGAGGACATCGTTGTCTGACAAGAATGACCTGCAAAAGACAATCCACAGAGCAGCGATACCCCACAGAGGGAAATGGATGCTTGGCTAGAGTCCCAGGAAGAGGGCCCACCACCAGCTGAATCCGGCGGACAGGCCAGGTGGTGCAAAGGATGTAACATGGGCTTGGAGCCCCAAAACATGATATCCTCCCCTGGTGCTCTACCATTAACCATCTGTGTAACTATCGCAGGGTAATTACGCCCTCTCTGAAACCT
>NW_005871051.1:10228687-10261927 GCF_000147115.1 Myotis lucifugus
ATTCTCAGACCCCAGTTATTCTCAGATTCCACTACACTTTTCGCAGTTTCATTTGCGTTGATTCACTAAAAACCCATTCCGATTCCTGTCGGTTCCACTGGAAGGTATCCAGTGGGTGCTGTGCCCTCTGTGCCCCTTGGCCGAGGGGAGCCCGGTGGATGGGGAATGCAACGAGGGAGCAAGTTGCTTCTTGGGTGGTGGAGCCTGCCTGGGAATGCGGAAGGGTGTGATGGCAATAGTGGTAATGGGTTGTTTCCTCAAAGTCCCTTCTGGGTTTATTCCCTGCTGCTGGACTCAAAGTGGGGAAGAGAAACTTTGGAGATAGAAACCGTGGGTCTGTAATTTCTCAAAATGCTTGTCATGATCATGAACAATTCAGATAATATAATGTCCAATACCATCGGAAATCAGTGGAAGCAGAAAGATGGCCTTGGCAGGAGCATAAGAAGGAATTGGAAGGCTGCCAGCGCCTGCATCCCTCTATGGCAAAGGAGTTTTGCTCATCTCCAAGTTAGAAGAAAAGGGAATTGTCCTTTTTGTTAAACGAGTCAGTTCACATGAACTCGGCGCTAGAGTTAACTTAGGAGCATCCTTGGCTCTTAGATGGGAAACTCCGAGTCAGAATCCCTTTGAGCTTCTGTGGACTCAGAGAAGGGTCACAGCCCGTCCCCCCACCTCCCCATACGCAGAAGTCTAGATTTGAGACTGGTTAGAACTATACATACAAAACATAAAGCAAAATCAACAGCACATTGTTGTATGAGCCTTATTGGTTGTTAAACTTATCCAGGCCACTTCACTGTTGCCATAACTTGCTTTCCTGTGTGTCCACTTCTCACGTGCTTATCAATAGGAAACTTTATTTTTGCCATCAATGGGAAAAATGCATTGTGGTACTTATGAATTTATAGGGTATATATATATATGTGTGTTTGTGTATGTTTGTACCTCCTGCCCCCTTCTCCCCAACCAGCTCCGCTTTGGAATGAAACTACAGAAAAAAAATTGGGAGTCCTGGCAGATGAAGACAACACATTGCAACAGAATAGCAGCAGTAACACCAGTCACAGCAATGTCACGCAGAAAGAAATCACACTGCCTTCAAGACTGGTCTATTACATCAACCAAGACTCCGAAAGCCCTTACCATGTTCTTGACACAAAGGCAAGGCACCAGCAAAAGCATAACAAGGTAGGCAGGGCGCTGGGTATGCAAAAGTAGCTGCCACAAGGAGCTGCTTTTGATTTGATGTTCTGCCAGAGTCTGATTTCACACATTTTACTGAAGCATTTTATTAGGCAATCAATTACTATCACGATAGGGCAGAAACTGGAGGGAATTCACCTGGGCTGTCCTGGAAGAGGATTGCTCTTTCTCTTCTCTGACTCTAAACTGGAATTGGAATTTTCTCAATGGCCTCATAAGTGTAGCAGCTGACATGTGGTCCCTGTATCTTTCAGGTGCATTGGACACTGAACAGTAGTAAAGTGACTGTGTTTATGATCCTGACTTACAAGTGTGAGGCTTCATGTAAGGGTGCAGCATTCCCCGTCCCATGATGACAATTGCTTTACAGCAGGGGTCCTCAAACTAAGGCCCGCGGGCCACATGCAAATACAAATATTGTATTCGTTCCCGTTTTGTTTTTTTACTTCAAAATAAGATATGTGCAGTGTGCATAGGAATTTGTTCATAGTTTTTTTTTAAAACTATAGTCCGGCCCTCCAAAGGTCTGAGGGACAGTGAACTGGCCCCCTGTTTAAAAAGTTTGAGGACCCCTGCTTTACAGTCTGGACACAGAAGGTTGTAAGATGAGGCTGTTTGGCTAGACTCACATAGAAATTGAATATTTAAATTTAAGCAACTTCTCTCTCTCTTTATCTTTAATGAATCAATAGGAAAAATACTTTGCTTTATATTTTCAGTAGGTAAAGACATTGACACTTAAAAAGACTGGTGACTATAAACAAACCATTTGTGCAATATAGCGACCAGTTTTGCTCAGTATAATCCTTTAGACTTTACCTGCATCCACTGTAAGTGGTTGCTTTTACTTTCTTTCAGGTTGGTTCAGAGAGTGGCCCTGAAGGTGGGGAAGGTAGAGGTGCTTGACATCCAAAGACTTTAAGGGACTTTTTCCCTTGCATACTATTTATTTGAGTTCATAATATTTTGGACCCCAACAGATTAACACATTGGGTTATCAGTGCCTCTGCTCTTTATCAGGAGCAAAAAATTGAGTTGGTATGTCAAATACTTTCCTTTGGATTATCTCCGTTTAGTTGAAAGGAATAGTAACTGTCTAAACATCCAAAACTTTAGAAAAGTATCTGTGGTTTATATTATGATTTTTATTAGTTTTCTAAAATAGAGGGAAATGGTAACTATTTATCAAATGGGGAGTTAGAAATGTAAGGCTTTGAAGGGAACTGTCCAAAGATTGTAAAACAGCTCATATAAAAATTCAAAAGGCCTGAATATTTAAGTTTCACAAGTCAGGTTTCTGAGAAAACGCGTCCTTCGTACTGGTTATTATTGGAGAAGTTAATTTTGTTTCTCAAGATTATGAAGTCGCTGCTACCCACCTTGGCTGAGATGAATGGGTCTCTGATCTTGCAGTCCTCTTCCCATCCGCTCCTATGTCACTGAAAGGGTTGATTCCTGCATCACGTCTACCCATTTGTCTTGTTCATAGGAGTGGGTGGTGTCTTTACAGTAGAAGAGTCCAGCGCTGTCTCCATGAATGCTTTGAGGCCCATTTTATGGCTTTCCTAATGAAAGAGACCTTCTATGGTTAAGTGGCGAGTTCTCAAACTCCAGTGCCTTTGCGTAAGATATTGGAGGAAGAAATAAAAGCTGCCTCAAAGACTATTTTAAAGAGTGCCCAAGCCCTCTTGAGCTGAGACTTGAAAGCAATTCCAGTGGAACTTCTTTGTAACGGGGGTGTTGGAGGCTATGAGTAATGCCTGTCTTATAGTCTAACCTGGTGTGGCTGCTTTGTTGGTAGTGCATGGTTTGACTACAATATGTCTGAATTTCTATGATAATAGGTTTGTTAAAACTTCACCCACCACTCAGGTTGAAGAATAGATTTTTCACTGTGCAACTCATACTTGCTGTTGGAATGCTTCTACCTCTCCACTTTTATTCCCCAGGATAGTTGGGCTTCTTTTATCGTAAAAAGATGTTTACAGAGAAATTATATTTGAAAGCACTTTTCTTCTTTTTTAAAAATTAGTTTAATTCAATAAACATTTGTTGCATGTTTCTATGTGCAAGGTACTATGCCATAGATTCAGAGATAAGAGGAAAAGGGTACCAGGAGGAATAAGACATAGTATGTTTTCCAGGAGACACAAAAATGAGATGAGCAACATTCTAAAAAGTGCTCCTATACAGTTATAAACTGTTCTTCTTAAGTGGCACATTCCCTGAAATTTCCCTTTGTGTTCTGTGATTTTACTTTTACTTCTGTTTTTTTTTCTTCTCCTTTTTTTTATAATTTTTTTTATTGCTTAAATTATTACAAAGAGTATTACATATGTCTCCTGACTTCTGTTTTTAAGCATCTCTTGAATTAGTTGACAAGAAGAGTTTCTAATGCTTTCTGCTTATATCTGGGTGACTTGCCTAATAATAGTGATGATAGAATTTGTTAGTTTCACTACTTTACAAATACTTCAGTAAGAGAAGAAGTACAGAATTTCACCATTTTTGATTTTATAAGTTTTGATTTTAATATCTCTGTAGCATGTACCTTTTTTCTTCCCTGATTTCATTGCACTCAAGCACATTTTAATGAATGTCTGAGAAATGCTGAATCACTGTGCTATTCTCCTGGATTCTCATAGTTGGGGGTAGAGGTGGAGAGGTAAAGTCCTAGATATAGGTTGCAAGGCAGAGCTCTGTATTTATTTCATAAATATTCAGTGTTGATCAGGCCTTATTACTTTGCAGCTGTGAAAGTTAAAATGTTTAACTCTTTCAAAATTGGTGAGTTCAAGAGGAGATGGTACAAAGCAAATACAAAACACCTCTATATTACCAGTGTTTTTGAAGACCTTAAGGTTTTCCTTGTGGAATTGTTAATGGCAAATATTAGAGTCAAACCTCGGTTCTTGAGTTTGGCTAAGAAAGAATTCAGAGCAAAGAACTCTGATGCAAGAGAAAGTTTATTTAGAAAGTCACAGAGGTTGAAGAAGGGAGCCAGCTGGGCTGTATGGACTTAGGAAACAAGTTACAGAGGCAAAAGAAGGGCCCTTGGAACTTGGTAGAAAGAAAGCAAAGGTACTGCCTGAGAAAGAAAGTGCGGGTGTGTGTGTGTGTGTGTGTGTGTGTGTGTGTGTGAGAAAAAGAGAGAGAGAAAGAGCGCACAAGCGCACCCTGTGCTCCTCATCTTTAGGATTTTTATTTGTTTTGCAAAGGCGAAAATTTTAGGTGAGGTCTCCGGAGGATCTCAATAGAATGTTTATTAGCCTTCCAATTGTGTCCTTTCAGGGTCGTGGTTTCTACGGATTGGTGGACACTAGGGTCATGGTATCTACTGATTGGTGGACACTAGGGTAGAGGGTCATTTGTCATTGTATCTGGTCCTGCTGCCAGCCAGCCATGGTGTTGCTTGGTCTGGTTTTGCTGTTCTTCTGGGCTTGGAGCGAAAACACAGTTGAGGCCTAGATATTATCTCTAGTTTGACCAAAACTCTGTTTCTGTGGCTAATAGACCCAAGGTTTTGTTCCTAAGATTATTTGATGCTGATTAGAACCTCATTGTCCTAATGCTTAATGCTTAAGGGAGTGATCATGCAAGGACTTGTATGCAAGTTGTATGAGGCTGTTCTCTGGTCCCTTGTTCCTCCTTTCAGGGAGTCTAAACTGGATGACTAGCATCATACTAGGGGAGAAAAAGTCACCCTGAGGGTCAGGTCCCAGCCTATAATAGTTGTTTTCTCCAGTGTTGCCTGTTGCTAGGTACCCAGGACTTTCTGCCCTGGTGACATTTTGTATCTGGCCTGTTGTTCCTGCTCTGCTCATGCCTGTCTAACTGCCTACTCTATCAGAATCTTTTTCTTTTTTTAAAAAAAATGTGTTTTCATTCATTGATTTCAGAGAGAGGAAGAAAGAGGGAGAGAGAGATAGAAACATCAATGATGAGAGAGAATCATTGTTTGGCACCCCCCCTACTGGGGATCGAGCCTACAACCCGGGCATGTACCCTGTCTGGGAATTGAATCCTGACCTCCTGGTTCATGGGTCGATGCTCAATCACTGAGCAATACTGGCTGGGCTCTATCAAAATCTTTTTATCTCCAGATAGGGTGATAGATGACCTATTTATCCAAAGTACTCCATTTTTGAGAATGAAAGAGGGCACACTTAATAATTATTCCAGAACAATAGGCATAAACCAAGATGGTCCATAGCAGAGGGGGAATGTGGTCACCTCCGTTCTAAGTAGTTACTGGTTTTTGGTGCTTATTCAAATTCAAGTTTCTTTATAGTTTATTTTCTTTTCTGATGATTTATTGTAAATTTTTCTTACTAGCTAGGATGTCAGTTTACCATGTAGAAGTATTAGGGTCTGAAATGGAAGAATTTAGTTTTGCTTTTTTACCAAGACATGTGTTCTTCATTTGTAGATGCTTTTATGAGCATAAACGGAATTTTTATGGTTACTAAACGTAAGCATTTTATTAACCACTAATGCAATATATGAATAAAATGGAGCATACATTTAAAAAGAGAGAAAAACTATTTAGATTCATTCACTCATTCATTTAATCTGAGCTAATTTTTTGAGGTCTGTTCCTAAGAAAGTTAATTAATCTGTGGGGGAGGAAAAATAATTTTTTTCTCTACCCTACTAGGTACTTGTCTGAGACACACACTGTGTTAAAAGTAAGGTTACAGGAGAACAACAAACAGAAATTTAAAGCATGTTACATAGGAGAGGCTCAGGAAAACGGAGTAACTCTTCAAAACGGCCCAGGCCATCACCTTAAATAACATCTCCTGCTAAAGACAAGATCTTGGAGGTGGGGAACCAGTTGTGGGAGGGTACAGGGAAAGCACAATAAACAAGGTTAAGGTTGTTATGCAGATTTAAGTCTCTGCCTTCTCCACTGATAAAAGTTTCTCAAAATTTTAGTCACCCTCCTCTTCCTGCTACATAGATGGAGACAGGGGTGGTATATTCTGCTCCTGTTCAAACCTTTCCTGAAACTTTCCTTTAGTCAAAAATTATTGGCCCTATATCCTACTGTCTTAGGATTCTTTTCTCTCTCACGTAAGAAGGGATGGATGAGGTACACTGTGCATACATAACACAGGGTCTGGGGACGATGACTGTCATCTCTTTTGACTCTAGTTAGCCTGTTTATGCTCAGTCTTTTGTTACTTAATCTGCTGTGCTGCAGAGACAGAGCTGGTGTTTTGAATTAAGAATATGTAGACAATGTCCTACCGAAAGAGAGGGCACAAGCCACCCACACCTGGTAGGCTGGTAGTTCCCTCAGCCTCTGAGCTCCCACTTTGGGGAAGTGAAACCCACAGGGTATTTTTGATAGAAGTTTCAGTTTTAGTACACTCACACAAAGATGTATTACAGATCCCCAAAGCAGGAATGGGGGTGGGGAGGCAGTGAGCTGGGGGAAGGGCAGTCCTCCATCCCAGGTCATATCCCAGGTCCCGAGCCATCAGGAGACACAGAGCAGGGTGGCCAGCCCCTATCACTCATAAGTGGTTGGACTGAGGTTACTAACTTTTCTCAGGCTTAATTCTAAGCAACTATTTAAAAAGGTGTAAAAGCCAAGTGGGAACTTATGGCGGGAATCCTAAAGTCTTTATCTAAATGTTTAGACCTTGGGTGTGAGCAGAGTTGTCATACTGTAAAATGCTTATGCAGCAGCTCAGCAAAACAAAAGTTGTTTTCTCAGCACCCCTACTCCCTAACACCCCAGGCTGAAGAGAGAGAAGAGAGATGTTTGAATTAATTTAGATCATGATGATCATCATTACTTGCTACTTTACTTCAGGACAAGGCCAGCTCCACATTCTGGACCATGCAGAAGCCAGCTGCCCCCTTGTTCTGGGTGTGGGACAGCAGAAAGACACACGGAGTCCTTTCTCAGAATGGGTAGAATGGCAACTACTAGTATTAGGTTACAGGACAATATAAACTTTTGTTTTGGCTTCAATAGCCTTCTGAAATTTTCTAGGTCTTCCTGAGCATCTAGGAGAAAATTGCAGTCTATAGAATTCAGGCTTGTAGTGGTTTTACTTGTAATGTCTGGCATATAGTAGGTTGTCAGTAAATATCTGTTGAATGAATTGATGATTAAACACTCATATGTTAGAAAGAGTGCAGTGCTTTCTGTGCAATTTTATGTTATAATCAAATTGACCTTCAAAGGGGCCTCAAGTTGCTGTTAAGCATTTGACTGATCAGTAGGAGAGATAATTGTGTGTGTGTGTCTGTTTAGCACTGCATAAATCACACCCTAACAGTTCTTAGATTATCCCTAAAACTGACACCACCACCAATTAATGTGGCTAATCAAGAGCTGACCATGTGGTAGTTGTTGTCATTGCTATGGGTTACTACTTCTCAGTGTTGGAGCAACACTGGAGCACAAGGTGTCCACTCACATAGTACCTAGTAAATTGGATTTGTATCTGTCAATGGTTAAGTTCTGTTTGGGTCAGCAAACATTTATTGAATACTTGTTTTGAATCAGGCACCATGCTGGACTCTGGTAAAAGTGATGAGAAGTAACACTTAGTCCCTGCTTTTGCTCATAACTTGATGGGCATCAGAAAGAGGCAGGTGCTGCTGCATGGTTCATGTCAGTGCAGTTGCTAGTTGCAAGAACCGAAGGTTGTGGGCACCTAGGAAAGTCTAAGAAAGACTCACAGAGGAAGAAACAATTGAGCTGGTTCTAACTAGCCATTAGGAGGTACATTTTTGGGAGGGGGCCCACAGAGTCAGAGGCAAGGGCTCTGGCAGGCTGGGAGGTGGTAAGGTATTTGGTGTGGTGAATGTGAGAAGGAGAAACCCAAGAGTGGGAAATGTAAAAGAATTGGGCATTAATGTTACATTTGTAGTCAATTAAAGAAAACCAGTTTCTCTGGAAACCCAATCATGTACATGTTTATAGATGTAACTGTTGAGATTCATAGTTAGTGTCTTCAAAAGGACAAACAGCTAGTAAGTATCAGTCAGGATTTGAACACAGGTCCAGTCTTGGCAGAGCTCCTGCTGCAGAGTTGGGAGTGGCAGGTAATGAATGTGAAATGTTGTGAAGGCTGTAAGAGATGACGGGTTTGGATTTATTCCCTATCAAATGGTTAAATCCTGAGAAGTCAGGAGGTAAGCACATTGTTGATTGAGCATCGATTTATGGCCAATTCTGTGGCTCCTCAGGGAATTGATCTTCTAGTGGGAGGAGACAGACCATAAACACAACAAGAGCAACAACAACACAAAGATTTCAGGTATTGACAAGTGCTCGAAGAAGAAGATGAAAGAGTATATATGGTAGAGAATGTGGGTGGGATGATTTCTCTTGAAAAGTCAGAAGAGTGGGCCTATGATCTTGGGTGGAAGTAACCCATCTACTGTCCCTCCTTTTATATGGGGGTGAGCATGAGCCGTTTCTTCAGTCCCCTCCACTCCTTGTTACCCAACACCCTTCTTCATTTTTGTTACTTGCCTGGTCTCTGGAAGTGTTTGAGTTTGGACCCTGGTCTTTGATTCTTCTCTCTCTGGAGTCTGGACCATTTGTGATCATCTCAGCCTGGATTGATTTGCTTGCCTCCCTGCTTCCCAACAGTCCAAGGCTGAGCTGTGCTGTTGAAAGTCTTGCTTCAGGGTGTATCCCTACACGTTTTCTGCTCTCTGCTCATGGGTTGACTTATTCCGGCTGACTATATAACAACTCGTGTCATGCTGTCTTTACTGATTCTCAGTTTTTGTTTTTCTTAACAGATCAGGCCACTGTCCTCTCGACAGCCAGTCAAAAAGCAACCCAGGAGCACTCCCTTGCCTGTTGGCATTGCCCAGGGTTCGGGGCATCCCTCTTCTGAAGGAGTCAGACAGGATGAGAGCTGTCCTTCCTGCCTTGCTCCTTTTTGTCAGCGGTACCGCTGCTTTCCTAGCCCTCTGAGAGTGAACCTTCCGAGTCGTCTTTGACTCTTTTCTCGCCTTCATCTTCTGTCTATAAATAGTCACTTATTAAGCCTTGACGTTTCTCCCTTGAATCCATCCCTCCTTCTCTCTCTGTATTGTGTTCTTGTCATCGCCTGTTGTTTCTCCCTCGCTGTCAGTTCATCAGTCCCACTGCTGACAGATTAATCTTCGTGGAACACTTATTTCTCACGTGACTCCCTTTATCCTCACGCAACAAGCATAATGTCAGCTAGATGCATTTTACTTGTGGGGCGAAGGAGAGACTGAAGCGCTCTGGAAAAGCTGCCGCTCCCCTCCGGATACTACACATTGTTCTCCTTTTAGCACTTTTCCAGGCCTGTTTACCCAAAGGTCAGTGCCTGGAAGGAGGCAATTTTGTCTGGATGATCCCATTCATTTCTGTCCACACTCTAGGACTAGTTATGGGAGTCCCTTGTGATCAGTGGTAACAGCCTAACCTGTCAGTAATATGTTCTTAGGCTTTTGTTTTAGGATTAAAATACGGTTAAATTCCTGCTTCAGAAGATCTTGTCGTCTCCATCTTAAAGACCTGAGTAATTAATTGCTCCTAGTATATGTTTGCTGAATGAAAATATTTTATTCCTCTCAAAAATGTACATAATCATAAGGCTTTATTCGCACAAAGTACTTAATTCACAAGTGACGTGGGTACCCTTTAACCTTATGAAAGACTCATTGATTCACATAATTCACTCATTCACATCCACTGAGCCTGTGATTTTAGCAGTTTTTACAAAGGAGTCTTTGTATTTAGAATTTATATAAATTAAGGACAATTTTAATCAAGTCTAATGCGAGGAACTCCACTATAAAAGAATAGACCCAGTTATCATGTTTTACTCAGAATAATGAGCTGTTAAATCAATCATGTTCATTCATAACAAATTAGGATAAAGTGTTTGCTTTTTATAGAGGAACGTGAGAGGTGCATTTCCCATCTCCGGGCACTCGTCTGGGACAGAGCCAAACCTGTGGATTGGCTTGATGTTCCAAAGAAGGTTCTGTTATATAGGTGTCTTCTCTGGCTGAAGAGTAGACAAGAGGCTACTTTCTGCATCTGGGAAATTACAAGTTAATGGATTAGGGCACTACTTTCCATTTTATTGTGAAATACATTTATTTGTTAACAAGTTCTACCTTAATGCTGAACGCTCTCCAAGCTTTCTGTTTAGAAATGAAAAGGATGGAAATTAAAATAATCTCCTCTGTCGATAGACACTAATTACAGAGAGTTAAGTTCAAGCAAACCAATGGACAGAATTGTAAATAGGGCCCTATGACCAGTGACTGGACTGCTCTTTAGCTTGGATCTATGGTCAAATGCTGGGGATGTCCACCTCTTTCTTATCTGCATGACAGGGTCCACTTGAAGGGGTCATCCTGGCACGTTTTTAATCCTGAGAGATTATCTAGTAGGCACAAGATAATCACAAACTCCTGGACCACCCCCTTCTGCCCTCAGTGGGACTGAAGATTAATTTTAGAAGTCAAATCTAAGCATGCCTAGAGGCATTTCATAAAAAACATGCCAGAGCCACGAAGACATTGATTTTTGAGCATCTGCTGAATCCCAGTCTCTGCTCCAGTGCTTCCGTTCCCTTGGTGTGGATATTCAAGAATTTGCTCTATCTGGTTGTAGCCCGGATCACTTAATTGGGTGGTTTATACTATCTTTTAATTGTAAACAGGCCTGCTAATACCATATACTCCCAAACTTAATAGTTGTATTGCAGATGGCTCCATTAACAACATTCATAATATAAAAGAATCAACACTAGAGGCGTGCCCAACCTTATGTCTCCTTGCTCTTTCCTTTTTCAGCTCAGTGAATGCATTAGATCAGCTTGCAACTCATTCTGCAATATGCTGGTAATAACAATATGATGTATTTCTTTTGCAGTGAACCTGAATAGTTTTATACCTATAATCATACAACATCCTCACAGCAATAACACACATTTAATTATTAGATGGTCATTATTTATGTGTTCTAGGTGAGAAAACTAGGTCCAAAGAGGCCAGGTCCATTTGTCCAGGTTCCGGGAATTATTGGCATGACCAGAATGACCAGACCTGGGTCTGTAGATTTCCGGTTCCTTGTTCTCTTATCACACCACATCTATGGATTGAAAAGGGAAGTTTCTCTTGTTTCTCTCCATTTTAAATACCTTTCTGTCAATGACAAGGACCTGTGAACTGATTACACCATGGCTACACAACCATACCCACACGGCTCTGGCCTTCCTCCGCAACTGTTTGGTTTTCTTGTCTCCTTTTTTTTTCTCCCCTAAATGAGCACTTCAGATAAATAATCTTGTTTAAAATGCTGACCTTTCTACAATACTTTGCTTACCTGCTTACCTTTCCTTGTTGATCTTCCTTAATTTTCTTTTTCCTCTATCAGATTCCCCATCTTCCTTGTTTTCTGAAAAAGTGTTCACGTTTGGTGTTTCCAAATTATCAGACATTAGACTAGTCAAGAAAAACTTTTCTTTTGTTTGAAAAAATATTCTCTAATATAGGCTTCTGCAGCCTGATGAATAGTTCTTTAAAACAAGGTGAATTGAATAAGAAAGAGTTGGTTAGTTTACCCTCTGATTTTTTTTACTAACACCCAATCTAAACTTTTTTGTCCGCATGCGATAACCAGTGTTTCTACACAGACATGCTGTTATTTCAGGGCAACGCAAGGAAATTGGCATTTTAATGATGCAGTAGTGGCATTTACTTGTGGGATAAACGTGATGTGCACTAAGCTGTTTAGAGTGTCAGATAGTCTTTGTCTTCACTTATGAACTCCTTTGCCACATAGCGGGGAAGAATGGTGGGGGAGTCGTGTCCAGGGTGTGACAGATCTGCTTATATCAGCTATTTAGACTTGGGCAAGTTACCTAGCCTTTCTAAGCTCTTTCTTATCAATAATGTGGACGTAATAATAGTGCCCAGACAGAGGCTGTGCCTGACTGAAATGGCATCACCTAGTGTGGTACCTGGCACACGGGAAATACTCAGTGTTTCCTATTCATTACTGACTAGAGGCCTAGGGAATCCAAGTTGTGAATTGCTCTTTCATGAATGAAGGGTTGTTTTATTAAAAAGGAAGCTGGAATAACGAATATAAGTTTAGAAGTACTGGTGAGGATGTTTGTGCGTGTGTGTGTGTGGGTGGGGGGGGTGTGTGACTCAGGGTATTCCTGGTTCTGTGGCTGCCAATGAATGAATTGCTTCACCGCCCATGAGAGTGGAGTGAATGCTTGAGGATGTGAGATGTTTTAGAAGCTACAGTCCTCTGCACCAAGGTGAGGCAGTGGTCTGTCAGCATGGTGTTTTCCTCCGGGAGGATTGGAGTTTTCCCTAAGTCTTTTTCCATAATGAGGACACTCAGGGCAGGCTTGGAATGGGGCATTTTGGTGAGTTGTAATGTGAACTGTTTTCTTTGTGGAGCTAACTGCTAATGTGGGCATAGTGTGTCACCCAATACTGTAAAGAGCACATATTCATATGGTCATTTCTATAAGAAATATCCCACCTCTCTTCCTTCTCCTGACAATTCTTCAAACAAAACAAAACCCAAGAAACACTTTCATCTGCCATTGATAGTTTTCTGGCTTTGGAATGCAGTGTAACAGTTATAACACCATGACGATTGGAATAGCATGGAGGACGCCCAGCCAGAAACACTGAACAGAGCAGGTAAAAATATCAGAAGTAAAATTCTCTTCTTATTTACACACTGGGATCTTATTGAACATGCTATGACCAGGAAGTAAAATTTGGGGCATTGCATCTTAACTGCCCTCACCAAGAAGAGTTCCTAGTACACGGACTCCCCTTCTCTCGTAAATTATGGCAAAAAGAGTTAGTAAACTCTATTAGTGAACAGTTAGTTAATTACTTTGCTAATTATTGTGGTCTGCCCTGCCCAAAGCAATGAACTTTCATCTCTGTGGAATGTTCAGACTACAGTTAGAGGCATTTATCACTGTTGGGCAGCATAAACACAATCACTGTTCCCTTCAGAACCAAAGGGACATTGGGATGATGCTGTCTTGTTATTTTGGGCTTTGCAATGGTGAGTAAAACACTTTTTGAAAATAGTTAACTATTATTCCTTTCCTTCCTAACAAACCACATTTATATTTTTCTCTTATTATTTTATTTGGAACATTAATCCTTTTAAGATCTACTGTTTCATTTTAGGATAATTACCCAAATAGTATATTTATAAACTATCCTGTCTACCTATCAGATCTTGAATTGTTTTTTTTCCCATTTTAGTTTTCTAGAGTTCTTGGATATCCCCTAACATGGTTTAACACCCTAATGTGTTAAAGTGTATGCACTTATTGGACTTACTTTCAAGAAACACTTGTTTGTGATGGGACACTTGAGAATCTTGGTTTCTTCACAGAGGGCATCCTCTCTCCCTTGATACCCAGACTTACATATCTGACTGTTTCTCTCGTATCTCCACTTGGGTACCTGACATGTCCGAAGCAGAACTCTTGACTCTCACATCTCCTAGCCCAACCCGCCCTGAGCACATTCTTTCCCATCTGAGTAAATGGAAGATCATCTTTCCACTTGCTCTGGCCATTTTCTTTATCTTAAGCGTTACTTCCAATCTTGTTGGTTCTCACTTCAATGCTGCCTAGAACCCGACTCTTTCTCACTGTCTCCACTGCTGCCAACCTGGTTTAATCTACCATCACCTCTCCCTAGTTTAATGAAAACACCTTCCCAACTCTTGTCCCTGCTTTTGTCCCACTCCCGTCCCTGGGGTTCCAGTCTGTTTTACATGCATCTGGCAGAATGGCCTATTTATATACTAACTTGGACCACATCACTCTTCAGCTCAATGACACGTATTTCATTCAGAGTGACTCCCCCCCCACCTCCCCTCTTAATCACAGTTTGGTTACTGGTGAAAATTGAACTCTGAGGATCACAGTTTCTATTTCCAGGAAGAGCAGTGCTTTCCTACTTCTTGGTAGTAGGGACATGGTTTGAGGCCAAAGAACAGAAGCTTCTGGGGGTGACAGGAGTCTTCACAGATGTTTGGGAGGGGGCTGTATGTCAGACCCGAGGAAACAGATTGTCCTGCACCCTCTGGGCCTCACGGGGAGAGGATGATCGCAGAAAGGTGGGCATCAGCTGAAGTTCTAAAAGAGAATTGCTCAAAAGGAGTATTTGGACATGTTTTGCTGGAAGTTGAGATTTACTAATTTTTAGATGAATAAAACAAACAAAATAATGTTTAAGAGAAAGAAGGATGAGTAATTCAGTTTTTGCATGTTTAAAAATATTTTTGCAGTAAAATATGTATAACATAAAACTTACCATTTTAACCATTTTTTAAAAAATACATTTTTTTATTGATATCAGAGAGGAAGGGAAAGAAACGTCAATGATGAGAGAGAATCATTGATTGGCTGCCTCCTACTGGGGACTGAGCCCGCAACCCGGGCATGTGCCCTTGACTGAAATCAAACCCAGGACCCTTCAGTCCGCAGGCAGATGCTCCATGCACTGAGCAAAACTGGCTAGGGCCTATTTTAACCATTTAAGTATACATTTCTGTGGTATTAAGTATATTTTCATTATTATGCAACCATCACCACCATCCATCTCCAGAATGTTTTCATCTTCTCCAACTGAAACTGTACTCATTAAATTCTAATTCTTCAGTCCCCCTCTCCGCAGCCTCTTGCACCCACCATTCTACTTTTTGCCTTTATGAATTTGACTAGTTAGGTACCTCATATAATCAGAATTATGTAGTATTGGCCTTTGGTGACTGGCTTATTTCACTTAGCATATCTTCAAGGTTCATCCATGTTGTATCATGTATCAAAATTTCCTTTTTAAGACTGAATAATATTCCATTGTATGTATATACCACATTTTGTTTACCCATTCATTCATTGATGGACAGTTGGGTTGTCCCACATTTTGGCTATTGTGAATAATGCTGCTATGAACATGAATGTACAAATATATCTGTTTGAGCCCCTACTTTCTTTTTTTAAAATATATTTTATTGATTTTTTTACAGAGAAGAATGGAGAGGGATAGAGAGTTAGAAACATCAATGAGAGAGAAACATCGATCAGCTGCCTCCTGCACACACCATACTGCGGATGTGCCCGCAACCAAGATACATGCCTTTGACTGGAATCGAATCTGGGACCCTTCAGACCTCAAGCCAACACTCCAGCCACTGAACCAAACCGGTTAGGGCTGAGCCCCTACTTTGAATTCTTTTGGGTATAGTCCCAGAAGTGGAATTGCTGGATCATTTGGTAATTCTATTTCTAATTTTTTGAGAAATCACCAGAACATTTTCCACAGCAGTTGTATTATTTTACATTCCCACCAGCAGTGCATAAAGGTTCCAGTTTCTATATATTCATGTCAATACTTGTTTTCTGTTTTTTTGTTTGATAACAGCCATCCTAATGGGTATGAAGTGGTATCTCTTCATGGTTTTGGTTTGTATTTTTCTGGTGATTAGTCATGTTGAGCACCTTTTCATTTACTTATTGGCCATTTATATATATATTTTTGGAGAAATGTCAGTTCAATCCTTTGATCATTTTTTAATTGGCTTTTTGTTTGTTTGTTTCTTACTGTGCTGTGAGAGTGTACTTTGCACAAAAGTTTTTAATTTTGATGAAATGCAACCTGTCTATCTTTCTTTTCTTGCCTGTGCTTTTGGTGTTATATCCAAGAAGTCCTCACAAAGTGTAATGTCATTAAGCTTTTCCCCTGTATTTTATCCTAAGAGTTTTATAGTGTTAGCTCTTATGTAAGTCTTTGATTCATTTTAGTTAATTTTTGTAAATGATGTAAATTAACGGTCCAACCTCATTTTTTATATGTAGATATCCCGTTTTCCTATCACAATTTGTTGGGAAGACAGTCTTTTCTCCACTGAATGGTCTTGGCACCCTCGTCAAAATTCATTGACTCCATATGTGAGGGTTTATTTCTGGGCTCTTTAGTCCGTTTATCTATATATCTATTTTTTGTGGTAGTACCACACTGTTTTGATTATAATAGCTTGGTAATAAGTTTTGAAATCAGAAAGTGTGAGACCTACAGCTTTGTCCTTTTTCAAGATTGTTTTGACTATTAGGGTCCCTTGAAATGGATTTTTAAAATTTCTGCAAAATTAAAATTAAATAAATAGGATGGATTTTTAAACTTCTGCAAGAAAAGTCATTAGGATTTTGATAGGGACTGCATTGAATCTGTGGATTGCTTTGGGTAGTATTGCCATCTTTTTTTTAAAATATATTTTTTATTGTTGATAGTATTACAGATGTTTCCCATTTCCCCCCCTTTACCCTCCCAGCCCCTACCACCACCCAGATCACCACCAACCTATTGCCCGTGTCCATAGGCTATGCATATAAGTATATAAGTTCTTTGGTTTATCTCTTCTCATCCCCCCAATCCCACATTAGTATTGCCATCTTAACACTATTAATTCTTCCAGTCCATGAGCACAGGATGTCTTTCCATTTACTTGTGTTTGATTTAATTTTCTTTATCAGTGTTTTATAGTTTTCAATGTCCAAATCTTTCACCTCCTTGGTTAAGTTTTTCATAAGTATTTATCCTTTTTGATGCTGTTGTAGATAGAATTGTTTTCTTAATTTCGTTTTAGGATTTCACATTGTTAATGTATAAAAATGAAACTAACTTGTGTGTGTCGATTTTGTATCCTGCAACTTTGATGACTTCATTTATTAGTTCCAATAGGTTTTTTTTTTGTATGTGTGTGTGTAATGTTTAGGATTTCTACATATAAGATTATGTCATCTACAAACAGTGATAATGCATGTCTTTATTGTTTGCATGCCTTTTATTTTATTTTATTTTATTTTATTTTATCTGTCTAGGATTTCCAGAACTATATTGAATAGAAGTGGCAAAGGTGGGCATGTTTGTCTTGTTCCTGATCTTAGAGGGAAAGCTTTCAGTTTTCCTTTATCGAGTATAATGATAGATGCGGGTTTTTTTCTTATATGGCCTTTATTATGTTGACGTAGTTTCCTTCTTATACTTTTTGCATTTTTCATCTCACCGGTTCCTTTAAAAGAGATACTGGAATATATACCAGAAGTATAATTAATTGGCTGTAGGTAGGCAATTTTGGGCAAACCACTTACCTCTCTAGATTTGACTTTCCTGATTTTAAAAATGAGGAGATTGGGTTAGATTTGAGGAATCTCAAAGTTTTTTGTGCATTGGAACCACTTCAGAGGTTGTTGAAAACAATTTGAGTTTGTAGATCGGTATAAGGTGCACTGGTTTGTATTTTTATATCTTAGGTGACTTTGATGTGGGTGAGTTTGTTCTCTGGAGTACCTTATGGCCCTAAAATTCTGTGAAGTAGCCTCCAATAAGAGTTGACTGGGTGTTCCTTAGAGGTGAAGAAATACAGATAGAAGTGATTGAGTTAGGGATTGTTCATTATGCCAAGTGAGGGCTGAATTTGTGTAGTAGCTGCTTCCCTGAGATGCTGGTGTGTTGGAAGAAGAGTAGGAGTTATTATTAGTATTATTATTAAATATATTTTATTGCTTTTACAGAGAGGAAGGGAGAGGGATAGAGAGTTAGAAACATCGATGAGAGAGAAACATTGATCAGCTGTCTCCTGCACACCCCCGACTAGGGATTGAGCCCGCAAGCAACGTACATGCCCTTGACCAGAATCGAACCCGGGACCCTCAGTCTGCAGGCTGATGATCTATCCACTGAACCAAACCAGTTAGGGCAAGAGTAGGAATTATAAAGTGTAGATCTTATTATTTGAAAGCGAGGAGAGAGTAGCTGGCTCCAGAAGTTGCTGGTGTGAGGTAATTCAGGGAAAAAAGTTTTTAAAAATAGAGACAGAGGAGGCCTAAGGAACACTGTTCCACCGAGAGACTGCTGGTGGGGTGCTGGCGCCCTCGGATTTATCACTGAGAAATCTTTGGCGGGTCAGTCTGGAGGGGGAATTCCAAAGAGCAGTGCTGGAATCAGAGGGAAGAAATGTTACAATAGGTGAAAAAATGGTTGCTCAATGTGCATATAAACATGCATACACTCACTTGTCAACTTAGTATAAATCTTGTATGAAATTAGTAGTTATTCTGCTATATTTATTTACATGGTCTAAGCATTCAGAGTTCATAAAGGAATAGATTGAAAAGTAAAAGTCTCCCATCGCTCCCAAAGACTGTTAAATTTTTATTTTTAGTTCTTTTAACATTAAATAATTTATCTCTGCCCTATTCTTAGATCCATCAGCCTAAGATAGCTTCTTCTGTCTCCTGCTCTGAAACGTGTAGTATATATCACACTATATTGTGCTCTTTCCTTTCTTTCCCTACCTTCTGATTTTTTTTTCTTGCACATTTAAAAATTCCTGGTAGTTTTATCAAGAACTTTGCAGTCAAAATGGACTTGGAGAGGGAGGGCTTGGGGTTAGAATTATGTGGCTAGTTGCTGTCTTCTGCCTTGGGAGAGAGAAGTACAGTAAGAGGCTCTGGAAGGGTGGCCGAAACACAAGCAGCTCCCTTTGATAAGTGGCTAAGAGCTCCTGCTCATTGTACAAGGCCTTGGAAGGTTGAGGGTGAGAAATTCTGTGGGGGAAAAATTGCGTATTTCTTTCTCCATTATTTTTTAAAGGTAAGAAGGGGCCAGAGGATGAAGGGCCTATTAGGATTTTGTTCTGATTATAATGGGAAGCCGCTGATGGGTTTTGAACAAGGAAATAACATTCTTTGATTTATATTTTGCAAAGATCAAAGTTCTGGTAGCTTTAGAGCCCAGGACGGTAGAGGGGCAAGAGTGGCACCAAGGAGACTGGTGAGGAGGCACTCACAGGCACCCAGCACAGCGTCCGCATGGCCTTACTGGGGTGTTAGCAGAGGCGTGGCAGGGAAGCAGTTGATTTGGGATATATTTCAGAGGTAGAGCCTCCAGATTGTTGATGATTGGAGGGGGGAGGGGGCGTGGACTAGAAAAGGAGAGGAGTAGTGGTAGACAGGATAGTTCCCTCCCCCAAGGGTGTTCATATCCTAATCCCCTAAATCTGTGAATAAGTTACCTTATGTGGTAAAAGGTGGTTCCGATCAGCAAATTTCATTGTGTGGAGGGGTTTCCCACACCAACAGGCAATCCTTGGTGCACTAGCAAGGTGTCAGAAAATTCAACTCAATTCTGACACTATTTTTATCTAGAGATAGCTCCAGATCCCACAGGTTAAGGGGTCAGTTTTACAAGACTCCCCCCCCCCCTCCCGGCCACCCCGCCTTTCAGATGCCAGTTGCAGGTCCAAGTATTTAGCTGTACTTCCGACTGACTGACTATGAATAAGAGGCTTCCAGAATCCCCTCCTCGGGTTTGATTAATTTGTTAGAATGGCTCACAGAACTTGGAGACACGTTTACTAACTAGTTTATTGGTCTATTGGATGTAACTCAGGAACAGCCAGATAGAAATGATGCATAGGACCAGGTATGGGGCCAGGGGAGTACCTCTCTCCACACCTCTCCATGTGTTCACCAACCCCTCCTTTTGGGTTTTTATGGAGGCTTCATTACACAGGCATGATGGATGAAATCATTGGCCATTGGTAATTGATTGAACCTTGGGTCACTCTCCCCTCCAGAGAGGCCAGGGGGGCGGGGTGGGACTGAAAGTTCCAACCCTTTATTCATGGCGGGTGCTTTTGGCAACCAGCTCCCATCCTCAAGTGCTTTCCAAAAGTCATCTCATTGACACAGACCCAGGGGTGTGGAAAGGGGCTTGTTTTGAATAATCAGACACGTACTTCCCCTTCATGACTCTGAAGTGATTTCAGAAACTGGACAAGAAACCAAATATGACAAAAAAGCTTTTATCACACTTATTGCTTAGAAAATCCCAAGGGTTTGGGGAGCTGCGAGCCAGAAACCTTGCATGAAGACCACGTCTGTATGAGAAATATATTTTGGTCCTCGGAATGACCAGATGGAAAGATTTCTTATAAATCACAGTATCTCATGTGGCAAAAGAGACTTTGTAGATGTGATTAAGTTAAGTATCTTGAGATGGGCAGGTTATGCTGGGATTTCTGGGTGGGCCCAGTGTAATCACAAAGGTCCTTCTGAGAGTTAGGGTCAGAGAAGGAGATGTTATGATGCAAGCAGAGGTGGGAGCGATGCGGGGAAGGACCCCAAGCCGTGGAATGCAGGAGCCTCTAGAACAGCGGTTCTCAACCTGTGGGTCCAGACCCCTTTAGGGGTCGAGCCACCCTTTCACAGGGGTCACCTAAGACCATCGGAAAACACATATATAATTACATATTGTTTATGTGATTAATCACTATGCTTTAATTATGTTCAATTTGTAACAATGAAATTGGGGGTCACCACAACATGAGGAACTGTATTAAAGGGTCGCAGCATTAGGAAGGTTGAGAACCACTGGTCTAGAAGCTGGAAATGATAAGGAAATTGATTCCCCCCCTGGAGCTTCCAGAAGGTGTCTGTCGACACCTTAATATTGGACTCTAGACTTTTAATTTGGACTTTTGAACTCCAGAAGCACGAGATAATAATATGTGTTGTTTTAAGTCACAAAATGATGGAAATTTGTTATGGTAGTAATTGGAAATTAATACAGAAGTCAAGAATGACTATAAGGCTTTTCCCTGGGGAATAGTGCTCCTTTTTCCCAGCATGGGAACGGCTGGGAGGCAAGTTTAGAAGAAGGCGAAGAGAAGCCTTAACTTGTTCTCTCCAGGCCGACTGCAGGTCATCTACGTGGGTATGTTGGTGATGGGCTGTGGTCTCAGGGGCAGGTTGGAACGAGATGGAAATGTGGGAGCCACCAGCATATAAATGGTATTTAGAGACCTGGGGTTTTATACCCACGGAGAAAACATATTACATTAATTACAGAAGGACAGCTTATTAGCTTCCAAACGGAGACCACATACAGTGATTCCCCCTCACTTCTTGCTGTTTAAATTACAGTTATTCTCTTTTGAGTCACCAAGTGACATTTCAAAAGATAAGAAGCTGCCACGTTGGGAGGGGGGAAAAAGCAACGTTAAGTCTACTTAAAAAAAAAAAAAACCTCACCAAATTTCTGGACTGTTGCAGCATTTCCTTATTATTTCTTGAAGACTACATGCGAGCTCATTTGACAGAGTTAAACTCATAGTTTAATTTGGGGACATTTCTATGGGTGTAAGTGTTTAAGAATTTGCTCTTGAGCAGATAGATAACTAACTTTTGAAAGAACCAAGCTCCCTTTTTCTGTGGGTATCAGTTGCTTCCTGCTGTTTTGTCTCAGGGGCCTTGGTGACAGCTGAAAGTGAGCTTTGAAATTAAGGTTACATATTTTGTAAAGGCAACACACCTAGAGGAATCGATATAAAATCATACATCTCCTGAACATACAGGTCAAGGGTTCTCAACTAGGGGCAGTTTTGCTCTTCCCAGGGGACGTTTGGCAATATCTGGAGACATTATTGGCTGTCATACTGGGGATTGGATGCTACTGGCATCTAGTGGATAGAGGCCAGGGATGCTGCGAAACATACCACAGTGCACAAGACAGATTGCCCCCCCCCCACCCCCCACACACATCTAAGATGAATGCAGCCTAAAATATCAGTCTTTCTGAGGTTCAGAAAGCCTGTTCTTGAACTTGTAAACCTATAGGTTAGGAAAATGGGAATTATTATCTTTCTGTCCCTTGACATATATGCTGTTTCCTACATAAATGTGCTTGAGCACTGAGCCAGCAGACTTTGCCTTGTGCTGGCCTGACTTAAGGACTACAATGTTGGTGCAGATGCCATCATTTTTATTTTGTGAGACACTGGCTAATTTAATGTTAATCAGAATGGAAGGCAGGAAGAAGGGTTTGCTTGAGATCTTAATTTAAATGGCTTTTTCTTTTCTTGGGCTAAGATAAAACAGTGTTAAGTTTACTATAGTTTTATATTTTTAGAAAAAATTTAATATTCTATAAGCAGCTTTTATTTTGGACGGTTGATCCAGTGTTACTAACATTCTGACCTCTCTAGTCATGACTAATTAAATACTGCCCTGATATAGTTATTTGCTTACTTCGGGTAAAAAACAAAGTCATCCGAAGTAACTAACTGAAATTGCTTTGTTTATTTATTAATCATGGGCACTGTTGAAATAGCATTGTGATTTTAACAAAACATTGAAGAGAAGTCTCCTTTTTGTCATTTGCTAATTTAAGTAGGAGTCCAAGGAACAGCTGTAGGAGTGAAGAGATTTGTGCAATTCTTTCAAATCTTTTCATTCATAGAATTTGCAATATAAACTTTAATTACTAAATTGGTTAGAGATTTTGAGAAACCTACATTATTTAATAGGGTGTGGGGTATGCCTTGGTTCTCTGCCTTAAGATCAGGCCCCTAAGAGGCTAGATACAGTTAGTAAATTAAAGTCAGTAAATGTATACTTTCTTTTTTTTCAAAGACTTTTTATTGATTTTTAGAGAGAGAGGAAGAAAGAGGGGTGGGGGGAAAGAATAGCAATGAGAGCGAAACTTAGGTCAGCTGCTTCCTGCACACCCCCTACTGGGGATTGAGCCCACAACCTGGGCATGTACCCTGACTGGGAGTCGAACCCGCAAACTTTTGTTGCATGGGATGATGCCCTGTCAACTGAGCCACAACTGCCAGGGCAGTAAGTGTATGCTTTTAAAAAGCCTTAAAATGAGGTACATGACAATGTATGCCTAAAAGCAATGACAAGTTTGAAATATTAAAAGCAGTTAAGATAGTATGACTTCCAGAATATAGAAATGGACTTTTGGGAAATCAAAGACAACACTGTGTTGTTTCTTAGGAATATTATATATATATTTTTTCATGCATATAACCCATGTGGTTTGCCGGAGAACTAACATCTTCATTTGCTGAGCATTCCTTTGTAATTTTAACACATACACAAGACATCTAAGAATGATGCTTTTGGACTTGAATTCTTTTGGGGGAATTTGTAGTGCATAATATATCTCTTGTGTTCCAAAGTGACACTGTTTAAATTGAAAATGTTATTTAAAAACCCAGTGAGTGGGTTATTTTGTACTGATTTTACAGTTTTTCCTACCCAATTATCTTAGTTTTCTCTTTTAAGGTATAGCTATTTCAGAGAGTAAGTTGTCTGCAGAATTTAAATTATATCCTCCTCTTTTGTTCTTTTACTGTCATTTTTTTTGTATGTTCAATATTTATTCTTTATTCACTCATTCATTCATATGCTTAATCATTCACTTGTTCATTGTTTCTTAATTTACTTAATTCCTCAGTAAATGCTAACTAAAAGATGTCTCTATGTATGCCTTATATCTAACTGCCTATTCCACATCTCCACTTGGCTACATAATATGCATACTAAACATAATAGATCCCAAACAGAAGTACTGTATTTCCACTGCCATCTCCTCCTCCTCCATTATTCCTCACCTCATAGCTTGCACCTTCTGGTTATTCAGACCTAAAATTCTTGAGTTTTCCTTTCCTGCTCTATTTTATTCAAAACCCATATCCGATCTGTAAGCAACTGCTGTTGACAATGCTTTTATTGTCTGCCCAGAATCTGACCATTTCTCATCAACTCTGCTATTATTACCCAAGTCCAACTCACCGTTCGCTCCTACCTGGAGTATTGCGATAGTGTCTTAACTGGACCCTCTGCTCTCTCTGCCCACCCCTCCCCCACCTTTACTCTCTTGTCAACACAATAGCCTGGATCACATCACTCCTCAGCTCAAAATCCTTAGCAACTTTTTATTTGTATTAAGAGTAAAATATATTGAAATTTCAATACATTGGCCTACAAGGTCCTACACAATTGACCACTCATTACTTCTTTAACTTCATTGCCTAGGACACTCCCTTGGACTTCCCTTGATCCAAACTGGCCTTATTGCTTTTCTTTAACATACAAGTGTGCTCCTGCCTTAGGGTTTTTGTAACTAGCTGCTCCTTGCCCAGAATTCTTTCTCCTTCACTCCCTAATCTTTGCTTAAAGGCTGTCTTTTCAGAGTCCTTCTCTGTCCATCTTGTTTAATGTTGCCATTTATCCATACAATATACTTCCTAACTACCTTTGCCTTTTACCTATTTTATTCTTTTTACCTATAGCATTTATCACCATTTAATTTGCTTTAAATTTATTTGTTGATGGCATTACTTCTCTCTGCTGCTTGAAACATGGTAGTAAGAAAAATTATTTGTTGATTGAGTAAATTATTTCATACCTGATGCAGAAGCCACTGAGCATGTAATCTGAGGAAATAGATGTATTCCAGAGTACTATATTTATGTTTGTATATCTCCAAGTTTCCATGCAATTCTGGGTTCTCATTTGGAAATAAAAATGGAGTTTTAATGAACCTAAAACATTCCATAGATGTGGTGAGTCTATCATTTGCTTACCAAAATAGGCAGGATATTCTGTGTAACAGTCAATATTCTAAATGTTAGTTTTAAAAATTATGTGACTACAGGCTGAGTGGTTGGCATTTTGTGGAATTCTATGGAAACTGAATGTTAGAGAAAATGAGGTCACGTCAATATTAGCTTTTCCATATCTAGCTTTGAGTAAAGTATGTACAGCACACATGATATTTGTTTTGAGTAAAATTGTGATACATGACAATTGTGAACCTCTATGTCCTGGTGTTCCTTAATAGTGTTCCTGAGGAAGTCTGTTGGCACTTGTTTGTAAAATGGGAAAATCCACTTTTGTCTTGGCCTCCAATTTGAAAGTTACTCTTTCCATCCAAAAGGACAGAATGCAATCCATCCATGGTCATAGCTAAGGTCAGAAGTTAGAGCAAAGGACAGATCCAGACATGGCTGAGAACTCTCTAATCCATAGCTGGGTCCCTAGAGCAAAAGAGGCTTCACCCCAGTAACACTCAACGTGTGGCACTCATCTTGCAAAAGGTAATTAAGGAAAGCAAAGCCCTCTTAGGAATATCGCTGTCAAATAGCTGTGTATTTATGATGTACTGATAAGCAGATCCTAAAAATTTTCTTCAAATAGAAATAACAGCTGGTATAGAGATCCCAACACAAAGCAGCTCTGGGCAAGGGCAGTGTGAGATCCACCAAACAAGATCACGATATCTTAAGAGAAGAGAGACCTGGCATAGGCAGGTCTGCTTAGCTTCCCTGGGTTGTTCATTTTCAGTAGCTTCTTAGTGAGGGAGAGCTGAAAATTAATATTTCCATTTACTCTATAGCATTTATGGTTTGCTGGATATAACAAGGCTCAAGTGAATTGTGTAATTACTGTATCATAAACCTCATTTCGTATTCCAAGCTCATTCATTCTTGACTAATCCTTGTGTGGTCTTCATAAAGATCCAAGTTAAAGAAGCTTCTTTCGCGCTAGGTAGGTATTTTTTAAAATAAAAAATTTTAAATATGTTTTTATTGATTTTAGAGAGAGAGAGGAAGGGAGAGGGAGGGAAACATCGATCCACTGCCTTCTGCACACCCCTTTCTGGGGATTAAGCCCGCCACCTGGGCACGTGCCCTGACTGGGAAATGAACTGCAACCTCTCAGGGCATGGGATGACACTCAACCAACTGAACGACACAGGCCAGGGCTCTGGGTAGCTATTTGAGTTGAGTCCACTGGGCTGTTGTAGCCAGCATTCCCAGGAGCAGGGGGAGCAGACCAGGAAAGTCTCCTGGATGGCTGCCTTCCGGAGGCTTTTTTCTTGCAGGGCAGTACTAACATTATATAAGCAAAAAATTTAAAAAACTGCCTTGTAATGAGTCACGGACATTATGCATGGAGCTTGGTGTCGTTTGCGTTCCAAAACTCACACCCCATTTCTATTCTTTTATTTAAATTATCTAGTGGGTGTTCAATAATCCTGGCTAGAAAGGAAAAATAGGTCCTCGCTTTATGACAACAGTGTCAGCAGGGAGAGCAGCCCTCCTTGGAGTTGTGCAGTTTGGTGATGTAGGAATTGATGAGGAAAAAGAACAAGTGAATCACACCTCAGCCACTAGATTAATGCATCAAATTAAACGCTGCTATTCAGGAAGGCAGCAGAAAGGAACTGCTTCCATGGCAACTGTTGTCATAGTTGTATTTTTATTCGTCCTTCGGAAAATATATGAAAGCTAAATAATAGAGCTGTAGTGATACTTGTAATGCTTTACCCATTTTCAAATAGCAAGAGCTCTGAAGGCTTATGATTTCATCTCTCTTTTGAGTTGGCATTGTCGATTTAATATCCAGCAAATATTAATCATCAGGGATAAATTTATAGAAGACGGTTCGCGTAAATGTCCAAAGATGGTGTTGTCGGTGAATGTGTATTGTTACAGAGTTCTCCTGGGTTGCTAACTGATCACTAAGGAAGATATTAGTGTGACCCTTTAGGGCTAAAAGACCCCCCCCCTCCCCCAATAATATTAGATATAACTTCTCTTCTTTGGCTGCCTATGAGGAATGTAAAAAATGAATTTTTACTACAGCTAACTCATGATTTATTCATTGGAGTATCTGTTCGGATTGCCAATGCCATTATTCTTTCTCTGCAGTGCCTATCTTTTGTCTGTATCAAACTTTGAGAGCACTTCAAACTGAGGGTAGTTAAGGAGGAAGATGAAACTGGTTTCTTGTTAAAATTGGTTTCTTTAGAAAAGGGCTCTTGCAAAAGATTTGGGCAGATGTTAAAATTCAACACGCCATCCTTTTTTTCTGTGTCATCAGCTCGGATAATTGAATGTTGGCCGGATTTCTTTCAGAGTCGAAGTCCTATCTTTCTCGGCTAGGTTGGCACAGAGAACAAGGTCAAAGGATGACCTGCGTGGTTCGCGGAGATGCTGATGCCCGTGGCCCCGGGAGAAGAGTGCGCTCTGCTGATGTTTCGGTGTTGTGTCTGTAATCCCCGGCAAGGCTGGGACTTCGGCTTCCCAGTGTAAGGCTAAGGGATCGATTGATTAACAAAATACACTGGTATCTGGGGGGCTTGCATGTGTTCCCGTGACTTATTGATCTCGTGAAATGCTTTATTTTATAATAAACTGCCATGTTTTAATTCTTACCACAACCCAAAACGTAGTTAATGCTCCAGAAGGAAGGGTGCCGGTGTTTTACTTTAAAAGCATGTTTCTTAAGTCTCTGTTAATTAGCTAACACTTAGAAACCCTTTGAAATTTCATTCTATTCAATCAGTCCCACCGCTATCTGAATTCTATCCCTTAATACTGAGAAAAACTTCTCCAGTAAGCTTTCCCTCGCTCTCTCCAGCCCTCAGCATTCTTGCTCCTCAAATTTAAATGCATTAGTTACCCAGACCATACCCTTGTTAATATTAGAGTAATTAATCATGCTTACATTGTATATGACATCTTTACAAATAATATTTATTACTATTATTATTATTAAATTGAAGTATTGTATTTCCTACTCTTTGTGGTTTCTCATCTCCTTCCTCTAACCAGGTTAGACACTTTTGGATATAAATACTAATTCTTCTATATCTTTACATTTGCCACCGTATCTCACACCGGCAGGGGTTCAGTGCCAGTTTGTTACTGGGTTAACCAATAATCCTGTTTATTGGAGCATGCTGGAAGGAAACGTGATGATGATATTCTCTCCTACACGCTATCTATTTAAATTCATCTTGGGAAGAATGTTCAGCAAATTACCTTAATTTGCAAAATTGCCTTTATCTCACATTTGCAGCTGTTCCACGTCTCAGGAAAATGATTCATATTATTTTAAAGACATGACGACTTGAACAAGGTCAAAGCATAATACCTGATGGTAATTAGCAATGAAAAACATAAAATTTGCAAATTTTGCAGAGGATAAATGCACATTGGATTTTCTAGGAGGTGATCAGCTATATTGAAAATTAATTTTTAAGGTGGAGCTGACTGATAACCTTTCCAAAACGTTAATAGAGTTTCTTCTCTTTTTTCCCTTTCTCCTTCTACTTTACCACCCACCCCTTTCCCAAATGATTGAGCTCCTTCTATGTGGCCAACCTTTTCTAGGAACTTTTATCCCATTATTATATAATTTAATCCTCACACACATCCTACTGGCACGTTATTATTATTTATATTTCAGTGACCAGGAAACATTGAAGTTTAAGGAATTCTGGTGTGAACTTGGCATTTTCCTCACCGAGCTGAAGCAAATACTTCATCTTTCTTCCTTTGATATGTGACGTTCGATAAAAACATCACTTAACCTCTCGGTGTCTTGAAAAAAAATTATTTTTAAATAAAAGGGTCATAAAAATATTTACCCGACTTAACTTCATGGGGTGCTGTATTATTCTGGATAATTGGATAATTAAAATACAGGAAACATAAGGCATTGTTATTTTTATCATATGGGAGATTGATCATATTGGTGATTACCAATGTGCAAATTTAGAATAAGGAATTAGAATGAGATTAACATAATTAAAAATAGGCTATTGATGTTTTCTGTTAGATTTTAAAACTCCCAAGATACAGGCACGTATTTGAGTTTTTGCATTACACAGAAAGACCCACAAGCCGGACTTTTCTGTTTTTCCAGCTTTAGAGGGATAGATCCAGACTAGCCATTTATAGAAAAGCCTGTATGATCTAAAGAAAGTGACGTGTTTTTCTCAAACGTATTTCAGTGTAAACGTGGCAGTCTAATTCCTATTGGGACTTAATTACTTGGGTCACTGGATTCTCTGTCTCCTGTTTTCACATGAAGAGAAAAACGCGCTGTGCAGCCGAGTGGGCCAAGGCTCCTGGCGCAGCTCCTTTCTTCCTCAGCGCAGCCTTTCAAACAAAGCCGCTCCTTCCAGCGTCCGCGCCGCCGTTCGTTCCCCTCCTCCCTTCTTAGCCGGTGAATTTCAAAGTCTGCCTTCTCTGAAACCCCATAAAAAGTCCTGAATCTCAAAAGAAGGCGGTGTCTGAGATTCTGGGAACGTTTCCCACTGTATTTTAAGAAAAAGGGGTAGAAACTCTTGAAGTGTCTATTGAAAAAAAAATCATTAAGAGGAGGAGAAAACACCATAAGCAAAAAGATAAAGGGAGGGAAAAATACTTCCTGTAACAGTGATGGTGTGTATACACACACACACACACACACACATCTACGCACAATCGCAACATATCTATATGATGTTTGAATGAACATTGAAGCAGCAATATTATCAAAGCAATAAGGGAAATAAAAAACAGGAAAGAAATTGCCTACAGTCTCACTAGTAATCCACTATTTCATGTTTTCCTTTTTCCATGATTCCTTCCAGTGGAGGAGTTCAGGTTTTATTAATACAGGCTTCCAGTATTGCAGCATTTAAAAAGAAATGTATCTTTATTGTTGAAAGTGTCACAGATGCCCCCTTTTTTCTCCATTGCAATAATATTGCAGCATTTGCTCTCTCCAGCACCTTCTTTCCCAGAAATCCACGGCCCTTTCTTTAGGAAGAACTTGAACCATCCGCCTGCCTACGTCTGCTCGACAGCCACCGCGGCTTCTGCCTCCATTTAAAAGCGTTTTCCTGTCTTATTGAGGTGCCACTCTGGCTGTGTTCCCTTTGTTACTTAATGAGTGTCTCCTTAAATGAAGGGACTCTGTCTTAAGAGCAGGGAACTCCTTTCTACATGTTTCTCTGTTGCACAGACCATGTCCATTAGACAGCATTCTAAAGGAAGATGCGTGCTCCGAGGATGCTGAATTGTACAGACCTCAATTCAAGTTGCTCACTTGCTCCTGAATTATGACATTCAGTCGCAGAACATTTTCTGAAATCTGGGAAAGCGTAAACTTTTCATTTCCTGCAGTTAGTTCCAGTTATATGCCTGCTTCATGGAACTCGCACGTCCTTGCCAGGCAGTAAAGAGGACCGAGTGAGCACTCATTATGTGTGAAACACTTTGGCGTGCAAACATGTACCCTGCAGACGCCTGCTTTATCTTTTTTATAAGTAGATAGTCATTTTTTTCCCTCTTGTTTTCATCTTCATATTAAAGTCAACTTTCTTAGAATATAAGTCCCAAGAAAACAGAACTGTGTCTGTTCAGGGTATATAATGCGCCTTACACAAAGCTGGACATATCCGATGGCTTCAGAGTGTAACATTGCTTCATAAGAGGCAAAACTAGTCTAAGCAGAGGAACCTAACAGTCTTCTAAACTTATTTACTAGGACACCATTAGGTGCCGTCTACTCACAGGAAAAAACAGAATAACAAAAGCACATCGTTAAAGACGTGTGAATTGTTCTTCAGTGGAGGAGGTTTGTGTATATAATTGCGTTCAGTTGTTTTTGTTTGCGGAGCTCCTGTAATTTCCCCGTGCCAGATTCTGAGTCAAAAGAAAAATATCGAAGTGTGTAGGCAACAGCTGTTCTCAGCCCTTCAGGGTGGTAATTCTGAGCCTAGGGCTGTGCATATTCTTATCGTGAAATGACTGACGGTAAAATCCTGCCTTCTCCACAGTGCGAGTGCGGGCACAGTGACTGTCCTTGCAAAGCCAGGTGTTAATCATCAAGCCCGTTTCACGGATCTTGGAGGAGAAAGTAACTTGTTATGACCGCATGCGTGTTCATGAACTCATCTCCAAAGTATTCCTATGGTCTGGCTCCGTATTACTGAACACGTTTCTGAACTTTGTTCCTTTTTTTTTATAAAAGAAAAGCAATACTCAAGGTAGGCTTTGTATTTCAGTGAGTGGCAGTGATGCTGATCAGAGAGTCAACAACACTATTTATTAAACCGTGTTATGGCTGTATGTTCTACAGTTCTCTGCTCATCTCTGCCATTCTTCTAATCTTTCATTTGGAAGAAGTGGGTTAATAAGAAGTAAAAACAAATAATATAAAAATATAATTTTTTAAACAACAATGATGAGGACTCATTTACCTGATTTGAAAACATCTTTAAAATGGACCATTATTAAAGCTGGATAATGTTTTGTTAAAGAAAAAAATGATCCATTGGTATGGAATAACTGAGGATCCAGAAGTGAAAAGCTCATTTGAGCATGTCTAGGACAGCAGACATCACAGAATGACAGGGAAAAGTAGCCTTTGTCAGGCATTTATTTTGGTACAGAGAGGAACCGGTGCTCTGTGCACAAATGCAGAATGTGTAGCAATGGAAAGAGAAACAGAATGTAGGAAAACTAACACATACCACTGTATTGAGATTACTTAAATGGATACAGATATATTAGATGAACATACTAATTCCATTTGATGTATGTGCAAGGGAGATGCATGCTTGAGGAAATCTTAAATCACTTTATAGGAAATGTGCTGCCTGTTAGTGTTAAAGTAAATTAAAATATTATAACATTTTTATGATAAATGTAATATAATCAGATTCCCTTCCTCCCCTCCCCCCATGGAGAAACAGGAAGGTTGTCAATTGCATTGTTTCAGTTGTGGAGAGGAATCTGTCAATAGGTTTGAATCATAATGTTATTGTTATCGATGATCACGATGACAGTGATGATAATGGCGTGTGCCTGCACTGTGCTAAGTGGTGGATGCTTAGAGGAAAGCTTGCTACCTTGCCACATGTGTGTATATGTGATCAGACACGCCACTGAGCATGTCACACAAAGCCCCGCTGTCCAGCCCACCTTTTTAGAATAATTGTTTGTCATTTCCTCCAAAAGCCAGGAAACCACAGGCTATAATGTTGCGGGGAAGAGATCAACCGAAGGACTTGTATGCATGTATATAAGCACAACCAATGGACACAGACACCAGGGGGGTGAGGGCATGAGCGGCGGGGGGCGGGGGGGGGGTAAGGGGAAGATAAGGACATATATGTAATACCGTAATCAATAAAGAAAATTAAAAAAGGGGGTTTTCCCCCATATTTTCTTTTTCAGTCAATTTTTCTAAATGCTTTTCCTCACACCTGAATGTCTTCTCCTGACAGGTGGATTCTTAATCATCTTTTGAAAATTTGTTCAAATCACATCATTCAGGGAGGCTGGGTCCCTGTGACTCTTAGACACACCGGGAGGCCGTCAGCTCCCTGGCGTCTCCGGAGCCTGATGCGTCATTGAACACAGAGGCTGTGTCCTGACCGTTTTTACACACAGATTGGGACTGAATACGTGTGCGCGTGGAACAAGTGCCTGGAAAAACTAAGGGAAATCCCAATATTAATATTATTTTCTAGCTTTCATTAAATTCTGTTCAGCTGAATCTGGTCACATTGACTCGGTATAAACGTACTTAGCAATGATCAAAGTGGATAGCTCCCAACAATTCTATACAATGGGATAAGCAATCACCACTAGGCTGCTTCATTTTGCAACAGGGTTTTGTTGGGGTTTGTACTTGTCTCGTTGCTTATTTGCTGCAAAATGAGGCTTTTACTGGGTCACTGTCAGATTTTTCTTAGTATTTTTATAAAGAGGCGCAAGGAGGTACATTTGCCAACACTTTTAAAAATAAAAATATATTTTTAAAAATATATTTTTATTGATTTCAGAGAGGAAGGGAGAGGGAGAGAGAGAGGAACATTTATAATGAGAGAGACTCATTGATCGGCTGCCTCCTGCACGCCCCCTACTGAGGCTCAAGCCCACAACCCAGGAATGTGCCCTGACCAGGAATTGAACTGTGACTATTAGTTGATGCTAAACTAAGGCATGCGGACTGGGCAAGGCCAGGGTGCTATTAGTGAACTCTTCTCTGCTATTTAGTATTCCTAAGATAAAATATGCCTAAGGACCTATCTTATTCTCAGGAGGTAAGGTTGTGTGTGTGTGTGTGTGTGTGTGTGTGTGTGTGTGTGTGTGTGTTTAAGCTTTTTGGGATCCAGAGCTGAAAAATTTCCTCTTGATTCATCAATATAAAAATCTTCATGCAAAAGTTAGTGCCTTAAGACACAGAACCCATTTAGATTAAAGACTATATATGAATGTATTATAGAGACAGAGGTTCTTCTGCAAATGATAGAGCCCACACTCGACAAGACAGAAATTTCTCACGTAGTTGTCTGGGTGTG